>NC_063452.1:53307223-53927569 GCF_020379485.1 Brassica napus | reverse complement strand
TGGGGTTCTGATCTTTTGTAACTGAAGTTCAGGTGATGAATCAGGAATGACAGAAGCGTTCTTGAAAATATCTACGAGCTGACCAAGCAGTCTTTGCGCTTCCGACCGAAGAGAAACAAAAGTACGCTAGAGAGATTGGTAGTATTCAAGGATACGGTAACGACATGATTCTGTCTGATGATCAAGTTCTTGATTGGATCGACCGTTGTATCTCACTACTTACCCTGAAGATCAACGTAAACTTCACTTCTGGCCTGAGATTCCAGCTGGTTTCAGGTAAAAGTTCATACTTCTACTCAATGTTCAAAAAATCGTTAGGCCTTTATATTAGAGGCTTTATAGAGGAATTTTTAGAACACTGCTTTGGTTATTGACTTTGGTGATTTTTTCAGGGAAACTTTAATGAATATACAATGAAGCAACACGTAGGTATGAGCAGTCTTTAAAGGCATGGCAAGATCGTTGGAACTAGATGAGAATTGCTTTTTCTAGACATGTATGGAGAAAACGCTATGATGGATACAAGATTTAACTTGTATCCACCATGTCCAAGGCCAGACAAGGTTATTGGTGTCAACCACATGCTGATGGCTCTGCTTTCACTCTTCTCTTACCTGACAAAGACGTGGAAGGGCTTCAGTTCTTGAAAGATGGCAAGTGGTATAAAGCTCTATCGTTCCTGATACTATTCTGATCAATGTTGGAGATCAGATCGAGGTAAAATCTCATGTAAATATTGCAAATGGTTGGTGTAGAATTGAGATACTCTCTCGTTGGTGTTCAGATAATGAGCAATGGGATATACAAGAGTCCGGTTCATAGAGTGGTGACTAACAGGAAAAGGAAAGGATATCTGTTGCAACGTTTTGTGTTCCTGGTGCGGACCAAGAGATTCAACCTGTAGATGCGCTTGTGACCAAGACAAGACCAAGATTGTATAAGACGGTTAAGAAGTATGTTGAGCTCTACTTTGAATACTATCAACAGGGTCGAAGACCGATCGAAGCTGCTTTGATCTGATGATACTTTTCAAGTCTTGTTCTTGGTTTTTTCACAAATGAATCTGTTTCTTTCATTGCTAGATCACTAAAGAGAATAATACAGTTGCTTTGATTTTTGAACTGTGAGGTCTGCATTGTGTTGCTACTTTTGAGAATACTATGAGGTCTGAAGTGAGATTGAGATTTGGGTGTGGTTGTGATTTGAATGTGAAGACCAGAATTACACTACAAGAAAAATGAGTTTATTAGCGGAGGAAAACGCTATATAACGATACAATAGCGGTTTTTGAAGCGTTGTATCATCGCCCGTGATAATAGGTAAAGGACATTACATAGCGGTTTTTAACACTGCTATCTTTTCTTCCGCTACGATAGCGCTTTTCTATCTGCAATTAAATATTCTTTAATAGCGTATAATTTTTGTTATTATTACATTATTAAAAAATAAGAAAAAAAATAAGAAAAAAAATTTAAAATTTTATATATCAATTCTTTTATACCGATACATGAAAGTAAACTAAACTAAACCAATTTTTTAAAGAAAAATTGAAAAGCTAAACCTAAAACTAAAACCTAGTCTACGTTCTTTCTCCGCCTCTCTTCTTCTTCTTCTCTTGCCCGCCTCTCTTCTCTTCTTGCTTGAATCTACCTCCATCACTACAGCTAGCTTACCCTTCCTCTTCCATTATGACTTCGTAGGCCTCTTTTTGTGCATCGCCCGTCGTCTTCGTAACTCCCCGCCGTCTTCAACCTCTTTGTACGTCGGCCGCCGCCTCTGTCTCTGGATCATCATTACCTCCTTTATGTCATCATTATTCCAGATCTGTAAACAAAAGCAATAGATTTTATTTAAAAAAAGATGAAAAGAAGATGAACGCTTAAGTAGAGATAGACCAAGGGGAGGAGGCGAGGGGTCATGGTTTCCAGACTTGAGCAGAGGTGGTGAGCTTAAATCCGTGACGACAGACAGCAAGTTTGAGAGATCGTGAGATGAGGATTGAAGAGATAGTGAGAGAGGAGGAGACGAGAGATTGCTAGAGAAGAAGAGACAAGAAATGCAAAAAAAAAAAATATTAAGTGAATCACTTATGCTCCTTAGATCGAGTTAAATCTACGGTGGAGATCAAATATAGAAGCTATCCTCACCCTCCTGTTTTCACCAATGAAAAAATTTTCTCTTTGTTTTATTAACTGACCAATTAGAAAAAAAAAAAAAAAGATTAACAAAAGAATGAGTTATAACGATTGGATTAAAACCAATCAAAATTGTTTATTGTGTAACTAATTTTATTAATATATAACCTAAATTATCATTTACGTTTATAAAGTTAATGAAGAACTATTGAATTTCAGATTTAAAGTATAAGATTTTAGAGCAAAAGTCTATGTGATAGAGTTCTAAGGTTAGATTTAAGGTTTGAAAAATTAAATTTGAAAAGATTATATTTTTATAAGTATTATCTTTCAGATTTTTGATAAAAAAAAAGGTTAAGGTTTTGTGTTGAAATTCTGTGAGTATAGATATAATAAATTTATTTTAGTCTTAACGTGTATGTTTTAGTATTGAAATTTTAGAACTATCAAATATGAAGTTTATGATTTTAGATTTAGAGATTATGTATAATATAGGGTTTGTATTTAATGTATATAGGTTTGGTGTTTAATTTTAAAATATTTAAGTTTATAGTTCTATATTTAAGATTTGGAGTTTAATTTCTAAAATATTATAAGGATTATAACTATATTAGTTAAATTTAGCTTTTTAGAGTATATGGTTCAGAAGTTTGTTTAGGGTTTAAGGATTCAAAAAGTATACTATAATAACGTTTATTATTTTATGTGCTATTAAATGAATACTATCATAGCGTTTCCAATTATGCCGCTCTATCATAGCGTTTCCAAAAATACAAACGCTATCTAAAACCATCGGATATGTCAACTATAGCAGAAAACGAAAAAACGCTATCCTGGTCTGCTATTAAAACACATTTTTCTTATAGTGTTAGCTTGATTTTTTTTGGAATGGTAGATGCCAAAGAAATTCCACAAGTGAATGGAAACACACAATAATAAAATATTTCCTTCAGTTAATTTATCTTTTTTAGTAATTTTGATTACATAACTACTAGATGAATTAAATATTTGGGAAATTGGGAAAACAGTCCATATTGAAAATAGTCTATCTATATATACCTTTGTATTAATTTGTCAATATTGACACAATTACCTTTACATTTCCTAAATAATTATCAGATATTATATATAACTCAGAAAAATATAAAAATCTATAAACTCATGTGAATTTTTAACATGTTTAACTATACAAATTTTTTAAAAAAAAATTGTTTGCCAATCTATGTTTTCTAGAATATATATTATAACCATTTTTGCAAGGATATAATGGATATTCTAATTTTTATATACGTTTTAGATAGGTTATCTATCTATATATAAAATTGATTTTTTCTCTTCTGCTGACAAGTGGCAGGGGGTTTTTCAACACATGTCATCCAAGTATTTTTTTACATTTTAGACACTTCTTTTTTTAGATTATTGCAATTGGCCAAGTACTTTCTAATTGTACACTATCTAGTCATTTTCGCACTAACTATTATCGTATGAAGTTTGATAATCTATTTATTGTTCACTAGAATTATATTTACATATTTAATTTATTCACGACTAAAAATAACATAAATTTTGTTATTTTATTATTTTTACTATTTCCTATTATTTAATTTACAAATTATATATTTATTTAACTATTAAAAATATAAAATGACCAAACTAATAAGAAGAAATTAGAGTGCAATAACTTAATCAAAACATAAAACTTCCACTGTCAGAGAGAAAAAAACAAAATATCATAGTAACACTAACTCAAAAAAGGTTTGGAGCTGAAAAAAAGATCAACAAAGAAACTAACCTATCTCATCTTACCATATAATATAATGTCTTGGATAGAATAAACAGATGTCAGAAAAAAGTAAAAACATAAAATATGAGAAATCAATCTCCAGAACACAAAGGATCGCGATCAAGCACCAGCGCAAAAAAAAATCAAAAAAGTGGGTCAAAGAAAAAATAATCATCGTAAGAACAAAGTCACCACGAAACAAAAAGACGCAAGTCTAAAGCACCGGAAGCACAACCACCAGCTAAGAGATAAAAAAACACCTCACAAACTAAACAAGCACATACAAGGCGTCCATGCCATCGAAAAACCACAAAACTCTGAATAGAAGAAACCAAATCTCCAAAAGACTAACTCCGAACACCTGCACCAAGGGATGCATGAGAAGAAGATAAACAACCTGAGTGGGGGAGAATGGAAGCCAACCACCAAAAAACAAAAGCTTAAGCTTGAGACCATAAACAACCTTTCAAGCGCACAAAGCATACGTAGAGAAAATACTTTTCAAGCCTGGAGTAGCAAATATGGCGAAAGGAAGAGCCACCAGAGACGTGATCAGCGATGACAGGTGCAACGAGATGAGAGAACAAAGAGATAAAAAGAGACAAAATAAAATCAACAAACCGTGTAGCCATCCTCGAACTATGAAAAAGAGATGGAAGTTAGATCACCAAAACCAGATCTTGAAAACCAAGACAAACAGAGACTATCGACGACAAACCAACGACGAGGAAGACAATATCAATGACAAGTAAACTCTGACCCAACCCAACGAGATGTAGTTTCTAACCTTAGCCAAAATCTAAGAAAAAAGAGGACCAATATTGACCGAAATAACCTACAACTTTGTAAGAAACAACCGCACGACATGGAACTAATATGTCTGATCTATAATAAATACCAGATAATCTCACAGAAAAAGAAGGTGAGGAAAAACAAGAGCTCGGAGGTGAGTCTTTTCCCAGTGATAGTGAGAAGCACTGCACACTGTAGAGGTAAATGAAATACATAGATGGTGACGGCTCAATGTCAAAATATGGGGAAGAGTGCAAAAAACATCTAAAAAGAGTAATGTTAAGAAATGTGAAAAATCAAAATACAATTTTGACGTCGTTAATCTTAGAATCAACAAATGCCTAAAAGAAAAGTTATTGAAACTCAATATGTTTTACATCCGAAACTCACTTCACCACTAACAAGTAGCATTATACATACAACAACACATTATTAAATGACAAACACATAATATATTAACTTATTACCTACTACTACATAATATAATAAAACACAAAATAATGATCTTCGCAAATAAATATTGACCACATAATCACATCATCCAAAAAATCATATTTAAAAACAATAAAATAATATTCCGCGTATATATTGTAACGTTTTCTCTGTGATCTAAATATAGAATACGCTAACTTCTGTTCTAACCGCTTTTATTTGTTAATACAATACATATTTTAAGCTTTGCACTGTATTTTAAAAAAACATGAAAATGTTAATTTATGTTCTATTTTTTACTTTACTATCTTTCTTAGATAAAACAACTACTATTACGTGTGTGCTATGTTTTAACGGATTATAATTTATATTCTCACCATATCTTTATCGTTCTACCATGCTGAGAACATATAATATATATTTTGGTTTAATCTATTTTTTAATCTGAGAAATTTTAGGAAACAATCATAAATGATTTTATTTAAACTTATATGAGTTATTTTTTAAAAAAATTTTGAATATAATTATTATAAAAATACATGATTTTTATTTTGTTAAAAATTTGATGTTATGCATAATGTAATTAATATGTATATTTGACTTATATATAATTACAGTTAAAGCGTCGTGTTATGTTTTTTTATTTATATGTAAATAAAATATTTCAAAATTTTGATTTTATATACAATATAAATAAGTTTTTTTTTAGTTTTTATATTTTATTTTTATTAATTTTATCAGTTTTTTAGTTTTATTTTTTTTTTACGTTTATTTGATTTGTGTATATATAATTAAAATATGAAATTAAATTATATTCTAATGAAATATCTTTTTATCTTTTTACTATTTTATCAAATACAGCTTTGATTATATACTATAAATATATTTAAAATACTGTATAAATTACATAAATAAAAATACGAAATTAAATTATATTTGGATGAATATATTTTTTCTTTTTAATTTTTATTAAATATAGAATTGATTATGAATTATACATATATTTAAAATATTTTACAAAATACATAAATTATTAGTTTAATAAATAAAAACAATATAAACTACATAAATTCGTAATTATTAAACATAAACTGTAATTTAAAAATTAAATTAGAGGATTATAAGGTTAATTTCATATTAAAAATAATCAAAGGTATAGACAAAATTATAAAGTCAGGTATTAAATGTCAAATAGATTTTGAATATGGCCTTATTAATTAACCAATTTCTCCTTAAATATTTCAATTTTTCTTCTAAGTATTTCAATTTTTCTTCTAAGTATCAAACTAAAATGTAAGAGAATATATAAACTGGTTAACTATCACTCTTTTGGTTCTGGTTCCATAGACATGCTTTGGACAATAATTGAAACAACACCCATTAACAAAAGAAAAATGAAACAACGCAAATATTGAAACCGTAGAAAAAGAATATCAAAGCATATAAAATCAAGCAACACAGAAAAAAATAATTAGTAGATTATACCATTTGTCTCCATCTTAACCGGAAATTTATGACAATTTGCACTTCCGAATTTGTTCGGTCAGAGAATTAGATTATTATTCCACAATCTCGCAGCTCCATACAATGTCCATATATACGCAGTCACACAGCCGTACGTATGCAGAATTATTATGTGGATATTAGTAAAATGGGATGTGTTTGCAGTAAGCACTTAGGAGGAACAAGAACAAGGCATGAAAACATCTCGCTTCTTGCTTCTCAAACCTTTTGTAAGTCTGTCAATACACATTAATTTTGACACATGTTTAGTTACTAACTTACGACGTAGTTATTATTAGTTATACTGCATGGAGGTTTACTTATTTTACACGAATTGGTAGAGACCAGAGAGTAACATCTTTAACTGGTCTTGAGGGTTTGCAGTTAGCGATGCTGAGGTTGAAGTTCTACATGAATTGTTCACCAAACTCACTTCTTGTGTCAGTAGCGACAACCTTATAACCAAAGTTAGACTCCAAAATATATATTCTTTTCTACAATGTGAATAGAAAAGGTGTGCTTGTGTTATGACTATATATAGGTTTGTTTCAGGAAGGTTTTCAGTTTATCTTAACCAAGGACACCAAGAGACGAAGTCTTTCTACGGAGCGGGTAGAATTTCTACTATATGTATATAAATTAAACTTCTTGTAGTCAGTCCTGCTTTTATTACTGAGACAGACATGATCAATTTATATTTCTCACACGTACTTCTCTTAATAATCTTAAAGAAAGTACAATATTCTATGTAACTTTACATTACTCATATCATACGTATACATGCAGATGTTTGGATTGTTCGATATGAGAAACGATGAGGCAATTGATTTTGGAGAGTTTGTACACTCTCTCAACATTTTCCATCCGAACTCCACCCAAAGAGATAAAGCCTTATGTATAGTTGAAATTTTACTATATATTTAAAAAAAAAAAACTATAAACCATGATTTTTTGTGTGTGATAAAGGTCCCATGTTAAATCTTATCACTTGTTTATAAACAGTTGCATTTCGGCTATATGATACTCGTCAGACTGGATTTATTGAACCGGAAGAGGTACGTCGGTCATTGTTGTCACACAAAATAACAAGAACACCAAAAATAAAAGAAAACTAAACATATATCTCTAATACCGTATAAGAAGAATCACAGGTGAAAGAGATGATAATAGACGTTCTAGAGGAATCAGAACTGATGCTAACCGAGAGTATCATCGACTCGATTGTGTCTAAGGTAGATAATTATGTATAAACGCAATTTACGAAACTAAAGGTTATAGACCGGTTTAACATTTTAGTTATTTATTATATACTGTTCATATCTTTTTATATCACATCACCATTTCTGTGTTGATTTATCACACTAAACATAGATACATACAATAAAAAATCTATAAATTAATAATGTTAGGACTATGGTATTTTATTAATTTATAGAGTTATTAATTTACAAAAAGTTGCTTTTTTAGGTTTTTTTTCTATTTTTACTTATAAAATATGAAAATAGTTGATTTACTGTATATATTGATATACATTAATTAAATTTTAGAAATTAGACTTTCATATTGTTTTACGACATTATTTGATGTATATTTTTATGTTTCATAGAATTCAAATGTGATTTTCGATATAATTTTACAAAATATTATCATAATATATTGAAATTTTAAGAAAAATAGAGATACTTTCATTGTGAATATAAAACCAACAATATAATGTTTAGTTTGTACTTATATATAATATATATATATATAGATTATTAGTTTATGATTTTAATGGGATAATATATTTATATAGGACTTTCTAAAAAATTATCATCTTATTATTTTATCGACTTATGTCATAAACCGGCATAACTTGGGACCGGAGAAATTATAGTATTTATTAATTTATCAAATATTAATTTATAGAGTTTCTAGTATCAAATTTATAAGGTTTCCTAAACTAGAATTACACATCTTAATAAGATGAAAATCATATCCCTAAAAATCTTGATTGTCATTAGTTGTGATTGTTAAAGTCTCAAGTGTGATTGCCTTGGTGGTTGATAGTGGGAGATCGATATCTCACTAAATTTTGCAGACATTTGAAGAGGCGGACAGGAAGAAAGATGGGAAAATAGATTTGGAAGAATGGGAGAACTTTGTGGCCAGGCATCCTTTGATTCTCAAGAACATGACCATCCCTTTCTTGAAGTAACTTGCTTCTTTCCATATAACATATATACACATTTAACTTTATAAATACGTGGAATTTTTTTTTGGAAAAAATGAACCTTTTCTTAATGAGTGCTTCTTTTTAAAACATCTCTGGGCACCAGCTTCCGGTTCTATACTGCGTGTATATTCTTCTTGTCATATTTCTCTCTCTCTCTGTGTAATTTTTCAGTGTTTTCTTCTTTGATTAGCCATTTGTGTATCCTTGTCCTTCATAAATGAAGACATTTTTCTTATATCGAGCCTTTTCATTTCAGGGACTTACCACGAACTTTTCCATGCTTTCTCCAATAAAAGTCAGATACTGACAGGTGATGATGGGTTGTCGATGGCTAAAGAGTAGAAGGATCAAAGGTTCTTTTAGAAAATGATAATAATCAAATGCAATATGCATATTCTTTTGTAACAAAATGTCTTTGCATTATTGTTGGCCTAATGGCCTATAACAAGATCTTTAAGGTTCAGTGAGAGTTTTATATGGCTATGGACTGGTACTTGTTCACATTAGAATAGCACTAGAAACACAATACTATTTCACAGTACATTATTATTGATTTTTTTAATATTACACATTGTTAATATTATACAAGTACATTTTCACATAGTTATACGTTATTAGTGCATGGCACACATGAGTTCCAGGTACTTAACATTCATCATCAAAGCCATGGAGGAAACAGAGAACTAACCTTATTGCTTCTGTTTATTTCCATGCTCTTATTATACTATCTTATATAAACCATCACCCTGTTGAAGCCTTCTCATTCTTCATGATCATATGGAAAGATTTAACTCTATCTTCCCCAACGATCTCTCTAAGAACATCATCTTCAATCTTCTCAGCTTGCCAAAGAGACGGATCCTCAACAAAATCCTCACTAAATATCATACTCGAAACCCATTCTTTCCACGTCGTCCTCTTGTACTTGTCTTCCTCCAACGTTCCTCTAGACAGGAGCTGATAAACATAAACAACTTTCTGTTGTCCCGGTCTGAACGCACGAGCTATGGCTTGCTTTGTCTTTGAAGGGTTCCACTCCGAGTCAAGCATGATGACCCTTGACGCCGCGGTTAAGCTAATCCCTTCTGCGCAAGCCGTGATCGAAGCTAACAAGACTCTTGATGGGTTTCCAGGCTCTTCAAACTTGTCTATCACTCTACCTCTCTCGAAAAGCTCTTGATCACCCGTTAAGGTCAAGATCTCTCTCCCTCTCTGCCACCTGAAAATGCTCTCAAACAGTTCTATAAACAGACGGATCGGTGCAATGTTGTGGCAGAAGATCAAGATCTTCTCCCTCTTGACCACTCTGAACACTAGGTTAAGCACAAACATGACTTTAGATCCTTTCTTCGCGTCGTGCTTGAGCCTTTCGATCTCTAAAAGTTCTTGCGCGTTCAAGAACTTGGCGCAACAGGCTGAGGTCTTGACCAACCAAGGATGTATAGCTGCTAATGTAACAAGAAGCTCGAGCTCTAGTAGAAACCCGTGATAAGACGCCATCACGTTTCCAAGCTTTGTGAGGATCTTATGCTGTATATCCGTTGAGTTCATCAACAACGTATAGATCTGCAAACCGGGAAGAGCATCGCCGCCGCCACTTCCTTCATAGTTATCAATGAAGCTAGTAGTCATGTTCCTCAGCATGTTGAGACCTTGAAGACGTTCATCTCCCACACCAGCGTCAATCTTCTTGGCGATGTTATCAAGAAAGAACTTACGAGCTCTGTTCTCAAGAAGGTGAGGCGCTTTATTCACGCCTTGATTCGCCTTGAACTTCTTATCCAACTCCATTAGAACTTCATGAACAAACTTTGGTCTAGCTAGACACAAAGTGTTGAAGTACTCACAGAAGTTGTTTTGAAACAAAGTGCCAGAGAGAAGTATTCTCAAGTCAGTACCAACTTTCATCAACCCTTTGCGTAGTCTCGACTTAGTACTCCTAGGGTTATGTCCTTCGTCGAGAATAAGAAGGCCAGGACTCTCTCTTAGCACCTTGGCCATGTACTTCCTGTGAGCAAACTTGGAGTCCTCCCTCATCAAAGTCAGAAACGAGGTGTAACCCATTACAAGAACGCTAGGGTGGGCGTGCCATTTCTGTATCTTCTCTAAGCAGTCAAGAACATGCATAACATCTTGGCTAGGTTTAGGAACTCTATTGAAGTTAACTACACTGTTCTTCTTGAATACACAGTAGGTTCTTCGTCCATGGATCAAATGAACAGGAACTGGGATCTCCCATTTGATGAACTCCTTGTACCACGTGTAGAGAGTTGTTTTTGGAGCAAGAACCAAAGGTCTCTTACCAGGAAACAGCTTTAAGTAGCTTGTGAGGAAAGCAATCATTAGGAAAGTTTTACCAGCTCCTGGAGCATGAGAGATCACACAGCCTCCTATGTTGTCTGAAGTGGGATCCATAAGAGGAGGCTCCACAGATCCTGCTAGGTTTCTCCAGAGAAACTCGAAAGCTCGCCGCTGATGCATATGGAGTTTCCTCTTAAGGTGAGGTATTAATGCCCAAACGTTATCACTTTCTTCAGCTGTAAGCATCTCAGGAGAATCGTTTGACATAGTGAAGTCTTTGCTTGTGGATTTTTTGTGGCTCAGTTTAGTCTTTATGTCATCTTCTTCTATCTGCTTAGTCTCTATAGTCCACTTCTTATGTTTAGCCTATTCAAACCAAACCACAAACACAATCAATTAGTCCATTCGATTCATATTAAGTGTCGTTTTAGCATTTAAATTTTGTTTCGGTTATAAGTATCATTTTACATTTCCTATACATGTAGTAGATAAAATTTCCAGCTCTTATCTTTATATTTGAATTCATTAATTAACAAAAATCAAACAAAATAATGTATTAATAGGGATAAAACAGAAAAAATTACTAGTTTTCTAATTTTATGTGCAAAAACCTTAAACCATTCTTGATGGAGTATTGAGCGAAGTAACATTATATGTTTGTAAAGTGGTGAGGAGTTTCACTTACAAAAGGTGCAGAAACATGTTTGATCTCACTTCCTACATGACCACATAACCTACAACACATCCCAATCTCTTCATCCAGCATATATTCATGTTCACAACCACTTTTCGCTTTTTCAAAAGCCTCATTGTCCACTCTTACCTACATTATCAACATGTATATAATAAAGTTTTAAGAGATACGAGGAGATATTTGGAAGAGAATCATATAAATAATACCTCATTGTCGTCAAGAATGTAAGAAGAAGCCAGGCAGAGTTCCATTTCTCTCCATAACATATCATTCTCTGAAGTCTCTCCCTCACCATCCTCACTAGAGGCTCCTCCCATCTCCCATCCATGCGGTTTAGAAGCGAAGTTCGTCTTCTTTAACTCCTCCCACTGGTCAACAACACTGGCCGGCTCGTTCAAGGATGCAATTGTTGAATCGATGTTGCTCATGTATGCATCTATCAGCTTGTTATAAGCACCTGCGCTTAGTGTTACTTTCTTATACACCTTTGGTTCATCAGAACACTTATTCTTTTGAGCAGCTGACCGCGATGATGATCTGGTTACTCGTGTTTGAACCGACTTCACCACGTGGTTAGGACCTTTCCAACATAGATCAGACTCCATCATCTCTTCCATTTCAGTTGCTTTCTTACCAAACTTAGCAGACTTGCTTCGGTAGTTCTCAATATCATCAAAGTACTGGTTTCTTGAGAAACCGCCACCTTGGTCCAAGCTATTAGCATTAAGACCAAACTGTTCCAATGGTATAGGATCAAACACTGGAGTGAAAGGAATCACAGTCAGCCCAAACTTCTCTTTCCGACCAAGTTCACGTCCTCTCTTCTTATCTATCATAACAATCTGACCTTGTCTACGTTTTGGTATCACTTGTAGAGACTTCCTTTGTTTTACACCAGGTCCACGTCTTCTCTTCTTCTCTACCATAACAATCTGACCTTGTCTACGTTTTGGTTTCAATCGAAGTGACTTAGATCTTTTTATCTTGAACAAATCATTTTGAGTATCATCATCCTCCTCATGGCCACTATCTTCTTCTTCGTAGTAGTAGTACTCATCTTCCATACTAACTACATCCAACTTTTCAAACCGGTATGGCATCATCCGCACCCAACCATCATTTGTATCTAGCTGATAATCACATCCGGTATACCTATCCGGTCTCATAACTCTTCTCTTGGACCGACGCAGTTCCACAACATCATCTTCTTCAGAGTAGAGTTCTGTTTCTTGGTTCACTTCAAGATCTACTATATCCGCAGGATTAAACATAACCACTTTGGATAAAGAGACACCGTCTTCCACCGTTATATTCATAGAGCTCAAAGAGCTGCTAGAGGCTTCATCCGTTACAATCTCATAAACCATCTTTGTTTGCACTGTTCTGACATGAAACACAATGTTTTTCATTACCGAAGTGACAAGCAACCAAGAAAGATCCGGCAAGAAGTTTCCTAACGAGAGTCTTGTTTTCATCAGTGTAGTGCAGTCCTCAGAGAACTTCCACCTGTAAAACTGATCACCACTTTGTTCCTTGTAAAACTTTTGGAGGATGGAGATTTGGTTTAGACCGATGATCACGGAGTCTCTGTTGATTCTTTGTCCTTCCATTCCAATGCAGCCTTGGTCTATGTAAATTTTGACATAGATCTCGCATGTGCATTCAGATTCATGTGGCTTCCTCTCTATAGAAACAATCCTCGCGTCGATCCAAACCTATTCAAGAAAGAAACAGATCATACATGAGCTGAAATAGTATTTTTGGTTAGAGTGTTTCAAAGTTGCATGCACATACCGGTTCCAAGTCATCTTCATGGAGAGGGTAGAGAACACAAACATCGATACCAGGTCGGAGGAAACATGTGCAGTCGTTCAAGGTAGCCTTTCTTGATCTGAGACGAAGCCTTTGGAAGGGACGTATATCTTCCAGTATATAACCGTTCTCTAATAGAGGTACTGTCATCTTTCCATGTTGGATCCTTATGTATTCAACAGGGTTCCATGTACCACAGGAGAAGATCTCGAAAGCTACACATTTAGAAAGGTTTCTCTCCATTAGTCAAAGTAATCCAGTCCACACTTTTGACACTCTGAGTTGCATATATAAAGCAACACTTACGGAATGGATCAAATGGATGCTTCAAATCATAGAAACGTCTTCTCTTCATCTTTTTTTTAATGTTTTGGGTCAGTTAACCCAAACGCATAGTACCTGAGGATCTTGTGATGGAAACAAAAGTAAGAATGAGTACTGAAAGGACCAGGTACAAGTAGACATGGGCGAGATAAGTATAACTTTTGTCCATAGCCGTAAATATGATAAGTTATAACGAGAAACCGGCTAGGAGTTGGTCTAGTGGTTAATTTTTTTAGATTATATAGTAGGTTCAAGTCTAGGGTCTTTTTTCAAAAGAGGAGAGTGAATTTAAAATAGTTTACGTCTCTAAGAGAGGTACGGGGCCTGCGGGTTCAAGACGTTCTAATCATTCAAAACAAAGTTATAACGAAAAAATCTCATAATGCAGAAAAGAGAGAGAGTTTGGTTTTAGATTTGTAATTGTATATCTTTTTCTCCACCACAAATTGAGAGATTATGCATTGCATGCTTCTTCTACCGCACAAAATTTTGGTCTCATATGCACAAAAGAACAGAACTCTGTAACTACAAACATTATTTGATAATCACTTCCATCACCCTTGATCTAACCAAACCCACTTCATCGGAAAAAGTCCACAAGTGTTAATCTTTGTTTTTATCTTAGCTAAAAACAAAACTCATATATTTCCTCTAGAAGAGAAAAGCCAAGAGGATGCAAATATATAATAAAGCCACTAAAACGGTTAGAAAAAATAGTAACAATCCCCCTTGTGATCAACAAAATCCAGATATCTAACAAAAAATCAAAAATAAATAAAGAATAATAAGCAAAGGTGATACAAAGCAAACGATCATAATGATTATCACCTAAAAGATAAATCATGAAGCATAAAAGCAACACAAGAGAGACAAACAAAACTGGGATTGAGAAGCCAAGAAATGTAACAATGATCGAAGAACAGAGTCAGTGAGAGTGACCTTGGAATATGAAACGAATCCAGAGTCTGCAGTACAGAGCGATGATTTACTATTCCATGATCCAGGGGCAATAGAGGTAAAGAAAGATGAAAAGAAACTATATTATACTGTAAAAAAGGACGGAGACTTCAATACCACACTGGTTACTTTAGAGTCTTGGTCACCGTGATTCCGTGAAGTTGCCTATTAAAAAATATTGTAGAAAAGTTTGCATGAATACCTTTTTTTCTTGTTGACGATTATGAAAAAAGGCAGTCTCCGATTGACAAATATACCGAGCGAGAGGAGAGGTTTAAGGAGTGTCTGAGAGAGGACAGTTTGGTAATAATGTTTGCATGTTTCTTAAATGCACGTGTAAAATAAGCGGCTGTGATTTGTTCTTAGATAGATTTTCCGAGACGAGAGAAAGTCAAGCTCTGAGAATTCAGTGGGGTCGACACTAGAGATATCGCGGTAACTCTTTGACAGCGATTGTTGTAGAAGGTAGTACATACAGTAAAATAGTAAATTGTTACTATAAAAGTAAGAACTAGGTCTGTGCACGGATTGGATATCAGAGTTTTTGAAGGTATTTATGATTTGTCTCGTACGTCACGGATATCTAATTTTTCGATTTGATTTGTTTTGAAAAAAATACAGATATTCGAAAAAACGGATATCTGAAAAATAAATAGATATTTACAAATTTTTGCGAATACTTACGGATATCTCATACACTACAAGAAAACGTGCCCATAACAACGAACATTTACGACGAAAATATTTCGTCGTAAATTTACATGGTCTTTACAACGAAATTACGAGGAATCTAACTTTCGTCGTAAACGCCATGTAAATTTACGACGAACTGATTTCGTCGTAAACTCCATGTAAGTTTACGACGAATGTACGTGGAATGAGAAATACGTCGTAATCATTACATCGACATTACAACGAAGCATGTTACCGTTATATTTAGGTGAAAACGTGTATTCAATGGGCTTTAACTTACCTAATTTCGTCGTAAAGTCGTTGTAAATAATATGTTAAAACCATGTAAAATCCATGTAAAATATTCCTTGTAAAATCGTTGTTATATTTCAACTACCCAACTCGAAAATTTCTCTATATATATGTCATTTCCCACAACTCTCTTCCTCACAACACACAAACGGGAGAAAAAAAATCCGAAAAAAAAATCAGAAAAAAAGATTTCAAAAAAAAATCTAAGAAAAAATGGCCGGTGGCGGTAGTATTTACGAGTTACGGAGTTGGATGTATTTGCACAAAGATTCCGACGGGAGGGTGACGAACGCATTTCTGAGCGGGCTAGAGACATTCATGCACCAGGCGGGCTGTACACCGATCACACAGGAAAGCGGTAAGATGTTCTGCCCCTGTCGGAAATGCAAGAATTCAAAATTTGCACGTAGTGAAACTGTATGGAAGCATTTAGTAAACAGAGGATTTACACCACAGTACTACATTTGGTATCAACATGGAGAGGGTTATGGGGGAAATGAAGCTAGTAGTAGTAATAATAATTTTGAGGATGGTCATCATAGTGAAGAACCGAATCATTTGCATAATGAATATAATTATCATCAAGATCATGAGCAGATGGTAGATCATGATAGGGTTCAAGATATGATTAGTGATGCATTTTTAGAAACAACTACAACAATAGCTGATGGAACTGGAAATGTAGAAGAACCTAATTTGGATGCAAAAAGGTTTTATGAAATGCTAGATGCTGCAAATCAACCAATCTACACTGGTTGTAGAGAAGGTCTCTCTAAATTGTCTCTAGCAGCTAGGATGATGAATATTAAAACGGATCATAATTTACCTGAGAATTGCATGGATGCATGGGCGGAGTTGTTTAAAGAGTATTTGCCAGAAGACAACGTGTCTGCTGAATCTTATTATGAGATTCAGAAATTGGTTTATAGTCTTGGGTTGCCTTCGGAGATGATTGATGTTTGCATCGACAACTGCATGATCTACTGGAAAGAAGATGACAAGTTAGAAGAGTGTCGATTCTGCAAAAAACCACGATTCAAACCGCAAGGCCGTGGGAGGAATAGGGTACCGTACCAAAGGATGTGGTACCTACCAATTACAGACAGATTGAAAAGATTATATCAATCTGAGAGGACTGCTGCATCGATGAGGTGGCATGCGGAACATGTCCAGAGAGATGGTGAGGTTGCACATCCATCAGACGCAAGAGCGTGGAAACATTTCAACAAGGTACACGCAGATTTTGCTACAAATATTCGGAATGTCTATCTTGGGTTATGCACCGATGGATTTAGTCCATTTGGAATGTCTGGTAGACAATATTCTTTGTGGCCAGTCATTCTTACGCCGTACAATTTACCGCCGGATATGTGCATGGAACAAGAATTTCTATTTTTGACCATATTAATCCCTGGGCCGAAGCATCCAAAACGGTCTCTTGATGTTTTTCTTCAACCGTTGATAGAAGAGCTAAAGCAATTGTGGTCAGAAGGGGTGAGGACGTACGATTGTTCCTTGAAAAACAATTTTACGATGCGAGCAGTTCTGCTGTGGACGATAAGTGATTTCCCTGCTTATGGGATGTTGTCTGGCTGGACAACACATGGAAGATTATCTTGTCCATATTGTCTTGGATCGACAGATGCTTTTCAACTGAAGAATGGTAGGAAGAGTTGTTGGTTTGACTGTCATCGTCGCTTTCTTCCACTTGCCCATCCGTACAGAAGAAATAAGACATTGTTTCGGCACAAAAAATTGTCAGAGACGGTCCTCCTCCATATCTCACCGGCCAGCAGATCGAAGCAGACATTGATTATTACGGAGCTCAGGAAACAGTTAAAGTTGGAGGAAATTGGCATGTTCCTGGAAATATGCCTGATGGATATGGTGTGTCTCACAATTGGCATAAGAAGAGTATATTTTGGGAGCTACCCTATTGGAAGGATCTTCTCTTACGCCACAATCTGGATGTCATGCATATTGAGAAGAACTTTTTTGAGAACATCATGAATACATTACTTAACGTCCCTGGGAAGACAAAAGATAACAAAAAGTCAAGGATGGACTTACCTGATATTTGCTCAAGAAGTGAGTTACATATCAAGAGCAATGGAAACGTTCATGTTCCCATCTTCCGGTTGTCATCAGAAGCCAAAACAACCTTGTTTGACTGGGTTGCATCAGAAGTTAAGTTTCCTGATGGTTATGTTTCAAATCTGTCAAGATGTGTTGAACGAGGTCAAAAGTTCTCCGGAATGAAGAGTCATGATTGTCATGTGTTTATGCAACGACTACTTCCATTTGCTTTTGCCGAGCTCCTTCCAGCAAATGTCCATGAAGCACTTGCAGGTAATTATAAAACGTTAATATATATACATATGTTATGAAATGTTATTAATTTGATTACTTTTGCAATATACAGCCATCGGCGTTTTTTCAGAGATCTCAGCACACGTACGTTCAAGGAAGAAGTCATCGAACAACTTCATCATAACATTCCGATCATATTGTGCAACCTGGAGAAGATATTTCCTCCTTCATTTTTTGACGTCATGGAGCATCTAGTTGTCCACCTACCGTATGAAGCATTGCTTCGTGGACCTGTTCACAACGGATGGATGTATCCGTATGAGCGACAGATGAAACATTTGAAGGGGAAAGCAAGAAATCTTGCAAAGGTGGAAGGTTCAATAGTTGCGGGAAGTTTGACAGCCGAAACATCTAACTTCACATCATACTACTTTGCTCCAACTGTTCGTACGAGGAAAAGAGTTCCTAGAAGATATGATGATGGTGGAGTACCGACATCATATCCAATTGATGGTGTTCCTGACATTTTCTGCGAAATTGCACGGTTTGGTGGTAAAACGAAAGAAGTATGGTGGTCATGTGAAGAGGATAAACATAGTGCCCACACTTATATTCTGCTCAACTGCGAGGATGCAGTGACCCGTTACTTTGAAAGGTAAATATTTTTGTGAATGTTAATTATATGAATTGCAGTTAATTATGTATGACTTGATTATTTGTTTAATTTGCAGCATGTTTGTATCTCAAGTTGAAGAAGCAATACCAGGAATATCTGCAACTGATGTGGACACACGTAAAGATAAGCACTTTGTCAAGTGGTTAAAATCACAGGTACGTAATATATCTCATACATTGATTAATTAAGTAAGTGTTTTGATACTTCAATATTAATTAAGAATAACTGCTTTTGGCAGGTTGATTATGACGATCCTTATTATCCCGTATGGTTTCACGAATTGGTTCAAGGTCCAGTTGCAAAGGTCACCACATCACCTATGTATTTCACACGAGGATTTACCTTTCACACATACGAGTATGGGAGACATCGGGCAACGAGTAACTACGGAATATGTGTGAAAGGTGAAACGGACTTTTACGGGATCTTGCAGGAGATTATTGAAGTGGAATTTCCGGGGTTATTGAAGCTAAAATGCGTCCTCTTCAAATGTGAATGGTTCGATCCTGTTGTGAACCGAGGGATTCGGTATAACAAATTTGGTGTTGTGGATGTCAATTTTGGGAGAAGATACAACAAATTTGAGCCTTTCATTTTAGCTTCACAAGCCGAGCAAGTAAGCTTCCTTCCTTATCCTCGGCTTCGAACTTCCGGGATAAACTGGTTAGCTGCTATCAAAATTACACCTCGTGGACGCATTGTCGCTGGAGAAGAACCGCCCTTGCAAGAAGAAGACGCTATCAATGAAGTTGAGGTACCAGAACAACCAACTGATGAAATCCTTTTGATCGACCCGCAAAACTTTCAATATGAAGATATTCCCGAAGATGCGACAGATGAAGCACGTGAAGACGAGTTCGAGAGAAGCGACGATGATGATTGTAATGATAGTGATGAGAACGAAAACGATTTAGAGTGATGTAATATTGATGAGAACGAAAACGATTTAGAGTGATGTAATATATGTCTCTGATGTTGTATTTCTCTATTGTAACGTATGTTTAAAGAAATATTGTTTTTTTACCATCCTAATGTATGTGTAACAAATGTTGTTTTATATAATATGTATTTGTGTTAATTTTAAAAAAATTATTTGGAGTTTTAGGGTTTTAGAGTTTAAGTTGGAGAAAGAGCACAAAGTAGTAGAGAAGAAGAGACTTTGGGGTTTAGGGATTTCATTCTCGGTGTTTAGGGTTAAGCGTTGTAAAATCGTCGTAAACCGATGTTTCCACGTAATTTCGTCGTAAATGGAAAAACGCGGGCCTGGTAACTTCGTCGTAAACGTGGGCCTTGTAAATTCGTCGTAAACCGATGTTTCGACGTAATTTCGTCGTAAATCGAAAAACGCGGGCCTGGTAACTTCGTCGTAAATGAAAAAACGCGGGCCTGGTAACTTCGTCGTAATGTTACGTCGCGTTTACGACGAAACATTTTTTATATATTGGGACGCCGAGACGAGGCTGCCTCGTCCATTCCTCCTAAACTCCTCTCCTCTCCCTAAGGTACATTCTCTTCCCTCTTTTTTTTTTTAAGTTAGTTTAGGTTATTAATTAGTTAGGTAATTAGTTTAGGTGATTATTTAGATAATTAGTTTAGGTGATTAGTTAGATGACGGAATCCTATAGTTTAGGTGATTAGTTAGGTAATAGAATAATTTTTTAATTATGTCGTCATAATTGATTAAATTTATTTAAATTTTTTTTAGATGGCTCCTAGAAGGAAACCAGCAGCACCTACTTATGCCCAGTTGTTTGGCGATGGTTCCGGTACCTCTTCTTCCGGTCCATCGTCTTCCGATGCAGTTCCAGACTCTCAGACTTCTCAGAGAGTTTTTCGAGTCCTCCTCTTCCACCGCAGATGCCTCCACCTCCTCCTCCAGCGGCTGCACCTGAGCCTGTCCCAGAAGGTGCAGTTCATCCGGATTTGCGTGTGCCTTCATATGCTCCCTTCGCGAGATATACGGTGGAGGATTTGCTTGCCCAGCCTGGACGGGAGGGTTTGGATGTTCTAGACCCCGATAGACCCCGAGGAACTTATTGGTAAGTTATTAATTCATTTTTATTTTGTAACGGTTAAATTGTTTTTTTCAGGTTTGGGGCTAACAACCGTGTTAGCCGGAGCGTTTCGGCGACGATTAAGGGTTACTACGACGGGGCATACCCGAACTGGAGCAAGACACCAAATCACGTTAAGATCACGTGGTTTAAATGTTTTGCGGTAAGATTTTTAAATTTAATTAAATTTTCACTTTTAAATATATATATATATATATATATATATATTTATTATTAATTGTAATTTTTTCAAAATTTTTATGTTTCAGCAAAAGTGGCATTGGTCTTTGGGAATCACCGAGAGGGTGAAGGCGGAATTCGTTGCAAAGGCAAAGATACGCCTCTGCAACACAGTCTCCGATTGGAAAGACAAGTGGGAGATCTACGGGTATGAGAGAAAGCCCACTGAGCTCACGACGGATGTGTGGGATGGCCTCATCGCCTATTGGGAGCACCCCTCTTCGATCAGAAAGGCCAATTCGTGCTCGGCTTCTCGAAGGACGAAGGATAAAGATGGTCATTTGCCCATGCTTCACAGAACCGGACAAAAACCTCATGCAGGAGTCCGTCTAGAAGCTGTAAGTTTTGTTTTAAATATATATTTTAAAATATTCAATTAATATAATTTATAATATTTAATTTAAATTTTTTTTGTAGTTCGAGAAGACGGGAGTCTTACCTTCTCTGTCTGACCTATTCAAGATGACTCACGCCACATCCGACGGAGTTTTTGTGGATCCTGCATCTGAGAAACTCTTCCGAACAGTGGCTGGTCGGATTGAAGAACGGGAGACGCAACTAACCCAGGAGTCTCCCGATGGATTACCAGTCACATTGTCCACCCAAGAGGTCGACAGAATCTTCGAAGAGGTAACTTAAAATTTTAGTTTACATTATTTTAAATATTTTAACATAATTAACTATATTAATATATGTTTTGATTTTATAGGTGGCTCCTAAAAAGAAGGGACGGATAGTCGGTATAGGCTCTGTTAACGAAGTTGCAAGGGCAACTTCGTCATACACTTCGAGACGGGATGAAGAGACTGCTCAGATGAAGGCTCAAATGGATAGCCAGAAGGCTCAAATGGATAGCCAGCAGGTTCGTTTAGACTCTCTTGAGGATTTGCTAGACGTGATGGCCGTGGGAAACCCGGTTATGCAGAGAATGTTGAGTGAGAGACGAGCCGCTCTTGGAATGCCACCACGAGATCCCCAAGAGTCCGATCCAACCCGTCAACAGCCGAGCAACCCCACCAACTACTTCGACAATATGTAGTTTTTTTCTGTTTGTATTATGAATTTAAATATTATTGTATGACTTTTTAAAAATATGTTTTCCAATTTCATATTTTGTTTTAAAATTTAAATTATTTTAAATTCTGAATATTAAATATAAATTAAAATCTATTATATATTAATTAATAATAATATAATAAGAAACGATGTAAACTCCTCGTAAACATTACATGGAGTTTACATCGAATGTTTACGAGTGATTAACATCGAAATATTTACGAGGATTTTACATCGAAATGTTTACGAGTGATTTACAACGAAAGTATTTACGTGTGCTTTACATCGAAACAATTACGTGGGCTTTACGACGAAGTCTTACGTGGCGTTTACGACGAATCCTTTCCCTGCGCTTTACGAGGAATATATTTCGTCGTAAATGTAACGAGTCGTTTACGACGAAACCTCCGTTACGACGGACGTTTAACAACGAAACGTCTTTCGACGTTAATTCGTCGTAACACCCCGTTTACGACGAATTTACAACGAATACTGCCCTAGTAAAAAATATGTTTTCTTGTAGTGATATGTTTTGATTAATACAAATAATCTTAAATTTTGATACAAATTTGTTTTGTAAAATATTTTTTTTGCATGATAGATATGATAAAAATTAAAAGAAGTAGTGAATCTACATATTTTGTAAAAAAAATTGAACTTAGTTAACAATTATAATAACACAAAACTCAAGAAAAAAATTATAATTGTCAGAATGTGTAGTCTTCCTTTAATGTAATACTTTTACATAACTAATAATGTGAATAAAATTTATCAAATCATATGTTAGAATAATAATTATATAATTTTATACATTTTTTTTAACGATGATTTATTATATGATCTCACAATTATGATATGAGAAAGATTACATAGACGATTCGACAACCGACAATACTACTTGCCTAACTGCATCACATGAACCGTCCTATGAAGATCCACGCCTGACAAGATTTACTTGCAAGATCTCTTGTAAGCCTTTCTTCTATAGTCTGCATAATTGTTTAATAAATCGCTTTCTCTGGGACTTGAAACTTAGATTTCATGTAATCTGCAATAAATTGCATAGTCTGGGATTCGAACCCTAGACTTAGGTGTAAAAGCCTTTAAACCTTAACCAGTAGGCTATGGTGCTTCCACTAATTTGATACATTAAAAACTTTAAATATAATCAAGATATACATGTATTTATATATTGCCGGATCGGATCAGATATTCGCTTCTCAAAATTTTAATATTTGTGATTTGCTTCGATTTTAACGGATATTGATTTTTAGTATTTGCTTTGCTTCGAAAGTTTACGGATACCCAGAATTTTCGGATCGAATCGAAACGAATAACAAATCGAATCAAATGTAACGGATAAAATGTTCAGCCCTATTAAGAGCATAAATGTTGAAATTTAAGGAGGAACTGACTCGCAATTTTCTATGTTTGGCCCTAACAAGTATTAATTGCTTCAAAAGTTACAAAAATACTTCAAATGAGAGTGGATATATAGGTCATGAAAAAGGAGAGATGATAGATATAGATCGTTGGGATGGTACAATTAATGTAGCATAAAGGTGCACAAAAAATATTCTTAGCCACTCCATTAATATGATGACGATCTTGATCACATTTACACCAACGCGTGTTTCTCTTCCCTTTACATAGCCTTCTTTGCTTCCAGTCGTGCAAGCCTTCTGCTTGTGTGTCTTTGAGTCAGATGGTTAAAATTTCCAATCGTGCAATGATGTTAAGAAACTGCATATGCTCCAATTTGTATTTTTATCGTACTATGTCATTCTATGTGTATTAATGTGTTTTTAGCGTCGGTTTGTACTATTATTACTTTCTCATAACATAGTCTTTTTTTTAAACGGCTTCTCATAACAGTCTCTTCAACAACTGGTTCGATCGTACGTAATCAGTGGCAAGTTGGCAACCCTACTAGAGTTGAGTCGACCATGACCATCTGCCTAAGTCAAGCTTCTACTTCTAGTTTCTTTGTCTAGTTTTTCGAACCAATTTAAACATTAAGCATTTGCTAATTTTGCTGATTATTAGATGTAATATGATTTTAATTTCAAAAAATATTCAAATAGCTCAATCTCGTTTCAAAATATAAGAAAGTAACGAACCATGGTGACATGAACCAAATTTAAGATAAGATAAGAGGTTAGTTAGTAAAAGTAACATATTATTCTCTCTCTTTTTGTAAAATATAAATATTATATTTTACAAAAAAGAGAGAGAATAATATGTTACTTTTACTAACTAACCTCTTATCTTATCTTAAAATTGGTTCATGTCACCATGGTTCGTTACTTTCTTCATATAGTTTTTACATAAGCGCCACCTTAAGATAATAACAATTTAAATAGAATAAAATTTACGTATATTTATATATTTCAACAGAATTTACATAAATATATATATTTCTACTCAAATATACATATATTGTAAGCTATATTAAGCTATACTTTTACTTATAAGAAAATAAAATAGCAGTTAAATTAAATAAATCATAATGATATAATTTAGTAAATTTATTTTAATAGACTAAAAAATTCAGAAAACAATTTTTTATAAGGAATGATATTTTTGTGTAACAGTCTTCATATTTTGTCATATATGAAATATATAGATAGTTAATGATTAGTGTATCAAAAGTTCCCTTTTTGAAAACAATATATAGCTCATTCTTATGTGTCTACTAAAACAATATAAAAATACATATCATTTCTTTTGTGTTAGGACATATGTCTTAAATAGCAGTTAAATTAAATAAATCATAATGATATAATTTAGTAAATTTATTTTAATAGACTAAAGATTTCAGAAAACAAATTTTTATAAGGAATGATATTTTTGGGTAACAATCTTCATATTTTGTCATATATGAAATATATAGATAGTTAATGAATAGTGTATCAAAAGTTCCCTTTTTGAAAACACTATACAGCTCATTCTTATGTGTCTACTAAAACAATATGAAAATACATATCATTTCTTTTGTGTTAGGACATATGTCTCCAAATAAATCAAAATTATACATGATGTCAGCTTGCATATTTTTTGTGTGCGTTAATTGTGAATTCAATCTTGAAAATATCATATTAAAAATTGGTCACATATATCTATATACATATGTATGTGTGTGTGTGGTATATATGCAGGCATGAGTCTTATGAAAATCCAGCAAACTACCTGAATATCTCCATCAGTACGTAGCATCCAACCATTAGAAAGCAGTCAGGTAACTTATGATAGTTAAAAGTGTTTCATTGTAGTTCGGATTTTCTGGATCCATTATTTCATCGATTTTTAAGTTGAGCAATCTGTTTCAGATTAATTATTCAAAGCACACCCTCTCTCTCTCTCTCTCTTTAGCCATGAATGTATCGGGCTTACCCTGCTGGTATGTTCTACAGTTTATATATATATATATTTATCGTCTAAATTCTCTCTGTTTTTTGTACTAGTTAAAAACTTCTTGGCATGTGGTTCACGTCACAAGTGTAATTACGGTTTGTTGTTGGAAAATAGTTTCGAACACACATGGCTTTCTAGGTTCTAACATGATGGATCATATACTTACTGTCTTTCAGTGTAAATCAGAGGTCGACATTTCGACCAAAGAAGAGGAAGCATCATCCATCAGGGAGCAATGTCAGTGGACTGAGTATTAGTGATCATGTGGTTGAAAAACCATTCACAGCGACTCTCATGAGTTACAACCTCAGAGAAGCCGTGAAACTACCTTATGGTGAAGACATTAACCAGTGGTTGGCCATTCACAGTTAAGACACAATCATTCTTATAATCCCTACTTGATTTGCTTATTATCTTAATATTTAATTTGTATGTTTGGTTTATTTTAGCCATAGATTTCTACAACCATGTAAACGTTTTGTACGCTACTCTCAAAGAGTTCTGCACAACCACCACTTGCCCTATCATGAATGCTGGATCCTTGTAACTCACTCTTTCACTCATGATTCTTATCCATCAATCCAAATCTGAGTTGATGATACATCATTTTGGTCATTTTCTTCTTCTTTTTGGTTGCAGATATGAGTATAGATGGGCAGATGGGATCGCTATTAAGAAGCCAATAACGGTTTCTGCTCCTGAATACGTTGGGTATCTCATGAACTGGATTGCAACTCAGATCGATAACGGAACCATCTTTCCGCAAACACCTGGTACCTGTTAAGCTTGTCTATAGATTTTAAACGTATCTAATCAAAGTTTTTTTTTATCATCAACTTAAACAGATTCATACTGACTCTCTAAATGAAAGTTTGTTTTAAGTTGTAACACTTGTGTATTTCTCATCATTTATTCAGAAGCAACATTCCCATCGAATTTTAAGGACTTCGTGAAGGTGATTTTGAAGAGGCTGTTTAGGGTTTATGCACACATCTATCATTGTCACTTTCAGAAGGTTGTGAATCTCAAGGAAGAAGCTCATCTCAACACTTGCTTCGAACATCTTGTTCTCTTCACATCTGTGAGTTGATGGATCTCCTCTGGAACATGTTGAATGTTATAGTAGTTAATGTCAAAAACGATGACGTGAGTTTATTGTTTTGCAACATGCAGGAGTATCAGTTGATTGATGAAGCAGAGATGGAGCCTCTTAAAGAGCTCGTGGGAAAAGTTTTGAAACCATAGAAAAAATCTATGGTTTCAAGGTGGAAAATAAGGGTTGTGAGATATATACCAATAATTAACATCCTAAAGGAGATGATGTTTATGTAACTAGTCGAGCTTATACAAATGAGCTGATTTAATATATGCAATAATCTATCTTCTGATGTTTTCAAAGTTTCACCATATATACTCAAATAGTCAAATATCCTCCATGGTTGGAATATATCCTTTTTATCTTTTCCTTGAACTGAGTTGCGTGACCTAGAAGGTTAGAAGAGGTTTTATGCTTTGGGATTAGAATCAAAGGACGATTCTAGACGCTAACTTTTAGAGAAAAACACACATCAAATAAAAAAATTTCTAGTTCCTTCACTGCAAGTTTGCAACTACACCCAAACCAGCAAATATACATAGCAACCAAACACCTCTGGGTAAACGGTGGTCCTTAACTTGACTTTGAATATAACAAGTGGTTAACATAGCTTCTCATTCTTGCAAGAACTAGTATTTATTCTACGACATGGATGACCATCAAGGTTAATTAAGAAATCAAATAGTTCCTCTTCAAATAACAATTGGAATTCAAGTTTATTTGATGCGGTTAAAAAAGTTAATAGCAAAAAGCATATCAAAGAAAAATAGTTCACATCCATACTAAATGAAAAACAAAAAAAAAACATAATATGGCCCGATGTGACAAACAATTTATGATGAACTGCCTTCTCCACAAGTGAGCAAGAAGCTGAAACTTGGGTTTTCATGGATCAATGCAAGAGTATCAATGTCGTTTACATCCCCTTGTTCCGTTGATTTTGATAAATCCTCTACGGTGAATGGAATGCTGCGTTTTGATTGATCACTCTCCGTTACTTGAGAGCAATGTGACAAAACATTTATTCAATAACAATAAGAAAAAAAGGTTTATGTTTACCTCAAGTCGTCCTCCAAAAGAGAGTCACTCCGTACACCATCGGTCAAGTCATCTATCAATCTAATCATCATGCTTGAAATAACCTTATGGTTTGAAAAAAAAAACAAAGAGAAAGTTTAAACAATGTCTAGATAGAATCAAAGGTTTAGACGTCATTTTACAAGTGAAAACGTACATCTGAAGAAACGCTGCTCATGTCATAAATGTCATCAAAGTACATAGCACTGATTCTGTATAGCTGCCGTATACTTAGCACCTGAACCACAAAAGCAACTTCAATGTTCACCTCTTGGAAAAAAAAAACAAAATAAAAGTCTAATGATCATTACCGGACAGAGTTCTCTTGTTATTTTGTCTAAGGTCATTTCCTGCTTTTGAATAATGGCCTGAAAGAGAGCCAAAACAATTGAGTTTACAATGCAATAGAAGGTGTGGCATAGCATCAAATATAGTTATACCTGCAAGAATCCAGCTGCCTGTCTGATATGACTCAACTCATCCCAAGCTGAACCAGCATACTGTTTTTTTTTTACAACAAACAATTAAGTCAACTTTTCAGAAAAAAAAATTCTAAGATGTGATGAAATCAAAGCTTACTTCATCAGTAGCCTCTATACACCAATTTTTTAGTTTAGCCAAACCTGTTTCAACGTACTCCCCGTTGACAAAATAGCGACAGTCATCGCTTAGGAGAATACTGCACAAGTAGTTGATTTACAGAGAAAACTTTCTGTCAGCCAAGGAAAACTTACCTTGAGACAAAAGAAAAGGAGATATTACTACTAGTGAACATGCATGCCTGTTTAGGAGCTGAAGATTGATGAAGAAGAATATTTGTGTGATTAATTTGCTGACCAGGAATGGTGGAGTCTGCATCAAGCAAAGTTAGAGAGTTTCATTGCTCATTACTCATTAGATTATCTCAATCCGAAGCCCAAGCTGTTATTATATTCTTATTAAATCGCAGACTCACATTGTTTGCTTTCATTAGATTCAAGTAACTGCTTAGCCTTTCCACAATACTTTCCCAGTGACCAATCAAATCTTGTTGAGGAACATTGTTTTCTTGCGCCTGTGTCATGTAACCATGTCTTATATACTAAATCGATGAAACAATGAAATGAAACTTGAAGGTCAATATATAGACACACTATTTAAAGGAAGTAAATAAACAACCTGTTTAGATAACCGGAGAAGAGAAAAGACCTCAATCTTCAGATTATCTCTGATCATAACATACATCTTCTCTAGGAATCCAATAAGCTGCTGCTTGAAAAGAGTTGCTGGGTACTTTGCTTCAACTTGCATTTGTCTATCCAAAGAAGAGACAACACCGCCTCCCATGCATCCCTATTTAGAGTGTAAACAAGACACACAAGACATGAAGTGAGTCAGATAAAGGTCAAGTCAGGGAGAGTAAAAACAAAGATTTATAGCTTGTTACTCTGGACTCTGGTATTGCAGCACTTGTGAATGTGTGCTGCAGTAGCTTAAGTAACATGGTTGAATTAGATAACCAATACGCCAAAACTTGGTTGTTATCTGGTACCTGTAATGGAAGACAACATTTTTCATATTGAATCAAACACTTGCTAACGTTAATTTATTTTAACCATGTTGCAATAATTCATAACCCAAAGCTTCTGAACAGTGAAGCAAGAAAGAACCAGCTCTTACTTCAATGGCCGAAGCTATTGTTTGAATGATACGGTCAAAGATGTTTGTTTCTTCGAGTTCAAATGATCTCCAGTGAAGGAGACATTTGTAAATGAGACATGCAGCAACAGGGTTGCCTCCAGCAAAGCCAAGGTTTTGTGAGATGCACGTGACTAGTAGTTCCTGATTTTCCTGAGTGACACCAAGCTAATAAACATAATGCAATACTCAGAATAAAAATACATGAAAAGATAAGCATTCTTCACTTTATATGAATCCACGCAAAGAAAAGAAATAAGTATGGTGTTGGCACCAGTAACACACACCTGTAGAGCCTCCACCTCTGAAGTCAATGAAAAGATTTTTTCAGTATCCTTAACTAATACCGAAGTCACCTTATCTACTGGAGCTTCCTGTTACATTTATAGGCCATAAGCAATTGAAGAAACAAGAAAGTAACCAGGTCTCATTTTTAAATGTGCAAGACTTAGTCAGAAAAAAGCACACTTCCTCTTACCTGTGTAGGCATTGTATTTCTCTTCTAGTCCGAAACCAAAAAGCAACACCAACATGCAAACGTCTGGAACTGAAAAAAAATATAGTTATAGCATATTTAATCAACCAACAAGGATAACGATGACTAGTAAGAATCTATCTGGAGCATCAAAACTTGTGAGCAAAACGAAATAGTCAAAAGTGTATTGGCTAAGTTTAACAAACATGAGGAAAAAAAACAAAACACACTGCTGGTTCATAAATTCCTTTGAAAAATGAAGCAAGAAAGAACCAACTTACTTCAGTGGCCAAAGCTGCTTTTGTCTGAATGATGATGAACCCTGGTTTCTACATGTTTATACAAACGTCATCCGAAAATTAAATTTGCAAATAAAGAGAAAATATAGAAAATGATGATCCATTTATATTCTACATGTAAAATGGTAAGTTTTCTCTAATACTATTATTAATTTAATCATTTATATTATATTATCAATCTTATAAATAACATGTAGTTGTTAAATTGAAAATTGCTGTACAAGTTTACCCTTTAGAAGTAATATTTGAGAGAAACAATAAAAAAAAATTGCAGTCTAACCAATAAAATTCTGGTGCACAATCTCACTATAATTTATTTATTTATTTGCTGTGTCTAAATTTTTTTTTTTTTTAAATCAAAACTACCTAACTTTATATATCTCCAAATACTGTTTATATAATAGGATGTCAAATGTATAGTTGGTGATCATTAATAGAAGTAGAATATTTTATTTTAGTAAAAAATCTATTATCTGATTTTATTCAACATTCCTATTTTGTTCTCTTTAAAATAATACTAGATTTTGACTTGCGCTTCGAAATGCGGGTTTATTTTCGGTATTAAAAGATTTTTTTTATATGAATTTCTGTATAAGATATTGTATAGTTATGGACATATTTATCCGGAACCGAAGAACCGAAAAACCAAAATTAAAACCAAACCGAAGTTTATAAATAACCAAATGGATCATTTATCTTTGGAACCAAAAAAATCAAAAGCTTAACCATAATCGAACCGAAAAACAAATGAGTACATGGATTTTTAAAATAAAATTATATAACTATAAATATTAATTATATTTCATTTTTAAATAAAAAACTATCCTAAGAATATAATTTATAAACTGAATTACTCAAAAACGAAGTACCTAAATTTTGTTTTCCTAAGTTTTAAAAAATTATCCATGAATGCTAAAGCAGAATAGTGTATTTATATTTAAATAGAAAAAATTCTATTTGTACAAATTATTTAACTACTTTTAGTGGGATACAATATCTATTTTATAGACAAATTTAAATATAAACATTATTTTTATATTTGATCCAGTTATGCAGTCAAACTGGTAAACTCAGTGATCCGCATATAACCCGTTTGGATTTAGTGAAGATCTATTAATTAAAAATCTTATAAATCTATAAAATCTTTCATTAACCCGTGATACGACATTGGTCGACCCGATAAAAACCCAGAAAAATCATCAGATTTTTTTTAGAAAAATTAATTAAACTTCTCATTTACTTTTTAATAGTATATAAGATTGAATAAAGTATTTGATAATAGTTCCATAATATAACAATCATGAAAACTATGATTTCTAGATATGGTCCATAATGGTTATATATAGTTTGTAAGTGTATATTTTGTGGTCGTCGTGGTCATATATTTTTTAAGTTGTATAATATGATCTATACGGAATATGATGAGATTATATTATAATGCATGGTATAAGCATTGATTTTTAGATAGTTTAATTAAGGTCGAATATGTTAACATAGTAATAATTGAATTGATTTAGGTTGATTTAAGCGGTCAATAAACAATAATTGTTATAAACCATAAACCAAGGTTTGGTGGAAGTCCATATTCGAAGGCCCATATTTTTATGTCTTTGTATTTCCTACCCCATATTGTATTAGGGTTTTATATTTATGTAACTCCCTATATAAAGGCTCCTTATTGTCTAATAAATATACATACTTTTTTCTTATTTTCATAACACGTTATCAGCACGATAGCCTCTAGCCCTAAGCCCCCACGAAATATTCTTCAACTCAGCCGAAAATCATCGAACCCTAAACACAAAGGAATCTGCCTTGGAACTTAAAAGAGGCCGTTCTCTCAAATCGCGAGGACCCAGAAAACGATCAAGATATCAAATCGAAGCTCTCGCCGAGACGAATCCATCAGTGCAAACCGCTTGTTGATCTGACCACCGACGCGCTCTCACGCATAGATACAGTGCACGCCGATTTGATTTGGAAACCAAATCCGATTCCAACAAGGATTTTCTAGCCGAACTCAACTCATGTGCAAGTCTAATATCAACAAGGAGTTCAGGCCGAGAAGAGTTGCTGCCCGTGCGATCAAACTCTCTTTTCCATTCAGATCAAAAGGAGTTCATAGGTAAACTATCTCAAACTTTAAAACTACTTAGAGGTCGAGTTTAATTTGAGTTTAATGTAATTAAACTCGAACCATACAAGAGAGAACCGATCGCATATACCTTAATATGTGATCATAGAAATCAAAACCTAACCAACTATGAATACATAATTCGATTTATATCCTTATAAATTATATAATATATGTTTAAAACTTAGTAAAACATGGTCATAAGTTTTAAACCTAAGAACTAATCTAAACCTAAAATCGCATGACATGAAAATCGAATGTCATGCTTAAAATCGAAAATTGTATAAACCTATACTATCTAATATGATTCTAATAATTCTAAAACTTGAATCATATTCCTAAAACTATTGTTCCAGATCTTATTATGTCAATAATCAGATCGCATACTTGGTATGCTTGAAAAACTGATTCCTAAACATCTAAAACCTAATTTGCTTAAACCTAAAAATCGCATACCTTTAAAATTAAAACCCCCTTGATGAAAACTTTCTAAAACCTGTTTTCACATGCTGTTTAAAGCTTTAAAAGTCTGATTGTTTGTTTAAGAAAATCGGATTGCATGTTTTTAAAATTAGAAATCGCATGCTAGGCATAAAATTGCAAATCGCATGCTTAATTAGAATTTGATTTGTTTGGCCACCTAATCACATTCTAGGATTATTAAAACTTGATTGTATGATCTGTTTGTTAATAGAAATTGCTTGTTTTAGGTTTGCAAATCATATGCTAAACATTAAAATCAAAATCGCATGCTAGACATAAAAAATTAAATCGCATGTTTAGGTTTAAAATCTGATTTTGTTAATCACATGATAGGATTGATAAAACCTAATGGTTTGATCTAATCTCTAATAGAAATTACATGTTTTAATGTTAGAAATCGAAACATAAACATTAAAACTGAAATTGCATGCTAAAACCTAGAACCCTTAAAAAAAATAGGAAGGTTATTACAAGGTTGTTACAAAGTTATTAGGGTTTTTGTCTTCGCCGATTTTATGCTTGTATAACTTGATATTTTTCATGCATAAATACATGTTTGAGGTTGCATAATTAGACTAAGAATAATTACATGTTCTTGTGTCTAAATCCTATTAGAATTAGAATTTGAATTTTAACCTAAATCTGATCGCATGTTTATTGGAATTTCCTGAAAATTTAAAACTTAATAAATTTAAATTAGAATTCCAGAATTTGATCATATGAAACCTAGGGATAAAATTTCATGATTAGACTGAAATTATTCATATGCTAATTGATTAAAAATCGATTAGACCTAGGAAATTGAAATCGCATGATTAAATCCTATTAGAAATAGAAATTGCCTTGATCACATGCTATTGATTGAAATCTGATTTGGTTGCTTGATCACATGATATGTTTAAAATCTGAATCGTATGTCTTAACCAAATATGATTGGATGCTTCAAACCCAAAATCTGATTTGTTTGATCGCCTAGCTCGCATGCTAAGAAATTAAAATATAGATTGATTGTTAAAGATAAAATCCGATTGCATGCAGCATGGAACCTAGATTTAATTTGCTCAGTCACATGCTCACATGATCCAAATCTGATTTGCTAGCTGATTACTTGATTGAAAATGATGCCTTGCTTGTTTAAAACATAGAGATTGCATGAAACCATATCCGCATGATTAAAAGCTTGGCCGTAGGATCAAAACTTCATCATATGCTAAACTTGATTTGATTACATTGTCTGGCCTATATGTGTTTTTAAACCTTGAATTATATGCTGAAAAATCTAGCAAATCCGAAACACATTACCAAATCCTAAAACTATTTGGATTTGGCTTAACCAAGACTATACATGTTCATATGAACATTTGTAGGATCGTTTCTCAAAGCCTTGGCCAAATGAAATCTTAGCCAAATTTTAAGACATGATCACTTGTTTAAAACTTAAAATTTGATCATAAAATTACTCCTTGGCCGAAATCTATAAGAATCCTAGAACCATTCGGATTTGGCATGGCCGAAACTTATGTTTGGCGTAATGAACAATTGCATGATCTTTAAAGCCTTGGCCAAATGTAGAAGCTTGGCCTAGCTTAAATCTTGATCAAATGCAAAGTCTAAATTATCTTGGCCATCCTTTAAAAGACCTTGACCGAAGGTAAAAGTTTGGCCAAATTGAAATTTCTATTGGCCAAATATGAAATCTAGTCAAATTAATAGAATCTTTTGGTCAAAACATTTTGGTAAAATCATCTTGGCCGAATCCCCTTGGCCAAAATTCCTTGGCCAAAGTCTTTGAATAATTTATCTTGGCCGAATTTAAATCTCTATTAATCCAACCAGACTTAATTTATTTCTGGCTATTTGTTGCACACTTTGATTTATTTAATGCATGATGTTTTCAAAATTATTGTCTAAGAGAACAAAATTTGATATTAAATTACCTAAGTTTGGTATTCAATAAGAGATAAATGAACATTAAGTGTTATTATCTCGAGGGGGAGAATCAGAGAATCCCTAAATAAGTTAAGCATCCACGACAATAATAACCCAAATAAAACTCGGCCAAAATCAAATCTGAATATAAAATTGCACAAGAGAAAGATTATATGGAGATTAATGATTGGCAAACCGGTCATGCCATTCTGGTTAAGTATGTGACTTTCTATTGAATGGTTTAAGATATGTTGCCCCTTTGAATAAGGGAATTGATAATATGAGTATTCACCATGATATTTCGAAAATAAGCAAGGAATTTTGTGGGCTTGATCACCCACGGATGGACTGATCATCCATCATATGTGACGACATATGGTTGTAAATATCCTTGTCAAAATCTGTAATAAGTTTGCAAGAGTAATTGGTGATACCGGTGGATTTATGAATCCTTATAAGTTGCAGCAAAATTTGTTCGCATAATGCCAAAGAACAAATAGAGACTCTCCCATGAATTTGATAAAGTGTCAAGAATTATTGTTCCCATATAGAGAACTTAAATAAGTTGCTCCACCACAAAGTTATAAGATGGGATCTGAAATTGAATTAAGTGTAAACGTTGGATATAAATCTCCATAAGAATACATAAAGTCACGAGAGATATGATTAAGGCTAAGCCATAGATTAGATAAATCCGTATATCCAACATCAGGGAGAGAAATAATAAGCTGGTAAACGATTTCGAGAATGAATAATGATCCTCAAATATGAATATAGAATAAGAGTCCAAAGAATGAATCATTCTCATTATTTAAACAAGTCAATTGCCATACATGTTTGATGACCCAAACTGAAATATACCAGCGGGTTATGCTATAATAAAATTGATATTGGACTTAGTTAAAATAAGACGGTTCCATACATGTATTACTCGAAAATGAGAAGAGCATAAAATTGAAATGACAGATCCGAAATTAAGGTTGTCCAAAGGAAACCTTAGACATGACCATGAATAAAGATCAGGTACCTGAAAATAATAAGATCTAAATGCATTATGTCATGTCTGGATTATAAATTGAACCGGTAAAATAATATCGACGTCGATGATGATATAATATTTGAATACAAAAGCGCTTGACAAAAGCGAGGATCATGAAACTAACGTATATCATAGAGTGCACTCAGAGAAATTACTTAGAGAAATTGATAAAGCAAATTGATAATGCTATAAGACGTGGTATATGAAATCTCTTAAGAGAAGAGATGTAGTCAAACCAGTTGGATATAAGTAAGTCTTTGGTGAGAAAACATAATAAGAATGGCGAAATTGCATAAGGTTCTCACAAAGACCTGGAATCAATTATAAAGGAGACATACTCCTATGTGGTTGATGCAACGACATTCTGATTCCTTATAAGTATGGCAAATAAAATACATATATATATACGGTCCACTGGATAACGAAATTTATGTGAAAGTTCCAGAGGGTATCAAACTACCGAACACATCAAGTTCTCGAGAATAATATTGAATATCTTTATGTGAACGACTTGAATATCCTAGGAACCTCTGGAGAAATTTCCCAAAGATAGAATACATCAAGAAAGAATTCGAATTTAACATGAAAGGTTTTGGGAAAACAAGATTATATATTGGATTATACATTGAGCACCTTGAAAGGAAAATCCTTATGCATCAAATGACATACATAGATAACGTGCTCAAGAAGTTTGATATGGACTAAGCTTACGAATTGACAAGTCCCATAATTATAAGGTTCCTCAGTTTAGAAAAGATAATTTCGGCCCTAATGAAGAGAATGAGGAAAATTTTGGTCCCGAAATGCCATTTCTAAGTGCCATAAAGTTTTGACGGATTTGGCGAGCCATACAAGGCTAGATAAATAATTTGTCGTAATCTATTAGCTAGATAAAGCTCATGATCGACCCAAAGGCACTAGAACGGGATTATACATATTTTGTTACCTACAAGGAACTAAAGACTTGGGTCCATTTGATACTAACCTACCCGAAAAAGGGTAAATTATTTTGGTGATACAGGTTGTTTGTCCGTCCAAGTTCACTCAAGCAAGGATTAAGTTGATCTAATTACTAAGGCGTTACTGACATCCAGAGATGTACTCAACAGGGGGAGTAATACGTTTTGTACTCTTTTTTCTTCACCATGGTTTTATCCCATTGAGTTTTCCTGGTAAGGTTTTAATGAGACAACATCCAAAGCGTATTACAAACCACTTCGGAGATGGTCTTCCAAGGGGGAGTGTTATAAACCAAGGTCTGGTGGAATTCCATATTCGAAGGCTCATTTTCTTATGTTTTTATATTTCCTAGCCCATATTGTATTAGAGTTTCATATTTATGTAATTCCCTATATAAAGGCTCTTTATTGTCTAATAAATCTACAGACTTTTCCTATATTTTCATAACAATAATGAATTTATTAAAATGTTATAGGATATCATTTGGTTTCTATAATAAAGGTTAGTTGTAATATTTGGTTGTATTTAATAGGTATGACTAAAAATGAATAGGTGCAACAACCTTGCATAAGTAGATTTTTTAAGAATTTTTCTCTTTTAATAGTATAGACTAGATTTTAACCTGCACGTCATGTGGATATTTTTTCATTTTATAAATGTATTTGATATTATTACAAATATTTTAAATATATTATTTTTATTTTAGTATTATATATTGTGTAACTCTATAATATTATTTTTTTATATTTCTTATTCGACATTATTAATATATAGTGATTTGTTTAATACATCTTATTTTGTTATTAATTATTATTACTTACTAATATATTTTTGAGTTAGTACAATAAAATAACAATATGAGATAATCAAATAGATAACCTCCTTCAAAATATGTTTTTCTTTAGTTTATACATTTTGCTACGATAAATTTTTAAATTTATTTATATTATAGAAAAGAAATATGTTTAAGATAATTTATATTTACATGTTGTGTTTAAAACTATGCTTTAAAATATATTATTTTAGTATTTTACGGAATTTATAAATAAAAACACTGTTGTGTTTAAATAATATAGTCCTATTCTTTTAGTAGATTTTGTTATAATTAAAATAAAATTTAAATTTATTGTTAGTTTATTATTAATATAAATGATTAAATATGTTATATTAACTAATTCTTCAAGTGGTCCGACTTGTTAATAGCAGATAAAAATAAGACACTATATTGATAGATTAGATTTGTCTCCTACATTGTCTTCATCCTAAATTATATAATATACAACCCTATTCTTTGTTCAAAACTACAAGCTGTGTTTGTTTTTTTCCTTCAGCGAAGAACTACGTGCCGTCTTAATCTAAAATAAACAGAACAGAACAATTCTCCTCCGTGACACTGACAGAGCACTCATTCGGACTCACTAATCAGATCTCTCGACCACCTTTACGAGTTTTGATCATGGCTCAGATGATTCGAATGAAGATCCAATCTATGTTGATTCCCCAAGTTTACCGGCCGCTCTTTGCAGCTGGTTAAGGCCGTCGCCGTGAGACTCAGTATTCGTCAAGTAAAGTCTTCTTTTTTTTTAAATTGCATTTACCAATATCCAGTAATGTTTGCTAATTGGATATTCGTGGGTTTCTTTGTTAGGTGGTGATATTGATTTTACTTGAAGTTGCTATCAATATCTTTGAATTCACATTAAAATATTCTAACGAAGATTGTCAAATTCTAGTTTCACTAAGAGACTTTTAACGAAAATGACAGAGCTGCTCGTCTTGTGTTGAATTTTTATTTAATACATAATATAATTATAGAATTTATTAAAAATAGTATATAATTTTTATTTTTTGTTTTATAATAAATTTTTAGTTAACATTGATTTGTAACAATATTATACTACTAATTACGAAATTAATTAATATGTTATTTTATAAAAATATTTAAAATTTTAAATAAGATCAAACAAGTAATAAAACTAGAATAAAAATTTCAGATAGACTGTCCACGTGGGACTCAAAAATCAGCCAATAAGATTCTTTCTTTTGGTCAAGTCACAGACCATTTTCGTGTTGGACTTCTAATAATTTTTTGATATGTTAACTTGAATTTGTTTGGCCCGTTTAGCCCAATGAGAGGGAAAACCCTAGAAACGTGAGACGATGAACTCCAGATCCTTTTGTGTATTGTTATTCGTCGTTTCCAATTCTCTAACGGATTGTCGATCAAATGACACACGATTCATCTCTGTGTAATCAAGCCTCCATTTATGGCTTCCTTTCACTTTTTCCCTCGGAATTTCTTTATAACCTTTTTTTCTCCAGATCCATTTATCACAAAATTGTCTATCTCTTCACCATTTCTTGGTCTCAATCAAATTCAAGAAAATCCTCTTAAGAAGCCGAATCCGCGATGAAACCCAATGGCAAATCCCCACTGATCAAACATACCGACAAAACCAATGTCTCCTCCACCAAAGCTGTCTCTGGCGATCCTACGTTGAAGAAACCAAACGGCAAGGCGGTTCTCCACTCCGACTCCTCCGCCAAAACTTGTGTCTCCTCCGCCAAATCTGTCTCCGGCGATCCTATATCAAAGAAACCAAACGGCAAGGCCGTTGTCTCCTCCCCCAGAGCTGATGAAGTGGTGTTAACGGATACAGAGACAAAACTAGCAGAGTGAAAGGTCGTCCTCTAACCCCACCGACACCGCCAAGCACGCTTCAGAACCACCAGATCTGATAACGGAGACAACCTCAACTGAACTCCACCCTTGCTGGTGAAGAGGGTACAGAGATGAACAATGAGATGGAGAAGAGGAGTAGCGGAAAAGAGAGATGCTTTTTTCTTATTTTTGTTAACCTATAGAGAAGCGAGACGTTTATTTTAAGACATAAATTTGCTTTTTTTGTTTGTCTCCTTTTTAAAAAATTACACGTTTTGATTTTTCTTAGAGTTAAATGTTGAGAATCCAAATGTCGTTTTTGTTGTTGTGAATTGTAACCTTCGTTATTTTTGCAGACATCTAGCTTCGAGTTCTTTATGAATGGAACAGCTAATGAAGACCAATGTGGTTGCGTTTGGGGTGTTGCCTCTAGAAATCATAACTGGTTGTTGAGCTATTGATACATCTATACGGTAAAGCAATGTGATTTTGGGTAATAGAATCAAATAGTCGAAAAACTTGAAATGCATATTTTGCAATAGTTTTCTTTTTGAAAAGGTCTCTTATTGGTTTGCTAATATGATGTTTTCATTTTTTTCTCAGAAGTTATATATGTTTGTAAGTACTATATATCATCTCATAGAGTCTAAAAAGATGACTGGAACTTTGCATATATGAGTCTGTGCATCTGGAATTTCATCACTCTGCTTCACGGTTCAGATACAGTGAAAGTGGAGCTTAATAGATTATACAACGACAATCTATAGTTGTTTATGTGTTGACTGATTTTAATTTTATTTTTTTTTGTTGTTGTTGGTATTGGCTTGATTTATTAGTTTTTTCGTCCTATTGTGATGCAGATATTGATTTGAGAGTTTGGGAAACCACACACTGAACTCAAATCGTTAAAGTTTGTCTGAGAGACATAGACAAAAAGATCTTGAAAAGGTTTGTTGTTATTTGTGTTGTATGTTTTGTGTTTGTGTTTATTAAAAGAAGTTCAGTTTCATATTTATTAAAGGAAGTTCAGTTTCATATGTCAGTTTATTTCTTCCGTTCACCCAAAATTTTAAGTTTTTAACTTTTTGTTAATTAAAAACAAGCCAATTATCATGAAAGTGTTCAGGTATATTTATGTTGTGAGTATTATGCATTAGCTTTCAGAATTTTTACTGCCACTTAGTTTTGGATCAATTATTACATCATGTGTTCTTCGCTTTTATGTTTTAATTTGTCAGAGCTTTGTAGACAGTACCTTTTGTTTATACATAAAAACTGTGTTGTGGAATCTATAAATCAAGAAAATTAATGAGGAGAGGGCATCAATGGTTGCTCAGTTTGCTACAGAAACCACCTTAAGAAAGATCCTTGCTGCAGAAAAAGATGATGATGACATGCCTCCAATTGAAGCTATATTTGCTCCATTAGAATTTGAGCTTAAGCTTCCATGAAAAGAGGCATTTTACATGGCATTTATAAGGTTGATTGATTGCTCTCTACTTTCATATAGGGTTTCTAAAAATTGATGAAGCCATCAACTGCTTTGTTTCTTCGTAGATGGGGAAGATAACATGGTTTGGATCGTCTGACTAAATCAAAAGAACTTGATGTACTTAATACCGAGAGAACTATTGAAGGTACCCTCCCAAAAGCAGACATGATTGATGATGTCCAAAACAAGAATAGTTGACGAAACAAATAGAAATCTGTCAGGTTATGTAGTCATCATCTTATTTTTTGTGTGTATTCTTAAGTCTGAACACGCTAGAGATGAAAAAATTATAAGATGAAAAGCTATGAGTCTATGATGATCGACAAAAGCCAAGGTCAAAAGTTAATAGATTTTCTTTTGTACTTCCCAAACCATTGTTCACTTAGGAACAAATATATGTTTCTCTATCAAAAGTTACTTCATTGATGAAAATCATAGAAGAAACCCAAAATTCTGATATGAGTTAAGAAGATAGTTAAAAGTATATATATACAATGGCTTTACAACTTGAAAAGATTGGTAAGAAATACAAAAATATGTTGCTTTGATTCGAGATTTATGGATTAAAATAATTATTTGCTTTTAAATGCACGAACAAAAACATCGAACTTCTTAGTTAGCTATTGATCCACATTAGCTTATTATTATGTTTTTTTAACCACAAGCCTATTATTATGTTATAAGCTACGAACTTCATATTATGTTACACCTTAGCTACGGACTTCATATTATATTATGTTATAAATACATGAAAAAACAATAATCATGTATTGTTTAATTATATACATGTCCAAACATAAAACAATATTAGGAAAGCTATATTGGTCACATATTTTAAAAGTAAAAAAAAGTCTCCTAAATTAAATACATATAAGCGTAAATATAAAATATTTTAAAAAAAAATTCTTACAAGTACATTTAAGGCCCAACCAAGGAAAAAGTAAATGTAATGTAGATGGAGAGTTTCATCAACTCAACTATTCCAGCGGAAGCGGGTTGGATTCTAAGAAATGAGTATGGATGTTATAAAGAATCAGCTCAAGCTGCATGAAAGATTGTTTAAAATGCGTTTGAAAGTGCACATCAAGGAATTTTAATGGCGGTACAACATTGTTGGATAAGGGGTTATAGAATGCTAATCATTGAGAGTGACTGTGAAAAAGCCTTATTAAAGAATGGTAATCTCCACTTTGGAGCTTATAATTGGATCAAGGAAATATGCTGGTGGGTGCAAAGATTTGAAGATATCTCATTTACTTAGACGGGAAGAAAGACAAATTAGGTGGCGGATCTTTTGGCTAAGGCTAGAATTCTGAATGACAATTTATTTGTATGTTATTACAATGTACTTACTTTAATTGTTCATCCTCTTCACGAAGGATTATGTAATCTCCACCTAAGCTGGAGAAATTATATGTTTACCATTTTCATGCTATCACTTTTCATTTTTACTACCACTAAATGGACATTTTCAAAAATATTTTCTTCATTAAGTGGTAAAAAACTTTTATGCCATTGTTCTTTATATATAATAAATAAATATTTATATAAATAAAAATCTAAAAAAATAAAAAATAATTTTTAAAATTTTTTCCCGGATTATACTATTTTGAAATTCAAACCCTAAACCATCAATCCTAAACCCCTTTTTTTTTTGAAATACGAACCCTAAACCCTAAACCATCAATCCTAAACCCTATTATTTTTTGAAATACGAACCTTAAACCCTGAAACATCAACTCTAAACCATAAATCCCGAAACATCAACTCTAAACCCTAAACCCTAAACTTTCAACTCTAAACTCTAAAACATCAACTCTAAACCCTAAACCCTAAACTTCAACTCTAAACCCTAAATCCTAAACTTCAACTTTAAACCCTAAACCATCAACACTAAACCCTAAATTATCAACACTAAACCCTAAACCCTAAAAAGTAAACTCCAAACCTTAAACCCTAAAAAATTAACCCTAAACCCTAAAACATCAACTCTAAACCCTAAACCCTAAACCTTAAACTCTAAACCCTAAACTCTAAACCCTAAATCCTAAATCCTAAACCCTAAAACCCTAGAGTTGATGTTTTGGGGTTTAGATTTGAAGGTTTAAGGTTTTAGAGTTTAGGGCTTACGTTTAGGGTTTAGAGTTGATGTTTTAGGGTTTAGAGTTGATGTTTTAGGGTTTAGATTTGAAGGTTTACGGTTCGAATTTTAGAAAAATATAGGGTTTAGGGTTTAGGGTTTACGTTTAGGGTTTAGAGTTGATGTTTTAGAGTTTAGATTTGAAGGTTTAGGGTTTAAGGTTTAGAGTTGATATTTCGGGGTTTAGGGTTTAGAGTTGATTTTTCATGGTTTAGGGTTTAGAGTTGATGATTTAGGGTTTAGGGTTGATGTTTTAAGTTTAAATTTAGGGTTTAGGGTTTGCGTTTAGGGTTTAAAGTTGATGTTTTAGGGTTTAGATTTGAAGGTTTAGAGTTTAGGGTTTAGGGTTTAGAGTTGATGTTTCGAGGTTTAGGATTTAGAGTTGATGTTTCATGGTTTAGGGTTTAGAGTTGATGATTTAGGATTTAGAGTTGATGATTTAAGTTTAGATTAGTTAAGCGTATATTTTTTTTTGTCAAAATTAATGAAAGGATTATAAATATCTTTTACCTTTCATTAAAGACGACAGTAAAAGTGGTTAGTGTAAACATGAAAAGTGGTATTTTAAAAATTGTATTTTTGGCAATTTCCCACCTAAGTTTAATAAAATTAGTCTTTATAAAAAAATTATGTACACTACTATTTACATTTATTTAGATATTGATCCACCTTAGCTTATTAAAAGTTCAATACCACAAAAATAAAAACTTATCTATTACAATACGTTAAAAGTGTTTTGAAATAAAATTAGGAAAAACTTTTAAACAAGAAAAAACATTTTCTTTGAATTTAAATACTTTCAATATTAAACAAAATCAACAATAATAAGAGATAATATAAAAATAATACAACAAAATCAACAATTAAATATAAAAAGCAACTATACTCTACAATATTTGATATTCATATAACAAATCAACAATTACATAAAAAAAACAATGTGCGGAAAAGAGATCTAGTTTTGTTAGATTCTTTCGCAACAGATTTTGTTATAATTAAAAAAAAGGAGAAATTACATGTTTACCACTTTTATGCTACTACTTTTCAATTTTACCACCACTAAAGGGACTTTTTCAAAAATAACTTCTTCATTAAGTGACAAAAAACTCATATGTCCATGTTCTTTATATATATAATAAATAAATATTTAAATAGCTAAAAATCTAAAACAATATTTTTTTTAATTTTTTTAATTTTTTTCTGAATTATACTATTTTGAAATTCAAACCCTAAACCCTAAAACTCAACTCTAAACCCTAAACCATCAACCCTAAATCATATTATTTTTTTTAAATACGAACCCTAAACCATCAATCCTAAACTTTTTTTTTTAAATAAACCCTAAACCCCGTAACATCAACTATAAACCTTAAACTCCGAAACATCAACTCTAAACCCTAAACCTTCAACTTTAAACCCTAAAACATCAACACTAAACCCTAAACCCTAAACTTCAACTCTAAACCCTAAACCATCAACACTAAATCCTAAACTATCAACACTAAACCCAAAACCCTAAAAAGTAAACTCTAAACCTTAAACCCTAAAAAATTAACCCTGAACCCTAAAACATTAACTCTAAACCCTAAACCCTAAACCTTCAACTCTAAACCCTAAACCCTAAATCCTAAACACTAAACCCTAAAACCCTAGAGTTGATGTTGTAGGGTTTATATTTGAAGATTTAGGGTTTACGTTTAGGGTTTAGAGTTGATGTTTTAGGGTTTAGATTTGAAGGTTTAGGGTTTTAGGGTTTAGGGCTCGAATTTCAGAAAAAATATAAGGTTTAGAGTTTAGGGTTTAGAGTTGATGTTTTAGGGTTTTGATTTGAAGGTTTAGGGTTTAGAGTTGATGTTTCGGGGTTTAGGGTTTATAGTTGATTTTTCATGGTTTAGGGTTTAGAGTTGATGATTTAGATTTAGGGTTTAGGGTTTAAAGTTGATGTTTTAAGTTTAGATTTAGGGTTTAGGGTTTACGTTTAGGGTTTAGATTTGAAGTTTTAGGGTTTACGTTTAGGGTTTAGAGTTGATGTTTTAGGGTTTAGATTTGAAGTTTTAGGGTTTAAGGTTTAGAGTTGATGTTTTGGGGTTTAGGGTTTAGAGTTGATGTTTCATTGTTTAGGGTTTATAGTTGATGATTTAAAGTTTAGATTTGATGTTTTAAATTTAGATTAGTTAACAAATGTTTTTTTTGTCAAAGATAATCAAAATGTTATAAATGTCTTTTAACCCTTATTAAAGATTAGGGTAAAAATGGTTAGTGTAAACATGAGAAGTAGCAATTTAAAAATGATTTTTTTGGCAATTATTCAAAAAAAATTCAAATTTATTATTGATTTATTGTCAATATAAATTATTAAATATGTTATATTAACTAGATAAGAATAAGACCGATTAGATTTGTGCGGTACATTATATTCATCCTAAACTACAAGCTGTGTTTGTTTTTTTCCTTCGGCGAAGAACTACGTGCCGTCTTAATCTATAACAGACAGAACAGAACATTTCTTCTCCGTGACACTGACACAGCACTCACTCGGACTCGCTAATCAGATCTCTCGACCACCTTTACGAGTTTTGATCATGGCTCAGATGATTCGAATGAAGATCCAATCTGTGTTGATTCCCCAAGTTTACCGGCCGCTCTTTGCAGAAGGTTAAGGTCGTCCCCGTGAGAATGCGCCGATTCAAGAGACTCAATAGTCGTTAAGTAAAGTCTTCTTATTTTTTACCAAAACAACTAATGATTGCTAATTGGACATTCGTAGGTTTCTTTGTTAGGTGGTGATTGTTCAAGTTGCTATCAAAGTCTTTGAATTCACATTAAAATATTCTAACCAAGGAAGACTGTCAAATGTCAAAGTCAAGTTTCAGAAAGAGACTTTTAACGAAAATGACAAAGAGCTTGTCTTGTGTTATATGTCGGCCAGTGAAAAATGCTTTGCCTTTACTCTCGTTTATAAAGGTTTGACTATTGAAAAACCAAATAATATTGACAAAGGACTCCTCTCACATATTCAACGACTTCATTTAATTGTCCCCACTACCTTTTTTCAGTGGAATTGCATTTTGAGTTTGCTTCTTTCTTTATTAACCTTAAAGGCTTTAAACTTACTCTCGTTTTCTCTTAGTTTATGTTGAAGAAGAAGAAGCTATGAAGCCGTCTCTTTCACTTGCTCTACTCATGTTCTTTGAAGCTTTCACGGTTCTCTTTGCTCAACCCAGGTTTTCGAGTGAGACCGACACGAAAGCTTTGCTTGAGTTCAAGTCCCAAGCCGCTGAGAACAATACTGAGGTCTTGTCCTCATGGAACAGCTCCTCTCCGCTCTGCAGCTGGACTGGTGTTACATGCGGTCGGAAGCGAGAAAGAGTTGTGAGTCTTGACCTCGGAGGATTCAAGCTAGCTGGTGTGATCTCACCCTCCATCGGTAATCTCTCTTTCCTCAGAGTGCTTAATCTCGCAGACAACTCTTTTACAAGTACTATCCCTGGAGAGGTGGGGATGCTGTTTAGGCTTCAGTACTTGAACATGAGCTTTAATCTTCTCCAAGGAAGGATTCCTCCAAGTCTCTCCAACTGCTCTACACTCTCGACACTTGATTTATCCTCAAACCAGATTGGACACGAAGTTCCTTCAGAGCTAGGTTCGCTTTCTAAGCTTGTCATCCTCTCTCTTGCTACGAACAACCTTACCGGGAAGTTCCCGGCGTCTTTAGGAAACTTGACTTCACTACAGAAGCTTGACTTTGCTTATAACGACATGGAAGGAGAGATACCAGACGATGTAGCTAGATTGACTCAAATGGTGTTTTTCCAGATATCACAGAATGGTTTTTCAGGTGTTTTTCCTCATGCGTTGTACAACATCTCCTCGCTTGAGTCTCTATCCCTAGGTGGCAATAGCTTTACAGGTGAACTCAGAGCTGATTTTGGTGATCTTCTTCCAAACCTAAGAACGCTTCTTTTGGGAGAAAACAGATTCACCGGAGCTATCCCCATAACACTGACCAATATCTCAAGCCTTGGAAGGTTTGATATCTCATCTAATAACCTGACAGGAAGCATCCCTTTGAGCTTTGGAAAGCTACCTAACCTGTGGTGGTTAGGGATTGCTCAAAACGCTCTGGGAAACAACTCGTTCAGTGATCTTGAGTTTCTCCATGGTTTGTCCAACTGCACTCAGTTAGAGTTCTTAGATGCTGGTTACAACAGACTTGGAGGTGAGCTGCCTGCCTCCACAGCCAATCTGTCCACCACTTTGACTAGTCTAAACATGGGAGGAAACCACATCTCTGGAACCATTCCTCGTGACATCGGTAATCTCGTAAACCTGCAAGTACTCAGTTTGGAAGCAAATATGTTGACAGGAGAGCTTCCTGTCTCTTTCGGGAAGCTTTTGGAATTGCAGGTGCTTGAAGTGTACACAAATGCATTATCTGGGGAGTTACCGTCTTACTTTGACAAGATGACTCAGCTGCAGAAGATTCATTTGAACAGCAATAGTTTCCAAGGAAGAATCCCCAAGAGCATTGGAGGTTGTAGAAACTTGCTAGACTTATGGATTGATACAAATAAGTTGAATGGGAGTATACCTCGGGAGATACTGCAGATTCCATCTCTTACTTACTTAGATCTGTCAAACAATGTCTTGACAGGTTCTTTTCCGGAAGAAGTTGGGAAGTTAGAGCTGCTTGTTGGACTAGCTGCTAGCGACAACAAGTTATCAGGTCGCATTCCGCAAACTCTAGGTGGTTGTCTCTCTTTGGAGTTTCTCTATCTGCAAGGGAACTCGTTTGAAGGAGCCGTTCCAGATATAAGTCGGTTGGTCAGTTTATCAAATGTTGACTTCTCTAGAAACAATCTCTCTGGCGGCATACCTCAGTATCTCGCCAAGTTTCCTCAGCTGAAAAATCTGAATCTTTCGATGAACAAGTTCGAGGGAAGTGTGCCTACAACAGGAGTGTTTAGAAACGCTACTGAAGTTTCTGTTTTCGGAAATAAAAATCTATGCGGAGGGATCAGAGAAATGCAACTAAAGCCATGCGTTGCATCAAGGCCGAGAAAGCCTCTTTCAATTCGAAAGAAGATTGCAAGTGGTGTTGGTATAGGTGTGGCCTTACTTTTGTTGATCATAATTGTAGCTGCTCTGTGTTGGTTCAAGAAGAAGAAGAACAATACCAGTAGTACTAACCTATCTCATTCCACTACTATGGGAAAGTTCTATGAGAAGTTAAGTTATAAAGAGCTTTACGATGCAACCGGTGGCTTCTCTTCAGACAATCTGATTGGTTCAGGCAACTTCGGTAACGTGTTTAAAGGAGTGCTTGGTCATGACAATAAACTCGTCGCCGTTAAAGTTTTGAACCTCTTGAAGCATGGAGCAACGAAAAGCTTTATGGCGGAATGTGAAACTTTCAAAGGTGTAAGGCATCGAAACCTTGTGAAACTGCTAACGGTTTGTTCAAGCCTTGATTCTGAAGGAAATGAGTTCAGAGCTCTGGTCTATGAGTTCATGCCGAAAGGAAGTCTGGATACGTGGCTGCATCAGCCAGAAGATCCCTCGAGAGCTTTGACAATTCCAGAGAAACTAAACGTAGCGATAGATGTGGGTTCCGCTTTGGAGTATCTTCATGATCACTGTCATGACGCGATAGCTCACTGTGATCTTAAGCCAAGCAATGTTCTTCTTGACGATGACCTTACAGCTCATATTGGTGACTTTGGTTTGGCTAGGCTTCTCTATAAATTCGATCGAGAATCCTTCCTAAGTCAATTTAGTTCTGCTGGTGTTAGAGGCACCATTGGATATGCCCCACCAGGTAAATAAAACATCAATGCGCATAACTGCGAATTATTATACAATCTCATTGTCTGTTGGTGTGGCTTTGAAACATGTACAGAGTATGGAATGGGAGGGCAGCCATCGATAAAAGGAGATGTGTACAGCTTTGGAGTTTTGCTTTTGGAGATGTTCACCGGAAAGAAACCGACGGACGAATCATTTTCAGGGGATTATAACCTCCACAGCTACGCAAAGTCGGTGTTGTCAGGAGATGAGAAGGAGCGTGGAAGCAGCAATGCCGTTGATGAGTGGTTGAGACTTGTTTTGCAGGTGGGAATAAGGTGTGCTGAAGAATATCCGAGGGATAGGATGGGTATGGCTGAAGCACTACGAGAATTAGTCTCAATTAGATCTAAGTTCTTCAGTACCAAGACCAATATTGAAGAGTTAAGTCCGCGGGACGCTGTCCAAAGTTCTCCTCAGGAATGGATGTTAAGCGCTGACATGCATACAATGTAGACCAAAACATATGACATCACAATCACCTTCTCTACTACTTATGTGTGCCTGCTTCTGCTTAATCCCAAACAGAAGCCCACTCACCCTCTTCTGTTTTTTTTGTTGTTTTTGACTGTTTTCTTAAATAAGGTCTTCTTCCATTTGGAAGCATTTAAGATTGAGCGAAACTTGTTTGTAAAAAAAAGCTCACTAGTAGCAAAACTTACTTGACAAAGTTTCTTTTGCTTGAACGCTAGACAAAGTTCACTCATAACAAGACAAGATTACTAAACAATGACATTACAACACGCCACAAGATCTAGTAATGTGATTATAACATACCTTTGTTACAGAATTTTGGAATAAAAAGAATGATAGAACTCAAACAATTAGAACTTTAAGAGGATTAACCGAATTAAATGGAGCTAAAAAAAATAAAAAAAATAGATTTTAATTTAATTAAAAATTATTGTTTAATTTGAAAAAATAATATGGAGCTCAACATACCATGCATGAAATAATATATCTAATTAAGAAAAGTGCATAATAATACTTAATACAGTGTTATTTTCATAATATAAATTTTAGTGACTTAAAACTTATAAACCAACATGTAAATATTTATTTCAATTCATGAGAACATAAGGATACTTAATACAATTTTATGTATTCATCGTAAATATAAATTATAAAAATTACTTAAAATTAGAAACAATAGAAGCTAATATTTAACAATTATTAACATTTGATTATTTTATAATTATTTATTCTTGTGCATAAGTACGGGAGAATGATCTAGTATTATATTATATTTAATGACTATTTATTTAAAATATGTATTTTCACCAATTTTAGATATCCATATTTAAATATATAAATTATCATATTTTTATTTTTAAATTTTAAATACGTTAAATTCTTGAAAATCAACTTGTTAATTAACTTAATGAACTGATGATTTAAATAAAATTTCATTTTAAACTATCAATAAAAAAATTATTTGATTAGTATTACTTTAGTTTTGTATTTGTTAAGCTGCACTGACAATTAAATTTGATTATATATATATATATATATATTCATACCAACATATGATATAGATCATCATAAATGATTTGTAAGATTTACTTTAATGGTGATATGTAAGCTATTGTTTATTATCATATTTTACAAATTTTGTTACAAAATATTTTTTTATGAAAAAGATTTATTTTAATGGTGATATATGAGTTTTTACTCATTGCCATATTTCAAAATTCATGCCAAATATTAATATTTATCAAAATAAATTACACTGTAATTAAGTGATGTCATGTTTATGTCATATTTTCTGGTTGAAAACAAAGAGAGCATTACACATTATAGGTACTTCGTTGTGCTTCTAACAAAATGGGTTAGTACTTTTAAGCTTGGAATTGTTATTGTTTTGATTATAATACCCTTTAATTCAACGACAACGAGAGTCGTTTTCCAAGGATGTCAACATCAGAAGAGCATTCATACACATTTCCTCCATCTACGGTTGTCCTATCCATCATTGATGCCGACACACCAAATACACACAGTCACAGCCACCAATCTTTCCATTCACATCCACTCTGATGTCCCTAATACTTCGATTTGACCTAACCGGGCCCGGTTAGGCTGGATCGGGTTAGTTAGTCATAATAACTCACAACTACTTGCCAGTGTACTACACCATCTACAGATTCAACTTTAGATCCTGCAGATCTGAGTGAGAAAAAAAGAAAAAAGCAGAGCCATGACAATGATCAGATCCATCTCGATGCTAACGTTGCTCGTCACACTAGCTGCATCCATTTCCATGGTCTCCTCCGCTTCGTCCGCAGACTTTGTTAAGAAGACCATCTCTTCCCACAAGATCGTCATCTTCTCCAAATCCTACTGCCCGTACCTCTCTCTCTCTCTCTGAATCACTGATCTTCCGACTCTCGTAAAAATTGGATCTTTTAGGTGCCTTGATTTGCGTTTTTGTTTTTAGATCTTATCAATTGAAACCTGGGAAAAAAAATTGAAACTTTATGGAACACTCGTTGTTATGTACCATGCTACTTTGACCCAAAACTCTCCATTGCGTATATGAATCTGTGTGGAACTTGAATCCAATTTAACTTCGTCTTCATGCCTCGCCTGTTGTTACTGTATTCGGTGGATTGAGATTTCTGTGAGTTTGAATTTAGATATATACATTGTGGTAATGAGCCATTTGAGTTCAGTTCTGTGCTGTGTACTTCTTCTCTTGCTTAAAGCTTTGAACTTTCTTAGAGCTATGTAGTGAGCTTATATACTTATATATGATTATGAATCATTGGTTGGTGTCAACAGGTATTGCAGGAGAGCGAAGTCTGTGTTCAGTGAGCTGAATCAGGTTCCTCATGTTGTCGAGCTTGACGAAAGAGGTGCGTTCCAACTATGTTTCTTACCTCTTGAGTCTTGACTCGCAGACGTTTATATTTACTTCTTAACTTTGAAAAGGATCAGTAAGCATATAGAAGATTCATTTGTGACTAACGACTGAAAGATGTTTTTTTTTTTTTTTGTAAAAATTGGGTCTTTCAGAGGATGGGGGGAGTATCCAGAGTGCACTTGGAGAGACTGTTGGAAGGCGAACAGTTCCACAGGTTTTCATTAACGGAAAGCACATCGGAGGTTCAGACGGTAATACTTACTTTCTCCTTCAAGAAAAATTGTCTTTGCTTTTGACAATATTTTGGTGATTGATAGATTTGTGTGTTATTGTTTCTGGTTTTTCAGATACAGTAGACGCGCATGAGAGCGGGGAACTGGCCAAGCTTCTTGGCGTTTCCGAAAACACAAGAGCTGAACTCTAGGCTGATATGTAGTTGGAATAAAACTGTCTGTGAATGTTCAGGTGTAATCAATCATCAGTAGTTTGAAAATTTGTAATGGGTTATGAAGATTTTAAACGGCTTGACATGGTCTTGTGAAACATATATTATCAAATACTACAAGTTGAGTTAAACAAAGTTATATTTGAGGATTCAAGTACTGACGTGCTCAAACATAATTAAAGTTGCATTTTACAATTTTGGGATGGATAGAAAGATAGATAGCTAAGACTAATAAGTGGAATAAAACATATTAGGGTCGAGCTCTTTTGTTGCTGCAAGAAGGGCACTTGTAGTGCTTGATATGCTCAGCTCTAGCTGGAGTGATCTTCACACATGTCCCATGGAACCATTTCTCGCACATGTCACAGCATATCCAGAATTCATCAGCAGCATAGTTATCTCCACAAGCTCCACACAGTGTTTCGCCATGTTCCTCTTCATCCTCTTCCTTTTCTTTCTTCTCTTCCTCTTCCTCTTCCTCTAGTCCTTCTTCCTCCATGGCTTGTATTGTCTTTGAGCTTTTGCCATCTAAACCTCTCTGCATTTTAGATCAAGGAAAATATTAACTACACCAGCATAGCAGTGTAAATCTTACAAAGATAATAATCGGAAACTAAAGGTAGACCTCTTAGAATTCATGCTAATTGGAGATCCAAGGATTACAACTGAAGACACTGCTCATCTTTGTTATGTCTCAATCAAACCAAGAGATTTCTTATGTCATGAGATTAACAAAACTACGATTAAGGAAGTAACAATATTGTGTTCAGTCTACGTTTTAGAGGGTCAACAGCAAATTGTGTAAGATCTTGCAATCTATGATGGAAATAATGAAAAAAAAAAGATGTTTGAGGAACATACAATAAATAATGTGCATCATAATCATACGTGTGTTTTAAGAATGCTTGAGGTTCGCAGAGAAGGAGAGGTTTGGGATAGTAACAGAAGCTATAGAATTCATCTCAGGGTTCTTTAGTTTGGTTTGTTCCTAGTTTTATAAACAAAAGACTTAATGCTCTAAACCTCATTAAAAGGACAGCATGAATCTTACCACTTTTGAATTTGACTTGGATCTGTTGCCATTTTGATTTGCTGAAGAGGGCTTCTCCTTTGTTTGATTTTTCGCAGTTCCAGTCACAACTTCAAATATAGTAGGAAACTCATTTATCATGTTGAACAAACGCTTCCTGAATTAGTAAGTGCACGGGTTAGTGTACTGGAGATACGACGACAATGGTAAGAAGAGAAGGCATACTAATCAAGAAAGAAAGAAGGATACCTGTCAACTTTATCAAAACCAAATTTTGAACCGAAGAAAAAGGAGACAGAGAGTAACCAGGCATCACTGTGGACAGCAACGAGAGAAAGCCAGTCTTTTTCTTGCATTCCATCTCTGGCAAAGTTGATGCCGAGTGCAGGTTCCGGGAGCTCCGGAGGCACTTCTTCAGCTGGTAAGTTAACTTCCCACACTTCATTCGGGAATCCATACAAGCAAAGATTGTCCTTCTCTGAAACGTCATTAAATAGTCATACAGTATAAACTTCAGCTTGTCAACTAGCACAGAAAGTTATGACATGATATACTCTTAGAAAACGATATTCCGGTATATAGTCAAGACTCAAGACTCAGCATATAGTGTTTCTTAATTAATAAAGAAATCATGTGTGGTTGTTGTGAGACTGAAGCCATAAAGCAAGAAGTAAATAAAGATAACAGCAGCAAAGGCGAAACGAAAACTATGGGGAGACCAGTACCAAACGAAAAGTAAGCAGAAAGGCAAAGATGATGTAACTTTCAGTGTCACTATTAAGACTCTGTTACCATGCTGTCAAATCCGGAAACCAGACAAAAAAAAAAAAAAACAGACAGCAAATCTGCAGCACAACATAAGAAGCAAGTTGGAAATTAACAATAGATGCACAAGGGATCACTACAAAATAAACTTCTAGCCTAGAAGGAACCAAGAAGTGAAAAATGGGTGACAAGTTAAGCAGCTTGACTTAATGCGAAAGTACATAGATATCTAAAAACACTAACCAGGGTCGCATTGCTGGAAAAACTCTTGCACATCTGTAAAAATAGAATTAGAAAAGACTGAATTATGCACCAAACAATCTTAGGAAAAGCAAAATTGAGAACCCATAAGACAAGATTCAAAGTTAAAAAAAAAAAAGACAAGAAGAAAGAAAGAAAGACCAGTGGTGAGAGCTCGGAGGATGGCAGCTCGACGGCCCTTGAAATCTCGGAAGACTTCTTCAACAGTTCGAGGGTTGTAGTGCGCACCTCCTCCTCCTTCCATCTTCCTCTCTGAGACAAGCAGCACTCAGGTTTGTGTCTTTTTGAAAAAGCACAACTCTTTTTTTGAGTGAGATGATAAAGCAGCAAAAATTAATTCAAGAACAAAAACAAATAATATTGAATGAAGACGAAAGAAGCTCCGTGGATAGTGACAGGCCCTGGTCTAGTCACACGTCAAACACTTCTTTGTAAGTTTGATAATAATAATTGAATACACCACCATCCATGTCTCTAGTAAAAATCCCAAAAAGAAATTGACAAAATCCCCTATATATTAATCGAGGAACATTTGAAAAGATGTTACTTCAATTTTGTATTAATTAAAATAGGCACTAATGCATAGGTGGCACTCAATTAGGTAGTCAATTACATTCAATTGAAAAATAAGTAGGTCCACATTCGATTTTTATATGTTGTTAGATACATAAGTTGGTCAAACTATATGATGTAATGATATGATATGTTATTTTCTTTCCTTAAATCAAACCTACGGAATTACCATAAATGACTAATATATATATGACAATTAATGATTTTAATAATAAAGATTTGATAACAATTTATATCTCCTCCATCATTTTTTGTTTAATTTTATATTATTAAAATAAATTAAACAATCAAATTAGCTATAAAAGTAAAATTTAGATTTTTTCGTATATGTTATATTTTGAATTTTTAAAAACGACAATAAATGACTAAAACTATTAAAATTATTATGTTAAAAATTAATGATCAATGGTTTAACATTTTTATTATAAGAAGATATACATGATTTTAAAACCATATGAGTAAAAAATATCATTTAATAATAAAATAAATATATATATATATATATATATATATATATTAAACACTATATACCATGGGATTACATAAATATTTTAATATTAAAAGTTTCAATGAATTTTCAAGAACATTTATAAATTATAAACTTATTAAAGATTTCAGATTGAAAATTTTGTTATCGATGATTTAAATATTTTGTTATAAAATGATATGAATGATCATAGAACCGTATGATTATAAATTCTTATTTAATAAATAACTATATAAAATATACTATTCTTAGAAAAATAGGTTGGTCCATCTTAACTTATATTACACTTTTTATTAAACTAACTATCGAATTGATAAATAACGTACCAAAAATGTTTTGCACTTTCCTTAAATAAAAGCTACGAAATTACCTAATATGATTAACATATATGTGAAAATTAATTATTATGAATGATAAGTATTTGATAACAATTTTTGTATCTTAGTTCTTTTTAAAAATTTTATATTATTAAAAGATATTAAAAATCACATTAAATATATAATAAAAAAAACATTTATATTTTTTTATATGTTATATTTTGAATTTTTCAAAACGTCTATAAATTATTAGAAATTTGAAGATCACCACTCTTAAAATTTTGTGATCAATAAATTATTTTTTTGTCATAATAAGTTACAAATGATCATAAAATTGTATTAATATGAACGTTTATTTAATATTATAAGAAGATACACATGATTTTAAAACCAGATGAGTAAAAAATATCATTTAATAATAAAACATATATATATATATATATATATATATATTAAACTATATACCATAAGATTACATAAATATTTTAATATTAAAACTTTCAATGAATTTTCAAAAACATTTATAAATTATAAACTTATTAAAGATTTCACATTGAAAATTTTGTTAACGATGATTTAAATATTCAGTTATAAAACGATATGAATGATCATAGAAGTGTATGATTATAAATTTTCATTTAATAAATGACTATATAAAATATACTATTCTTAAAAAAATAGGTTGGTCCATCTTAACTTACATTATATTTTTTATTAAACTAACTATCGAATATTCAAATTGATAAATAATCTACCAAATATTGTTTTTGCACTTTCCTTAATTAGAAGCTACGAAATTACCTAATATGATTAACGTATATATGAAAATTAATTATTATGAATAATAAATATTTGATAACAATTTTGGTATCTTAGTTTTTTTTTAATTTTATATTATTAAAAGATATTAGAAAAATCACATTAAATATATAATAAAAACATTTATATTTTTTCTTATATGTTATATTTTGAATTTTTCAAAACGTCCATATATTATTAGAAATTTGAAGATTCTCACTCTGAAAATTTTGTGATCAATAGATTATTTTTTTTGTTATAATAAGTTACAAATGATCATAAAATATAACGCATATGAATTTTTATTTAATAAATATTCAAACTAAATAATATATATATATTTATATATATATACTAATGATTTAAAGCAACAAGATTGGCTGATCAATTTAGTTGTCCAGTTGAAATCTTTCAAAAGTATGTGAAAGACTAAAGTCAAAGTAAATATGGATTTAGAATAGTAGTTATATTTTACTAACCAAAATACCGAAAAAAACCGAACCGAATCGAAACCAACCTGATATCTGGATTGAACACCCCTAATCCAAATGAAGCCAAACTATTGTTTCATTCTCCAAAATATAATAAAAATAATAACTTAATTCCGCGCAAGGCGCGGATCTTATCCTAGTACTCAAATATAAATGTCACCAAGGCCTCAGACAGATCGGATATCCGAAGAACTTTAAGATATCCAGATCCGGATCTTTATCCGGTGGATCCATAAGTTTACTATCCTTATCTGGATCCGGGGTTCGCGGATATCCGGTGTCGGATATCCTTCTAAAAATTATAATATCCGGCGGATATCCAGATCCGAATTTGGATCCTTAAAATAAATAAAAAATAATATTAAATTATTTGAAAATAAAAACATATATAATGTTTTTAATTATTTCTATTTATAATATTACAAAATTTACATAAAATTTATATATACTATTATAAAAATGAAAATATATTAAATAAAATTAATTTTTATATATAGATATTACTATTTTTGAGATAGTTATTAATAAAATTTACGGATCCGGATATCCAGACTAAAAAATCAAGATATCCGGATCCGGATTCAGCTTTGACGGATTCAACATTTTACTATCCGGATCCGGATTCAGCTTCTCTGGATATCCGGATTTTCGGATCGGATCTCGGATAAAAGTCTCAAACCTAACCAAGACTCCTATAGAAACTATTATATGGTGTGTGAACGAACGAACCAAAAAGTTGTTTTATAAAACTTATAAATTTCTGGAATGGCATGCACGATGAAACTTGTACGGAACATGCATGGAGATCGAATCACATTATCCGTTGCCTTTCGATGGATCCAAATTAGTCTTTTACAAGTGTATATATCACAGTTCGATTCAATGTTCGTTCAGTAGTATTTGGGTATAACATCTCTTTCTGTATTACAAGAAAATAGATCATAGACCAGACTTAAACAACAAATTCGAGATTTTAATCATATAACCAGTGTCTTTCCACTTTCTCAATCATCTACAGTGCAATTATCCTTTAGAGGGAATGGTAAGTATCATAAGAGAAGCCACCAACCAACCGTTAAATAACCAAAAAAATTGACTAAAAAAAACCCCCCAAAAAAACAGACGAAAGCAAAACTGAAACAACGCAAAAATGCATATGATTAACGTACATTTGCCATCTCCCACAGGCTCCCTTATCCAGCATCTTACTCTCAGTACAAATTGTATCTGCCACTCCCATAATGCAACATACCCACACACACACACATATGCTTATAAAGATACTAATGTTTCAGGTTGCAGTAGGAGCCAACTGAGTTGAAACTTCCTCTAAACACACAGCTTCGTCAGCTAGTTACGTTCCTGTCAGATCAGAGACCAATGTCTCAAGCCTAGAGTTTTTGATTCGGGAGCAAAACATATCAATAAGCATCTATAAAACAAACATCGTGAGATATTAAGTTACCTGTATCGGCTTTCCTCTCCTCAGGCGCATGCTTTGCAAGGAACTGCATGACCGTTCTCCAGTAGACGTCACCACCAGTCAGCCATGTATCCATATGCATCCCGCTTGGAAATTCCACAAAGGTGCATTGCGAGTTACGGGTAGCCGCTTTCGCATACAGCATTTTCATGTGAAACGGAGGGACCATCTCATCTTTCAGTCCAGAGAGGAAAAGTACAGGTTGTTTGACCTGTTCTTGTTTCAAGATCAGTTTATCAGTGAGCTGCTAGAGAATCAACTAATGACACACTTTCTAGCATAAAAGTTTATGGCAGCGTGGTGTTTAAGGTATATTAATGCAATCTGCATATTTGAGTCATTTCCAATGGCGTATGCAAACTGTGTACGAAAAGGATTCATCTGCAAGAGTCTACATCGCTTCTTACCTCACCAATAGTATCAATTGTCTTCCAGGGGGAGCGTACAACAAAATTAAGAAGTTTCAGGCTTTTAGTACCACTTCCTCCAATAAACCACTTCAAGAAGGGCAGCAAAACACCAGCCATATCAAGAATGGATGTGAATGTATTTTCCAGAATCAACGCAGATACCTATATAAAGACAGTGTAGAGATGGTCAACGTACAACTATTTGACGTGTAGGTATCAAAAGTAATACTAAAAGCACAGATCCAACGGCTCATGACATGGAATATTTAGAAACACACCTTTTCGGGATTATTTTTGGTAAGCACAGCTCCAACAGCTCCTCCAAGGGACCTTCCAAATACAACTATTCTAGAAGTATCAATGTCTGCCCTTTGAGAAAGGTGATCCAACGCAGCCTATAAAAACAAAAGGCAAATAGACGGAGGCATAAGACAAGAGTTTTAAGGATAAAAATAGACCTAGAGAGACAAGCAAACCTGAGCATCTTTTATGATTCCATGCTGTGACGGATAACCCTCACTTTCCCCATAGCTGGTTGCACGGAAAATAAATCAGTTATAACGTAAGCAAGTTAAACAGTCAGCATTTGTATAAACAGACCCAATGCTTTAATTAAGAACAAACCATTAAGAGAAAAGAGCTAAGAGAACTGACCCACGATATGAAAGCATGAATACATTACACTTCAATTTCTGTATCATGATGCGAACCATCTCTAGACGATGTGCAATATCTAGTGTTCAAAGGTGAAGGCCGTAACAAGGCAAGGAGTCCTTGGAGACGTTGAATGTTTATTTGGTAGATTAAACACGAAACTCCTTGGAGAGCTATACAGATAAAAGAAACAAAAACACTGAGCTGTTGTATCAACCAAACAAACACCAAGAAATGGCTAAGGAAAAAAGGATACTTCCAGCATTCTCCTGGAAAAATAGAATGGTTGGACCTGCATGTCAAACACCAACACTCAGAACTAGATCGAATCAAGCTAAGTTACTCTATCAACAAAGGGAAATGAAACTGACCAAGTTTGATTTTTTAGGTTTAATTTCACAAATCTAATAAAGAGACATCAAAAACCCTAAATTTCCCACAAAGTCAGAAACTTTCCGAAACACATGAATCGATTAAAAACCTCGACAATCGGGGAACACTTTGATGAACCAAGAGTGGAGGCGCACGCCATCGGAGGATCGAAGCCAGACGTCCTCGTAGATGAGATTGAGCCTGGCGGGAGTGATGGGATACGACTTGGATAAGCCGGGGAGAACAGGGACGTAGACGAGCTTCTCCTGGAAGGCAACGAGCAGCCCCACGCCGGCGACGACTATCCCTCCTACTCCGTAGAACAACGCGCTCACGTACGTCACCATTCCCTCTCGCTCTCAGTCTGCTCGTAGCTGCTACAACAGGAGAAGATGAATCTGAATCGGAAAGAGAACTCGATTTGCTGCCACTTTCTCTTTTCTTGTCGGAGAGGAGAGGGAGCTTTTTTTTTTTTTTAAGTGTACAGCGCAAATCCTGATGAGAACGATAAAGGCCCAGCGAGCGTTTTAGTGGGGGCCCAAACAAGCTCATCAGAATTGAAAAGAATTGAAAAACGAAAAGGAACTTTTTTATAAAGTTAAAAAAAAAGAATTAAAAAACGAAAATATATGTATATATAATATGATTTCATAAAAAAACGAAAGTTCACAAAATAGTAATATTACATTTAAAAAATATTTTTAAATAGCATAAAATATATTTTTGAAGTAATAAAATACTTTCTTCGTATCTATATTTTCTTAGATGAAAATTATAAATTTCTATATAATGTGATTTCATTAAAAACAATTTATACAGATAATCTTGATATTAAAAAAGAAATATTATTTCTTTTAAAACATAATTTTAAACAATACAAAAAATTCAAAGTAATAAAAATAATTTTATATATCTATATATTTTCTTAGATGATTACATAAAATAATTAAGTAACATAAACTGATATATGTTTAATTGTCTAAAAATAGTTTATAATTAGTAATATTGAAATGTTTTATTTATTTTTCATATATTTAGTTGACTATATAATATCTTTCAATTACAGCAAAAAAAAAATTGATAAATTATATTTTACTGATATAATATTATTAAAATCATATTTTTTTTACTGCTTATTTTTAAGAGATAAAAAACTAAAAATAAAATTTTAAAATAAACATCGTTTGATCAAATAGTTACAAAATAGTTTAATGAGGTACATATATTATATTTTATCATTATTAAAGTTATTTTTTCTTAATATTAAAATTTCTTTTAAATTTTATGTTTTTATGTTTGTGGAACTTAATAGAACCATAATCAAAATATCAAGGCAAATCTGAATTATCATTTTTAAGATTATTTGAAATAAATTTTAGTTTTCATTCAATAAATCAAAGGCATAAAGTTATTTAGAATTTATAAATATTGTCATTATTGTAAATATTGATATTTTCAAAAATGTATCAGCTACTTACGTATGTAACTTCCTATTGATCATCGTTTTATTTTCTAATATTTTTTAAAAAAACATCAACATATAATTATAAATATTATGAAATACATGCACATTTGACTTAATTATAATAAAAATAATAATTATAATTCATTTTGAATTTGAAAGAATATATATATAACTCAATATACTCACAACATGAGTGATTTGACTAATCCAACTTATATCTAAAATCATAGATTTAACTACGGTAAAAATATATAATTTTATAAGAATAGTAATTTATTTTATAAATATAAATCATAGGACAGCTCAAAACATATTAAAAATTGAAAATAAAATATTAACCAACTGTTATAATTTAGTTCTTTTGTAAAATTTATATATATGCATGAGACTTCAGAATATTATCGTTCCGTTATATTAATTTATGTAATTTGGAATCAGACAATTTAGTTTATTTTTTTTTATTTCATTCTAAGCACAATATATCTTAAGTTATACAAAATCTCCGTAAAATATATTTACATATCTAAGACAACAACCACCTCAATGCAAATAAGAAATTAATCAAAATTTTAATATATTGAATAAAAAATATTACAATTGAATTCATAGATGCAATCCAATATACTCAAATGATAACTAAATCGACTGAAAAAACAACAATACCGATTAAATATAACATATAAAAAATCATATGTATAATTAAAGTAATACAATATTATTAATATAAATGATGCATATAACTTATAAATTAATTTAAAATTAAAAGTAAATAGCAATCAGTTATTATAATATATTTACTTTAAAAATATTTATATCCGTGCATGAGCACGGGAAAATCACCTAGTATATTGTATAACTATTGTTTCTTGTTCATTCAAAGATTTTTCTTTTTGTTTCCATAAATATGGAATGTTGACCAAAAAAATTCTGCGCACGTGTAGAGAAACAGAAGATATATGATAAGATCATGTGGGCCTCGTATCGGCCAATATCAGACTTCAGAGTGAAGCCCAGCAGTGAGGAAAATATCTTTTACGTTTTAGTATTTATGTTATCCCTTGGCTTGTAAACAATCTATCGAATACGATCATAATCAAAACAGAGGTTTATCCTCAACCTTTCTTCCTCTCTACTTCTCTTCTACCTCTGCTCTTCCTCCAATTTCTCCCCTTTCTGTTACTTATCTTAAGGATAGATTCTGGATCTATCAATGGTATCAGAGCACAGTCATCCTCTTGACGGTTCCTTTCCGGATTCAACATCAAACTCAAAATCGATGGATGAGATGACAACGCTATTGATGAAATGGAGAGCCGAAGATAAAAAGGAGTACGAGATCCAGCGTAAAGAAAAGTCTCGTATGGACGAGATATTTACTAGGGTGCAGATCAGGTTGCAGCAATTGAAATCATCGCTCAGGGAGCTTCGTGAGAACATGGAGTTGGAAGATGAGACAGATTCCAATCTGCTGCCTGAGGACGCCGAGCCGGTTTGTGAAAACCTAAACTAGTCGTCTAAGAAGTATGATCTCGATCCGGAGGAACAGATTCCAGAAGGTTTTGAGCTCGTGAAAGGACGGATTCTTCAGATCGAAGCCACAAAGCCATTTGCTCCCGTTGAAACAAGCAGAAAAAGCGGAAACCCTTTGAGATCATCTGTCGAACACCTTGTGTGCAAATCTCCATTCAAAGCACTTGACGGAGATCGATTGCTCAAGGCTCCGATCACACTTCCAACGAGCCGAGAGAGATGTTGGATGACTACTAGATCTCTGAGTGTGAATCCTTGTAAGATGAAGAAAAGGTACGCCGATACGAAGCTAAGCGACTCAGCGTAGGTTTTTACAAGCTTGTCAAATCTATGGAATTTTTTGTGGCACAATGCTTAGGACTCGTACATCTGAGATTTCAAATTACAAAAGACCAATTGTTGATACAGGTCAGAGAAGGGAGTCTAATCTCTTTGAGTATGGTTGGAAATCAAAAGAGGTGAAGGATCCTATGGTGAATGACGACTTAGCAGGTGGATATTGTAATGATAGTAGCATGTACTTGTCCTTGTTGTTTGGGAATGAAAAAGAAGTTTCAGAAAATGTTGGCTGGAACAAGGAAGACAGGAGTGTTCAAGCTGAGAAGTTATAGATTGCAGAACTAGGGGTATCTTCTTTGCTTGATATTGAAGAATCTTTTGAGTTTAATTTTCATCAGTGGAAGCACGAGAATCAACTGATGTGGCTCGTCGATCAAGTTCGGATGGGAGAAAAATTAAAAAGAGAAGAGTATCATGACGTGTTACATCGTGAGTTGGTGAATTTTCATAGGATCTTCGGTTATAACACTAATCTCTCAGCTAGAGTTTGTAGCGAGTTCGTCAATAAGGTGCAAAACAATGGAGCTGTTAGAAACGAGAGTGCGTGGGATCCAGGAGGCTTATCAAAATGTTGGAACGTCAATTGGAGAACTTGGTTAAACTGTTCTAAATACTTGGCTTCTACTGAACTTGTTGAGCTGGGTGAGAGAGCCAAAGTGTCTGTCATATATCACAATGGTCAAGATAAAGGAAGGCATGGAGGGATTGAGTTGTACGTTGAGGTCAAGAGTGTGGATGTCCTAGGTTTTAAGAGAACAATAGCGAGTCAAAGGACAATCTCAAGCTGTGGGGATGAGATCACGGTTTCAGTATTTGACTTCTTCAGCCTTGAGGACAAGACTGATCTTCTAACGGGGAGAAAGCTCATGCTCTATTGAGCTTACATTGGGATAGAAGTCTATCAAGGGAAATGTAAGACACAAACGATGTTGCTAGCTGTCTATTGTTGTGTGCTGCAGGGGTTTGGTAGTGTTTAAGGAAGTGTTGAAGGTGCTAGGGTTCTTGCTTTTGATCCGGGAGGGGCTAAGTGTTCCCGTCAGCGTGGTGAAGTACCAAGTAACATGGGTTTGTGGAATAGACAAGGTCACGGTGAGATCTGTGATTGTGTGGTAGATACATGGAGATGGATTCTCGTACAGAAGTTTCAAGAGGAGGAGATCATGACTGAGGTAGTGAGTTTAAGTTGTAAGGATTTTCACTTTGTGAATATGATGATATCCTATGTAACTTGTGAGTTTGAAAGGAAGAATGGGAAGCGGCACAACAAAGGACAAGAAGAGCTATCGGTTCTCCTTTACTTGAAGCTGTTCAGACCAATTATGTTTCAGGTTTACGTGAGCGAGATAGATGATTGGTCAATGATTAGGATCTGGAATTCTCATAAATGGTGGTTTGGAGACTATCCTGTTATACATCAAGTGTTCCTTTCTCCAAGGCCACCAGAGCAGCAGAGCATAGTGTTTCAGTTTGCTTCGACTCATGGTGCTATTACTTGCGCTGGCAGTTCAGATCACGAGACAGGTGAGGAGATGACTGAAATGGCTTTAGCGTTGGTTCAACTTGAGGACAAGTTGGCTCTTCATCGGGGGATTATTGATAAGATCATGTGGGCCTCGTATGGGCCAATATCAGACTTCAGAGTGAAGCCCAACAGTGAGGAAAATATCTTTTACGTTTTAGTATTTATGTTATGCCTTGGCTTGTAAACAATCTATCGAATACGATCATAATCAAAACAGAGGTTTATCCTCAACCTTTCTTCCTCTCTACTTCTCTTCTACCTCTGCTCTTCCTCCAATTTCTCCCCTTTATGTTACTTATCTTAAGGATAGATTCTGGATCTATCAATATATTACATGGATTATTTTTTAGCCTCATAGAATTAGTTGGGTTTTCAGGTTCGGGTGACCGAAATTACAATATATACTAGGTAATAACTCGCGCCTTGCGCTGGATGTGATTATTAGTTTTGTAATTTTTAATAAAAAAACATTAAATCTGTTTAATCTGGATATTGGTTTGGTTTTAAGTTTTTTTTTTTTAATCTTCTAAAATATAACTATTATTAACAAAAAAAACAGACGGCGATAAAAATGGCGATTTAGGGTTTGATGATTTCACAACGATGGGATCCGGGAATTGGAGAAGGTGATGAGGTATTTATGATGATCTACCAGGATCATAATACGGATTATGGGAATAAAGGCATTTACTCGACTCGATTGGGGATCGTTTCGGGAATCAAAAAGGGGATCTGCGGGAGATTAAGGAAATCTCGGAACTGTATTCAATGGCGATGGAATCTAGAGATAATCAAGACAGCACTATGGATCTTTACAGGTTGTATTTTCGATTGCGATTCCTTATTTTCATCCTTATACATCTTGGAGATTGATCTCAAGTATCAAGAGGTTGACTTTTTTGGGACTTGGATATTATGGTTTCTTTGGGGCTTGAGATCGGAGAGTATCAATTCATGGAGATACGGTTTAATAGAGGAAGATTTGGGGAAGGGCTCTATGGAAAATTTGGATCAATATAAGAGAATGATAGATGAGTCTCTTTGGTGTATCATTGTCTTATTATTTTGGCTTATTAAGTTTCAAAAGTTGAAATTCTTTGTGATCATGACGCAGAGTCAACTGTTGAACCACGGTGAGGAGCAGTTGAATGGTGAGGGCATGCGTAAGAGACTGAAGATCTCGGTGGCACATTTTGACAACTCTGCAATGATCAAGACCTACTCCAAGACGTTGATAGGGAGATGTATGAATCCGGAGGAGCAGGAAATGAAGGCGTTGTTTACAAATCTTCCAAAGATTAGGAAATTGGAGGACAGGGTAACAGGTAGTGACTTGGGTTTTGGAAAATTCTGTTTTGACTTCAAGATGGAGGAGGAACTTGAAGAGGTGTTGAAGCAACAGCCTTTTCATTTCGACTACTGGATGCTTTCCCTGGCAAGGTGGCAACCAAAATAGTCCAGGTCTTTTCCTTCAGAGATCATGTTCTGGGTACGAGTTATTGGAATCCCGTTGGAGTTCATGACGGTCCCAACGTTCGATAGTATTGGTGGAGCTTCGGGGAGAGTGGTTGCGGTTGATGTGACGCTCAACAGGGTCCAAGTAGTGGTTGACGCCATCAAGGAGCTGTGTTTTGAAACGACGGTGGATTTCAAAGGAGGAGAATTTTATGACGGGGAGGAAGCGGCGGTGTCTCTGCGATATGAAAAACTATTTGGTTATTGCAAGCTCTGCGAGATTCTTTGTCATAAAGAGGAACTGTGTCCACTGGAGGAGAAGAATATAAAGTCGAGTCCAGCGCGAAGGAGGGAGATAAGAGAAGGCACCGTGGATGGTCTGATGGTACGAAGCATGAGGAGCGAGCTCGTAGTTACAAGGGTGTTGTCATTAGTGGACACACGGGTCAATAGTACAAAGGGAGAGATAGTCGAGAATGCTATGGGAAGGGCAAGGGTAAAATGGTTGATGCAGCAGACTCAAAGTGGGTCAAGGCAGCTGAGCGGGGATCTAGGAAGCCTCCAACTCATCATGGGTACAGAGGTGATGGCGAGAGCTCGAGGTACAAAAATACGCGGAGAGATGATGGAAGAAATGGAGTTACAGGTGGGGGAGTTGGCGATCAGGAGCCACGTATTAAACCCTCTTCAGAACAATCAACGGATGATCAACGTCAGAGGGTTCCAGGTCTGGAAGCACGAGAAGGAGAGATTAAGAGCAATGGAGATGATGTTGCGATATTACCTTATGAGGGGTTTCAACTTGAGTTAGCTGAGACGCAAGCGGAGGGATCAGAGGTGATTATGGAGGCTAGTGAGGCGGAGAGGAGCTTAATTGTGCTTCAAGGAATGATGGAGAAGCAGGATTATATGGCAGAGGATATTGATATGGAACTGGAGGCTATTAGCGCTACCATATTGGAGAGTGATGTGGAGTTGGAGGCAGAAGAGGAGTTTCAGACTCTTTCGGAGGAAGAAGAAGATGGGGAGTGGAGATGCTAATGCTGACAAAGATACGGCGGCAGGGTCGCTGGCGACGAGGCAGAGTAACCGTAAGAGGTTTGTTAAGCCTACTATAAGCATGGCGGGAAGCAACAAGATGAGGATAACAAGCGCGCTGGTCTCCCCACGCAAAAGAGTAGCAGCCAAGGTGGGAACTCGTCATGGTGATAGTGTCAAACCACCGGAGAGCAAGGGTCCTTCAAACCCAAAACCGGTGCATCTTAAGTTCTAAGAATATGAATCAAGGTTTATTTACAGAGAGTCTACGCGAGCGGAATTGGTTTACGGGGGTGGTCTTTTATTTCTTTTAATACTTTGCTTTACTATTGGTGACTTAGTTGGTTTTAAGAGAGTGAGGGAAGTTGGAGTTGTTATGTTTCTTTTGGTTCTTAATAAGACTTGGAATAATACTGGTTTCTTGAGTTTATGGTGGTCTCTTGGTGTATATGTAACCGTTTTACATTGCGGAGAGGGCTTCGCTTTTTTTGGTTTGGAATCATGGTTGTGTGTGGTGGCCTATTACTGGCGTTTTCTTTCCTGTACTGACTCTGCATTGGTGTGGAAAGCTGATGCACGTATGGCCTTTGCGATTAAGGAGATGGGAATTGAAAGGTATAGTCCGGAATATAGTAAATGCATTTGGTCTCTTTGTTTTGGGGATTACATATGGTTTATCAGATCAATATAAAGAATACTATATAGCATTGGATACGAATGGTGAGTTATGTTTATTGGTGGCACAAATCTTTCTAAAGCACAAGTGTTTATAATTTTACTATATCCTTTTGATTATTCGATATGGTGCTGGGGAAACAATTGGCAAGTTTTTGGTTCTGGATTGAATGGGTTTAATGAATCATATTCTCAAGATAATGGGTCTGCAAAGGAGCTATATGTGTACCGTAAGCTTGGGGTTAAAAATTGTACGTATTATAGTTTAATAGGCTTTTTATATGTATGTATTATGACGATTGAAATAAGGTATAATGGATATCATTGGTGTAATGATGCTCCTAATGGGATGGATCGTGTATCTCACAAGATTGGTTGTGATTTTACTGGTTTTCGGAACCTTGAGACTCTAAGATTGCTGGGTATCATTAAACCCCAATCTTCCGGCTCGGAAGAGCAATACAAGCAGATTTATATATGAAAATATTAAGTTAGAATTGCAGAGGTCTTGGAAGTCATTGGACAATAAGTTATCTTCGGAAAATATGACATAAACATAAACCAGAATTTTTGTTTTTTATCAGAAACGAAACAGGATTTTGGATTTGTACAAGGGTTTCAATCACATTTTGGTTACGATAGTCTGGTTACGGTGGATCCAATTGGGAGAAGTGGTGGTTTAGCCCCTTTTTATAATAATGAGTACCAAGTTAAAATTTTATATTCTAGCAATAGAATGATAGATGTCGAGGCGGTGGCCAATGGGAAACAAGTATTCCTTACTTTTGTATATGGAGAGCCGGATCAAAGCTTAAGAGACCATGTATGGGAAAGGTTAACCTGATATGGTTTAGCTAGATCGGAGCCCTGGTTTGTTATAGGAGATCTAAATGAGATTACTGAGAATCATGAAAAGGATGGGGGATCTCTAAGATGTGCGACTTCTTTTATTCCTTTCAACAATATGATAAGGAATAGTAGACTATTAGAATTTCCAATAAAATGTCCTGGCAAGGACGTAGAGATAAAGGGAAAGGAGCTGTAACGGTTAGATGTAGACTGGATAGAGACTTGGCTAATGAGGAATGGCATACACTCTTCCCATTTTTTTATACAGAGTATTTGAGGATGGTGAGATCGGATCATCGACAGGTCGTTGCTTTTCTGGAAGATAAATTATTTAGGAAAAAAAGAGGACAATTCAGGTTTGATAAGCGATGGATAGGTCAGGAGGGACTTATGGAATCAATTGTGTCGGGGTGGACAGAAAATCAGGAGGGCCAATCAGGGGATTTCATTACCAAAATTAATAATTGTCGACATGAAATATCTTCATGGCGGAAAGACAATCAACCTTATGGGAAGAAAAATATACAGAATCTTCAACAAGCTTTGGAAGATGTTCAAACATATAACAATAGAACCCAAGAGGATATTCTTGAGATTTCCAGGAAATTACAGGAAGTCTATAAGGATGAGGAGGAGTATTGGCATCAGAAGAGCCGAAATATGTGGTACTCATCCGGGGATCTGAATACCAAGTTTTATCATGCTCTGACAAAGCAAATGCGGATTAGAAATAAAATAGTGGGCCTCCATGATGAAGCAGGTAATTAGATCACAGATGAAAATGGTGTTGAGAAGGTGGCGGTAGATTATTTTGATGGTTTGTTTAATTCTACTAATCCTACGGAATTTGATAGTTTCCTGGAGGAGATAGGATCATCAATTTCTCCTCAGATGAATCAAAGGTTATTGAAGGTAGCTACGGAGGAAGAGGTGAGACAAGCATTATTTATGATGCATCCAGAGAAAGCGCCAGAACCGGACGGAATGACAACTCTCTTTTTCCAGCATTCATAGCATGTCATTAAAAAGGATGTGATTGAGCTGGTGAATAATTTTTTGGTAACAGGCGAATTGGATCCAAGGCTGAATATAACTAATATTTGTATGATACCAAAAGTAGAGAGACCCACAAGGATGATGGAACTGAGACCGATAAGTCTTTGTAATGTGGGCTATAAAATAATTTCGAAGGTTTTGTGTCAAAGGCTGAAAGGTTGTCTTCCCAGACGAATTTCAGAGACACAATCGGCTTTTGTGGCAGGAAGGTTAATTTCGGATAATATTCTTATCGCGCAGGAAATGTTTCATAGTTTGAGAGCTAATAATTCTTGTCAAAATAAGTTTATGGCAATAAAAACAGATATGAGTAAGGCATATGATCGGATAGAGTGGAATTTTATCGAGGCTCTCCTTCACAAAATGAGTTTTGATCCTCATTGGATCAAATTAATGCGAGAGTGTGTCTCTTCGGTTCAATATAGAGTGCTTCTCAATGGGCAGCCATGAGGTCTTATTATTCCCCAGCGGGGATTACGTCAAGGGGATTCTTTGTCCCCTTATTTATTTATCATGTGTACGGAGGCGTTAATTTCAAATATCAAAAAGGCGGAGCGGATGAAACAATTAACTGGTATGAAAGTGGCAAGAGCTTGCCCTGCAATCTCTCATTTGCTATTCGCAGATGATAGCTTGTTCTTCTGTAAGGTAAACAAGGAAGAGTGTCAAACTATACTTAGGATTCTAAAGGAATATGAGACCGTCTCTGGACAACAGATTAATTTCCAGAAATTCTCAATTCAATTTGGACACAAGATCGATGAAGATAGTCGTCAAGAATTGAGAGATCTTTTGGGAATTCAGAATTTAGGTGGAATGAGATCTTATTTAGGCCTGCCAGAAAGCCTAGGAGGTTCTAAGGTACAAGTGTTTGGCTTCGTACAAGATCGGTTAAATAATAGGGTTAATGGATGGATTTTTAGATTTTTTACTAAGGGTGGCAAGGAGGTGATTATTAAATCGGTGGTTACGGCTCTGCCAAACCATATGATGTCTGTGTATCGGTTACCGAAAACGACTGTGAAGAAGCTAACAGGCGCTGTTGCGCAGTTTTGGTGGAGTCCTGGAGGCAGTACAAGAGGTATGCATTGGAAATCATGGAATAAAGTGTGTGTCCATAAGGATAATGGTGGGTTAGGTTTTAAGGATTTGACTGATTTTAATACGGCAATGCTTGGGAAGCAATTGTGGCGGCTGATCGAGAAGCCAAATTCTCTTTTTTTCTCGAGTTTTAAAGGACGGTATTACAAGAATGCTCCACCCCTGGATCCGATTCGCTCATATTCCCCATCATATGGCTGGAGGAGTATTACTTCTGCTAGATCTCTGCTTTGTAAAAGACTAATTAAAAGGGTTGGAACAGGTTCATCTATTTCAGTATGGAATGATCCATGGGCCATGGCTCCCATCCACTCGCCCGAGTCCAGCTAACAAAAATCTTCATAATAGTTACCCGGAACTCACAGTGGATTCTCTCATTAATCCGGAATCCTGAACATGTAATTTATAGGCAATTAGGGATTTGGTGGATCCACACGATGCAAAAAATAATTGAAAGTATACCATTGAGTAGAAATCGGATGGAGGATAGGAATGGATGGCATTTCACCAAGAATGGAAAATACACGGTACAATCAGGGTATCAAGTGGAAAGGATTTATCCTGACAAGAAACAATTACCAGAATTCTATGGGTCCAATGTTGATATACTCAAAGCTTTTTGTTGGAAAGTGAAGTGTCCTCCAAAATTAAAGCATTTTTATGGCAATTGATATCAGGTTGTATAGCGGTAACGAAAAATCTAAAGGCAAGAGGAATACAAGGAGATACTTGATGTGCACGGTGTGGCGATGCAGAAGAATCAATAAACTATGTGTTTTTTGAATGTTCCCCAGCTCTTCAAGTCTGGGCACTATCTAAAATCCCATCAAACCCGAACTTTTTCCCTATTGACTCTCTTTTTGCTAATATGGACCATTTATTTTGGAGAGTTAATCCAAAGATGGAGGATCATCAGTTTGCATGGATATTATGGTACATTTGGAAGGATCGGAATAATAAAGTATTCAGTAATCTTGATATTGATCCCAGAGAAACACTTCGACTAGCAGAAGTAGAATCCACACTTTGGGCTGAGGCACAGGTTAGTAACAACAGCTGTGCTTAGGAAGTACAAGTTATGCCTAACTTAGGAACCACAGGAAGATGGTGCTTCACAGATGGTTCATGGAAAGATAATGATCTATTTTCAGGGCAAGGTTGGCTTAGTATATTACCAGGGTGTGATGGTTTACTATGGGCAAGGAATGTAAAAGCATGTCTTTCACCGCTCCATTCGGAGATGGAGGCATTGATTTGGGCAATGGAATGCATGAGAAATTTAAGACAGTTTCAGGTTACGTTTGCAAAGGATTGTTCTCAATTGGTGAAGATGGTTTCAGAACCAGAGGAATGACCAGAATTTGAAAGCTACCTGGAAGATATTAAGCTTTTGAGAAGAAGTTTCGTCAACTCAGATATTGTTCATGTACCTAGGACGGAGAACACTAGGGCGGATAGTTTGGCACGTAGTGCTCGGCAACAACTGTCTTTCGTCGTACACATAGATTCAGAGTTACCACTTTGGTTTACAGAGTCTATATGAGTCTGTGAATGTTGTTTGCTATAAAAAAAACTATTATTTTAAATTAATATTCACTTTAGTTTGTTGGGTTAAAATGTTTGATTTTTTGGTTTTTTCATGTTATGAATTTTAGATAGTCGTCATGTCGAACCAATAGTTTTATATTATAGTTTCTAAACAGATAATAGTTTAAGAAAAAGAAAAGAAAATTATTAAGACAAATCATTTCACTACAATTTGGTGGGTAGTGAAAGAAGTATTAAGAAAAAATATTCCAACTTTCAAAAAATTAGATATTTTAGTTGTGGTGAATATTTAGTTACACGGTGCTCACATCAAGATGAACATGTATGTGTATGTAAAAAGTATATATAAATAGTTGACAAATATATAAAGATATTGTTAGTTAATATTAAATGACATTTTTGTTCAAAATAGTACATGAAAGATAAAATTAAAATTAATTTAAAATAAAAAGGCCTTGACATTAGTCATTTTTTCATATAAATAAAATAAAATTCTATCCGTAAATAGAGGTGGACACAGATCGAATATCTGGGTATTTGGAAGCATTCGTGTCGATTCGATCTTTAACCACCTAGATATTCGGTGACTCGGATATCCGAAATGTTTTAGAATTTTAAAGAATATCCGATTTGATCCGTAAAAAAAAATAAAATTTTAAAAATAATTGAAAAATTTATTAATAACATTTTATTACAAAAATAAAACATTATTTAACTTTTTAAATTCCAGTACCTAATATAATAAATTTAATTCATAAAAATATTGTAAAACTGATATAAAGTATAATATATATAATGTATATATATAATTCTTTACATATATGTATATATATGCATATAACATATCAAATAAGATATATGTTCCTACAAATATTGGTATTTGTGATTTGCTTCTTTTTTGGATATTGTATTTTTGTGTTTGATTTATTTCGTAGAATTACGGATATCTAATTTTTTTGGTTCAAATCAAAACGGATAACGAATCGAATCAAAATTTATGAATATTTTGCTCAACTTTATCCGTAAACAATAAAAATAATATATATAGTTTGGCTTTTGATTCGTTATCTATTTTTATTCAAACCAAAAAATCCAGAGTTTTATTAGAACCATGTATGTGAGTTTTATATTTAAAAAAAACGCAAAATACATAGTGTGAACACATTTATGAATATAGTGTGAATGCGTTAGCATAGTTATTATCAAATCATTGTGAGGCTGTCACGTGTTTATTATAGTGTGAATGCATTTATTACAATGCTTCTCTTTTGATATATAAGGAATATGCTAGTATTCCTATTTCTTTAGATAATAATTGGTGGATAATCATTAAAACCTATTTTCATTTCAAATTTCCTTTTTGAGCAACTTTTTATATATATATATTTTAATCCGCAAATAGAAATGGATTTAAGAAAGCCCAACCTGTCCAACCTAACCCACCCAAATAGAAGTGGAGTTAACGCTTGTACGATAACTTTTCTTTTTTTTGCTAAATTGTGAATATAGCTTTTCTACCATATGAATCTATATGTAAGCCATAAAATATGTGAGCACTGCAATATGTAAATGTGCATACAACGTGGTCCCATATGTACAAAACGATCTAAAACTTATAAAATAAACAAAACATTATTGATTATTATAAATTACATATCTTATAAATATTTATATCTTTGCATGATCAGGACTCAGGAGAATCACTTAAGCTCTTTTTCTGAATTCTCTACGTTCCCCTTCTTCCTGTTTGTAAACTTTCATCACGGTTCATTTGTTATTCTTCAGTGGTGCTCTTTTCTTATATTCATCTTGTCACGAAGCAGAAAGCGCGATGCTTAACGAATTCATTTAAACATATGCTATAATATGCTTTTATTATTATCAAACATTTCATACATAAATATCGAGTAGCCTAAGTAACAACTTCCATACACTCATAACACACAACTCTTTCAGCAACTCGGACAAGGCGGTTCCTTAGTCCTTATTTTACAGCACTTTTAAAGACTGAACTTAAAGGCAAACACACAAATATACATATCGATATATAATATGATTGATACAAGAGAAATTTCCTCTATTACCAGGAAAAGAGATGTGCATCGATCTCTTTGGATACCTCGACGGCAAACTGGAGGAGAGACTCAGGGTCAGCCACCTTCTCGTTAATTTTCACGTATTGAAAGTGCCAATGTGCAACACTTCCAACACCTCCCTCCTTTGAGGTCACTTGTAAGGTGATCAAGAAAAGAGTGTACTCTTTCATTAAATCACCGTCTAGCACCTTGAACGTCACCTGGTTGTTCTCCAGATCTATTGAGTCTATTATCTCCATTATCATTTTTGCCTCCCCATCTGACCATATATAGCATTTACACATATTTATAGTTATAGGTTTAATATTGTTAGAAATCTCTCATTTGAATAAGATCAGAAAATATAAAAGATATTTTGATCGAGAATCGTCTTAATGTATTAATATAAGTAGAGAATTGTAGCGTTGACTCGCCATGAACGTATCTCCAGACCACGATAGAACCAACTTGGCCCATTTCGCCTTCGCGCAGCTCGCAGCCTTGAATGTAGGATGGACATATACTGGAGACTTCGAATTGTTGTTTCCCTACAAACATGTCAAGGAACTTCCCGGGCGAAGATTTTAGCTCCACGGTTGTCTCAAGGATCCTGGCCATCTTTTAATCTTCCGCTAATTTGCAAATTGTCTCTTAGGCTTTTGGGTTTTAGAAGTGAATGTGTACTTCTTCTGAGCTCTTAAGCCTCTTTTAATAGAGGAATGAGTAAAGCGTGAATTCGACGGGAATTTAATTTATTGCTAAAATATTGTGGTTAGTTCTTCCTTCTCTATAATCCCCTATATATTAATTGAGAAGCATTTGAAAAATTAGAACTTTAATTTTGTATTAATTAACAAATACCTCAAATCCTAAGTGGCACTCTAAATGCCTTCTAAATTCCATTTCAAAGAATTCTAGAGCATCTAATATAAAGTATAGTTTAATCTAATGGTGTCACATTATTCCATAATTATATAACACTAGAGAATATTATATTAACCTAAAATATATAAAGTGTATATTCTTTCCTTAAATAAAAGCTACGAAATTACCTAATATGATTTACATATATACGAGAATTAATGATTATGAATAATAAAGATTTGATAACAATTTTTGCATCCTTCTTCATTTTTGTTTAAATTTATATTATTAAAAAAACTTAAACAATCACATTAACCATATAATAAAAAAAATTAGATTTTTTCTTATATGTTATATTTTGAATTTTTTAAAATGACTTTAAATTACAAAAATGAGGAAACCTTTATATGTTCTATATTTTTTTAAAACGACTTTAAAATACAAAAATGAGGACACCTTATATGTTATATTTTTCTTATATGTTAGAATTTTTTTATATGTTATATTTTGAATTTTTTTAAAACGACTTTAAATTACAAAAAAGTAAATTTTCCTTAAGTATACGACTAAAAACATTAAAATGACATGTATCAATTCGATGGTTGATTTGAAAGCTTTCAAAACCATATGGAAGATAAAAGTCAAAATAATTCAAATGTGAAAACAATACTGTTCACCTTTTTCAAAAATGTGTTCGCTGGAAAAAATAAGGTTTTTATGTCATAATTTGTTTAATATCCACTAGAGAACATTATATTAACCTAAAATATAAGAAGTGTATATTATTTCCTTAAATAAAAGCTACTGAATTACCTAATATGATTTACATATATATGACAATTAATGATTATGAATAATAAAGATTTGATAACAATTTTTGCATCCTTCTTCATTTTTGTTTAATTTTATATTATTAAAAAATAAACAATCACATTAACCATATAATAGAAAATTATATTTTTTCTTATATGTTATATTTTGATTTTTTTTAAATGACTTTAAATTACAAAAATGAGGAAACCGTATATGTTATTTTTTTTTAAAAACGACTTTAAAATGAAAAAATGAGGACACCTTATATGTTAGACTTTTTCTTATATGTTATATTTTGATTTTTCTTAAAACAACTTTAAATTACAAAAATGTAAGTTTTCCTTAAATATACGACTAAAAATATTAAAATGACATGTATCAGTTCGATGGTTGATTTGAAAGCTTTCAAAACCATATGTAAGTTAAAAATCAAAATAACTCAACTGTGAAAACAATACTATTCAATTTTTTAAAATTGTTTTCGAGGAAAAAAATAAAGTTTTTATGTCATAATTTGTTTAATGTCCACTAGAGAACATTATATTAACCTAAAATATAAGAAGTGTGTATTCGTTCCCTAAATAAAAGCTACGAAATTACCTAATATGATTTACATATATATGGCAATTAATGATTATGAATAAAAAAGATTTGATAACAATTTTTGCATCCTTCTTCATTTTGTTTAATTTTATATTATTAAAAAAAATAAACAATCACATTAACCATATAATAAAAAAATAGATTTTTTTCTTATATGTTATATTTTGAATTTTTTAAAATGACTTTAAATTACAAAAATGAGAAAACTTTATATGTTATTTTTTTAAAAAAGAACGACTTTAAAATACAAAAATGAAGACACCTTATATGTTAGATTTTTCTTATATGTTAGATTTTTTCTTAGATGTTATATTTTGAATTTTTTAAAGCGACTTTAAATTACAAAAATGTAAGTTTTCCTTAAATATACGACTAAAAACATTAAAATGACATGTATCAATTCGATGGTTGATTTGAAAGCTTTCAAAATCATATGGAAGATAAAAGTCAAAATAATTCAACTGTGAAAACAATACTGTTCACTTTTTTCAAGAATGTGTACGATGGAAAAAATAAGGTTTTTATGTCATAATTTGTTTAATGTCCAATCCGATCAACCCATGATGTATTAATTATAGTTTTGTTCCATTATTTTTAATAAAAATTGATCCGATCCATCGAAAACAAATTATATAATAACAACAAAAAATATTTTATATAAATAAATAAAATGATCACATATATAAAAAAAACTATCGATAATATATACAAATAAACTCACCCTGCGCAAGACGCAGGTCTTATCCTAGTCTATATTATTAAAAGAGAAGTACCCATCTGAAAATGTTCTTATTTCATTAATTAAACTGCCTTTTGTTTTTTGCTTGTTTTTTTCAGTTGCATTTATGAAATATCCTAAAACGAATAAAACTGCCTAATTTATTACTTGTCTTTTCAGTTACATTAATGAAATATGCTTAAATGAATTTAAACTTCCTATTTTATTGTTTGTCTTTTTCAGTTACCTTAATGAAATATCTTTAAATAAATTTGGACATAATGTCATTTAATCAACCAAAAAAAACTCATGAGTTATCCTTACGTGCATAATTTTAATAATGAAGATTTTTAAAAACGTGCATCATTAAAATGTTACCTAAAACATGCAGCACTAATATATAACATGCATCAATAAAGCTAGAATTTGACTCACGCAATTGTACGGATATTATTTTCAGTTGATTAAATTTAAAAATAATTATTTATTCAAAAAATATTTAAGAATGACTATGTTTTAAAAAAATATATGGTATTATTTGTTCATAACTCATTTATCATTTGATAAATTGTTAGAAAGAAAATTTTAGCATAATATAACTCAGTTATCATTTGCTAAATTTATGGTTTTTATTTATATTTTTTATTATTTAATTATAATATTTTCATTTTATATTTGAAAGATAAATGAATTTTCTTTCAAACAATATTTTTGTAAATGTATTTTTAAAAACATAATCAATTAAAATTGTTATTATCATTGTATATCATTATTTTTGACATAATTTGAGTTTTCGTTTACATCAAAACTTGTCATATTTTAGGATAATTTTAATTTAAAATGTAACTAGACCCTGACCCGCGCGCTAGCGCGGATTTGAATTTTTGGTTTTTGGTTATTTATTTAACTAAATAATGTATTTGTAATATTTGATGTATTATATTCACCAAGTAAATAATTTTTTTGGCATCTTAAACCATCTATTTGATGAATATTCGATATCATATAGAAAATTGAACAAATAGACGTAACTAGAGAATTGTAGACGATATATAAAAACAATGGTTATTTATGTAAAATATGATGAAATATTATATTATGACTTAGTATGGCATAAAAGATTATAAATTAGTTATACATGTTTAAAGAAAATAAAATGATTTTTAAACTTCTATGAAAAATTTAACATAAAAAAAGCGATGAATTAGTCATCAAATTGTAAATAATTTCATAATTTTATTAATAATAAATTATTTACAGTCTTTGTTTTTCGTCAAAATAATTATTAAATGTCCATAACATTAATATGTTAAAAGGTCATATTATGAAAGCCCATGTTGTAACCGTTTTTTCCGGGAAGTGTAACAAAAAAAAATTACATTTAACTCTTCGTTTTGTTTAAGTTTGTGTCGGTAAAAGATTAAAAAAAAATATCTCTATTTTTTTCAATGTTCAATTTGAAGCTTATTATACGGAAATCATACGCAAATATAGACAATTTGTTAGAATCTCTATATCTTTATATTCTTATAAATTTTAAATTTATTGTTTCCTCTTCTGCAAGCAAATCAATTACTGAAGTAATATATCAATTGGTTGGAATCAAATATATTCTTATAATTAGTGTAATAATGGTTACAATATCTATATTTAATAGGTACATTAAAGATACAACATTGAAGATATTCTGTTTTGATTAATAGAAGATATTGGATTTTGAGTTTGTATTTATTGATTTGTTTTTTTTATAAAGCTTAGAAAATCAATGGGATGATTGGTTGGTTTATATATCCTATAAAAAACGAAAACTATAGGTGGTTTGAATATTGTACATTGATCGATGCATGATGTAAGTTGACTATATAAAACTTGAACATGATCATTTCAAACTAAAGTATATGTAGGTTATATGCATTTGTTATATTGTAGTTAATATATTTTAATTGAAGATATTGGATTTTGAGTTTGTATTTATTGATTTGGTTTTTTATAAAGCTTAGAAAATTAATGGGATGATTGGTTGGTTGATACATCCTATAAAGAAAACGAAAACTATAGGTGGTTTGAATATTGTACATCGATCGATGCATGATGTAAGTTGACTATATAAAACTTGAACATGATCATTTCAAATTAAAGTATATGTAAGTTATATGCATTTGTTATATTGTAGTTAATATATTTTAAATATTACATAAATCAAGTGATTCACGTTTTCGTAAAAATAAAATTTAAGTGCATTATTGGGCCGTACTCGTACGTAATAAGCTACGTTAAATATGATGTATTTTTAGGTTCATTTAATGACATTAAGTTTAAATTTGATTAAAGAAAACTCATTAATTTAACTTAAAAAGACAAACATTAAAATAGGTAGGTTTATTTAATGACATTAATTTTAAATTTGATTAAGGAAAACTCATTAATTTAACTGGAAAAAACAAAAAATTAAAATAGGTAGTTTAATTTAATTCTCAGTGGCATGGAAATGTAAATAAGTTAGAAAACTTAAGGGTATTTTTAATGGGTACTTCTTTTTTAATAATTGAGATTTTCATATTTTTCAAACAAATTCTAAAAATATTTTTTAAATATTTTGTTATAATTGTTAAAAAAATATTGAGTTGTATTTCAAATACAAAGGTAAAGATATTACAAATATTCTAATTAAAATATGTAAAATTTAATATAGTTTTAAGGAAATGGTCAAAATAAAAAAAAATTACACATAAAATAATCATGATTTTTGTTAACTGGGCGGATCATTATTTATATGATATCGCATACGAAAGAAAAATTTCTGTTTTTAAAATTATCTAATTAACTCTATACTCATTTTTTTATATTTTTTATAAGATATCACACATTCGTAAAAAAAATAGATAGTTTATGATGCAAAAAAATATATTTACTTAATGAATATAATATGAACGAATATTACAAATACATAATTTAATAAAATAAATAATTAAAAACTGAAAATTCATATCCGCACGCCAGCTAATCTGGCGTCAACTAATTATAAGCCTGAATTTTTTGATATTTTTTTTATAATAATTGTGTTATATTGGTTGTGAGTGGTAGCGGTTATCGGAGTTTACTATAATCCCAAAACACTCTCTATATCTAATCTATTAATTTTGGTTTCATAAAAATCTACTAAAATACTCCTATAAATATAACCAATTTTGATATCAAAAAAAATAATATATATAACCAATTTTATCGACCAAAAATCACAACTCTTAATTTCGAAGAAAAAAATAGCAAATATGATGAATTTATTATCAAGATCACTGCTTTAAATAATGTGAAACATTTCAAAACCGGATGGAAAGTTCACATGAAAGTGTTATATACTTGGGAACAATACAACACCACGTTTGCAGAAACACTTGAAATCATTTTATCGTAGGTTTTATTCATACGCGTAGTGTTTATAATGCCTAACGATTTCACAAAATCCTTTCACAAAATCATTTAGTATTTTGTAAACATAAACAATTATTTAACAGGAAAATATTTGATGTGCACCCACAATCAATCCGGGTTTGACTCCTTCTGCTTTGTCTTTTACTTCAAAAAAAACAATCATCTAAAAATATTAATAATGAAAGTGGACAATTATAAATTTTCTACAAACACACATAAAATCTATGAAAAATCTTAGTTTTTACAAATATTTATCCTTTTTAAATAAAATTTTAAAAGGAAAACGATCTCACGCCTTGAAGAAAAAATTCTATCGAGGAATATGTCCTGCTTTTCAATTTATTTACATTGTCATTTCACTGCTTTTTAATCATTAATTTTCAGTTCAAATCGGTGTATGCGTATTTATGTAACTTATTCTCTACCGATTTTCTTGTTATATTCTTCATTTTTAGTATTTAAAAAATATTATTTGATTATTACAGTTCCCAAACTTACAATTTCTACGCATAATATATCTTGTAACCTTTGTTTTGTCCATATTTTAAAATGCTCTGCAGCCAAATATGTCGCCACGACAAACATTTCCTATATATTAATCTTGCAGCATTACAACTTATTTTTGTAGTCATGTATCATCAATAGGATGATTCTTAAAATCTTTGGAAAATAAGTTTGTCCATATAAATATATATTATACTTTTTATTAAACTAACTAACAAATTAATTTGCAATGTACAAAAAACTATTATTTTTTTTTCTTAAATAAAAGCTACGGAATTACCTAATATGATTAATATATATAACAATTAATGATTACGAATAATACATATTTGATAAAAAAAAAATTGTATCCTCTCTCTTTTTTATTGCTTAATTTTATATTATTAAAAAAATAAACAATCACATTAATCATATAAAAACAATTAGATTTTTTCTTATATGTTATATTTTGAATTTTTTAGAACTACTATAAATTACTAAAAATGGTAAAAATCTCACATTAAAAATTTTGTGATTAATTTTTAACTTTTTATTTGTTCAAACAAAATACAAATGATCATAAATCGTATGAATATGAAGTCTCATTAATAGATATTCATATTATATATATATATATATATATATATTAATATCATTTAAATCAAATTATAGAAAATATATAAATATTTTAGTTTCAAAATTTGTAGTGAAAAATTATTAAGATCTTAATATTTTCATTTTGAAATTTGTATTGAAAAATCTCACATTAAAAGTTTTGTGATTAACAATTTAAATTTTTGTTACATCAAATATACAAATGTTAATAAAATCATATGAGGGGAAAATGTCAATAATAAATATTTATATTAGAATATACTCTATATATATCTATGTCAATATCACTAAAGTTTAATCATTTACCATAAAGTAAATAAAATGATTGTTTTAATTTATTTACCAAAAACATGATTTAAAATTAACAAAAGGTATTGTTTTTGATTTATGTGCCTACTCTTATATATACACTTTTATGTTTACAAATTATTTTTTTAAATAGGTGGTTTCTAATATGTTATTTGATCCTGACAATCACAGAAATACATTTCTTCAAATCGAAGTAATTTTTAATATTGGAAGCACTATATATATAAAAATAATTTAGTATTGATTTTTATTCCTAAAAAACTTTTGAAATATCATGACAAGATTCTAATCTGCTTCTTTTGAGTTTGTTCAAAGAATGATATATTTGATCATTCATCTAATATTTGTTTCTCTCTAATACCCTATCTAACTTTTATAATTGTAAGAATGAGAGATTTGAAATATTTATTATAGGTTTCTGGTTTATCATTTAATAAATCAAACAGTTTTTAGTTTATACATAGTTTACATATAATAGAATGTTAAAGTATTATATATATTTTTTATCGGTATACTCTTAATTAGCTAAACTTCAAAAATGTAGGTTAATAAGATAAGTAATTTTTTTTTGTTCTAGAATTAGGTGATTTTTAGACCGAACTGGTGAATATATACTAGACATACAATTATATTTCGAGTACGCATTTATATTTTATAACAACTTGATATATTTGATTTGAACATTAATCTGTGAATAGAGTTTGCCAGTGATTTTCTTCAAAAGTTTGATTCTTAGTATGTATCTGGAGTGGAACTAATTTTTACAGATGTCAATCTCTTTAAATTGACACACATGTAATTCAACGAATTCATATAAAAAGGTAAAAAACTCATATTAAAAACAGAAACGAGAGAGAAAACACAATAAATAAAATCACTTATAGAGACAATAGTAAAAAAATTGAGAGCAGAAAATCTAATCTTATTTCGTCATTTTACAATCAATGTTGTCTATCTGGTTTTGGTGATTTGTGTCAGCCGCAAAACTTAATTTCTTTTTGTGATATATGAAATCTTTAAAAATAATTAAAATGAGCTGTAATACGTTAACTATTCAACAACGATGATACATTTAAGAGCCAAACATTTGTATTCGTTCTTTTACGATCAATAAAGATTGTAGTATCGCAAAATATTAAAATCATTTAATGAACAAACATTAGTATAAAAAATTCACCTTGCGCGCATCATCTAGTATATTCTAATCCCTGAACCACAAAATACATACCTAATCCATGTTATCAGTGTATAACATTTATGCTATTCTTTGATGTACATCATTACAACTCTCTTTCTATATCATATTTGTTATCGAAAACACGTATGATTCCATAAACAGTGTGTTCCTTTTGAACCAAAGTATTCAATATATTATAATCCACTAACTGTGTGTTGCAAGTTACGTGGATCAGTGGATGATGTGTTTCATATCAACAAACGTCAGCTATCTCCGGTACATCAGCATATATGGTTGGGTAACTTACTAGTGCACCAACTAGATACAAGAGCAAAAAAGATCCCAGAAAGAAACAAGATGAGGAGAAGAAAACCATCATTTAAAAAATAAAGATAAAATGTTTTAGTTAACAATGGTAGTACAAAGAGAGCGACTAGTTTGAGGAAGCAGATAATAAACTCTTGAAATAATAAACAGAACCAACGGGTCCAATATAAGGTTGGAAGAGTAAATCATAAGATTTGGTGTGGAAATCATATTATTAGGGATAAATGTCCCACATCTGATATTGGAAGGGATCTTTAGTAATATATAAGATGCATGGGTCACTCCACTTATCACCAATTGGTTTTAGGTTGGAAATTCATCTAGCTTAACATGGTATCAGAGCCCGATCCATGTAGTCCAATACGATCCATTATCGATCTAGCCCAAATTCGGCCCATCGATCTTTGCCCGAACATTCCGAGATTGACGCTCAAAGAGCCATCATCTCGAGGGGTATTACGGATAAATGTCCCACATCAGATATTGGAAGAGATCCTTAGTAATATATAAGATGGATGGGCCACTCCATTTAATTTTTAGGTTGGAAACTCATCTAAACACATATATCATCAATGGATCCATGCAATCACCGCCTTGAAGCAATAACCGATCCTTGTTGAGAATTGCTATTGGCAAAAGCGCGAACTCACTTCTCGGCCAAGATCCGTTGAGATCAAGCGAACAAATTGTCTCCCATGTCTTGCCCGAATGACCATATTACTTGGGTAAAATCTTTTCTCTCAGACACGGACAAGCGGTTATCGAGGATGCACATGGTGAGCGGGAGAGGGTCATCACATGGGTGGGCGAAAGGAACTTTACAGATGACTTGGAAAGTCTCGGTGTAAAGATCAAAAGAGAGTACCATTAAAATGGAAACTAAATGAACGGGTTTATGGTACTCACTGATAGGATAAGGGGAAGATGGAACGTACCTCCAAGCGTTGGTGGTAAAATCAAAAACTTCACAATAAGTAACAACCTTGTCTTGTTTTGGTACACCAAACCGCCTTGAAAGTGCCTCTTAGTTTATCTCTACCGAATCCAAGCCCAGGGAAGTCAACAGATCCTTCTCTCATGTACGTCTGACAGAGGTGTTGATAGTTGGAAAGAGGAAGAATCCGATACCATCCAGTGGCGGGATTGGCCACGACACTCGGTGTGTACATACCGAAGGTGCAAAATAGACCGTCACAACTACCATGGCAGTACATGTCGCACGTAATAGGTAATTTGATCGTCCAAGCTATTGATGTCCCCAGCACAAATATTCGATCGTCCACAGGTTCTTCTTCAAGGGAGAGAGTCGAGAGACTCAAGATAAGGACATCGGGACCACGCGACTGAATACTGATCAAGTGTCGGTCCTCGAAACGTTGGGAATCGATTGTGAGTTTCCACTTCTTGGATACAGACCTGAATCTCAGTAGAGGCATCACGGGCACATGCTCGAGGATGAGCTCTACTAGATCGTCGGGTAGCAATTCCGAACTAGAGGAGGAGCCATGTCTTCTCAACAACATTATATCTAGTGGGACAACTCATGTGAATATGTGTCAGTTTTATAAATATATATATAAGCACGCAACTTAATTCAAAAAAGGAAAGTTTCCACCTATATAGTTTGCGACTTTACATTTTGTGATATCAACAATATAGAAAGTTACTCTCAAGTATCTGTATATATTATTATTACTATATAACTCTAAAAACATATTGTTCAGAAGAAAAAAAAAACCTAAACGAAGAAACAAGCTTGTCGTCTACGGTTCTTTTAATATGGACTGTCCTTGTCCTAAAAACCTTTTCCTGTTCTTGCTTTCATGGATAGCAACTCTATTCAGTATTAAACACCACGGTCCCGTAAACATGGTAACAACAACGAACGTCGGCTTAAACTACGGCCTCCTCGGAGACAACCTCCCGTCACCGTCCGATGTCATCAAACTTTACAAGTCCATAGGCATTACTAAAATCCGAATCTTCGACCCAAACACAGAGGTTCTCAACGCCTTACGTGGTCACCACGAAATCGAACTCACTGTAGGCGTCAAGGACCAAGACTTGGCTGCTCTTGCGGCCAGCGAAGAAGCTGTAAAGGGATGGTTCGCATCTAACGTCGAGCCTTACTTAGCTGACGTGAACATCACGTTTATTACCGTAGGTAACGAAGTCATCCCCGGACCGATCGGTCCTCAAGTGCTTCTCGTTATGCAGTCTCTCACCAACCTCGTCAAGTCAAAGAGTCTTACCATCTCTGTCACCACTGTTGTGGCTATGTCGAGTCTCGGACAGTCTTATCCACCTTCTGCTGGAATGTTTACTCCCCAGTCACGTGAACAACTCGTACCCGTGCTGAAGTTCTTGTCTCACGCAAGAACACCGATCCTCGTCAACATCTACCCTTACTTCGCTTACGCGTCTAACCCCGTAAACATAAGCATAGACTACGCCACCTTCAACGCCAAAAACGTCGTGGTCGAGGACGGGGCAATGCAGTATACAAACATGTTTGATGCTATTTTCGACGCGTTCGTGTGGGCAATGGAGAAAGAGGGAGTGAAGGATGTGTCTATGGTGGTGTCGGAGACGGGATGGCCTTCAGCTGGTAACGGGAACTTGACAACGCCTGAGATAGCTGCTATGTACAATGGAAACTTTGTCAAACATGTGGGAAGCGGTAAAGGGACGCCTAAGAGGCCGAACTGTAGCGTTACTGGGTTTATATTTGCGACTTTTAACGAGAATCAGAAACCAGTTGGAACAGAAGAGCAATTTGGGTTGTATGAGCCTACTGATTTGAAGCCTATCTACAAGTTGTTTTGATTTTAAGATTTTTGATTCTTTTGACTATCACCAATTTATTAGTTATTCTTAGATTTAACGCTCTGATATTTTTAATAGTTGGACAAAATTCAAGGTTAGCTATACATGTATATATCATCAATTCATTTCAGTTTCATTTTGAATCTTCGATAATGTAAGTATTGAAGTCGAACTTTAGTTGTGTCTAGAGTTTGCTTCAAGATTAGTATATGTAAATCATCCATTTATAAGATTTCGGTTGCGAGTTTGATCTGTTAGGAAATATGCGGTCAAATTTTGCGGAAAACCAGAATTTGCGGAATTTAGGGGGGCGGGAAAACACACACAAATTTGTTAACGGAGTTCGGCCAGCTTTTGCCTACGTCTCCGGACCTGCTACAGATCTTTTATTATCAACCCGGGAAATTTTTACAAGCTCTCAACTCACACCCGACCCCAAATACACTCAAGAAATTACACTTAATTTCTTATAGAGAAAGATTTTCTCACAAGAAAGATTTTTTTTTTTTCCTCTCTCTTGCTCACTCTCTTCTTCTCTTGTTTTCTCTTTGTTTTTGGGATGGATTTCTTCTTCTCCTTGTGTGGTTATTTATAGGAGATTATGGGGAGTTGGTGAAACTTCTTGTTGCACCTACCAAAAACACAAAAGAAATGTGTTGTTGAATTAATCAACAAACATGTTCTTGATACAACTTCTTGTTGTACCAACAAAAAAAAAACATGTTATTTACAATCTCCCACTTGAAGACTGATTTTAATCTGTCTTCACACCTTGATCAATGTAGCAGGTCTTCCCAGCTTGTTACTCCAACAAGCCAACTGAGGTTGCACACAACCTCAGCTTGTCATACGGCACGACCTTCGTCAACATGTCTGCCGGATTCTTGCTTCCTGGGATCTTCTCAAGCACCAACATTTCATCTTCTAACGCTGATCTGATGAAATGATATCGACGATGTATGTGCTTCGTCCGAGCATGGTAAACCGGATTCTTTGCCAAATCGATAGCACTTTTACTGTCACAGTACAACACACCTTTCCCTTGGTCATGGCCTAGCTCTTCTAGAAAAGACTGTAGCCATATCATCTCTTTTGTTGCCTCCGTTACAGCAACATACTCAGCTTCACAGCTTGATAGAGATACAATTTTCTGCAACTTTGAAACCCAACAAATTGCAGTACCACCAAAGGTGTAGACATACCCGGTTGTGCTCTTCGTGCTGTCAATGTCACCTCCATTGTCAGCATCAACATATCCCTGCAATCCCGTCTTAGACTTCGTGAAACATAGCGATAAACTTGGATTTCCTTTTAGATATCTGAAAATCCACTTAACGGCTTCCCAATGTTCCTTTCCTGGATTGCTCATAAATCTGCTAACGACTCCCACTGCATGTGCAATGTCTGGCCTTGTACATATCATCGCGTACATCAAGCTTCCTATAGCAGAAGCATATGGAACTTTATCCATACATGCCATCTCGTCTTCCGTCTTTGGAGACTGTTCTCTGGATAATCGAAAGTGACTTGCCAGGGGAGTACTAACTGGCTTCGCATCATCCATGTTAAACCTCTTGAGGACTTTCTTCACATACTCCTCTTGTGATAACTTAAGACCTTCCTTGCTTCTACTGATTCTCATCCCTAGAATCTGTCTTGCTTCTCCAAGGTCTTTCATCGCAAACTCTTCTGAGAGTTTCGTCTTCAAACTATTGATCTCGTGCAAGTCTGCTCCTACTATCAACATGTCATCGACATATAGGAGCAATATCAAGTAGGACTCTTCAAGCGTCTTGAAGTAACAACAGTGGTCAGCTTCACACCTCAAGAAACCAACGCCTTTAATAAAGTTGTCGAACCGTTTATACCACTGTCTTGGAGCTTGTTTTAAGCCGTACAAACTCCTTTTCAGCTTGCAAACAAGGCTTTCCTTCCCTTTGATCTCAAAGCCTTCGGGTTGCTTCATATAAATTTCCTCATCCAAATCACCGTGAAGAAATGCCGTCTTCACATCCATCTGTTGAAGATGCAGATCTTCTTGTGCTACCAGCCCAAGAACCGTTCTAATGGTCACCATCTTGACTACAGGAGAGAAGATTTCGGTGTAGTCAACGCCTTCTTTTTGTTGGAATCCTTTCACAACAAGCCTCGCTTTATAGCGCTTACTCCCATCAGGTTCTTCTTTTATTCGGTAGATCCACTTGTTATGCAATGCCTTTTTCTCCTTAGGCAAATCTGCTAACTCCCACGTGTGATTGGATAACAACGAGTCCATCTCGTCGTTCATTGCAAGCTCCCACTTGATCGACTCATCAACTTGCATAGCTTCCTCATAACATTCAGGCTCGCCTCTGTCTGTGAGCAGAATGTAGTTGAGCGATGGAGAGAATCTTACTGGCTTTCTGATGATTCTGCTTGACCGTCGTAACTCCGTGACTGGTGTATATGGGACCACTTCAGAATCATCACTTTCTTCAGCCTCACCACTCTCGTCTTGAGAGATTTCTTCTTCTGCTGTTGCGGTATCCTGTGGCAACTCCGGTGTCAGGATATCTTCTAAGTCAACAGCTCCAGGCTCTTTCTTCTCCGAGCCTTCTCTTAGCTTATCCTTGTACAACGCTTCTTCGTTGAACACAACATTTTTGCTGCGGATGATCTTCCGATTTTCGTCATCCCAAAACCGGTAACCAAACTCCGTGTCACCATAACCGATGAAGTAACACTTTTTAGACTTCGAGTCAAGTTTACTTCTTGCAGCATCGTCAATGTGAACATAAGCTAAGCAACCAAACACCTTTAGATAAGAAAGGTTTACTTTCTTTCCGCTCCAAACTTCTTCAGGGATCTTAAATCCCAATGGTACAGACGGTCCTCTGTTTATTAAGAAGGCTGCGGTATTGATTGCATCTGCCCAAAACGTCTTTGGTAATCCACAGTGCAATCTCATGCTCCTTGCACGCTCATTCAAGGTTCGGTTCATCCTTTCCGCTATTCCATTCTGTTGAGGCGTTCCAGGAATAGTCTTCTCCATCTTGATCCCATTATCAGCGCAATATCTCTTGAACTCGCCGCTGATGTACTCACCACCATTATCAGACCTTAGACACTTCAACTTGAGATTCGTCTCAATCTCAACCATGGCTTTCCAAATTTTGAAAACCGAAAACACTTCATGCTTGTTCTTCATGAAGTAAACCCACACTTTTCTTGTGGAGTCATCAATAAAGGTCACATAGTAGTACGAACCTCCCAGCGATGCAACAGGAGCGGGTCCCCACACGTCAGTGTGCACCAGCTCTAACTTCTCAGATTTTGGCTCTCTTCCTCCTTTAGAGAAACTAACTCGTTTCTGTTTCCCAAGGATGCAGCTTTCACACATCTGATGATCCACCGTCTTCAGATCCGAAAGAGCGCCATTTTCCACCATGAGTTTCATCCCTTTCTCACTCATGTGTCCCAACCTACAATGCCACAACTTGGTCTGTTTGGCATTCTCGACAACAGCAACAGTGTCTTGATAACTCGTCGTCATATAAAGAGTGCCTCTTTTATGACCTCTAGCCACCACCATGGAACCTTTCTTGACTATCCAGGCTCCACCACCAAAATTAACATCGTGCCCCATATCATCAAGTTGACCTACTGAAATCAGATTTCGCATCAACTTTGGCACATGTCTGACCTTGGTAATCTTCCACACACGTCCGTCTGACATCTTCAGGTTGATATCTCCAATACCAACTATGTCCAAAGGTAATCCATCAGCAAGATATACCTTTCCGTAATTTCCCGCAACATAATTTTCCATGATGTTATGGTGCGGTGTGGTGTGGAACGACGCTCCAGAGTCAAGCACCCATGAATCAACTGGGCTATCGACATAGGAGATTGACGCTTTGGTGGTATTTGCAGTTGCATCACGAGCTTCAATTTTCCTCGGGGAATCAACAGACACTACCAATGCATCCGCGATTTCACGTGTCACTACATTGGCTCCGCCTCTAGTGTTGTCTTCCTTCTTCGGTGGTGCTCGGCAATTCTTCTTGATGTGACCTGTCTTTCCACAATTCCAGCACTCTGCAGGCTGTCTGAATTTGGACTGGCCCCATCTATTCCTTGACTTCGATCTGCCATTACTCCGATTATTTCTATCTGGGTTTCTCCCTCTGTTTTCCACGTTGAAAGCAGAGCTCGTTGATGCCTCCCCAGAGTCTATCCTTCGAACTTCCTCACCAAGGATACGATCTCTAACATCATTGAATTTGAGCTTTTGAGTACCCACAGAATTACTAACCGCTGCCCTCATCGGCTCCCAACTATTTGGCAGAGATGCCAACAAAATCAGTGCTCGCACTTCATCATCAAACTCGATTTCAACCGATGACAGTTGGTTGACAATCGTGTTGAACTCGTTCACATGTGCGGCAACCAGGCCACCTTCTTCCATCTTCAAATGAAAGAGTTTCTTCATGAGAAATACCTTATTGTTTGCCGAAGGTTTCTCATACATGTCAGAGAGAACTTTCATGAGCCCTTCCGTGGTCTTCTCCTTCGCAACGTTGTGAGCAACGTTTTTCGACAGTGTTAACCTTATAACACCCAGAACTTGTCTGTCAAGTAGCTCCCACTCATCCTGATCCATCTTCTCAGGCTTCTTGCTCAGCGGTTGATGAAGCTTCTTTCCGTACAGATAATCTTCAATTTGCATTCTCCAAAATGCATAATCTGTACCGTCAAATTTCCCGATACTATGCGCCAAACCATCTTCGCCTCCCATCGTTTCTGGAACCACCGTGTATTAGAACACCTTCGTCGACAAACCGATGTTACTGACAAAATTCACTACTCACGAAGTACTGTTCACGTGAATAGTAACCCCACAAAAAATTTGACCGATCACCGTAACTCAGGCTCTGATACCAGTTGTTAGGAAATATGCGGTCAAATTTTGCGGAAAACCAGAATTTGCGGAATTTAGGGGAGCGGGAAAACACACACAAAATTGTTAACGGAGTTCGGCCAGCTTTTGCCTACGTCTCCGGACCTGCTACAGATCTTTTATTATCAACCCGGGAAATTTTTACAAGCTCTCAACTCACACCTGACCCCAAATACACTCAAGAAATTACACTTAATTTCTTATAGAGAAAGATTTTCTCACAAGAAAGATTTTTTTTTTTTTTTTTCCTCTCTCTTGCTCACTTTCTTCTTCTCTTGTTTTCTTTTTGTTTTTGGGATGGATTTCTTCTTCTCCTTGTGTGGTTATTTATGGGAGATTATGGGGAGTTGGTGAAACTTCTTGTTGCACCTACCAAAAACACAAAAGAAATGTATTGTTGAATTAATCAACAAACATGTTCTTGATACAACTTCTTGTTGTACCTACCAAAAAAAAAACATGTTATTTACATGATCTCGACCATCTTTGTGGTTGACAGAAGTTACTAAGCAAGAAGCTAATAACTAAGAAGAACTCGGAAGAAAAGCCAAACAGACTCTCGTGATGTTTTGCATATTTTTCAATGAACTCTGTTTTAGCGCTTTACAGACTCTCGCTTCAGTTCAGCTTCCGCTGCTTGTTCGGTTCAAGATTTACAGTAACATTCACTTTTTAATGGTTTTAGTAGTAACTTTGTGAAGCATGTGAGAATTGGTAAAAGAACGCTCAAGAGGCCAAACAGTAAGAAAACACATTTATGTATATAGATTTTTTTTTGTTTTGAAAATTAAAGACATTATCCAAAGCAAAACGATAAGGGTTTAATGAAAGTAAAAACACTGTTTTCACAACTAGCGAAGAAAGGAAAAAAAAAGGAAGTTTGAGCAAGCTTAGTATCTTATATCGGTAGCAGAATGAACATGATACACAAATCTGCTGGTGCGGTTAGTTGATTTAGTGACCATACTTCTGGAACTCCCACTCACTGTTATCTGTTGAATACAAGAGCAATATTAACAAACAGACGAAGAAAAAACTGCAAACAAGTGAAAAGGCTTCAAAACAGAGAAAGACATACCCAATGGACAAACTTGACGAGTCTTCAACCATCTGCTGATACAGTGAAAGTGGAAAGCATGATTGCAAACCCCTGCAAGCACCGACATTGGTTAGTCTTTAGTTAACCATCTTGCGTATATCGACTCTGACTAGTCCAAATACACTACACAGCGATTAGGTAAAAAAGGTAACAAACGTTCATGATCTACTTTTCCAGCTAACAAGATCCATCATCATCATTAACAAAACGCACCCTAAGATACTAAAACATTGATTCACACAGTCCAATAAAGTTTCAAACAAGAAGCAAAGATTGCAGCAATCAATCAAAGGCGTAGAGAAGAAACAAAAGCTTACCCCAAGCAACAGTGCATTCCTCACTAGTAGCGCTGGCCTGATTAGCCTGACACTCAATGCCTACAAACACACACAATAACACAAGAGGTTAGCCTAACCATTCAATAATCTCCTGATTCATCATCGCTACGTATTGTGAATCGATTAACTTACAGAGATCCATGATGTGGTTTCTGCAGATGGCGCAATTGTCGACGACGATATCTATCAACCAAAAGAAAGATCAATCAATCAATCAATATAAACCCTAGCTAACCAGAAACGTCCAAGGACATATTCAATCAGATATGTATAAAGGAGGATTTATTCGCGCTTACCCCAAGCCCAAAGAGCGACGGCGCTCCACTTCTTCACTTCGAATCTCTTCGCCTTCTTGCTCGACGAAGAAGCCACGACGCTGCTCGAGGATTCCCCCGCAGGGATCATGTTTACGTCGCTATCGAGTGTAGCCATCGATTGAACACGCGAAAACCCTAAGAAAAGTCGAAGCGAGGAGATCGGAGGAAGAGAAGAAGAAGAAGAAGAAGAAGAAGAAGAGTCTGAATATATATTGAAAACTCTAATTTGACAGAAGACGGAAGAACAAGCGTCGGATATTTAAGTAATTAAGAGAATTCCTTCCACAATTTAACTTTTAAGTAAATCTTTTTTTTTCTCCTTAATTATCTTCCCAAATAAATAATGGAAAAAAAAATCTGAACCCTATTAATTATGTAAATCCTAAAGATCAAGTTTATGTTAAAAAGGAAAACTATATTTTTACATACTAGGATGTGGACCCCCGCGAAATCGCGGAGAAAAATTGATATTAAGTTTTCAATATTAATTTTCAATGATTACATATTAAATGTTAAATTTTTTTTATGATTTATAAAAATATATATAACTGATATTGTTAAAAAATAAAACAATAAATATGAAAATAAGATAATTTGAAATTTATAATAAATATAAATAAAAAATATTGAAAACAATAATGCCAAAGTGATGCAACCCTATTAAATCTTCAATATTATTTTTTAAAGTATTATATATTAAATGTTTAAAACAAAAATGATAATATAAATATTTTTTTTAAACTATAACTGATATAGTTAAAAATAAAAACATTGAAAATGAAAATAAGATTATTATAATTTTATTATAAATAAAAGATATTAAAAACACTTATCCCAAAGTGATGCAATCCTTCAGAATTATTAGGTTAACTAATCAAAATTAAAAATCCAATATTATTTTAAAAATGATTATATATTAAATGTTGAAAACAAAAAGGTTTATTTATTTGTTAACTTATTCAATTTTTTATCATGAAATGGCTGAGTGAAAATGTACAATGGCTAATTTTCTTATAAGATAAAACTATTTAATGAATGAACATGTTTTCTTCTTAATTGATCAAATATTTAAAAGGTTTTTATTATGAAATGGTTTGACGGTTAAGCTTCTGAAATATATTCAATAAAAAATCATATTAAATTTCAGAAAAAACAATTATTTAAGGAATGAACAAGTTTTTCGTTCAATTGAAACTATGATTCCAATACTCAGGTTCCTAAATGAAATTATAGCCGATAGATTAGAGATTATGAGCAAACTCGACCGTTAGATTGATTTTTTCTATAAACAATTGATGACATCTGCGGAAAATAAAAAAGAACTCTGAAATAAATCAAGAAGTAATTGAGGAACAATTTTATGAACGTTTTATGGGTTTCTGTTTTAAATACGTTTGTGAAGCAATAAAGGAGAAATAAAGAAACCAATTTGTTATAGGTTTCTGTTTAAAAAACGTTCAAATATAAGATTCTGAAAAGTACAAGTTTCTATTTTAAAATGTTCTGTATATAAGTTTTTCAAGATGTAGGTACTTTGCTACTTCAAAAAGCATGTGTTTCTTTAGAAGGAAACTTTACAATTAAAATAATATTTCTTAAATCATAACACTGAAAATCACACCTCCTTTTTTTTTTAATTTAACAAATAAAAATAATTATGAAAGGGCATGTTTGTTATTCTTAAACAAAAATAAATGATTTATGAAAAGGTACATTTGTTAATCTAAATGGAGTGTATTGTTTGGAAAAAAAGAGAATATTCAAAGAAGACTTGCCAATTTGTATTTGTTTGGGTGATGTAAACATTCTTAGGAAGAGTGTATATCCCTTAGTTTATCAAAAAAAAAAAAAAAACTGACTGTTGGTGATACTACTATATTGACATGTATATTTTTTTAAAAAAAATTCATTGTTATTTGAGGGAACACGTTGGTTCGAGATGACAAAAGAACTTGTTTGCATTAATAAATGATGGTGTCACTTATTGTATAACTTAAATCAATCCTGACATTGGATTGTATAAATTAAATCAATCCGGACCGATAGATATAATAGTTGTATAATAGAAAAACAAAACTAACTTCAGTTTTATGAAAATATACAACTCTTATAATGAGAAGATAACTCTTAAAACTAATAAATGCATTTATTAAAATATTATAACTACTTTTAAAAAAGGTTCCAATGGTTGAATGTTAAAAAATGTAGAAATACACTTATTGAAATGTTTTAACTACTTTTTTAAAGTTTTTCAATAGTTGCATGTTGGGAAAACAAAATTAATCTCAATTTTTTAATGAAAAGGCATAAATCTTATAAAAAAGACACAACTCTTAAAACTAATAATTGTATAAATATACTTATTTAGATATTATAACTACATTTAAAAAAGTTTCTAATAGTTGTTTCATATTTTTTTTTAATACACACCTCATTAATAAGAATCCTAATTAATGTCTAAGGATGCAACTTTTCATTTTAACATTGTGTCTTTTCATTTTAAAAACTGTATTCTTTTTTTTTAGTTGTCAAAATGTAGAAATATGTATCTTTTCATCTTAATAATGCATTTTTTCATCATAAAATTTGCATTAATTTATTTTCATTTGTCAAAATGTCTAAAATGTAACTTTCACTCTAACATTGTATCTTTTCATCTTAAAAGTTGCATTTGTTTAAAATAAACGGCCAAATGTATAAGTATGTAGTTTTTCTTCTTAATAACTTTTTATCCTAAATTTGCATAATTTTCTAAAGAGTTATCTTTAGATTCATTTTATATATTTTTTATATATATTTAGAAATATTAAAAATTTATTACAAATATCATGTAATTTGATTTTGGTTAATTTAGTTATTTTATAATATTATATATTTATAAACCATTGCATATATTTATATAGCCACATATACATCTGAATCCAAAACGACACATATATGCATGTTGGGTTAGTTTTTCAAATAAATATCAAATCACCTAAATATTTTAAGTATATATATCTACAACAAATGTGCATTAATTTTTTGAGATCTTAAAATGAAAGACGACAGTTCTTTTAATGTCACAAAGCATCCATTCAGATCATGAGTTAACAGGCATCTCTTCCGCAAACCAATGCAACGCTTCAATGGCCATCTTCATCAATTATGTACTCATCAATTATGTAAGTAACTGAGTTTTCAAATAATTTTAAACCAAAATAATTTTAGAACCATTAGATAATAAAAACAGATTTGCAGTCTTATTTTATTTGAGACTTGCATATTAAAAATATATATTAATTTTAGGACTTCTTATTTTATTTGATTCTAACGTTCTGGCGGAAACAAAAGCAAAGTCACTTGCGATAGTTATTATCCTACTTTATATTTTGGTTGGACACTTAAGTCATCTCGTTTGTCTAATATGTAATCCTAATCGCTAGTATTATTATAGTATCTTTAGATGACTTCTGTCAAATCCAAAATGTTTGTTTATGTTTTATGCTAATACAAACTTTGTCATGTGCAAACTCGTGAAACACTAACGATGGTTAGATAAAATTTACGGCTCTGCATATATTTCGATTTCGATGGAAGGAGAAGAAGAAAGACTATTTATGTGCGTATTTTCATAATTTAAATTATATTTCCTATTTGTACACTTTGTGCAACCATTATACAATCTATAGTTAAGCATCAATAGTTAAGTTTACAAGAAGATACCAAATGACATACCTTAACAGAGACAAAAAAATAGAAAATGAGATAGAAGATAAATACTAAAAGATAGAAGATGAATACTAAAGGAATCAATCATATTTTGTAAAAATATTTCTGCTGTAAAAAGTTCAATATGTAGATTGTGAAAAGGTACATCGAGGGCTACTCTTGAAGATATGTGTTGTTTGAGATGGAAATTATTCGGAGAGAGTTACGATAATACATAAGACATTTAAACCAAGATAATTTTAGGACCATTAGATAATAAAACAAACAATTATGACCGTCGGATTGTAGCTATTCAATTTTTTAAAAAAATATTTTATTATGAAAATGTATGTTTGTCAAAGGATGTATTGTTTAGATAATGAAAAAATATGTCTTTTAAAGGTTGTGTTGTTTAAAAGATAATTGTTTAATGAAAAGTTCTCAAATATAATTTTTAGATGGCATCATCAAAAGTGTTTTATGTCCATTAGATTATAAAATAAAAGAATTCTGATCATTGGATCAGATTTTTTATTTATAAAAAAAAGATGATATCATAGGAGAACAAAATCAGATTTGCTATTATATATAGATTTCTCTACATTTATTTTTATTATCACAGTATGTACTAGTAGTTGTCAAAATTTACAGTTAGATATTTTGATTTCTATTACATAAAATAAAAAGCGCACCAAAGACGATTGATTAAAGATCATACACCAGAAAATTTATCAACATAGCCAGAAATTTCATAGCGACCCAACTCACAAATTAAAATCAAACTAAAACTATTTGAAGAACCCGGTTTCCTCTGATGTATAAAGCTTAGTAGCCTAGAAGATTACAATAATGATATGGGCAGTCATAAAAACTAGAGCAGAATAAAGAGCCTATAATCATAAGATCATCAAAGCTTATAAAATATACGCATCTCCAATGTATATCTCTATATTTTCCTCTAAAATAGATATTTATATTATAGAGTCATATATTGGAGCAAATCCACCTCTATAATAGAGATTATCTATTTTAGAGGAAAATAGAAATGAAAATAGAGGTGGGTTGGATATAGTCTTAGCAACATCAGTTGAGCAACATTGCAGCGATGGGATACGAGGCTGAACAGGCTGAAGTATCAACAGTGCTTCTGCTAAAATAGCATAACCTGCCTATATGTAACAAAAATAGTAAAGTATCATCCAAGACGAGTGACTACTGCACCTCAACAGTGCTTCGGATATTCGGTGTTATACTTACAAGTTACGTTCGTGTTTTACTAATTATCGGATTAGATTCGGATTGGCTTCTTTCGGGTTTGGTTCAGATCGGATTGTAACCAATGTTTGAAATCGTTCAAAAATATATTTTTTAAACATCAAAAATTGACAAAAAAATTCAAAATATAGAAATTAATAATTATTCACAAATCTAATTAAAATTAGTTAAACTTTTTTCCATTAATAATTATTCACAAATCTAATTAAAATTAGTTAAACTATCTAAATTAACCAAAATGATATTCAAAATAACAAATAAAACAAACTACAAAATATTTTGAATACCCTTAAATATCTAAATCACTTTAATATATATATATATATATATATATATATATAAAACATTAACATATTTAACTAATTTCAGATATCTTTGGATCTTAGTTTGGATTTTCGTTCGGTTCGGATCATAACCAAACTCTAAAGTACTAAGCTCATAAGTGCCGTTCGAATATTTTTGTGTAATAGTTCGGATTTGGTTTCAGTTTTTTCGGTTTGAATTGAGATAGGTACTCCGGGCCGGGATAAAAAAGGCCCAGACCTAAGGTGAACCATCTACCTAATCCTCGATTTCTTCGTCTTATTAGTAACCTTCACATGGTATATGTATAACTCTTCGTATTTTCTAATTCTAAGCCAACAACTAGAATCAAACATATATCATGCATGATGACCTTTTTATTGATATTTTTTTGACATATGAGGAAATGGAAGAAGAAAACAAAAATTTAGAAAATGAGAGATGAAAACAAAAATAGCAGAAATATATTTGTGCTTTTAACCATTTATAAGACATGATTAGGATAATTAAACCAGAGAGTAAACATAGAACTGTTATGGATCCCATTATTATATGATAAAAGTAGAAATAATTATTGATCTAATGAGTTCTGCGTAGCTTCAATGGTGGCAGCACAATGTCGACTTCTTCTTCTTCTTCGTTCCCTCGCACCATCGTCTCCTACACTCTATCAACGTCACTCTTCATAGTGTTCTTCCTATGCAGCGTCTTCCTATTCACCAGACGCGCTCTCGAACCTTCTCTCACTCCTTACCACGCCGACATCCCTCTCCCCGATCCACGCCCTCCAATCGAGCCACTCCCTTCCAAAGATCTCAACGGAAAACCTCACGATGCCGACGCTGACCTCACCGTCGATACTAATCCAAAGGAGGAAGAAGCCGATTCCCGCGGCGATGGTGACGTCGCGGTAAATACTAAGCTGAAAGCTGTGGACGATTCGCGCAGTGTTGATCTCACGGAGAAAACCGAATTGGAAGATGAAGGAGGCTCGCGCAAGGAAGAGTCAGTTGAGGATAACAATGCCGAATCTGCGGAGGGGAAGGCGGTGGTGGAGAAGTTGAGAGGGTGCGATTTGTACAAGGGATCGTGGGTTAAGGATGCTGATGAGTATCCACTCTATCAGCCTGGATCGTGTCCTTATGTTGACGAAGCTTTTGATTGCCAGAGGAACGGGAGGCGCGATTCCGACTATCTCTATTGGAGATGGAAGCCTGACGGTTGCGACCTTCCACGGTACGATGCTTCTCCAGTTTTATCTCCTCCTCCATTGTCACGCCTGATTCAAGTTAGTGTCAATCGTTTGATCAGCATTTCACTTTCTAAGTCATATAGGTTTGTGATTGTGTTGCCTGGGCTGTGTTCATGAGTCACATTGTCTTATTAGTTTATTTAGAAGTTAAGGTTAATATTATAAGTGTGGATGCATATAAGTGTAGCTGTACATATAAGTTTCTATATATAGTTTCATGTGTGTAAGAGCAATCATTGCTTGATAACCTCCTTTAAAAGGAGTGTGATTACTGTTACAGTTAACATGATAGGATTAGCAGAAAGGATCATTCTATGTTGTCTCTTGTTGTGCATTGGATTTTTATCCCCTTCTTATCGACTTTCCGAACGTAGGTTTAATGCTACAGATTTCTTAGAGAAGCTACGAGGTAAAAGTTTGATGTTGGTTGGAGACTCAATGAACCGTAACCAGTTTGAGTCTATGCTTTGCGTTCTCCGAGAGGGTTTATCTGATAAGAGTAGGATGTACGAGGTTCATGGCCACAATATTACCAAGGGAAGAGGCTACTTTGTATTCAAGTTCGAAGTAAGTACACTCTTCTATCCATAGGTGCCTTTTGTTTCTTGAGAAAAGTATCCATCTGTATCTTTATATCTTAGTAAAGTCAAGGGTTAAGATGTTGGACAATGTGGGACAGGATTACAACTGCACGGTAGAGTTTGTGAGGTCACATTTTCTTGTGAGGGAAGGAGTCAGAGCTAATGCTCAAGGAAATACTAATCCTACCCTTTCGATTGATCGCATTGACAAGTCAAATGCTCGATGGAAACGAGCCAACATTCTTGTCTTCAACACTGGACATTGGTGGGTTCATGGAAAGACGGCCAGAGGGTATATGCTTCTTTCCCTTCCTGCTCAATCACTCTTCTTCGTGTCTGTTGACAGTCTTGTTACTTAATCAGATACTCAATTCCCAAACCATTGTTTCCAAATGTGGGTTGAATTTGTCTGAACCTGTAGTATTAGTTAAACGTAGCAAGATCTTCTGAGTTGATCATCTTAAAGCTTGATGTTGCTGGTGCATCCCATTGTACTTGTGTTATTTTGTTTCATGACATATTTATCTAGAGAAGGAAGAAGTACTAGTAATGGTGAATGACTTGGTAAATAAAACTAGTGCAGGAAAAACTACTATAAAGAAGGTGACTTCATCTACCCGAAGTTTGATGCGACTGAAGCATACAGAAGAGCGTTGAAGACTTGGGCAAAATGGATTGATCAAAATGTGAATCCCAAAAATCAGCTCGTATTTTACCGTGGATACTCCTCTGCTCATTTTCGGTAAGCCACATTCTTTTATTTTAGCTGAAAACGAGTTTCACCTGTTCATGTCACTTTTATCACTCGATTAGGGAGAGGCAATCTAGTTTACTGTTTGGTCTTCAGTTCGAGTTTTTAGTTTTGTTTTTACAAAAACTGAAACCAACGAAACCATTTGTAATTCGGTTTGGTTTGTATAGGGGAGGTGAGTGGGACTCGGGAGGGTCATGCAACGGAGAGAAGGAACCAGTAAAGAAAGGTTCAATCCTCGATTCCTATCCTTTGAAAATGAAGATAGTAGAGGAAGCCATCAAGGAGATGCAAGTTCCTGTGATTCTCCTAAACGTCACAAAGCTGACTAATTTCCGCAAAGATGGACATCCTTCAATATACGGTAAGATCAATTTGGATGGTAAAAAAGTGTCGTCAAGGAAACAGGATTGCAGCCATTGGTGTCTGCCTGGAGTTCCTGATGTTTGGAACCATCTCATCTACGTTTCTTTGCTCCTTCAAGCACATTCCTAATACATAGTTGAGTTTATATACCTATGCCAAACTAGATATGCATACAAATATCTTCACTGTTACGTTAGTGAAGGCAGTTTTTGTGTAAGCTGAAAATCTTCCTTTTTGTTGGCAAAGATGTTTCTCTTAATACCCAAATCAGCAAACAAAATCTCGAAATTGTATTAAATAGTTGGAACTAAAACAAAATTGAAAGAAAAGAAAGCAACGCAATAAGTAACTCGAACACTTCATTTTTCATGGAGACAATTACTTCTTGATTGTCTTCACTCCTTTACGTTTGTTGGGTTTCACTTTCTTCTTTGTCTTCCTACTCGGAGACTCCCTCACTGGACCAGCTGGGATTCCTTTCTTCAGAGCACTTCCTCTCGGTGTAGCAGACGGAGGCAACCTCAGGTCTTGTGGAGGTAGAGGGCAATGAGGCTTCCACACCAAATTGTTCTTCATTGCGAATCTTACTCTCTTTGAGCTCTTCTCACTGCTCGGGCCAGGTAAGCTCGTCTCTGCTGCATCTCTGTTAACAGTAGCACCTTGCTCTACAACACCTTTGTTCTCTCTTTTCCTCTTCTTGTTCTTTTGGGCTACTGGAACAGGTTCTGCTTCTTCACAGACACTCGCAACCTCATCTCTCACTGGCCCCATCTCGGATGCAATCTTCTCAAACTCCTCTCTGAGATCCGATATCATAGTCTCGTCAACAGACTCATCTTTCTCACCATGATTGACAACGACATCAGCATCCTTCTTGTCGCTGTCCTTTTTAGACTTTGAACATTTCTTCAAACTACTCTTCTTCTTCTTCTTCGAAGAAGACCCATTTGCAACAATCTTATTAGTCTCAGGCACTCCTGCTTCTGTCTCAACAGTCATAGGAACCAGCTCAGGCACTTCCTCATCCCGAGAAGCTTCAGTAATCGAAACCTCAACACCAGAACTCAACATATCCTTCTCCAACTGCAAAAACTCTTTATGAAGAGCAAAAATCACTTTCCTATTCCCCTGATGGCAATCAGGAGAAGAACCCATCTCATAAAACCTCTTCCCAAACTCCATGGACAACCCAATAGATCCCAAAACAACCACATCGTCATCCTCAGCCACTCCCTCATCCCCACCCTTCTTAACATCCAACAGCCTCCTCCCCATCTTAAGCAACTCATCAAACAAATTACTCTTAATCTTCCCAACCAAAACCTTATCACTAACAATCCCCAAAACCATCACAAAAGGCCCAAACACAAGCTCTAAAACCTCCTTCCTCAACGGAAGAAACTCCCTAACCTCCTCAACGAAAACAGACGCCACATGATAGTTAACCCCGTTCCCCTGAAACTTATCCCCAGCGAGAAACGTCCCATCGAACAAAATACCCATCAACCTTCTCGTCAGCTCCAAATCCCACGAGCTCCCGTCCATGAGAGCCAACAGCCCGTGCAAGAACCTGCGGATCAAGAGGTAGAACTTGTCCAACCTCAGCCGATCGATGCGGGACCACTCGCGGCGCATGGTGAACAGGAAGACGGTGAAGTAGTGGACCGAGAGAGGGAGAGGGAGGGAGTGCAGAGCGGCGGCGAGGCGGTCGATTAGCTCGGACTGGTACAGAGACTTGTCGGCGTGCCACATGCAGTAGAAGATGCCTTGCCACAGCTTCTTCATGTCCTCGTCGGGGACTGAGGCTTGCTCGGGGAGCCATGTGCGGAGGAGGGTTCGCAGGGAGCGGTCGCGGATGGTTTGCTTGCAGGAGGCGAGCTTCTTTATCAGGGATTTGCAGTTTTCTTCGACGGGAGGTGATGGTTGTGCCTCGGAGAGTTGCTTCCGTTTCACCATCGTTGTCGAGTTTGCGGAGGAGGAAGAAGAAGGAATGTGACGGCAGCTTCTTTGTAAAGGGAGGAGAAAGAGGACGTGTGAAGAAGGGTTAGGGTTTTAAGTTGAAATTTTGTTCCTTTCATCTCCTTTTTACATTTTAGCCCCTCATCTTTATATTAATTTTCGATTCCATGCTAAACTTTTGAATTTCCTTGGAAAATAGCTCTTGTTCACAAATTTTTGAAAATATACTAATAATTTTTCTTTGAAATTATATTTTTAACCATTTAGTCTCTCATACACTTAATTAAAATATCTCTAGATTTATACATTAATTAAAATTCACATGTTATAATTAAAATGAGATTTCTTCCTAGATTTGTGAATGTTATATAGATTTTCAAATTAATTAAAATCAATAACATTCTCTAATACATTAGATCTGAGATTAAATTAGGGCTGGGCAAAAAATCCGAATCCGAAGAACCGAACCGAATCCGACTCGAAAAAGTAGTACCGAACCCGAACCAAAATTGATTAAATATCTGAACGGATTCAAAATTTTGGTATCTAAAGAACCGGAACCGAGTCCGACCCGAACCGAAGTATTCCGGGTATCCGAATATATCCGAAATTGATTTCTATACCCCCTTATATAAAAATATTTTAGATATATTGTCATTTAAAACATCCAAAATATATATGATATTTTTAAATTTTTCCAAAATACTTGAAAATATATACAAATAGTCAAAAGTAAATATTTAAAATAGCTAAAATATACTCAAAACACCAAAAATATTTGAAATATCTATTGATTATCTATCCAAATATTCAAACCAAATCAAATTATATATTAAGTTTAAGTATTTTGACTTATGTTATTCAAATTTTTATGTAATATAATATTTTGTTTATAGATTTTGAGAAAATTAAAGTATATACTTGAATTTTAAAATTAAAAAAAAAATAATTTTAACGGGTTATCCGAACCCGCAAAGATCCGGACTGAACCCGAACCGAAACTTAAAAATATCCTAATGGAGCTGAAATCTTTGACCTCGAAAACCCGAAACCCGAATAGATCCGAACCGAACCCGAATGGATACCCGAACGCCCATCCCTAGATTAAATTCTTAGAAATTTGGTCAAAAAGTATAAAATTAATGAACACGAGGGTAACTTTTCACTAAAATAGTCTTTCTAGGGGATTATAGGAAATAGTATAAAGTAGTCGAATAAAATCAATTAAATGGAAAAAGACAGGAAATAAAAAACATCGGAGAGGGGGGATTCTTCCTTGTGTTCTTCGTCTCCACCATTTTATCCTCTTACAAGCGTCCAAAGAGACAACTTCTCCGTGATTGCCCAGCCACGCCGGTTAGTCCTACTTCTTCAACCGTCCCATCTTCTTCGATTTCCTAGGATTTTGATTCCTCGCGTGAACTCAGTGATATTTGGTTGCTTCGTTAGACTATTTTATTGCCACCGGTCGATTGTCGGAATCGGATCTATCTTAATTAATCGCAATATTAACTTAATCATGGCTAAATCTGTAGAGCTTGTGGTGATTATTCGTTTTAAGTCATTGGACCTCTTCTAGGCTGTCCCAAAGCTCACGTCTCTTTCTATCCCTTGTCGAAAATGATTTGTGTACAAGTCGTTGAGTCAAAAGCTACACTTATTATTGTTTGTCTAGAGCTGATGATAGACGACGCCTCCTGTTTAATAACTGATACTGCTTTGAGATTTTGACATGTAGTGTAGTTTGGTGAAAGCAAGAACATAGATAAATCTCATAAAACAGAAACTTTATTTTGTTTTCATCAGTTTAGATAAATCGATGAGGTTGATATTAATGCAAGCTCATGTTATGATGGCATAAGCTAGCTCATCACGTATCTGTGTCCTCAACGATTAACACATCTCTTCTGCTTCTCTGCAGCTGTATACTTCAACCTCTGGATTCTCAGTGTTTTCAAAGTACACCAATGAGTAAAGCTAACTGTGAGGAGTCTTCCAGTAGCCATAAATTACTGAAGGAGGTGGAGACATTAAATGAGTCTCTCTATGTGAACAAGAACCCTAGGAGACCAGTGGTTGGTCCTAACAACACTTCAACAAAGCCCTTGGCTCGTACAAACTTAACTGAGCCTCAGAAGGAAAAGAAATCCATTTGGAATTGGCCTCTCAGAGCCCTCTCTCACGTCCGCAACCGCCGCTTCAACTGCTGTTTCTCTGCTCAAATCCATTCCATAGACAACTTACCCCCTACATTCCAGGATCTTTACCTCACCGTTCACTGGAAACGCCGCGATGAATCCTTAACCACTCGTCCTGCAAAGGTTTTAAACGGAAGAGCCGAGTTTAAGGACAAGATGACGCATACGTGCTCGGTTTACGGAAGCAGAAGTGGACAGCACCACTCAGCTAAGTACGAAGCTAAGCATTTCTTGTTGTACGCCGCTCTGGTTGGGTCTCCTGATGTTGATCTGGGGAAACATCGGATGGATCTCACTAGCTTGCTTCCTCTGACGCTCGAGGAGTTGCAGGACGAGAAGAGCTCGGGGAAGTGGTCGACGACGTTTCAGTTGACTGGGAAGGCTAGTGGTGCTACTCTGAGCGTTAGTTTTGGGTACACTGTGGTTGGGGACACTCGCAGTGCTTCAAATGCAAAGCAAGGTAGCAGTAACGCAGCGTTGACGAGAGCTATCAGTGGAAAGTCTAGTTTAGGGAGTGGCAAGTCGGTGTCTAAGCGTTATGATCATGGTGTTGTTGGCAAAGAGTCTCGTCCTCTGTCCAAGAATGTGGTGGAGATCAAAGATCTTCATGAAGTTGTTCCCGTTGCTGCGCAATCAGACCTGGTCAGTTCTGTAAACGCTCTGTATAAGAAATTTGATGAGGAGAAGGTGGATGCTGCAGCAGCTGAGTCCCAGTTTGAATCTGACGTTGTAATTAAACACATTGAACCTGATGAGTCAAACGAAGATTCAAATGCCCATCAAGTGGAGGAGCGTGTGGCCAACATGAATGAAAGTGATGTTCCTTTAGAGGATGTAAAGAAAGCTGAAGAAGATCCTTCTACTTTTGAGAAAGTTGGTACTGAAGATTTGCCTCCAGAAGAGCCTTGTGTGGACAGGGATGAAACTGATGTTCTTTCCCAGGATATAAAGAAAGCTGCTGAAGATCCTACTACTGAAAGTGAGAAAGTTGGTACTGAAGATTTATCTCCAGAAGATCCTTTAGTACACAAGAAGGAAACTGATGTTTCTTTAGAGGAACCGAAGATAGCAGGAGAAGTTCCCATTACTAGAAGTGAGGAAGTTGTTGAAATTAGTAGAGAGAATTTGCCTTCAGAAGAGAGGAGCAATGTTTCTCCAAAGGAAGAGAAAGGTATTGTTTCTGGTGATGATGAAGACGACATGAACGGTGGGAGAGACGTTAAAGAAATAATAATGGAAGATCTTGAATCAGCTTTGAAAAATGTAGAAATGTTGGAAGCAACGGCGTCAGAAGAGGAGGAAGATCAAGAAAACCACGGACGCTCCACACCAAATAAGGAAGCAGCTTCAATAGATGTGGCTGATTCTGTGGCAAAAGAATCTTTGCTTTCAGAAGAGGAGAGCAATGTTTCTCCAAAGGAAGAGGAAAGTATTGTTTCTGGGGATGATGAAGATGTAATGAACGGTGGGAGAGACGTGAAAGAAATAATAATGAAAGATCTTGAATCAGCTTTGGAAAGTGTAGAAATGTTGGAAGCAACGGCGTCAGAAGACGAGGAAGATCATGGAGGCTCCTCCACACCAAATAAGGAAGAAGCAGCGTCAACTTCGATAGATGTGGCTGATTCCGTGGCAAACGAGTTCTTAGACATGCTAGGTATTGAACACAGCCCCTTTGGTTTAACTTCCGAGAGTGAGCCTGAGTCTCCAAGGGAGCGCCTGCTAAGAGAGTTTGAAATGGAAACTCTTGCGGACAGTTCTTTGTTTGATTTTGGTATTGAATCTGATGTTGATCCACAAACTGAAGGTGATGAGAACTATGAATCAGATTTTGATCTTGCATCCCTAGTGCATGACATAGAAGAAGAGTACCAGATAGAAACTCAAGCAAGAGTCAGCAGCAACCCCAGGGCCAAGATGTTGGAAGACTTGGAAACGGAGTCTCTGATGCGTCAGTGGGGTATGAACGAAAACACATTCCAGAACTCTCCACCTCACAATGCGTTTCCTCAAGCTGATTTTCCAGTAAACGAGGCGTTTGATTTGCCTCCTCTAGGAGATGGATTGGGTCCAGTTGTGCAGACGAAGAATGGAGGGTTTGTGCGTTCTATGAACCCTTTACTGTTCAGAAACTCTAAAGCTGGAGGTAGCTTGATCATGCAAGTGTCGTGTCCAGTGGTGGTGCCTGCTGAGATGGGCTCTGGTATCATGGAGATTCTTCAGAGACTAGCTACTGCTGGTATTGAGAAGCTTTCGATGCAAGCTAATAAAGTAATGCCTTTGGATGATATAACAGGGAAGACTATGGAAGAGGTGTTTTGTGAAACTTCACCTGCAGTTGACGGTGGGCACAGGTTTGCATCAATCTTACCATCATCACTCATTTTAATTTGTAGAAAATTTAGGCCTGCGGTTTTTGTCGGAAAATTTTGGTTTTCGGTTAGGTTACGGTTTTGAGTTCGGTTTAGTTTGTAGGGTTTTGAAAAATAATTTGGTTTTCGGTTCGGTTTGGTTTTTGATTTTCAAAAAAGAAAAACTGAAGATTACCAAATTAACTGAACTAGCTGAATTTAACCAAAAATATCCGATTTTTAAGTAGATTATACCGAATTCTAACCGAAAACCTAAAAATCGGTTTTTCAGAAATAAAATTGAAAACCAAAATTGACCGAAAACCAAACCGAACCGAACCGATTTTTTCTTTCGGTTCACTTCGGTGGTGGAATTGTGGCCGAACCGAATAAACCAAAACGGAAAATACCCAAACAGAATAAACCGAAACCGCATGCCTAGTGGAAAGATTTGCTTTGACAATTTCACGTGAAACATCTTTTCTTACAAGTTGGGTATATTTGGTTTATTTTTCTCAACGCAGGGATCATATACCACCACAGCGTGATACTGCAGCTAAGCCTAAAAAGTTCGGTTCAAGCACTTGCAACAACAACTTAAGCTCAGAGTATGTATCACTTGAAGACCTTGCTCCTTTGGCTATGGACCAGATTGAAGCACTTTCTTTGGAAGGATTGAGAATACAATCAGGAATGTCAGACGAGGATGCACCCTCGGACATCACTGCACAATCCATTGGAGAGATCTCAGCCTTTCAAGGTCTAGAAGGAGCGGCTGGTTTACAACTTCTAAACATAAAGGATGACGGAGATGGTGATGATGATGATGGGTTGATGAGTCTCTCCTTGACTCTTGATGAGTGGATGAAGTTGGATTCAGGTGACATTGGCGATGAAGAGGAGATCAATGAGAAAACGTCAAAGATCTTGGCTGCTCATCATGCAAACCCACTGAACTTTATCCGTAAAGGAGAGAAACGAAGAGGGAAGAAAGGAAGGAAGTGTGGTTTGCTTGGGAATAACTTCACAGTAGCACTAATGGTGCAACTCAGAGATCCGTTAAGAAACTACGAGCCTGTTGGAGCTCCTATGCTTTCTCTTATCCAAGTTGAGAGATTGTTTGTCCCACCTAAGCCTATAATCTACAGTACAGTTTCCGAGCTGAGGAGAACCGATGAAGAGGGAGAAGAAACCGAGGCTGTCAAAGAGGAGAAAACAATGTTGGAGGAGCAAGGTATCCCTCAGTACAAGATCTCAGAAGTGCATCTTACTGGTATGAAGAGCGAGACGGATAAGAAGCCGTGGGGAGTCACGACTCAGAATCAGCAGGTGCAGTCTGGTTCAAGGTGGTTGATGGCTAATGGAATGGGGAAAGGGAACAACACCAAGGTTCCTCTTATGAAACCAAAGGCTGGTGATAAGTTGTGGAGTGTGTCTGGTTCTGGCTCTAAATGGAAAGAGCTTGGGAAAATGGGGAAGTTGAGCGCACACAAACGGAATCCGAATGTGATAATGCCAAAATGAAACTGAAGAAAGAAAACAAGAACTAGTCTGACTGGTTTTGTGTGTTTATTGATGCTATGTAAAGGTGAGGTGAATTGTTTAGATTCGCTTAAATGTTGAATCTGTGTTATTTATGTGCTTAGTTTAGGTTTAGCGGATCAAACTAATCGCTATTTGTGGTACATTTAAGAGATCAATGGAAATAACCAACAGACTAAAAATACTTGGCACTGTGGTTAGCTGTAAACGTCATGTGTATTTGCAAAGTTGAAGTGTAGAAAGTATGTTCTACTTCTATCATATCACTTGTGTCATTTTCGTTGGTGAACAGGGCTCATAAATCATTTTCTCTAGCCTCAAAATTTTTTTTGACATTTTTCATATAGGTTTAAATCTCCAAATTATATATATACAAAAATTTACAAAGATTTTTAAATCATGTTTATGGTCCCCAAATTTTTAGATCAGGCCTTGTTGGTGAGGATTTGATTTCAACATCACACTTATCAGTGACTAACTTTTAGTTGTTGTCATGAAGGCATTCAAGATTTGTTTCGAATTCGTTGTCACTTTATATAGAACATCTATCTGAACTAATTTCCTTTGTTATTATGCTTTATGTTGTTTATCAAAAAAAGGTCATTTTCTTTAGTCTGTTGTATCCAAAAAATATAAAAGGAAATGAAATTAAGTTGTGTTCCAAAAAAAGAATAAGATAAGAGGCATCTTAAATGTCTGCAATGTAATGCTTATTACTTATTATTACAATTCAAACCATGGAGACAAGTAGCAACACAAAGAACACACAACCATTCGAATAAACATCAGAGTGCTAGAAGAACTTGAAAAAAAAAAGAACTCATAAACACACAAAAAAAACTAAAGAATGCTTAATTAGTTCCTCCAAGCACACCCTTGAGCTTCTTAACCTCTTCATCACTAAGGAACGTCGTGGCTTCAACAAGTTCTGAAGGCAAATCATTTGCAAACAAAGCAAAGGGCAGAATCTGAAGCCCTGGAGAGGAGCTTCCAAAGGCAACAAAGGCCAATGCAGGACCTTTCCCAGAGTTAAGCTGAAAATGAAGAAGCCCTTGAGGAAACACCATAGAATCTCCTCTCGAGAGAGTCTTCAAGTAAACCTTGTTAGCAGAGGAGATAAAACCAGCGCTGATGGTTCCTTGTATGACTACAAGGACCTCAGATGCACCAGGATGAGTATGAAGAGGGATGACACCACCACCGGCTAAGTCAAGACGAGCCAATGAGACATCAAGCCCATTGAGACCTGCGAAGGCAGGTGCAAAGGCTGGAGTCACAGCGGCTTTAATGATGTTGGAAGTGTTTCCGGCTTTGGCGAGACCGGAGAATGCGAAGTCATTCTCGGTGACTTGGTCAGGGTTCTTGCAAGAGTATCCCGATGGGTTTTGAGGACCCTTTGGATCAGCTACACAAAAGTCTAGAACGGAGGCAAAAGAGGTGGATGAAACTAAGGAGAGGATGAAGAAAATATGGATTATCATTTTCATTTTTTTGTAAGATTATATAGACAAGAGTCTTGAAGTTATGAGGCAGAAAGAGAAGCCTTTGGGTTAATTTATATAAAGACCCTATAAGGATATTGATATGGTTAACGTGAGGATGGTCTCGAAGGAGCGTAATAAGGGATATTTTTGTTGTTGTTGTTATTAGCATTGCATGCATGTGAACTTTGGGTGTACGTACGTGGGGAAAAAGCTCACATGGCTGTGAGAGATTTTTGTCAGTTTGGAGGATGGTGATAAATGGTTCGTTTTCAATGAAGTTGACTTTTTAAAGAAGTTTTGTTCAACTGGAAGAAGAGTATGAATAATCATATTTACATGATTATTGCATCTTAACTCAGTCACTTGGTTCTACATCTACTTCCTAGTATGAATTAAATTAATTAAAGCTAACAGCCTAACAGTATGAGTATTATTTTGCGGATATCCAATAAATTTGGAAAGGATACTACATTACAAAATAGCTTAGCATTAAGAAAAATAACATGATTGTTTCGAACTACTCTCAAGGTTTCGATTCTGACAAAATGTACAACGTATTAAGAACCTCCCAACGGTCTTTCAGGTAATCAAAATATCTAGGAGTCACTTTTTATGAGATATTTTTGTAAAGAAGATATTGGAAAAGCTGAAAGGAGTGGAGAAGAAGAGAGATTGAGATTGGTGTGGTCCAGTTTTGAGTAAAGAGCAAACATGTCTCTTCCTTTCTAATTTGGACTCCTCTGCACCGTTTCTTAATTCTTATCCTCTCAGTCTCATCTCATCATCTTTCGACTTTGTGTGGCTCTGTAACGTTCCCTCTTACTCAGGGCGTTTACCATCTTCTTCTCTTATGAATGGGGAACATTGTGATTTTAAACCCTTATTTTATGCAGATTTTATGCAGTGTATAGTCTAATAGTTTGTACTAGTGATGTCTTCATATGTTATAACCCAAACTGGAATTCAGTATTTCAGTAATATGCGTGTGGGAGTTATAGACGATACAAAAAAAATATCACAGATCTGTAGCCTACTAGATTATACTACTACAAATGCTGATTATAACACACAATGAAATATGATAATATGACATGTATGCTGATGAGTTATCAACGAAGAAAAAAATATTCTTTACTAAAACCCAATCGGTAAGAAGTTGGTTCATATGCGTAGGCTTCTTGAATCTGCTACAAATAGGTGCAGGTTTATTGACATAAAATATTGAGCCTAGCTCACTTTGATGTAGGACTTGAGCCCAATAAGACTAAATAAGTTTAAACTAATAGCGCCTCCAATGATGATACTCCTCTAGAGTCTTTAGAAAAAATGTTTTTTGATTTTTTAATTATTATTTTTTTCTTTTTAAGATAACAAAAACAAGAAATACCAACTAATCGCAGATTGTCACATGTCGTGGAAACCCACAAATAGTGCAAGGATTCATTAAAAAAGAGTCCTTAATTATGAATTTTAAAAATTTAATCCTTAGTTTTTGGTGAAATATTATTTAATTATTTTTTCCCTAAAGATTTTCTTTTAAGAACTGCTGCTGTTGCGGATGCTCTAACAAACCCACAAAAAATACATGCATATGAAAAAAGCAAAACTAAGCAATAAGTGAAAAATACAGAACAATACTTACATTTACAACAAGGAAGTTACATAAAAGAAATGTAAAAAGAATTCTACAGGAGTTTTCCTTTAGTTTTACTACTTGTAAGTAACTGTGTCAAATATTCGAAATATACTATTATGATATCGATCTTTAAACTTTGAAAATAACAATTCTAAGTTTCTAACAACATGGATGGTATAAACACGAGGACAGCAAGCGAAGAGTGTCAGTGTATATAAATCACAAGATGCATCGAACCATATGTGATAAGGAGAACTTGACAAGTTGCATTTAATAACTCGCACACTTTTTCTTTGCAGACAGGTCCACACCTCTGTATTTTCTCTCCTATCTGACACTTTTGTGTACCCTAAATTTCATCTATTTTCGTTTTCGACCCGTTTTTCTTCCACATGACACAGACAACACCTTAGTCTTTCTTTAATGGGACCTCTAAATACAATAAGAGAAGAGGATAAAAAAGTAGAAAAAACCTTCACTTCTGACTTCTGATCACCAGTTGGATCCGTACTGTACAAATCCAGAAACCCTTGATCAATTATTATGCAAATCTACTCGAGTTCTTATATTTTTCACCATGAGATCTATCTTTTTTACCTCTGCTGAATTATTCTCTCTGACTACTTTGATCAAAAAAAGAATATAATTTAGCAATTAATAGGACTATTTCTAAGATCTTTTTGGATTACCATTGGACCAAAAGCTATTAATGTCATGTCGGATCATCTGTTATAAGATGATTTCAGACTGGTATAAAGTTTTAAACCAAACCGTGATGACATATGATATTATTGTTTAACCGATTTAGTTGAAGATGCAACCATGCAAACGTGGTGTGCGAGTGTGTGTATATTATCCATTGAGCAAATTTAGTTGGAACTTAATACTAACTGGTAACAAGGATTAAAGAAGAAATATTATTTGTTGATCCCAAAATGAAAGAGTAATGAACATCATTACTGTTGAGTTTGGGAGATCAGATACACTGTAGAAAGCTAATGGACAGATCGATCCTTATGTAGCTATTGGTCAGACCATGAGAGTTATGATTGCTTAATATCTTGTTTTTCTCTGGTCAGACATCCACAGATTTTGTATACTGACATATCTCACGGGAGGTTTGCTTGGTAGAAAATTAGAAATCATCACTTGCAGAAAAAGACAAATATTCACAAGTTTATTACAAAATCAAGAAAGAGTTCCTTCCTTTTAACAGATAAAAGAAGAAATGAACAAAAATATGACTTATATGAGAATATAGCTATAACAATAATAATAATAATAATAATAATCAAAGTCTAGAAAGTTAAACAACAAGGATTAGAACATAGATTTTTACAATTGCAAAAACAACAACAAAGGCGTACGCTGGGACATCTACAACAAGATGACCATCTGATCTTGCAGTTGCAGCTGCAACATGAGCTCTTCTTCTTGTTGAGACACGACGGTCGAGAGCAACTGCGGAAACAGGTGGGTATGCAGCATGCCAAGTCTGGACAAGAACAACAGCAACCTCGGAAGCATGAACAGCTCGGGCAGCTCGGTTTCGGGCAACAACAGATATTTGAGCAGCATGACCCGTCACAGCATTTGGACCCAACGCAGCAGCAACTTGTGCAGTTGCAGCACTTGGGCTTCCTTAGATGGCACGAACATTCGGATTGGCAGCAGCAGCAGAAACTCGCTAAGCTCAAACACGGAACACAGCTACTGCATTGAGTTAGTTAATTAGTATCACTTTGTTAGATAGTTATATATAAGTAAAAAATATTATTATTATTATTGTTCACTCTAAAAAAACTTAGAATAATTATAGGGACTATCTCAAACTATTTGACGTCCTGATATTGTATATCAAACATGCATTTGATATTGTAAGTAAACTATTTTGAAATATCCAGTATCCCGATATATATACATTCAAAATTTTCTTTTAAAAAATAAATATTTGAAATTAAGAACATGTGAGAATGCAGCAGTTGCCTGCTCCTTTAGACGGCCCTGACAATTACCCTACGTTGGTCTCAAGTGAATACAAATCGCAGTGAAAAATAAGATTATCAGGCGGTAAAAATTCTTACCAGAGCCACTTCCAGAACCGGCAGTGTCTTCGATTCTTTCGTTGTCTATCCATATGAAGAAAGAAAGAAAAAAAGAAAAACCGAAACTGTAAAAGCTGGAAGAGTAAGAGAAATGTGAAGTCATTGAAGTTAACTAGAAACATTCTTACGCAGGGATCAATGGATCAGAATTTGCAACGACAAAATCAGAGACCCTGCCACAGTTAAAAAGCATATTACAAACATGAGACTCCATAAACATTTTACAACAAGCTGATGCAATGTTTATAGAACATAGAGATCATCTTACTCTTTGCAGCATCTAGAAGCTGGCTGTGCGCCTTCGATGAATTTATTTTCTCCCTGCTAATGATGACATTCTAAATATCAGTTCAATAAAGTTGATTAACTAAATGAACGTGTATTATTTTAGCTTGGAAAAATAAGAGAAAAGCTAAGTTCACAATGGGACAAAACACAACACAACAAGAATTCCACATTTCGAAAAATATTAGGAGAAACCAAACATATACAGTGTAAAAATGATTTCATTTCTCAAATATTTATAAAAACATAACAGAAAGTAAATCATAAGGGAGATCTATGAAAGAAACATGAAGAAAAGGTGAACAATGATATGGTCCTTTCAAACGCAAATAGCAATAAAGACAAAGACTTTCACAAATTGATTGATATAGAAAAGCAACAAAAAATAAAACTGCAAAGGATGCTTAACCAAATTCAATAAAAAAATTTTTGGTAAGATCTATTCAGCTTTTTCTTTACCTTTATTTTCTTCTTTTCTTTATATTTTACTTCTCACACTTGCTTTAACTAAACACTCACTTTCATAGTACACATGCACGAACGAACACACGCCTCAGTGATGCTAACAACAGAGTAAGTGAGCGTCTCGTCAATCAATTCACACTACAAGATGATCAAACTTTTTTTTGTTTTTATCTAGCAAATACTTAATTTTTAAATTTCAGGGAATAAAACTTAATTAATTTGGTAATTATGACTATGAAAATTTGAAGTAGTAAAAAACTATGATTATGAAAATTAATGACGTAATGCTGGAGGTTAAATGAAGAGCATATGAACGCAATTAGGTTACTACTATTTAATTGATGCTCAAATAGATCCGTTGACCCCCCTATCTAACAAAAAAATCAATATAAATTAAAATCTGTTCAGAGATTCAAATTAATTAATAATCAAAACATGCAATTAATTAAAATGGGAAAAGTCTTTGCATACGTAGGAGTACTTGTTTGAAATTAATATTATATAAATGTGCCTGATGACATAAATTAATTACTCTATAGGAGTACTAGTTTGAAATTAATACTATGAAATACATGTGTCTGATGACATAAATTAATTACTCTTTTTGATAGCATCTAAGAGAATAAATAAACATAAATGTCTTGTTTTCTATACTTGCTGTCAAACATACACACAACGGTCCAGAGTCCAAACCAACCTGGATATAGTAGGAACCAAGGTTTAGCAAATCAACAACCTCTTTTCTCACACACACACAAAACAAAGACTAGTAATTATTTAAAACCCCTCTTCAAAGTTATTTACACAATAAAAATTAATTAAGAGTACTAATGATAAAGTAATTGTATAATCAGAAGCTAGTACAGTACTACATGCCACTTGTTTAGTTAGGACTAATAAAAACAAATGTATCATGAAATTCAAAATATTCGGACACTTCCTCAGAGTGATCAAAATGTGGCAGATTATAGAGACAGAGAGATAGTAGTACTTAAAGAAAGAAATACTACTAGTAACTTAAAAAAATACTATTAATGAACTTGCCTCGAGATAACCAATCTCTCTCTCTAGCATCTGAACTCTGGCCGCCTCTCTGCGTTTCCCGTACAAATCTGGATACTCCGGCGGAGACTTCGGACGAGGCGGCGGTAGAGATGGCTTAGCAAGAGGCGAACCTGTTTCACCAGTTACTTCTCCACCGACACTGCCTGAAGTAGAAGCCATTGTCGCTAGAGATGATCTTCTCTGGTAGTATAAAGACCAGAGAGAATGGTTTTAGTAAAGAGACAAAACATGCAGTGAAGAGAGAAAGAGGAAGATGAAGAAGCAGGGAGTGATAAAAACAATGCAAAGTAAGAAAGAGATTAGTGAGAGAGACTCCCTATAGAGAGTAAGAAGAAAGAGGAGGAAGGGGAGGTGGCAGAGGAAGTAAATATGGTAGCTGACAAAGGATAATACTTACCTTCCTCTGGCCTTTTTAAGGCTCCATTTCTCTTTCATATTTGAATTTTATTTATTTTAAAACCATTAATTCGGTGGGGGTACTATATATTATATAACAAATGTATATTATTCGTACAAAAGACTCCCGGTAATCTTATTAAAGAATATCAACTCTCTTTTGAGTTAATATCTTTATATATAAAGAAAGGATTGATTCTCTCGTGTCCACCTAGGATTCCATCCGGCTAATTCGTGCATCATGTCTTCCTAAATACGATGTGTTTCATTAATTGTTGCATGATATGATTGGGCTTAATTTGGTTTGTGGGCTTCATTTGTTGCTCAATCAACCCAGGCGATAGCGAGAAACCTAAGCTTCTCAATCCGGGTCGCATCGAATTTTAGGGTTCATCATATTCTTCCTTCTTCGTTATCTAAACTGCCGTTGGAGTACCCAGGAGATTTCTGCGAAATGAATTTTTATGGCGACTCTCTGGATCGAGCACATTTTGTGACATTTCGTATGAGTTTCTTCTTCTCTAACCCGTTACGAACTTTGAAAGGGTTAATGGTCCGTAATAAACATTGCTTCTTTCGTTTATTTTGTTTTAGGTGGCCTCCTTCACTAACCATCAATCTATAGTTGTAAACCCTATCTCTTCGCCAACTACCTACTGCCTTCGTCTACCTCTAACTTCTCGGTGTTCCTACCGATTCCGATTCTCTTCTGTGTCGTCTACTTCCCACCTCTAAAGAATCATAAAGTTTATATATTTACTGCAACAATCCAAACGACATGAATTTATTTCAATGACATCACCTCCACCCTATATATATCATTCATTGTTGCTTCTCACCTTACCGAATCACGCTAAGCAAATTATCAGAGGAAACGATGGAAACCAGATCGGCAAAATCGCCCGGAAATGTACTTAAACCTCTGTTCTTCAGTGATGTTATGCTGGTTTGGGACCGTCTGAGCTACGCTTTTGATTGAAATATGTTCTGGGAAGTAAGGAATACAACGAAAGGTGGCTTCCTAATTGAACTGGATCTGCTTCTTATAGATGAACAAATATTCATTTCTCTGTAACGGGAATTGTGTTCGTTAATATTCAATTTCGCTTACTCAAACTATTCTACTACAGATTGTGTTGTCCAGCGTTTCATTTCTTCAAACTATGTAGCCCGTTACGAAGATCACTTAAAGCGTGGAAAGACCTACAGTCGTTGCTTCACGGTGTATCAAGAAAGTTGTCTGGTGATATTTATATGATCGAAGGTGAAGAGTTTTGGCTTGGATGATTTCTGTCCAGGTTTGACTCGGAACGAGTTTGATCTCTATATGAAGGAATAAGACAATTTTTAGATCAATTTGAGTGGTGCTAATTATATAATATTAAAATATATTGGTGGGCTTGAATCAGCTGATGAGATATTCACTGAGACGAAATAGACACGAGGCTACGAAGGAGAAGGAGATGGCGGTTAAAAGGTGGGGTGGTGTGAGTTGTTCTACCGAGTCATGAGTCATCCTGATTGGAATTTGAGTTCAAGACTGTAATATGTAAATGTAAATAAAGAGAAGAACATTTTGTCTGATGAAAATAAAGATAATGTGAACCAAGAGCTCTTGGTCTAGTGGTAATGGAACTCCAGCTGGAGTGCCCGCTTTGGGTTCGAGTCGCCTTGGCAACCTTCCCGCCTATAACCGTGCGTGCCCGGGTGGAAGATCTCGTGGGGATTAGTCTGGTCTTACCGCCTGAGATTCTCCACGAATATCAAAAGAAGAAAAAAAAAGATAATGTGAGCTGACTTTTTGACTCAAGAAAAAATGAAATTCCTGGAATAATATAACTCATAATATATCTATATATTTTTTATAAATAGTTAAAAAAAAATAAGCAGAAAAATAGTGATATCTACTTATGATTTTTTAACGTATAACAAGGTAAACGAAAAAAAACAACGTCAATGAAAACTATGATACGCTTAGTTAAATATATAATTAATTTATCAAATATAAGAAAACTAATGTTAAATATACATATTAATAATCACTACTATTTAAAATCTTTAATGGGTTATTCGGATAACATGATTATTTTGTATTGAATGTTATAACATATAGAATATTTAGTGGTGTACGTTTTAAATTATATCACTCAACTGGCAAAAAAAAAAGTACCACTCAATATTAAGTTTTTGTGGTGTTGACTTAATTTAGATATTTTTCTATTACAAAAAAACGAATAACAGTATTTTTAGTTTTAAAATAAATTCATTTACACATTATGTAAACTACCATTTTTGGAAAAATAAACAACATAAAAATAAAATTACTACGAATCTTGAAAACATTCAAGATATAATACATGTTTTGCAACTCAATCAACAATAATCCATGGTTTGTGTGCTACACCCAATCACCATCAGTCTACCTAATATCATAATCAATATAAAACAAATTTTGAATACATGTAAAACAACTAAATTCACTTGAACAAGATAACCAATTAACTATGAAAGATCTACAAAAAAGATTTTTTAGAAGAAAAAAACACAAACGAATCCTTCAAGGCCAAAATCATATAAACAAACAACAAGTAATTCCTCCAATTATGAGTAAAAAATATTTTTTTTTAAAAAAAAACTAACATTACAACCACCATGAATAAAGTAAATAAGTCATCCTACAACAATCCCTCTTCCAATCAAACCATCGATCTCCAACATACTTTAAAATATAAATCGTTTTCATAGAGATATCCCTCTTACTCACCATCTTCACACACGCACAACAACAAGATCGAATAACAATTATACAAACCAAAATAACAAAAAACAAAAAAATCCCGCCCTACGGGCCGGCCCTAGTTTTAGATAATGTTCACATTTTCAGTTCAAAAAGCGACTGAATCAATGGTCTAAACATGGAAATGATCTCATCCTGAATATAAAGAAGAAAAATAACTTTGTAAATATAGGAATAATACCAGATTTCCTGCTTTTTTTAACGTCTGAATTCAATAGAATTATTGTCCAAGATGAAAAGTTGAAAACATCAACCGAAACAGGAGCAACTAAAAACAGAACTAAAGTTGAAGATCCTACACTAACTAAAAAAAAGGAAAGGTTTAAGAGTCAATGAGTGGAGCCTCACTTCGAACCCATGTAAGATGGTTCTTTATGTGTTATTGTTGGGCCAGCTGGAGTTGGGGGTTGGCCCAGTTGAAGATGACTTTCTGTCTTCCTCCAGTGATCTATCCCATCCACTTATGGGATTAGTTGAGCTCCAACTTACTTAATTGAAAACAGGTAATAAATAATAGATGGTGGCGATGAAGAAGGATGTCTATCACATGATAATAGTCAAATCACTGCAACACTCTGATTAATATTCAATGGCGAATCCACTAATTGTTGATCAGTTTCAGAAACCAAATATATTTCTATATACCAAGGGGGTTATCGGTAGATAGAGTCGGTGAATTATAAAATTTTGAAAATCAATTTTAAACTCTTACTAAATTATATTGTTATTGGTTTAAAGATTTTTAAAATCCATTCAAAATCTTTTGTTATTCAAAAAGTTTAGTTAAGATTAATTTTTTAATTCTATTAAACTCTATTGTTATTGAGATATAAATTCTTTACTTTCTTACTTATGAGCCTCAACTTTGAAAATCTGATGTATACCCATAAGAGTTTTAAAATTTATATAATAGAAAACACACTTTTGATTCCGTAGCGTTACACAAACAAGTAATAATTTTAATATTTGCTTATTTATTTCAAAACTGTAACAAAAAGAAAATCATATACAAAGAAAAAAAGCAGCGATGATGTTCTTACACCTTAACAAGAAGCATCAATGCTTGAGTGTCATCGTCTTGGCAGAATAGCGTAAGCAATAGTTGTGGAAAGCTGTTTTTCATGGCTGAAGATCCTTCTTTCTACCAACTCATTCTTTGAGGCGCAACTCCTATCGTTGCCATGGACAGAAAACTATCCAACACTCATTTACCATTTCCGAAACATTCATCATCTCCTTGTGTCTTTTCGTAGTGGAAATTGGATCATGTGGGTGAAGGAAGGACTGAGGTGGCTCAACTCATCGCTACTAGTGTTACTAAAGAACATCGATTCCAATTGTACGTAGCAACATGAGGTCCAAGATGGCTACAATAGATCCTCAAGAGTTGATCTCAATCGATCTTGTGACTTGATTCGGCCACGAAGATTTCTCAAGGACTTGTTGTACATCATCTCTGATCCGTATATCATCTCTTATTATCATCTCTACTTACAGAAAGCTTTTAAAAAATTGAAAAGTTTTCAAAAAAAACTTTTACATATTTCCTTAATAAGATTTATAAAAATAAAAAATAAAATGCATGCAAATCTATGAAAATCAATAACTGTCAATAGAAATCAAAGTAAAGTAAACTATTTGATAAGTTTATTAAAAGTCCATCCACTTTTAAAATCACTGAATTCCATACAAATTCTTGTTTGAATAAACCCCCTAAGTATGCTAACCATATCATATGTGACAAACTATATATTAAATCTGGAGAATATATATAGCTCAATCATAGGATTAAAACGGGATAATCTTACACATCATTAAGTTCATAGACATCATTAAACCCAGAAACGCATTCAGATCGTCGACGATATCAGTTTGGTGAAGGAGCCAACAAGAAAAGAAAAAAAAAATACAGAAATAAAAAACACGTGGCGTAGATCAAACACAACAAACATAAACCGAATCATCCGAAATCAAGCACACGCGCATGGATTCTCCGCCGCCACGTCAGCACCGTCGTCGTCAGATCTGAAAACGAGGTAACCGACGGTTAACCCGACGACGATCGCGATGAAAACGCCTCCGTTGAAGGACATAACCGCCAGCATCAGCAGGTAACCGATCGCCGCGTTGACGCCGAAAAGCAGCACCGACGCAGCTTTGGCGGCGGATCTGGTGCCCGATTTGGGGATAAGAGGTGCGGAAACGCCGGCGCGAGGCGGGGGATTAGGATGGCGAGTGGATGAAAGGGATTTGAATTGGACACGGCGTTTCTCGAGGTACTGGTAGAAGGCGGCGAAGGCGAAGCAGGCGACTAAAGTGAGGATGTAACTCAGCCATGAATCGGTTTTCCAGAAATCGAAGAGGATTGTGGCTTTGATGCCCCAGTAGAAGGTCATGTGCATCATCTTCTTCGCGACGTTTTTTTCTGAGATGATTATGATCGCAAAGTTGTTCGAAGCTGTTTTGGTCGTTGCTTTGATTAAAAGTGAAGTTTCCTTATGGGTTTACACTATAGTCCAGTGGGCTTTCTAATAGGCAAGGCTTTGTATTCGTGTAACATTTCACTCTTTTAGAAACTGGAATAGAAAAGCTGCAAATATTATCAACATATATTATATCTCATCCAAGGTCTAATCCTTTCTGAAAATTTTGGATATTATTCAGAAGGTTAGTATATGAACTTGGATGACATTCTTTATGTCCATTTATAGATATTCTAATTTTGTTTTTTTTTATGGATATTGGAAAACTTTAGGTGTGAATATCATAATCAAGATAATTAGACTTCAAACCAGGCAAATTCTAATTGCACGTTTTTTTAAATCTATCCTAGTTAACCAGGGTTGGTCGACCCTGAATCTTTCTTCTCACTAGTATTGTATCTATTTTTCTTCTACCCTTTCATTTGTTTTTGCCTAGGACTGTTTCTTATTATAGCAAAACTTAATTTAACCCTAGCTTGGGCTTCACATACTTTTAAAGTTATCAGTTAAGAGGTGTACAGTTATCATAATGGAATGATAAATATACAAATCTTGGTGGTTACACTCAAAGATATTGGTGAAAGGGGCTCGAGATACTTTTAACTCAAAACAACATAAAGTGGCCGAAAAATTAAGAATATAAACAAAAAGAACATGGAGTTGTCTTTCAATTTGAAACAATTAAGAAACAAATAGATGACAAAATGTCGAGTTAGAGTGTCTTAGGCAAGTGGGCAACAAAGTGAAGAGGAATGACCCTTGCGCCACACCAATTGGAAAGTGATGTTAAGACTTGGATCTCTTCATCACACCAAAGCTGGACATATCCGCATGTGCCATGCATTCACATTTGACATACACATTTCATATTTTTGTTTATACAGATGCATATACATACTACTTTAACTGAATCTAAAATATTAGATTTTAGTTGTTCTAATTAGGGCTAAGTGGATGTCATACATACATTGCTATGGCTATAAAAGTATAAAGGCACAGAAAATGGAACCCTGAAGATGTTAGAACTGAGACATATGCATCAGCTAGCATAATATATCTATGAGTTTGTGTTAGTGATTTGAGAAATAATATGTGGCCTATATTGATTATTTCTCTTATTTTTTCAACTGTCTCTAGTGATCTTGTGGCGATTGCATATATATATATATGATTCAATGATAACTGTAGCGTATATAATCCGTCAACATTGATGAATTAAAGTTGCCTGTTGAGAAGTATATGTATTAGTAGATGCCTAGCTACTAGATAGTATTGTTTTATAGTCCAGATTTGTTATCTAGGATGTTTTTAAAAAATTGATATAAAAACGACCTATATTATTGAAGTGTATTAGTCTAACGTGTTCTTTTTGTCAACTAACATACATTCTAGCAAGTTTCAAAAAAACTAAAAAACGTTAAATATAACACCAATGCTATACGTACAGTATTTGGGGGTTCAACCTATTCTTTTTATTGCTACGTACGTTGGTACAAACTCATTAACTACGTGTACTACATATTGCATTGTTACTGTAATCCCGAAAAACGTAATTTGATTGTTAAAAAAACGTAAGTACTGCAAATCTAGAGATCACAGAATGCTTTGGTCATTGACCATTTTATTAACTCACTGAATCATATTAAGAAAGACTAACGTCATACAAAATAACAAATCTTTAACAAAAATTTAGGAAAAGCAAAATGCAACTTTACACCTAACATATTTAATCAAGTAGAGAGAGACGAGAAACAGCTCCCAGATCGGAGAAGCGACCGTCGTGCCGCTACATCGTCGACCCCAGGCAAAGCTCCGCTTGAGCTCGTCCTCGTGGTGGTTCTCCGAGGAGAGCCATCGAGACTCCTCCGTAGAATTCTTCCAATGACTGCAATAGGATCTTCCTCCTCCTCCTCCGCGCTCCATGAACGAAACCGGTGGCAGAACGTTGTGTGGCGGCGAAGAGCTTCCTCGACGGAGATTCTTGTCGGAGATCGAACCACCTCGTCCTTCACAGCCTCCGCGCAGAGCCCACAAAGCCAGTGTCCCCTGTGGCGTTCCTTGACGCGGTGGATGTAAGCCGGCGTGCACTCCTCAGCGAAACCGCACGTGTCGCACGTGACAGACTCAACAGCCGACGACGGCGGCGGCTTAGTGATAATATCGGTGGCAGATGATGATGATGATGATGAGGACATCATTGTTTGTGGAAAATGATCAGACTAATATGCTCTTTCTTGTAATAGTCTCTGGCTTTTCTGGATTTAAGGTTATATCATTCATACACAGGTGGTCTTTCTTGGATGTATATATAGACATAGGTGACGTATGTCTATGTTATTATTTTTTCTTTTATTGAGAAAATTATTGTGTATAATGTTAAATAATGTGAGGTTGGAGGAGGATTTGGATTCATGTGAGTGAGATAATGTGGTAAGAACTTTTTGTTTGTTTCTCAAATTTTGCATGTGGGTGTGGATGGATAATTATTGAATTTCGTCTATAGTGAGTAATAAATTCATAAAATACTTATGCAATCCTGCGGTTTAAGATATTCATTTTTCCTATGAATATTAAATCTGATCTTCCATATCGAACAAAATAACACAATAAGGATGCCAAATGGAAACGAGAGTTTGCCATAAACATATAATTATCCTTAGAGAAATCAAGTAAATATTGATTTAGTACAAACTCCCTTATGAAATGTATTAATTACCTTAGCAATACAATGTTTGACGCCTGCCGATATTAAGTCCCACATATACAACTGTAAACACCTTACAATAGCAAAAAAAAAAGAGTCTTCCACAGGTTTCGCAACTAGTTTAGACATCGGCCATGATTACTCAAATTATAAAAACAAATCTTCATAAATATTGCCTATAACTTTTTTTGGTGCAAATGTTAAACCTATAACTCGTCTAAATTGGTTCTTCTTCTTGTGTGTGTGTGGCTATGAAAAGAACCAAGGGAAAATAAGAAACGGAGGGAATTGATCTTTTAATGTTCTATGAGACAAGAGAGACACTAGCTAGATCACTAGCTAGGAACAATATAATGCTATCGAGATGGAATCAATCTATGAGCAAATAGTACAACTTGCTATGGCGCCGACAGGTGATAATGTGAGGCAATTTAAGGAGAAGCATGTCATAACTAATGACTTTTTTTATATAACCAATGACTTGACTTACTCTATCAGTTGACACTTCAATAGATGGTTGCTTGAAACCATAGGTATAGAGAAATGTGGACCTGAATTTGAGGTTATCCGTCGATGGATCGATGTGAATGTTAACGGATCAAAAAAATGTCGTTGTGGTACATGAAAAATAAGAGAGGTGAAGTATGTTTTTGATTAACATTTTATTTGTATATTATTTCCAGAAAATACATCCTGTTTGTATGTTTTAATTAGCTTTATGTTTTTCTTCGAAATGACTTGATTTTTGAAAAATAATAAACAAAAACAAAATGTAATTTGTTTTACGTAACCGCAAAAACTACGTGCGAACAATGAAAGCCTAAGTCTCTGCCCACGGTTTACCGAGATGCAATCGCACGGCAAACCGATGTTAGCTAGTGTAGGAAGAATCCAGAATACCCTAGGCGTTTTTAATAAATAGTAAGCTATATTTGCACTGTACAATATATACAGCCATATCACATGCTGATGCTGGGACCGATATTCAACGAGTGATATATGACAACTATATGATAAATAATCGTACCAGCATCTCAGAAGATTGATTTACCTAAAATTTGAGGAACATGCTATGGAGAGGCTTAAAAAGTACTGCACCTTTGTGTTTGGATAACGATATGTCTTTGGCCTACTTTAAATCTCTCAGTTTCGTATTCCATTTGCTCTCTTTTCTCATCGTTGTCAAAACTCTTTTGTTCTTTTCACTTTAGTTGTATGTGTGTTTTTGCTTTTATTTTTTTATATATTTGAACTTGTAGTGAAAGTTTGGTTTTCATATCTAGTTATTTATCCACGGTCGTACTTAGGCCTGGGCATAAAATCCATAATCCAAAATCCGAACCGAACCCGAATCGAAAAATCCAATCCGTATCCGATCTGAAATGTAAAAAATATCCGAATGCATCTTGTAAGGTGGTACAAAATATATCCGAATCCCAAGTATTATTAACCGAACCCGAACAGGTAACCCGAAAGACCGAAAAAATCAAAAAATCCAAAAAGATATCTGAAAAACCCGTTTCGAATGTCCAAACTAATATACAATATAATTATATTAAACATGAATATATACTTCAAATATTCAATTTCATATTTATTTTGATATGATATCTAACAATAAGTATTTAAAATTTAAATAAATACTTTAAATACTTAATTATATATACATAAGTATATATTTCTTATGTTTTGCTTTTAAATTTTAGATTTTATTTCGGGTATATCCGAACCGATCCGATATAACCCGAATCTGAATGATATATGGTTACTTTATGGATTCTATGATGTGATACAAAACCGATCCGAACCCGATGTGTTATATCCGAACCTGGCCCGTACTTGTAAATTTACTAGAATGAGACCTAAGAGGTGTTATAAAAAAAACGAAATCCGAAAAATCCGACCGAGCGCCAACGGATACCCGAACGCCCAGACCTAGCCATACTTTTCAAGTATGTTAGAAGCAATCAAGCAAATCAAACCTATTAAGGGATCATCATCATAGTTATTGTACAATAGCAAACAAAATTGTTATCATCATAGATTATGCGAATTTTAACCTAGATGATAAGGTAGCAATACCAACCTTATATACCAACAAAAACTTCAAGTCACCCAACAATAAATCTCTATATATGAAGTTCAGACGCTTTTTAAAATAGTTTTAATAAATATCTGATATCTGTAAGCGTACGTTGTTATTTGTTAATATGAGACCAATACTGATATACAGTTTTATCGAGCTTTAGCTTAAGTACTTCACACCAGCACGCGATATTTTGTCTTACAATTAAAATATTAATAAATAAACAAAAAAGTTTAGACATCTAGATAAAAAAAACATCAACGATGTTCATATGCCCAAATAAAACAACATTAGTACTGAATCCTGATAATGTTAATCAAGGGTTTAAGCAAAGTTGGCTTGGAGTTTTGCTAAGATTTTCTGACTCCAAAGGAGATTCTAACTAAGTCAGACGCTTCTGACTTCTGGATTGAATTGAAGGCTTAATAGCACTATTGTAGTTTTTTTTTTTTACATGTGTGATATGTCGGTTACAAGTCGATCGATTTAACTCTATATATTTTGGGTGTGAGATCAAATCATTTTTTCGGTGAGATCTGATGACATACTATATGCCATGTGTATTTTAAATATGTTCTGCAAATAATCGTGTGATACGTTATGTTAATTGCAATAGCATTACCAGGTAACTATAGGTGTTTTACATTTTAGAAAGGTCATAAGTGTTTCAAAAAAAAAAAAAAAAAGGTCATAATGAAGTATATTAGAAAGCCAGGTATGCAGATTCCAGTTTAGCATCATAACTCAAAAGAAAACAAGAAATAGTTGATTTGATAATCAGTCAATAGATTGCATAGTTAATTACGTTTTGGAATAGTTATCTTAAAGCAAGTTGGTAACCAATCATAAATAGTTGCGTTTTTAGAATCGTTTTTATAAAGAAGCAACATGTTATTTGTCTCTATCGCTGGCTATTGCGTTCTCCTTGTATGTTGGTACAACAAATACAAACATAATGGAGCAGTACGACTAGTTTTGTCTATTTTTAGTTATATTAATCACTAAGTAATAATCGATTATTGTTATAAGATAAACGTTGAAATGATCCTCCACTCCTTTACCAACTCAAGCACTATGATCATCTACTCATCAAGCACTATAATCATCTACTCATCAAGCACTATGATCACCCACTCATTTACCAAATCAAGCACCATCTTTGATATTTTATGTATTGTTGCTCACTATAAATACCATCACTCATCTCACTCTTTTGTACACAATTACATCTTCTTCTTCTTCCTTATAATAAACTTTTTCTCTCATATTAAGTGTTATTTGCTTCCTACGGGTATTGAATTCTACTCTTATTTAAATTTCCCGATACTATAAATTATAAGTTATTTCATAACACGTTATCAGCACGATCACTCTGCGATTTGGTAAAATTTATTTGTATCATTTATATTTTATACCCTGTTATAATGGTCGGTATACCGCCTCTACTATTATTTATATCATGTTATAATGGCCGGAATACCGCCTATATTATTTACTAGTAATTTAATTTATTTATTGGTCGGCCGAGCCGCCTTATATCCTGTTTATTATTTATTGGTCGGCCGAGCCGCCTTATATCCTGTTTATTATTTATTGGTCGGCTGAGCCGCCTTATATTCTGTTTATTATTAATTGGTCGGCCGAGCCGCCGTATAATTTATTTATTATTCTGCATTGATCGGCTGAGCCGTCGCATGATTTGTTGTCATATAACATAAATATTTCATTGTCATAATTTTTCACTTTTATGAAATTTTATAGATTTGATTGACCGTTTAATACGATATTTTCAGACTAATTTTTGGTGCACTCGATTTAACCCCAACGGTCACAAAGAAAATTTTTCAAAAATTTCCCCTTTCTCCAACGGTCATGAACAGTAATTTTCATCTATAAATACAACTCATTTTCACTCCATTTCATCATCCAAAACATTTCATCTTCTCTCAAAAATTTCAAATCGCTCTCCTCCGATTTTTCATTTCAAGAAAGATGATTCGCGCACTTTTGTTTTTATGTGCCATTTTTATTTGTGTTTCTATTTATGGTTCATTCGTTGGAGAATTTACTCCGAGTGAATTTAAGATGAATATCGGTTTAATTTTATTTACATCGCTTCTCCTTGTAATTGCTTGTATGATTAATGTAAACGGTTTTTAAATTATGAAGTTCTAATAAAATTACTATTTTGTGTTTTAGAAATACAAATGGCAAACATCGAGAAACTCCAGTTCCCGGCTCTAAAAGTAACCGGCGAAAACTATGTCAGATGGGTCACAAATGTGAAACCTTATCTTGTAATAAAAAAGATATCTGAAGCTATAAAAGTCGGTAACAAATCGCCACCCGAGCATATAGCCGAGGCGATAATCTTCCTGAAGAAGCACTTAGATGAGAATCTAACTCACGACTATGGAGACGTTGAGGACCCAGCTGTACTATGGCAAGCCTTGAAAGACAGATTCGATAATCAAAAGGAAATCAATCTCCCTCACGCTCTTGAAGAGTGGAAAACCCTGAGGTTTCAGGATTTCCAAAGGGTTAGAGATTACAATTCCACTATCTTGAGGATAGTTGCACAATTAAAATATTGTGGTAACCCTGTCACCGAAGCAGAAATGCTTGACAAGACATACAATACCTTCCACAAAGAACACAACGTCTTATCCCGAATTTACAGAAAATGTGGGTACACCAAATTTTCTGAATTGATGGTAACACTCATGTTGGCTGAAAAGAACGATGAGTTACTAATCAAAAACCATAATTCCCGACCCACGGGAGCCAAGGCATTTCCCGAAGTGAATGCTACGGCGGTAGAATATTCGGGAAGGAGAAACCATACCAATCGAGGTCGTGGTCGGCGTTTCAACAACAAACGTGGAAAGCCTTACTATCCTAAAAGTATTAGATCTAACAAATGGGTTAGATCTGAACAACCTCATAAAGGCAAAGAAACCGAAGAGGATACCACAAAGAAAAGTGAGACTGTATGTTACAGATGTGGATGTAAAGGACATTGGTCCCGTACCTGTCGTACTCCCCCACATTTGTGCAAGTTATATCAAGAATCCATAAAAGGAAAGGCTAAAGAGGTGAACCTCACGGAAAACGTTGAAGGGACCTCATACCTTGAATCCTCTGATTTCGCAAATGAGCTGGACTAGAATACTCTTGAAGAGTACGGAAATGTTTCTAATAAGACTGCTGAATAGTCCTCATTTGTAATGTATAATAATTATGTTTTCAAAGAATAATGTTGTTTTAACAACAATATTTGTATAATTATTGTGTGTTTTCTTTATATAATCAATGAATAAATTTCACGTTTCACTTTTATTTAATGTTTATGATAATTTCAGAAATGGATCAAAATACTAATGGAGCAAAATCCAAGAAACGGATTCGTGAAATATGCATACCAGATAGTGGAACAACGCACACTATTCTGAGACAAAAGAGATATTTCTCTGATATAAAACCGACAAGAATTGTCGTCAATACAATATCAGGTCCTGCAGACGTGATTGAAGGAACTGGTAAAGCAAACTTTACTTTGCCGAATGGAACAAAATTTTCCATAAATAATGCTTTATACTCTCCGAGTTCTAAAAGGAATTTGTTGAGTTTTAAAGACATATATCTTCACGGATATGATACTCAGTCTGCAACTGAGGATGGAAAGAAATACATGTATGTAATTTCTGAAAAATGTGGCAGAAAACACATATTGGAAAAGTTTCCAGAACTTCCTTCGGGATTACATCATACTTATATCGATGAGATCGAATCAAATCTTGTAGTAAAACGGAACCCAGAAGAGTTCACGTTATGGCATGATCGCCTTGGCCACCCAGGCACTACAATGATGCGTAAAATCATAGAAAGTTCACATGGTCATCCATTGAAAATCCAGGAGATTTCTCAAGGGAATAAAATGACATGTGTTGCATGTTCTCTAGGAAAATTGATCGTAAGGCCATCGCCAACCAAAATCGATAAAGAATCACCAAAGTTCCTTGAAAGAATTCAAGGTGATATATGTGGACCGATACATCCACCATGTGGACCATTCCACTATTTTATGGTATTAATTGACGCATCCAGTAGATGGTCACACGTTTGTCTATTATCATCTCGAAATGTGGCATTTGCGAGATTTCTAACTCAGATAATCAAACTGCGAGCACAGTTTCCTGATTATACTATTAAAAGAGTTAGACTAGACAACGCTGGTGAATTCACATCCCAAGCATTCAATGACTATTGTATGGTAATGGGAATTGAAGTTGAACATTCGGTTGCTCATGTTCATACGCAAAATGGTTTGGCTGAATCTTTAATTAAGCGTCTGCAATTGATTGCAAGACCATTGATCATGAGATCAAAACTTCCAACCTCTGTATGGGGACATGCCATTTTGCATGCAGAAGCACTCATTCGGATCAGACCGAGTGCATACCATAAGTATTCTCCACTACAGTTAGCGTTTGGTCGAGAACCAAACATTTCCCACTTTAGAATCTTTGGTTGTGCGGTATATGTGCCTGTAGCACCACCACAACGAACAAAGATGGGACCACAAAGAAGGTTGGGAATATATGTTGGTTGTGATTCTCCATCAATTATAAGATACCTAGAACCACAGACTGGTGACGTCTTTACAGCACGTTTTGCTGATTGTCATTTTGACGAAAATGTATTCCCAGTTCTAGGGGGAGAAAACAAAAATGTTGGAAGTGATATAAAATGGAGTGTACCATCATTGTTATATCTTGATCCTCCTTCTAAAGAGTCAGAACTAGAAGTTCGACGAATTATGCATTTACAGAGTATAGCTAACCAGCTACCTGATGCATTTGCAGATACCAAGACGGTAACTAAATCTCATATACCAGCTGCAAATGCTCCTGCTCGTATCAAAATGCCAAATGAACAAGAAAAGGAGGATGACACACGAGAGCCAAAAACACGCCTGAAGCGTGGTAGACCTGCTGGTTCTAAGGATAAGAATCCTAGGAAACAGAAGAAAGCTGAAATATATGATGCACCCAAAATAGCAGAAAATATTTTGGAAGAAATAAATGATAAGGACTCTGATGAATCAGAGCATCATGAATCGAAAGATAATCATGAGATTTCTATTAATTACATCCATAATAAAAGGATATGGAATAGAAATGAACAAAATGACCTTGATGATGCTTTCTCATATATCGTGTCAAGTGAGGTAAATGAAGATACCGATGATCCAGAACCGAAATCCATATATGAATGTCAAAAGAGACATGATTGGAATAAATGGAAAGAAGCAATACAAATCGAACTTGATTCGCTTAACAAACGAAAAGTGTTTGGATCTATTGTACTCACACCTGAAGATGTGAGACCAGTTGGGTACAGATGGATTTTCGTTCGAAAACGAAATGAGAAAAATGAGATTACAAGGTATAAAGCTCGCCTTGTAGCCCAAGGATTTTCTCAAAGACCTGGTATTGATTATGAGGAAACATATTCTCCTGTAATGGATGCGATCACATTTAGATTCCTGATGAGTCTAGCCGCTGATAAAAATCTTGAGATGCGTCTCATGGATGTTGTTACAGCTTATCTATACGGATCATTAGATACTGATATCTACATGAAAATCCCTGATGGATTTAAAATGCCAGAAGCATTAAGTTCCAAACCTAAAGAGTTATGTGCAATAAAATTGCAAAGATCATTATATGGGTTAAAACAATCTGGACGTATGTGGTACAATCGTCTCAGTGAACATTTAACAAAAGAAGGATATGTGAATGATCCTATATGCCCATGTGTTTTCATCAAGAAAACAACATCCGGATTTGTGATAATCGCGGTATATGTTGATGATCTAAATATTATTGGAACTCAAAAAGAAATACAAAAGGCATCAGACTATCTCAAAGGAGAATTTGAGATGAAAGATCTTGGACAGACACAGTATTGTCTTGGCCTACAAATAGAACATTCACAAAATGGTATATTTGTGCATCAATCCACATACACTAAAAGAGTGTTGAAACGATTTAACATGGATAAATCAACTCCTCTTAGCACCCCAATGGTCGTTAGATCACTTAACATTGAAAGTGATCCATTTCGACCACCTGAGGAAAAAGAAGAGATACTTGGTCCGGAAGTACCATATCTAAGTGCAATTGGAGCGTTGATGTACCTTGCAAATTGTACACGGCCTGATATATCATTCACTGTTAATCTTCTAGCAAGATTTAGCTCATCTCCAACACGAAGACATTGGAATGGAATTAAACATGTCTTTCGTTACCTACAAGGGACTATTGATTTAGGCTTATTTTACCCTAAAGATTCAAATGGTCAAATGGTTGGTTTTGCAGATGCAGGATATCTTTCAGATCCACACAAAGCCCGATCGCAAACAGGATATGTTTTTACGATCGGAGGCACTGCTATATCTTGGCGTTCTCAGAAACAAACGCTTGTGGCTACCTCTTCAAATCATGCTGAGATCATCGCACTCCATGAAGCAAGTAAAGAATGTGTATGGCTAAGATCAATAAGCCAACACATTTGTTCAAGTAGTGGGATTGACAAAAGTACGGGGCCAACTATTCTATATGAAGACAATGCAGCATGTGTTGCTCAAACGAAGGAAGGATATATCAAAAGTGATAGAACAAAACATATACATCCAAAGTTCTTCTCATACACTCAAGAGCTCGAGAAGAAGAAAGAGATTGAAGTAAGATATGTCCGATCATGCGACAATGCAGCCGACCTCTTCACAAAATCACTCCCTACTTCGGTATTCAGAAAACATGTCCATAACATTGGAATGCGTCATCAGAAGGATCTATGACTGCTCAATCGAGGGGGAGCTTACGTAGTTGTACTCTTTTTACCTAACTATGGTTTTTCCCATTGGGTTTTCCTAGAAAGGTTTTTAACGAGGCAACAAAGACGTTAAGCGAGAGCGGAGAGTGACACCGGTCCCCAAGGAGAGTGTTACGAAACTTAATACAAGATGGATGATCAAGGGGGAGTGTTATAAGATAAACTTTGAAATGATCTTCCACTCCTTTACCAACTCAAGCACTATGATCATCTACTCATCAAGCACTATGATCATCTACTCATCAAGCACTATGATCACCCACTCATTTACCAAATCAAGCACCATCTTTGATATTTTATGTATTGTTGCTCACTATAAATACCATCACTCATCTCACTCTTTTGTACACAATTACATCTTCTTCTTCTTCCTTATAATAAACTCTTTCTCTCATATTAAGTGTTATTTGCTTCCTACGGGTATTGAATTCTACTCTTATTTAAATTTTCCGATAATATAAATTATAAGTTATTTCATAACAATTATATGTTTATGTGGTACCAGTGAAAGCAAACCGAGTTACAGCTGGCTTGGTTTTGTCTTTATCATGGATGATAAGACCACTTACTTATTACTATCTTACTTTCCATCTAACCTCGACCGTTAAATCACATATCCTTTTATTTTTTATTTTTTTTGGACAAATCACATATTCTTTTTTTTCTTTTTCTAAATCACGTATCCTTTTAATGTTTATCTATTTACGAGATAAAAGTGAACACATACACAAGAATATCCTTAATTTTGAGAATATCTCTCTAAATTGAAATATGTTAAACCTAATTTAGGATATTTTAATAATAATTCTTAGATTATTTTAGAAAAATGTTTTAGGATAGTATTTTTAAAGTTTTTGTCACAAAAATAGTTTTTAATTAAAAAAATGACAAAAATAATTTTATTAAAAGGTGAAAATACATTTATACCCTAGGATTAACTAATTTAGATTTATGGTTTAGAGTTAGGGATAGAGTTTTGAGGAGAAGATTTCAAATTTTTAAAAATTAAAAATTAAAATTTTCAAAATAAAAAAAAAACTATTTGGTCATTTTCCTATTGAAAACTATTTTTTGTGATAAATACTAAAAAAAAGAATTTAAGAGAATTACCCATCATTTTATCCTTTAAATTCATCATTATATTTTTTTATTAAAATTTGTTAGGATTGAAACGAAGACTATATAATACACCATTTTGGATTTGAATATTCATTTTCAAAAGAAATTTATTCATGTTTGGATCTTGATTCCAAAAATCTGAAGTTTTAGACACATAGACTGAATCGTGAATCTTAAATAATTTATCCAATCCTAATTTGAGGTAATTTTTGGTCTTTTAATATAACTACGCCTATGTTTTACAAGGACCATGTGATGATTTCCAGATCATCCAAGTGTATAACAAATTCTGGAGTGAAAAGATATTTCCAGTAATTTTTAAGCAAGTTTTATGATTAAACCCGATGGATCAACAATTAAGTTCGAGTTACTTGCTAGTATTACTTCCATGTTTTATTAGTCGCGAGCGTTAGTCGGGCGGCAACTCCGGGCTTAGAGAGTTACCGAAAAATCGGAAAGTATTCGGAGATTACGTGAGACCTAATTTTAAATACAATTTAATATATTTATAATATGTTTAGCTAATTTTAAACATGATGACACATATACTTATACATATATATATATATATATATATATTTTAAACAGCTTCTTTTTGATTCGTCGAACTTTTAGATTATGGTGTGTTTGGTACGAAAAAATCTCTAAATGAAATAATTATGTGTTTGTTTTGGGTTTGATAGCTAATTATAATTATTTAGTATTCCCTCCGTTTCATGATAGTTGATATTTTAGAAGATGTTTGTTGTTTCAAAATATATGAAGTTTTGATATATTTATATTATTTTTAATTTTACTGAAAACTGTATAACCAATTAGATTTTGCGGTCATTTTTTTTAATTGGTTGAATGATTTTTAAATTATATTTGTAAAGTTACTTTTTAGAAAAAAATAGATTTTTTAATCTTTGTGCAATGAGTCAAAACATCATGAATTTTGAAACAGATGGAGTAATAAAATATTTTACAAAATCTGTCATTAATGAATAAAAAATAATCAACTGTATCTCAACTTTACACATACGAAAAAAATAATTACGCGGTCTAGGCAAGAATTAGGCGGTCAACGCGAGAATTAGACGATGTTACGTGTGTCAAGACGGACCAACACTTAGCTACACCGATTGGGGCATATTCGCTGCGGTCAACTTCCGAACAACGCCTAGACGACCGCGTTTTTGAATAGGGGGCGCGGGCCTTCAAATGGTATAACAAGCCTCGGAACAAATCATCAAAATTCTCTGGAGTTCCAGAACAGTGACTTGGGCCTTCTTGGGCCATTTTGAATGATGGTTTAGGTATCTACAAAATGCATTTTCATTAGTGATGATTCTGAATCTGATGAAGGATGACACACTCTACACTTTTGATGGTGGTGCTTGGTGCAATTTACAAGAAGTCATTAAGGTCCATTTAATAATAACTAACTCGAAGCTTTTATTTTATTTTTTCTCCAACGTTAGTTTTCTCTGAACACGCTTCTCTCTTGACGGCGTCTCCGGTAAAACATAATTCAGTAATCACCGACATCAAGCGAACCAAACAGAGAGAGTGTACATTTACCAGAACCCTCTTGATCCACTTTCCTCCACACACACAAAAAAGATCATTTCTTTTCGATCTGTGATCTCAGAGATTCCCAGGTATTATATTATGCTTCATCGTTTCGATCTGATCTACTTTCCTTGGTTTCATCATAAAAATGTCTCCTTTTTTTTATAGTAGCATAGAGATATAAACCTTTCGTTTCGTTAGCCAAATTGTTGTGTGGTCCCTTAATTAGTACCTTTGAGGAGAGATGAGTTTAGTGATTGCATTATGCTTTAATCGGGATTAATTTAACTAATGCGTTGTTTTGTTTTGGGTTTTTTTGCCAATTTTAGTTCTAATGGGACAGTGTTTTGGTTGGTGAAGAGATGTTAATTGTGTTACAATTATCCATTAGTTTCACACTCTTAAATGAATAGAAAAACATCAAACATTTACTTTTGGTGTCTCTTGTGATGGGATCAGTCTGTAAATTGATGTTATTTTTTTTCTTTTCTATTTGCTAAACACCAATGATCTTATATGATTTTTGGCAAGGCATATTTACTCCTTAATGAGTAACGAGTCTGAAAAGGATCACACTGAACATCGAGATACTTGGACATATAGTGTGAACGAGAAGCATGACGCTCCATAGAATTAGGTAGATATCTCCTAGTTGATTCTAGTTTATTTTTTTTGTTGGCATGTGGATGGTCGGTGATGTGATCTTTTTATCTGTCTAGGAGAACCGAATGCTGTTATGTAACAGAATGAAATCTTACAGCTTAGTAATTGGAATTTGTATAGGATGAAAAGAGGAGCACTTAGGCGGAGGGCTAAAGATATCTCTCTTGTGTTTATTGTGCTTGTTTGTGCAACCCTTGTCTTGTGGTCATGGGATACAACTCCATCCTCTGCCTTTCTTCCTCCCGATAGTCACTTTCTGAAGCTGGAACCAGGTTTGACTATGACACTATACTCTCTTTCTGGCACATTTGGTTCGGTTGTTTGGATGCTGGAACCATGCTTTATTGATTCTGTAAAGCTTCATGACAGTGAAATGTTTTTTTTTTTAAATTTTTTGTTTGAAATGTTTTATTTCTAGTTTGAGTCCACTGTCAATGTTTTGTCCATGTAAATTTTTATTTGGCCAAATGTATCAATATGTATATTATCTTCACTTGTAGTTTCTCTTGATTATGTTTCATAACTAACTGTATTATGTTCTTGAAACTAAAGGCAGCACAGTTAGATCCTGCTGTGTATCTGACCTAGTTGTTTGTCATTTGCAGAAGAAAAGGTTGAGAGAATACCTACTACACTGAATACTGAAACCAAAGATAGCTACTCATCGGCTACTCCGTTTGTAAACAAAGGTACTGTTCAATCATTGACAGCAGCTCTTTAGTGCATCCTTGTAATCTGCTCGAATTTTTTTGTCTTGAAGTCTTTGAAGGAGGTTTGCGCTGTCTATTGTGTTCTGAAATTCTGGAAACTCAGCTTTATTCCTTTTCTCGGATTGTCTATAACAGATCAAAGTAAAGAGGATCAAACCGATAATAAGGATAAAAAAGAAGAAGAAGAAGAAAAAGAAGAGAAACAAGTGGAAGAAGTTACTGACAGTGAGACTGATCAAGGGAAGACATCAACTATTGTAGAAGAACAGGCGGTACGTGAAGTTACTGTAAGTGAGCCAAAATATCAGAAAACACCAACTAGTAAAGAAAATAAATTAGAACATGTGAAAGAAGAGGTTGCTGCTGGCGAGGTCGAAGCAAAGACAACACATATTAAAAATACTAATTCAGATCCAGAGAAGAAAACTCTTGCAACAGACGGAGAGAGGACTGAACAACACATAGCCAAGAAAGATGATGATAGTAGTTCAACAGCTCGCATCACAAATCAAGGTAGAGAATCCTTTTTATACATCTTTGGTGTTATGATGGGTGAAAATATCTTAAGAGTGTTCATTATTAGCTTAGGTCTCTAAACTGTATTTTGATGCTGCCTCATTATGATTCTGTCCTATGTGAAATAACAAGTTTTATAAAAAAATTTCATCTCAGCTTGCAATTACGCAAAAGGGAAATGGGTTGTGGACAAGCACCGTCCTTTGTACTCGGGATCTCGTTGCAAACAATGGCTTGCTTCGATGTGGGCGTGCAGGTTGATGCAACGCACAGACTTTGCCTTTGAAAGATTAAGATGGCAACCTAAAGATTGCTCTATGGAAGAATTTGAAGGTTCCAAATTCTTGAAAAGGTAAAAAACCATTCTGTACATCTTATGCCAAGTGTTCCCATCAAGTCCTTAGTAACAGTGCATTGCTCTTTTTGTCTCAAATCCCCTCAGGATGCAGGACAAGACACTAGCCTTTGTTGGAGACTCATTAGGAAGACAGCAGTTTCAATCCATGATGTGTATGATCACAGGAGGCAAAGAGAGGCTCGACGTCCTCGACGTGGGACCAGAGTTTGGGTTCATAACTCCCCAAGGTGGGGGTCGTCCTAATGGCTGGGCTTACAGATTCCCAGAAACCAACACAACCGTCCTCTACCACTGGTCATCCACCCTCTGCGACATAGAACCTCTCAACATCTCAGACCCCTTAACCGAACACGCTATGCATCTCGATCGCCCGCCAGCTTTCTTACGCCAATACCTTCACAAGATCAACGTGCTGATAATGAACACAGGCCACCACTGGAACCGTGGGAAGCTCAACGGCAACAGATGGGTGATGCATCTAAACGGCGCTCCCAATACCAACAAGAAGCTAGCCGCTCTTGGGAACGCCAAGAACTTCACAATCCACAGCACGGTTAGTTGGGTTAGCTCGCAGCTTCCTAACCATCCTGGTCTCAAGGCGTTCTACAGAAGCCTTTCCCCGAGGCATTTCGTGGGAGGGGAGTGGAACACTGGAGGGAGCTGTAATAACACGACGCCGATGTCTATAGGGAAAGAGGTTTTGCAAGAGGAGTCTAGCGATTACAGCGCGGGTCATGCGGTGAAAGGCACAGGGGTTAAGCTTTTGGACATAACGGCTTTATCTCATATTAGAGACGAAGGTCATATATCAAGGTTTAGTATCTCGGCTTCAAAGGGAGTTCAGGATTGTCTCCATTGGTGCTTGCCTGGTGTTCCTGATACGTGGAATGAAATCCTTTTTGCGATGATATAAAGATTTGCCTCCTCTTCCTCCATTGAGCCATAGACAGCTTTTTGATAGCTTTTCTACAGACACACATTGTGTTACTAGTGTGTGTAAGTTATAGTATTTATTCTGGTACAGAAGCAAAGCTCATTGTAGTAAGCGTTATAGCTATAACGATACCGTCCGTGGCTTGTTTCCGACCATATATTTACAGAACAGAATCTAACTCAACTTTGTCTTTTGAGTCGATTAATAGAAATTTTATGTTCATAAGATTTGATTTTTTTTTTTTGGATTAAAAAAGAAAAAAGTGATCTCACCTCTTATCCTAGACTGCTTCTCTTTTTTTTTTTTCCACAAATTGAATTCATTCATACGGAAGATAACAATATTCATACAAAAGCTGGCAGCCAAACGAACTAGCTTCAGAACCAAGAGCCCATAGAAATTCCACACTGGGGCGACTTAAACCCACACCAGGGTAACTTAAGAAAGAACATAAAACATAACAGCTACAACGATACAATAGTGCACCTAGCAGTCTTTAGAAAGGATAAAATGCCAATGATTGGGAGTTAGCGCTGCTGCCTATAGCCTGCCACCCAGTACCTTCCACTTCTACACCCAAACCACACTTATTGCTGCTGTCTCGCCCGCCAAACGATAAGACCAAGAGACTTCACAAACTCGACAAGGGGAACACGCTGCTTGGTCCACACACCTTGGATACATAAACACTCTACGATCTAAGAAAGAAGCTCATCCAAACACCAAGAAGATGAAGCCTTGCCAACCGAACCTCTCCATAACCACTCACTGGAGAGAAGAACCAAACGGCAAGCAACCAATGGGCATTACGCCTAACAGAAAGACTGCTAAGTCATAAGTAACACGACTGAACCGGCGAAGCTCACTGAGCCACAACACAACTCCCTCAAAATAACTCAAACAAAGCAGCAAAAAAGAAATGTGGATGGACCACATAACCCACCGCAATGAAGAAACTCCTCCACTTCATCTAATCAAAGAGCTGTTCCTCTGAACAAACAAGAGATCCCTCCGCAAGCAAAAGCTCACCAGACCCACACCAAGTCGCTCTCCCCCCAAACCTGACCCAGATTTGGAAAGGCACCGAATCGAAACTACCCTCCTGTGAAGCCCCTCCCCGACGTGACAGCCCTTGCCTCGCCGATTTAGATCCTCCAGAAACTCCATGGAAATCCAGAGCAGCGCGCATCTCGATGCAGTGCGAGAAAGACGAAATCGGAAGAGAACATGAAAACTGACAAAAGAACTATAAAGAGAAGAGGAGGAGAGGGCTCTCACGGCGACGAACCACCGGATACGCCCCTCCTCTGATCTGATTCTGTTGACGGCACTTCTAGGGTTTTCGAGGGATGCTTCATTCCGTGAGACTGCTTCTCTCATTTTAGTTTAAATATATATATATATATATAGGGAGAATTGCCAAGTGTGACTCAAAACTTGGAGTCAAACCCAAAACAATACCCCAACTTGGGTCAAAAGCAAAAGTAACCTAAAAGGCTATTGAAATTACAACTATCCCCTTGTGACCAAACAAAAAAACGGAATTCTTTTTACGTTTCTACCCCTCGCAAGTCGTCTGTTTAGACGACTTGAAAATAAGTCGTCCTGACGACTTAACTTAAAGTCGTCTGGACAGTTAGTCTTAAACATAATTTAAAAATTTTGTAAAAAATATTTTGATAAGTGAAAAATGGGAATTATGTAATTAACATATGTCTTAGGAGGTATAAATTAAGATATAACAAATTTCAATTGTTTTCAGCATAGATGAGTGAAAGTAGTGAGTCATGATATTCTTAAGTTTTTGTTTCATCAACATATGTTGTAGTATTGTATGTGTTCTTAGGGTTAGATTTTGGAAAGCATTAAAACCGTTTTTGAAAATTTTTAAAATTACTTATGCGTGTTCATTTCTGTGTATAGTAAACACTATTTAAGTATAATTTGATTTTATAACGTGGTTAGTTAGTTAATCTAGTCATTTTAGTTTAGGGGTTCATTTTAGGGTCTAGGACGACTTAATATTTTGTCGTCTGAAAACAGACGACTAAATATTAAGTCGTCTGTTGTACATTATCAGCCAGAATAAGTCGTCTAAACCGGACCAAACCTTAAAGTTTACCAATGTAATTTTAAAGCTAACCGGATTATTTACCCAATATATAAGGTGATTTTTTTTTTTGTTTCATTTTTCGCGATATTCAGAAACCCTAACAGTTCTCTCTCAAAGGCGATTTCGAATTCCCACGATTTCCGAACAAACCATCGTTCTCAACATCGGCTATCTATCTCACTTCATTCTCACCGTTGTCGCCGCAGCTTCTTCTAACCCTAGCGCCGCCGATTCCTCTAAACCCTAGCGCCGCCGATTCCTCTAAACCCTAGCGCCGCCGCTTCCACTATTTCCGAACAAACCGTCGCCCTCGCCACCGTGGTCACCAACGTTCTAAACACTAGCGCCGCCGCTTCTTCTAAACCCTAGCGCCGCCGCTTCTTCTCTGTAAACCTTAGCGCCGTTTCTCTGTAAACCCTAACGCCGCTAAGTCATCAATCTCGAGGAAAAGATGAACATAAAACGTTGTCTCTATCAATTTACTCATTCTCACCGTTTCACGTTTATTTTTTCAGATCTATAACCGCAATGACGAGTACTCCAACTCCTTCTGCGACTGGAAGACTTGTAAGTAATTTAAGTCGTCTGGAAAGTCTTCCAACTGGACGACTTAGTAGATGACTTAAATATAAGTCGTCCATTTGGAAGACTTTCCAGACGACTTAATTATAAGTCGTCTACTAAGTCGTCTGGACTTATATTGTTGTCTTTGATTATTTTGCAGACAAAAAGGATGGATATTCCAGAACTCCCCCGTAGGTTATACACATCAGGGGAAGAACCAGAAGCCCACAATAGCATTTCGTATCATACGGATAACAGCAAGTTGCATACTGCTCTTAGGAAAGCTCTTACTGATGACGAATTTGAAGAGCTCAAGGAGTCGAGTTTGGGAGTTTTCATCAAGTTCAAGGAGCAGGGATTTGGTTGGGCTTCAAGGCTGGTTCACTACATGCTCAGTTTCAAGCTGGACATTAAGAAGAAGTATGAGATGTGGTCTCTCGTTGGTCCAGAACCTTTGAGGTTTTCACTGTTAGAGTTTGAAAACCTCACTGGTCTAAACTGCGAGTACATCGAGGACCTTGAGACACCAAAATGTGATGTTACCCCAGAGATGGTTTCTTTCTGGGGGATGCTGGGAGTTCATCTGGAAGCTGGGCCAACTACTGATCAGATAATAGCAGCACTGCAGAGATGCGGGGATTGGTCCAGGGAAGATCGCAAGCGGCTCGCGTACCTCTCCATCTTCACTGGATTCATTGAAGGGAGAAAGTTTTCAACCGCTACACGATCTACTCTGGCAAGGCTAGTGATGGATTTAGAACGGTTTGAGAATTATCCATGGGGGAGAGTCGCATTTAAGGTGCTGATGGACTCTTTGTGGAACAAAGAAATTGCTGGCTGTTACACCGTGGATGGGTTTATACAAGTTCTTCAGGTCTGGACGTACACAGCTATGCCGGAATTGGGTGCTAGTATTGGTGGTCCCAGAGCAGACAGTCCGTCTCCACCGATACTGGCTTACGAGGGCAGCAGAGGCCGCAGATCAATGAAAGCTGCTATCTTGAGTCAGGTATTTACTTCAATCCAAAAGACTGCGCAGACGACTTATTATAAGTCGTCTGGAAGGTCGTCCAGCTGGACGACTTATCGGACGACTTAATTAAGTCGTCTGGAAAGTCTTCCATCTGGACGACTTATTAGACGACTTATTATAAGTCGTCTGGAAGGTCTTCCAGCTGGACGACATAGTAGACGACTTATAATTAAGTCGTCTATTTAGTATTTTTTTCAAATATCTAACTCGATTCTTCTATTTACTGCAGACCCGCGTGATCAACTTTGTTGAGAAGGACATTAGTGAAATGTGGCCAAAATGGGACTCTGAGGTTGAGGACCTGCCCGCGGAGAACATCATTAAAGTCATGTATGAGCGGAGACCGTGGAAGTGGACCATGGATTGCTGGGAAGTCACTGGTACTAAGGTCAATACAAAACCTAAGGTTGTGACTCCATCAAAGAAGGCCAAAGAGATGGTTGTGTTGGAGGAGGAGGAGGAGGAGGAGGAAGACAATCCAAGACCTCGGAAGAAAGCTCGTAAAGAGGCTCCTAAAGTGGCTAGTGAAGAGGCTAGAGAAGAGGCTAGAGGGGTGACCAGAGAGGAGTTGGAAATTATGTTCAAGGGCGTAGCTGACTGCATGAAAAAAGGGTTTAATAAGTGCATGAGGGAGTTTAGGAAGTTGTCCGATAGATTGGAAGCTGTGGAGAAGAAGGTTGGTGTCACCAATCAGGCTACCCCTCAAGATAAACAGCCTACCCCTCTTGCCAAAGAAACCGGGGGTAGAAACAAACAGGCTACCCCTCAAGATAAACAACCTACCCCTCTTGCCAAAGAAACCGGGGGTAGAAACAAACAGGCTACCCCTCATGCCAATGAAACCGTGGTTAGTAACCAGCCTCCTCCTCATCAAACCAAACAGCAGCCTCCTCCTCCTCAAAAGAAACAGCAGCAGCCTCCTCCTCCTCAAAAGAAACAGCCTCCTCCTCAAAAGAAACAGCCTCCTCCTCAAAAGAAACAGCCTCCTCAAATCAAAGAGGTTAGTATCAAATCCAGGGTTAACTAGTTGTCCAGACGACTGTAAAAGTTGTCTGGACGACTAGTTGACCCTGGACGACTTAAACGTAAGTTGTCTGGACGACTAGTTGACCACGGAAGACTTAATTTTAAGTCGTCCAGGTCCAACTAGTCGTCCAGACAACTTTTGTTTAAGTCGTCCAGAGTTAACTTGTGTGCAACTTTTATTGCAGAGATGGTTGCCGGAGGATACAGCAACCGAGGCGAACTCGGTAAATAAGACCTCCAAAGAGATTGTTGCTGTCACTTCCACCGATCACCAACCGAGCCTCGCTTCCACCGATCAACAACCGAGCCTCGCTTCCACCGAGCCAAGCGATCCAGTTTCAGAACCGAGCCTGGTTGTATTGGACAAGCGTGCAAAGAGTAAAAGAGCGAAGAAACCTGCTCCCACTGTGAGATCTCCTTATACGGCAGAGAAAAAAAAAGATAAAGTGGGAGCCTATAATCCATTTCCGCCAGTAAACAAAGATCGGTTGAAGGAACTCGCTGATTGGTTGAAAACTGATCCGTAAGTGATTGCTTTACCCATAATAGCTTGATTTAGTCGTCCAAAACTGATTGCTTTTTTTGTTTGCAGTCATTATTTAACTAAGACCGAGGACAAACCACGTACATCACCAACAAGGTGGTACCACTTCCTCCGGACAGCCAGAGGATGGCTGGAAGACTGCGTAAGTCTTCTGCACACGATTTAAGTCGTCTACAAAGTCGTCCAAGTAGACTACTTTCCAGACGACTTATTATAAGTCGTCTGGAAAGTCGTCTACTTGGACGACCACGTAGACGACTTATATTTAAGTCGTCTGGTAACTTCTAACTTGTTATATTTAATATGCAGCATATAGATGCTTGGATTAATGTGCTAAGGCAGAGGTATCAGGAGAACCCACAAGCTTTCAGGAGCGAGCGAATGTGCTTCCTGGATCACAACTTTTCCCAGTCTTGGAGAGAGCAGTATCACCTCTTCAAAACATCGGAACCTGATCACAAAGGTTTAGGAAGAGTTCTACCTGGTGGGGCGTCGTATTTTTATGACGGATCAATACCTTCATTTTGCCAATCAAACAAGAAGTGGGGGGAGGACATTGATGATATCTATGCGCCAGTGAACTTGGACGACAAGCATTGGGTTGCTATTTGGATATCGATCCCTAAGAGGCACATAGTCGTCTGGGACAGCATACCTTCATCTAGTGTACCAGACGCATGGGATGCGATAATGGAGCCTTTTCTCCAGATGGTCCCTTATCTGCTTGTTGAGTGCGCAGCCACCGACGAAATACGGGTCAAATACGGGTTGGAGCCATACACATATGAGAGACCGCTGAAAGGTGTACCCACGGCCAACAATGGTGATTGTGGCGTGTACACTGTAAAGTACATTGAATGTCATGCTCTCGGTGTCTCCTTTGACCCTAAAGACTTTGCTAGGTGCAACGCAAAGAAAATGAGGGATAATATGGCGGTGGATATATGGAAGGAGCTTGTTGATCAGCATCTAAAAGAAAATGTGGATGGTGATAGGTTCGTGGGCTTGTATGATTAGATTAGTGTTTGTATTTGAACTTGTCTTTGTATTTGAATATATAAGTTGAACTTGTAAATATATAAGTTGTAAATATATAAGTTGTCTGGAAGATTAGTGTTTGTATTTGAACTTGTAAATATATAAGTTGTCTGGAAGAAATAAGTCGTCTGGAAGGTTTTCCAACTGGACGACTTACAAATAAGTCGTCTAGAAGGTTTGGACGACTTATTATAAGTCGTCTGGAAGGTTTTCCAACTGGACGACTTACAAATAAGTCGTCTAGAAGGTTTGGACGACTTGAAGGGATAGTAGAAGGTAGTCTAAAAATAAAATACACTTGAAGGGATAGTAGACACCACAATCACACTTTGCATGTTCCAAATCAACCACACAGTCCATTTTGCCACCTTTGACAAAGAAATGCCATCCATCAATTGGTTCGACCGTCATCGTACCCGCTATCTCTTCTCGAACAGCAAGCAAGTATTCAACACCCCCGCTATGTTCAGTTGTGAGACTCAAAGCATCTTGTCTCCTTTTCCAATACCATTTTCCTAACTTCTGCCTTATGAACTCCAGCAGGAACGTAATCGGAAATCCTCTTGCTCGCTTCAGTGCGGAATTAATAGATTCAGCAATGTTGCTTGTTTTTATGTTGAACCTGTTCCCCTTACAATAAACCCTTGACCATAGCCTGACGTCGGCTTTCTCCAAATACGTTGCAAGTTCCGGGTTTGCACTCCGTATCTCAGCCATGTACCGGTCAAAATCGTAAACCGTGTGAGCATAAGCAGCCCCTTTCACCAAGTACATGAGATGTTTCCCTTTAAACTTTTTGACAATGTTATCTTGAAGGTGATAATAACATATTCCTCGGGTTGCCCAAGGAAACACCTTATCACACGCACTTTTAATGGCCTTGTGCCGGTCGGAGACTATCACCAGAGGCTTGTCATGAGATATACAACTAGCCAATTTTGTGAAAAACCATTCCCAAGAAGGTATATCTTCCTCATCCACGATCCCAAAAGCCAATGGGAATATCTGAAAATTGCCATCTTGTGCGGCTGCAACTAACATAGTTCCTCCATACTTTCCACTTAGGTGAGTTCCATCCACCACAATGACCCTTCTCTGATACTTAAAACCTTTGATAGAAGCTCCAAAAGAGAGAAATAGATACTTAAATCTTTTCATAGAATCAAGTTCTATCGCCGTGATAGAATCAGGATTTGCAATGGAGATTTGCTCGAGATATGATGCCAGACGCGAATACCCTTCTTCTGCTGATCCTCTCACCAATCTTTGTGCATATAACAGTGCTCTGTATGAAGTGGTGTAATCAAGCGCCATGCCAAACATGTTCCTCATTGCATCAGTGATATGCTGCGGAGTTATCCCATCAATGATTCCAACACGATCAATGAAAAGACTACCTACATACTTCGGAGTACAGTGTCTCCGCTGAGCGATTCGGTCTCCCGCTGAGCATAAATGTTTTTCCACATACTTTGTTACCCAAAACGTGTTTGTCCCATGTTTGACACTCGCTCTGACCTTCCATCCACAATAGCTAACCGGACATGTTGCCACAACGAGAGTTTTCGTTGATTTGTATAATTTGAAAGAAAACTTACCCCTCACTGCTGCCAACCGCAGCTCTGAAAGCAGAGCACCCTTGCTAACAAAACTCTGGTTGACATAGATACTGGTACCATTCGATTTTCCTCCTTCAATAGCATTTGTCTTAGCATATGTCTTTTGGATTTCTTCAAAACAAATATTATCATCATCTTCCTCGTCCTCATCTGGAACCTTTCCATAAAGACTGTAATCCCCACCATTCTGATCCGTTTCACCAACAATAGAATTATCAGCATCCTCCTCCCCATTTTCCTCCTCCCCATCTTCTTCCCATTCACCAGCTTCATCATTATCACCAACATCTTCTTCCCATTCACCAGCTTCATCATTATCACCAACATCTTTTTCCCATTCACCAGCTTCATCAATATCCCTTTTCTCTGAAACCGTTTCGACCTTGCTGCGGCTTGATACACAAAGACATACTCTATGGGTTTTGAGTATCTCCAGCAAGTTTCGAACTTGTCTATCACTTGTAACATGAATGGGAAGACTGCCTGGAGCCATCATCATTTCTGCTGGTAATGAGTAGCTAATCTCCACACTCACTGTTCTCATGTCCAGGTTATAATCTTCTTGAGCCATTGCAACAAGTTCAGCATGTGTTGAATCTTCATTCAATAAAAACAATCTTCCTCCTTTGAGATCATCAACCACAAAATCCCAACGGAAATCTCTCAACAACCATTCTCCATACACTGCATGTAACTGAAAAATCATCTGCAAATATTCAAAATAAAACACATTAGTAAACATAGAGAAAAGGGAAATGAAGAAGTTCAATAAACATTGCCGCAGACGACTTAGCATTAAGTCGTCCAGAAGACTTAAAGGTAAGTCGTCTAAAGAGGTCACTTTTGCAATTGAAAATTAAAAGGGACGACTTAATTCTAAGTCGTCCAGCTTTGTTTGTTAAAAAAAAAACTTCAGACGACTTATATATAAGTCGTCTACGAGAAACGGGCTAGTTTTGCATTTGACCGAATCGTGTCAGATCTTTGACTATTTCTGGACGACTTATAATTCAGTCGTCTCTGGGAAAGTTAAAATTTCAATATTTTATGAAAACTTGACGACTTACACGTAAGTCGTCCTAGGTTAGTTTTGTAATTGAAAAATAAAACTTGAAATTTAACTTTCTCCAGACGACTTAGATGAAAGTCGTCCAGCTAAACGACTTAATTTAAGGTCGTCCGGGATAAGCAAGGTTTGACCAGAAAATTGGGAAAAATTCTGGACGACTTTGCTTTCCCCGGACGACTTTAAATTAAGTCTTCTGGAGGGACGACTTTATATTAAGTCGTCTGGTTAAAGTTAAATTATGAAGTTTTATTTTTCAATTACAAAACTAACCTAGGACGACTTACACGTAAGTCGTCAAGTTTTCATAAAATATTGAAATTTTAACTTCCCCAGAGACGACTGAATTATAAGTCGTCCAGAAATAGTCAAAGATCTGACACGATTCGGTCAAATGCAAAACTAGCCCGTTTCTCGTAGACGACGTATATATAAGTCGTCTGAAGTGTTTTTTTTTAACAAACAAAGCTGGACGACTTAATTTAAGTCGTCCGTTTGACCAGAAGACTCATCAGTAAGTCTTCTACATACAGATGACTTACTAGTAAGTCTTCTACGCGAACAGATCTTGGAAAAAAATTCAAATTCGTACCTTAAACTAGGTGAGATGACTTCGTTTGCACACAGGGTCTTCTCCAACCACCCAGAACCTCAAACGAAAGCAACCGTAAGTCAAAACGAAAGAAATATGGCTCTGCAACCATAGCCCATATTTTGAATCAAAAGCTTGAGTTTTTTGGATGAATATAGAGAGAAAGTGAAAGAAATGTTGTTTTTAGTTCATAACAATTGAAACAGAGAGAGTGTAAAGAGATTTACGTGCATTAAAGGGCATTAAAAGCTCCAAACAGTTCGTACAAGGTTGTTGCCACTATTCATTGCAGTGGCAGTATTGTAAATACTTGAAGAAGATGAGGTTGAGACAGTAAAGAAGCCATTTTCGAAAAAAAAAAAAAAAAATGTTAATGGCATTTTCGTAGATAAAGTGCAGGTGTGGGGTTAAAATCTCAAAAAAAAAAGGAGTCAAAAGAAAATGTTAGTTTTCTGTTTGACTCCAAGTTTTGAGTCACTTTTGCAAAAAGCCCATATATATATTGATGTTGCACATGGTTTAATATCAGATAATATACATATAACGGCGATTAAAATGATTTGCTACTCATTTAAAATTGCATGTCAAACTTCTTATTTTATATTAACAAAAATTACATCTAAAATCGCAAAACAACCATCAAATTAGTGTCTTTCTATTTTCAAAACTTTAATCTATTACGAATTAGAAATTAGTTAAACTAGTGGTAAATTTTTAAGTATAAAAAATTTAAACAATGAAGAATTTGTTTTTCCAAAATCTAAACTCGAAGTGTTAAATTCCCGAACAGATTCTACGCTCCTATACTAAAATACACGACTCGAATCCGTACGGATACTCGAACGCCCACTTCCCGCGGAAAACCTAATCATTTTCTCCCAGCGAGAATTGAACCTGAGTGGCGGAGAGCCTAGACACTCCTTTGCCGCTGGCCTTAAGATTTGATTCTTAAATCGTTTGTTGTCTTCTCTGAGCGTTTAAGTTTGGATTCTGCCTAAACTTGTTTCCTTAAATGCATGTCTTAAAGATACCTATTTTGATCCTTATCAAAATACATTGCTATTTTTAGCAAAGATAAGTCAGTCAAAAGAAGAAAACAAAATGTCACCCTTGCCTTTGAAACAACAAACACAATCTAAACAAAACTACATCTCTCAACGAACCATTCATCGTCCTTGTTTCTAGACATAACATACCAAGAACGTAAAGAACAACAGCCTCTCTCTCTCTCTCTCTCTCTCTCTCTTGTCCTCAATCCATGGCTGCTGTTCTGATTCACGGCTTCTTCCTCCTCCTCCTCATCCTCATGTGTTTCTCGATCTCCCCTTCATTGCAACACATAAGCGAGGCCGAACCGCTCGTGCGGTTCAAGAACTCGGTGAAGATAACCAAAGGGGATCTAAATTCATGGAGATTAGGAACAGATCCTTGCAGTGGGAAATGGTTCGGGATCTATTGCCAAAAGGGTCTCACAGTCTCAGGCATTCACGTCACGCGGCTCGGTCTCTCGGGAACCATCAGCGTCGATGATCTAAAGGCTCTCGCAAATCTAAAAACCGTCAGGCTAGACAACAACCTCCTCTCAGGTCCTCTCCCTCATTTCTTCAAACTCCGAGGCCTCAAATCCATCATGCTCTCCAACAACACCTTCTCCGGAGAGATCCCTGACGATTTCTTTAAAGACATGTCAAAGCTCAAGAGGCTGTTTCTTGATCATAACCAATTCGTTGGGAAGATCCCTTCCTCCATTATGCAGCTCCCTCATTTAGAGGAGCTTCACCTTCAAGACAATAAGTTTTCAGGAGAGATACCTCCGTTGATCGAGACCAACAAGAACCTGAAAAGCCTCGACCTCTCGAACAACCAGCTCGAAGGAGAGGTCCCGGCGGGTCTCTCGGATAGGAAAAATCTTGTCATGAAACTGGAAGGGAACGAAGGCTTGTGCGGCAAGGCAGTGAACGTTGGATGTGAGGCTATTGACCCAAAAGAAACCGGCGATGGTATTCCCCCGACCTCCGAGGGAACAGATAATTCCAACAGGACCACGATAAACGCGGTCCTGTTGGTCATCTCGTTTCTCATGATGTGTTGTATTGTTGTTGGATTTATAAAAAAGCGAAACAAGAAGCAAAATGCCGGTTTTCGCAAGCTCGACAAAGAGCGTCCGAGCGATGTCGTGGAGGTCAAGGTACCCGAATCCACGACGGTTAAAAGGTCTACTGAATCAAGCAAGAAGCGCGGTGGAAACCCCGAAGGCGGTTCTACCAAAAAAGGCTCGTCTCATGGGAAAGGTGGTGGAGGAAGAGGAGGAGGCGGAGGTATGGGTGATATCATAATGGTGAACACGGACAAGGGCTCGTTTGGTTTGCCTGATCTGATGAAGGCTGCTGCTGAGGTGCTAGGAAACGGTAGTCTTGGATCAGCTTACAAGGCGGTGATGGCCAATGGATTAGCAGTTGTGGTGAAGAGGATTAGGGATATGAATAAACTCGCAAGTGAGGCTTTTGATGTAGAGATGAGACGGTTGGGGAAAATCCGACACCCTAACGTTCTTACCCCTTTAGCCTATCATTACCGTCAAGAAGAGAAGCTTGTCGTCTCTGAGTATATGCCTAAGAGCAGCTTACTTTACGTTTTACACGGTAATCCGCAATGCCTTTTTATATATAATAGGGTTAAGTCTTGATCTAGCTAGGCTCGTTTAAGCATCCGTGTATAGCCGTATATGCTAGAGACTCATATACCGCCTAGCCAGCCCTTACCGCGTTTTAGAACACTAATAATAGAGTTAAATCTTGATCTGTCTAGACTCGTTTAAGCATCCGCATCCGCGTATACGGCTATGCACTAGAGACTCATATACCGCCTAGCCAGCTCTTACCGCGTTTTAGAACACTGATAGTAGAATTAAATCTTGATATATACTCCATAAAATTTATAAAACATGTTGAACCATTTTAGTGGTCAATATAAAATCTTTGTGGGTGAAACTCGAAGGAGTAGGATAAATCTTGATTTAACCACTGAATCTAAATGAATATTTTGTGTTATTATCTCAATAGGTGACCGTGGGATACAACATTCCGAGCTAACTTGGGCGACAAGACTGAAGATAATCCAAGGAGTGGCACATGGTATGCAGTTCTTGCACGAGGAGTTTGCTTCCTACGAGCTCCCACACGGTAACCTAAAATCCAGCAATATTCTCCTCAGCGAGACCTACGAGCCATTGATCAGTGACTACGCATTCTTACCGTTTCTCCAGCCAAGCAACGCACAAGCAATGTTCGCTTACAAAACTCCAGAGTTTGCGCAGAACCAACAGGTTTCTCATAAATCAGACGTCTACTGCCTTGGAATCATAGTTCTAGAGATCTTGACAGGGAAGTTTCCTTCTCAATACTTAAACACCGGTAAAGGCGGGATTGATATCGTTGAATGGGTTCAATCTTCTATTGCGGAGCACAAAGAAGAAGAACTTATCGATCCGGAGATAGGAAATAATGCTGATTCCGTGCAGCAGATGCTGGAGTTGCTGCGGACTGGGGCTGCTTGTATCGCAAGTAATCCAGATGAAAGACCTGACATGAGGGAAACTGTTAGAAGAATAGAACAAGTGAAAAAATGATGGTTGAGATGCTTAGAATGCAAACGTGGTCGGGACAGTTAGATATAATACTAACGTGCAAGCAACCAGAAAAAAATAATTTGGGTGTGTAAATAGGAAATACGATTTTCCTTTGCAGATTGAATTGTTCTTCAAATCTCGGCAAAAACATATATACATACATATATACTTTTATGTTCCTTGTTCCATAAGTAAACAACAATTGTTCATTAGCATGACATATGTTTATTAGATTTTCTCTTTTCTTCTTCTAGTTTTCTCTTATCGAAAAACGTTATGTAAAACATTTCAGCACTCAGAGCATTTTCACTGTAAATTGTTCAAGAACATATCCGAACTAACACCAAAACGTGGGCAAGAAAAATCTTAAAATCTGTGTTGTGGTAGTTTTCTTAATTTATGACGGAAAATTTACCACTTACAAGTTACTGTACAGCTACAATGTTTGATATGGGTTACTCTGCACATAAATTGTCAAAATGATTATACGTTTATATATATATATATTTTTTTTGTCAAACATACGTTTTTATATTAAAACAAGCAATCATACTATGTGTGTACATGTTCTTAAAGAGGAACATATTGATGGACCCAAAAGGCTTGAATATTGGGTAGTACTCAGTTCTAATAAGAACAGACATTAATTTTTGCATGCAAGTCAATTTTAATGAAAGGACCACAAAGAAATTAGGTTTTGTCTTGTTCTTTCTAAATAATTCAATTAGTTAATAATTGGAATATTGTGGGCCCAACGACTCAGCAATATGCCAATATTGTCCCTCTTTTGGGCTTATTCTCTTCTCTGGCTTCTTCCGTATGGGTCAATATTATTTATTACAATATTTGTATTTGATAGTTTACCCATTTTCACAAATTGATGGATAAACCACGCACAAACCAACACGGCAACAACCTTTTCTATTACACCATGACTAACTCCGGTTTCTAAACTTGAGTTATTACCTTCGGTTAAAAGACGGTTCTTAGTTTTTCTTAGATTTTAACTAAAAAAAGGTAAGAACCGTCTCTTAAATAATTTTAGCCAAAAAATGTAAAAAAAATAAATATCAAATCATGAATTAAGAATTCCGGCTAAAAGACCGGGTTAATCATGCCCTTAGTGTTATACGGTTATACTAGGGGATTAAGCTGAAAGTATTCGTATTATGTATATCATTCGATTTTATATAATTTTCACCACTCCTCTTTCTTTTTTGTTTGCTAATATTCGCTTTAATGATTTGATATGATGCTTGGAGCACTTATTATATATTCACCTTTCTCGCTAGAACAATATATTCACCTTTCAAAACGTCCACTAAAAGAAAGGGACACAAGAATAAGGAAGAAACCAGTTTGAACTTCAAAATTATTTAAATAAGTTAAATACCATAGAATACAAAAACAATGACCAAAACAAAGAGCATTATTCCATTTCTCGCCATGTTCAACGATCAAGAAGTAGCTCTCTCTACTATCATTAACCCCCCCCCCCCCCCCCCCCCTCCTCACAAAATTTTTCATGTTGTTACATTTCCACCATATATCATATATTAACTTATATCATTTATATAGACATACCTGTCATATTACTATATATGCTAATTTATTTCATCCGCATATGTTGTATGCGTACTTATTTTATTTACCCCTGATCCCCCATATATATGTATACTGAGTAGAACTCCGGCTAAGTCACTAGAACTCCGGAGGAGAAAATTTGGCCGGCGGTGTAAGGAGAGGTTGAGAACTTCGATCTACATCTCTCTTTCCTTTCAACACTTGCTATATGACTCGATCGACACTCTGAGCTGCAAAAGGCTTTTTCTCCTCTGCATTAAACAAATATTCAATCAAAATACAATCGAGTTATAAATCCACACTATAAAGTATAAACACACATATTTTATTCCCAAATGATTTATACCTATAAATAAATATGTCGCGACCGTGAAGTTTCTTCCTGCACAAGTAACAAGAACTGAGGAAACCCAAACCCTTAAACTCCGGCGAGTTCTCAGGAGATTCCGTACCGACATCGACTATGAAAAGTCTCTCACGACGATCCTCGTTGATCTGACTTGCCAAACACTCAAACCCATCTCTGTCAAAAACCCTTGTACTACAAGGTCCACTTGGACCATGGTGACACGTTACCAACGTATACTCCTCCTCGTCCATTATGAACATCTCCTCGTCTTCTTCTTCTTCGTCCGTGCTTCCTTCATGGCTCATGAACTGGACCGGATCAGACCGGTTGGATTGGTTCGGTTCCGATCTAGAAACGCTAGTTATTAAACGAGTGGTTGAGTTCTCGAGTGCGGCTACAATCCCTAGACCAACGGAGCCACCGAGGTTGTCATCGTAAAATCTCTTTGAGCTGTTTCTTTGAGATATCTGAGGGAGAATCTTGAAGTCAAGTGGGCTTTTAGGGCTTGTCATCAAGACGTCAAAGAACGGAGTCGCCGCGGCCGCAGATCGGTTCACGCCGACGAGAAGCTCCGATATTTTTCCGATTATGGGATGGGTTCTTTTGCTAAGCATGATCTTGGTCGAGAGAATTAAGGGGTTTGATCAGATCAACCTTAAAACTTAAAAAGCTGAAGAAACATAAAAATATGAGAGAAGAAGAGGAAGATTGGTGGTGTTTCCACAAAGAAGAGATGGGAGAGAGATGTGTTATTTATGGTGGAGTTGGTGGGGAGGGTTGAGAAACTTTACATTACTTTTACTTATTGCAATATTTACAATAGATCACGTAAACTATTCTTATTTTGCAAATAAAAACCCTTGTTGTTATCTTCGAAAACAAAACTAATGACGTAACAGGCCATGAAACGTATGCAGCTAATTCGAATCGAAATCTTTTTTTTATTTCTTTTTGTAAGAGAGAAATGGATAGCGCCCAAGGTTTTGAGAATTATACGTTATCAAAGGGATAAATAACAGAATATATTAATTGATAAATTGGTTTAGTAAGTGTATCAAATGCAGTATATTATAATTACATGATTAAATCGTTAATTATCGTTCTGAGAATAGTCAATATACTAAGGCTTCGAATTAATCGTTGACGCAAATACATTTTGGCGTTTAATAATAAAAGAGCTTTAAAAAAACAAAACATTTTGGCACTTCTTCTTACAAATAATCGTGTGGGTGAGGGACACGGTGTTTAACTGTTAATACGTTACTTAAAATATTCAAAACTATTGGTTTGGAAATGTTTAAACAGCGTTATGAAAATTAGTTTCAAATGCATGCAATCGCAATCATCCAGCCCCAAAGACAACGTTTGTAAGCAATTATGTCAAAAACAAAACGCAACCTTCTGTGTTTGGCCAGACTTATACATAACAGCGACACATGCATGGTTTATTTGTTATTCAATAATTAATGAATTTTAGTAGAGTGTAATATGTGTAAGCTGAATTGAGATAAACCCTAAACAATGTTCATAATAATGGTGTTTAGATTGGAAGGATTCGTTTTTGTAAGAAAATCAACAACAATATATAGAATATTAATTTAGGAATCGACTATAAGTCTATAACACGTTAAAATGCTGAAAGGAGTAGTAATAGCAGAGATATTAAAACGAATATGAAGATGAGGTGCCAATGAAAGAGTGGTCCACACTCCACACTGAGACACAACACATTTTTAGGAATTGGGTCCCACAAGCTAATTAAAGAGGATTCGTTACGCACTTTCATGAGATGTGATTACGTGCCATTCATCAACAGCTCCATTGTACCCTCCACTATTATTTGCTGACTCGTATTTCTGTTTTCATATGGTCACATTTCCATACCGAGATTTCTATTCATATGTATTTTCGAAGTATTTTAGTAACACATAAATACGCCGATAAAATGTTTCAAAAAAAAAATGTTTCTAAAAGTATATCTCTTATATATTAAAAGAAAAATATTGTAATAAATGCATTCACACTATAATAGACACGTGGCAGTCTCACAATGATTTGATAATAAATATGTTAACGCGTTCACATTATATTCATAAATGTGTTTACATTATGCGTTTTTTTAATATAAAACTCACATACGTGGTTCCAATAAAACTCTGGATTTTTCGGTTCGAATAAAAATAGATAACAAATCAAAAGGCAAACTATATATATATATATATATATAATTTTTATTGTTTACTGATAAAGTTGAGTAAAATATTCATAAATTTTGATTCGATTCGTTATTCGTTTTGATTTAAACCAAAAAATCTGGATATCCGTAACTCTACGAAACAAATCAAATATACTAAAATACAATATCCAAAAAAGAAGCAAATCACAAATACCAATATTTTTAGGAACATATATCTAATTCGATCTGTTATATGCATATATATACATTATATATATTATACTTTATATCAGTTTTACAATATTTTTATGAATTAAATTTATTATATTATGTACTAGAATTTTTTTTTTTGTCATCAACATAAACAGACTCATACAGACTCTGTGAACCAAACTGAAAGATATTGATCCATGTGAACGACGAAAGACGGCTGTTTCCTGGCACTACGTGCTAGGCTATCCGCCTTTATATTTTGCGTTCTTGACACATGGATAATCTCTGATCGAGAAAAACTTTCCTTCAGGACTTTAATATCTTCTAAATAACTTGCAAAAGCTGGCCATTCTTCTGGTTCCGAAACAATCTTCAACAATTGAGAACAATCCGTTGCAAACGTAACCTGAAATTGACGTAAGTTCCTCATACATTCCATTGTCCAAAGTAATGCTTCCATTTCCACATGGAGAGGAGATAGACTAGCCCGAACATTCTTTGCCCCCATCAGCCCATTAAATCCTTCTAAAGTACTGAACCACCCCTGTCCAGAGAAACCATCATTCTCTTTCCATGATCCATCTATGAAACACCATCGACCTTGGATTACCGGTAATGCCGAAACCTCTGCATGTGCCTCAGTCCTCTGTTCTTTTGCTATCTGCGCTTCAGACCATAGTGTGGACTCTGTTTTTGCTACTTTAAGCGTATCTCTGGAATCCATATCAAAGTTACTAAAAACTTTGTTATTTCTTCCTTTCCAGATATACCATAGAATCCATGCAAACTGGTGATCCTCTAATTGCGGAGAAACTCTCCAGAAAAGATGATCCATATTTGTAAAAAGAGACCTTGTTGGGAAGATAGCTGGGTTTGACGGTATCTTTGAAAGCGCCCAAACCTGGAGTGCTGGAGGACATTCAAAAAACACATGATTAATTGATTCCTCATCAGCTCTGCATCTTGCACAACATATATCACCAGTTATCTCTCGTGCTTTCAAATTCTTCTTGACTGCTACACATCCTGTTACCAGTTGCCATAGAAAATGTTTAATCTTTGGTGGACAGTGTACTTTCCAGCAGAAAGCCTTTAAGGCATCAACTGAAGGTCCAAACATCACTGGGGGTCGTTCTCTATCTGGATAAACTCGCTCTACCTGATATCCTGATTTGACCGTATATTTCCCATTGTTTGTGAAATGTCAACCATCTCTATCAACCCTCTGAACGCTACTCAGAGGTATACTTTCTATAATTTTCACATAATGTGGGTCCACTAAAGCCCGAATTGCCTGCATGTTCCAATGTCGCAAAGTAGGATCAATTAGAGAATTTACTGTGAGGTCAGGGTACTGATTATGTTGATTTTTATTTGCTGGTCTCGGGCGAGTGGTTGGGAGCCAGAGATCATTCCATACTGATATAGAGGATCCTGATCCCACCCGTTTGATTAGTCATTTGCTAACCAGAGATCTAGCAGATGTGATACTCCGCCAGCCATATGACGGAGAGTATGAGCGAATCGGCTCTAGGGGTGATGCGTTCCTGTAATACCGACCTTTGAAAACACGAGAGAATAAAGTCTTAGGCTTTTCAATCAAACGCCATAACTGTTTACTAAGCATTGCTGTGTTGAAATCAGTGATGTCTTTAAACCCCAATCCTCCTTCCTCCTTACTAACACAAACCTTGTCCCATGATTTCCAATGCATTCCTCTTGTACTTCCACCTGAACTCCACCAAAATTGCGCTACTGCATTTGTCAATTTCTTCGCGGTTTCCTTCGGTAATCTATAACAAGATATCACGTGATTTGGTAGTGCTGTAACTACTGATTTAATAATTACTTCTTTTCCTCCTTTCGTGAAAAATTTGAAAGTCCACCCGTTGACCCTTTTGTTAAGTCTATCTTGCACAAAGCTGAAAACCTGAATCTTTGAGCCCCCAAGATTCTCTGGTAATCCTAAATAAGTTCTCATTCTTCCAACATTATGAATCCCCAATATATCTCTTAATTCCTGTCTAACTGATTCCTCAATCTTGTGCCCAAACTGGATCGAAGACTTATCAAAATTAATGAGTTGACCTGATACCATCTCATATTCCTTCAAAATCCGGAGAATAGATTGGCATTCTTCTCTTTGTGCTTTGCAAAAGAATAGATTGTCATCCACAAAAAAGCAAATGAGAGATTGATGGGCATGCTCTGGCTACCTTCATGTCTGTCAGCTGTTTCTCACACTCCGCCTTTTTAATATTCACAATCAATCACTACAAGAAAACATAATCTTAACGAGGGCGGTTTTCCTCGCTAATTCGTCGTAAAAGAGGCTTTACGACGAATTAGCGAGGAAACGTGTTTGCTCGTTGCACGTCCGTCGTAACACATATTTCCTCGCTAATTCGTCGTAACTTAGCGAGGAATATATTTCGTCGTAAAGACGAAGTAGAACGATTCGTCGTAAAGACGTCGCTACAATTCCTCGTAAGGACGTCGCTACAATTCCTCGTAAATAACTCGAAAACAGTTTCTCGTAATCTACACGTAAATACCTTGAAATATTTTTCTCGCAAAATACACGTAATAACCACGAAATTATTTCCTCGTAAAATAGTCGTAAACATTTCCTCGTTATTTCCTCGTAAAGAATTCCTCGTAAAATACTCGTAAACTGTTTCTCGTCATTTCCTCGTAAGATTTCCACGTAAAGAGGTCGTACTTTAGCTACGAATTTACTTCGTTTTTATTATTTTACAGAATTTTAAAATATAATAAAAAATAATTAAAATTATTTAATTTAATAATAAATTAAAATTCAAAATAAAAATAAATTCATATGAAAATATTTTATAAATAAATAAGTTTTGAATTTATATAATACAACAACAAAAAAAAAAACTAAGGGTCGTTCATCGCCCGGTAGAATTCATCACTCCTCCTCGTAACATCCGCCTCGTTATGTACGTCGTCGGATGACTCGCCATGAATGGGATGTTGTTGTCGCATGTTCCTCAACATGGACTCCCATTCCGGATTTGTGGCCGCAATAACGTCCAAGAAGCCCTCGACTCCACCCATACGAGATTTTGTCGCGGTCAACTCGTTACGCAGCTGAGCGGACTCTCTACGCAGCTCCGTGACTTCATCATCCCGTCGCTGACCGTAAGACGATGTCGCTCTCGGAACATCATTGACGGAACCAATACCCAACGTCCGTCCCTTTTTTTTAGGGACAACCTTAAAAACAAAAAGTAAATATTGTAAGTAAATATTTAAAGTTAAATTAAATGATTAATTAAAAGTTAATTTTTTTGAAAATTTACCTCCTCGTAAATCTTATCCACTTCAAGTGTGGATAAGGTGACGGGTAATCCGTCGGTAGACTGCTGGGTCAGCTGAGTCTGGCGGTCTTCAACCCGAGCAACTACGTCGTTGTAGATTTGCTCGGACTTGCCATCTACAAATACGCCCGCCTTGTTCTTGTGGGTCCTCTCGTAAAGTTCCATAAGAGACGGGAGATGTCCCGTCTCTTTGGCCTAAAAAAACAGTTAAGAAAGTTAGAATAAATTAATATAATTATTAAAAAAATTATTTAATAAAATATTTAATTACCATTTCCAAACGGACACCGGCGTGGGGTTTTTGGCCCGTAGTGTGAAGCATCGGCCCGTTCCCGTGCTCATCGACCGTGTTACGGGAGTTAGAGCAAGCCTGGGCGATTCTAATCGAATCAGGAAGGCGCCAATAACGGATGAGGCCATCCCACACGTCCGTGGTGAGCTCAGCGGGTTTGCCACGCTCATACCCCTTCACGATCCAGTCACCCTTCCAGTTGGAGACCGTGTCCAACAAGCGAACTTTCGCTTTCGCGTTAAACTTCTTCCTCACCCTCTCAGTGATCCCCAAAGCCCAATTATATTTTTGCTGTTGGAAAAAATAAATTAACAATTAGTTTCTTAGAAAGTATATATATAAATCATGAAAAAATTAAAATATATATAATTAATTAATAGAAACTTACAGCGTAAATTTTGAACCACGTCTTTCTGACGTAGTGAGGCGTCTTACTCCAGTTTGGATGTGGCATGGAGAAGTAACCCTTGATCGTGTCGGTTACGTCCGATGCAAGACATCCGTCAACCCCCCACCTGGAAAATACAAATTTAAAATATAAATTATTTTTTAATGTTATAAAAGATATTTAAACGAATTAAAAAAATTAATGCAACATACCACAACGTTCCGTCCGGTCGGTCTGGGTCGATGACTGGTAAACCTTCTCTGCCTGGCAGACTGAGAATGTCCTCTACCGTGTACTGCGAGTAAGGAGCACTCGGAGGCACCATCAGATCAGGATGAATATCAGCGACCATCGGAGGTGCCATCGGAGGAGGCACAGGAGGATGCATCGGAGGAGGCACATGAGGAGCCGATGGTGCACTAGAAGAAGTAGACCCAGAGACTCTCTGAGTGTACTGAGTCTCGGGGACAGTCTCCTGGCCCGAAGAACTGGGAGCGGAAGAAGAGGCCGGGTCTAAACGACTACCCGGCTCACCGAAGATCTCTCTATAATGGGCAGTAAGTCTTCCTTTTCGAACCTGGAAAAAAAAATGAAATTTTTGAAATTAACATCAACAATATATTTTCCAACATTATCCACCTAATCAACACTAAATAACATAAAATTCGCAAACCTATCTAAATTCCCTATACTAACCACCTAATGTATCTAACCAAATCAGAGAGGAATCAGGCTTACCATTGCTACGAAATGGGGAGGAAGTGGAGAGGAAGTAGAGAGGAAGTAGAGAGGAAAGAAAGAGTGAGCGGGTGTATATATAAGATTACATATCGTCGCAAATTCGTCGTAAATTTACGACTAAATAGCGAGCAGTTACAAAGGCCCGTCTTTTTTTTTACGAGGAAATTGCGAGTAATCACAAAGGCCCGTGTTTTTTTATACGAGGTATTAACGACGATTTACTTTACGAGGAATTAACGAGGCTTGCTTTCCTATAAATATACCCACAACTCTCACTCTCAAACCACACCCAAACTCCCAAATCACACTTTATCTCAAATCACAATCCTCAAAAAAATCATATTCAAATTATAAATATTTGAAAAAAATAGGAAAAGGAGAAGATATTAGAATTCATGTGGGCGAGACTTACGTATTATAATTGTTGGAAGTCTTGCCACATGTTAATCTGGTATTTTTCTCCTTTTCCTTTTTTTTTCAAGTTTGTACACTACGAGATATTTACGACGATTTGTACTTACGTGGAATTAACGGGTTTATGTATAAATCCGTTTACGTGGTCTTTACGACGATTTTGCTTACGTGGAATTAACGAGTGCTTTTTTTACGTGTACTTTACGACGATTTTGCTTACGTGGAATTAACGTGATTTATGTTTAAATCTTTTTACGTGGTCTTTACGACGATTTCATCATACGTGGAATTAACGAGTGTTATGTTTAAATCCCTAGAACCCCAAACCCGAAACCCGAAACCCGAAACCCCAAACCCCAAACCCCAAACCCCAAACCCCAAACCCCAAACCCGAAACCCGAAACCCCAACCCCGAAACCCGAAACCCGAAACCCAAACCCCAGATTCCTTATTTTCTACTTCATATATTCCAAACCCCCATCTTTAATTTTCTACTTCATATATTCCAACCCCAAACCCGAAACCCGAAACCCGAAACCCGAAACCCCAACCCCGAAACCCCAAACCCGAAATCCGAAACCCGAAACCCCAAACCCGAAACCCCATACCCCAGATTCCTTATTTTCTACTTCATATATTCCAAACCCCCATCTTTAATTTTCTACTTCATATATTCCAACCCCAAACCCGAAACCCGAAACCCGAAACCCGAAACCCCAACCCCGAAACCCGAAACCCGAAATCCGAAACCCGAAACCCCAAACCCGAAACCCCATACCCCAAACCCGAAACCCCAAACCCGAAACCCGAAACCCGAAACCCCATATTCCTTATTTTCTACTTCATATATTCCAAACCCCCATCTTTAATTTTCTACTTCATATATTCCAAACCTCATATTTAATTTTAGGTTTCGTCGTTATTTCCTCGTTATCCTACGTGGACTTTACGACGATTTAACCCTACGTGGACTTTACGACGATTTTTGCTACGTGGACTTTACGACGATTTCATCCTACGTGTACTTTACGACGATTTCATCCTACGTGGACTTTACGACGATTTGTGCTTACGTGGAATTAACGAGTGTTATGTTTAAATCCCTAGATTCAGAAACCCGAAACCCGAAACCCCAACCCCCAAACCCCATACCCTAAACCCGAAACCCCAAACCCGAAACCCCATACCCTAAACCCCAAACCCAAAACCCCAACCCCCAAACCCCATACCCTAAACCCGAAACCCCAAACCCGAAACCCCAAACCCGAAACCCCAAACCCCAAACCCAAACCCCCATCTTTAATTTTCTACTTCATATATTCCAAACCCCCATCTTTAATTTTCTACTTCATATATCCCTAGAACCCCAAACCCCGAAACCCGAAAGCCCAAACCCGAAACCCAAAACCCAAAACCCGAAACCCGAAACCAAAAACCCGAAACCCCATATTCCTTATTTTCTACTTCATATATTCCAAACTCCATCTTTATTTCCATTCCAAACCACAATATCCCCCATTTGCTTATTCATAAAACAAACTCCCAGCATTCCCTTATTCATAAAACAAACCTCACATTATCTTATTCATAAAACAAACTCCCTCATCTTATTCATAAAACAAATACATCAATCGGATACATCGACATTCTCGTCATCACTAGAAACATCATCATTTTCATTAAACTCGTCTTCAACAGCTTCGTCTGTGGCATCATCGGTAAGATCTTCGTACTCGTGATTATGCGGATCAATGAGAAGGATGTCATCAATTTCTTGTTCAGGTTCCTCGACTTCATTTATCTGTTCTTCTTGCAATGGTGGTTCTTCTCCACTGATGATTCGTCCTCGAGGTGTAACTTTGATCACTGCTAACCAATTTATACCTGAATCTCTCATCCGAGGGTATGGAAGGAAGCTAACTTGGTCTGCTTGTGAAGCTAAGATGAAAGGCTCGAATTTGTTGTACCTTCGTCCACCGTTGACATCAACTACACCGAATTTGTTAGACCGAACACCTCTGTTGACGACGGGGTCGAACCATTCACATTTGAAGAGGACGCATTTCAGCTTCAGTATCCCTGGAAATTCGACTTCAATAATCTCCGTCAAGATCCCGTAGAAATCTGTTTCCCCTTTCACACATATTCCATAGTTACTGGTCGCCCGCTGTCTACCATAGTCATATGTATGAAAAGTATAGCCCCGTGTGAAATACATCTGTGATGTGGTGACCTTTACAAGTGGAGATTGAATTACTTCGTGTAACCACTTAGGATAATCTGCATCGTCGTCGTCATAATCAACCTGCAAAAATAAAGAGAATGTTAATGAAATACAGATAATGTATGAAAAAAAGTTTTAGTTAATACCTGATTCCGCAACCACTTAATGAAGTGTTGATCTTTCCTTTTGTCTACGTCACTTGTGGATATACCAGGAAATGTTTCTTCGACTTGAGAAACAAATAGGCTGTAAAATCACATTTTATAGGAATGAATCTCTCGCAATTATACAATTAATTATAGTTATATGTGTTTCGAAGTGTCAATATATGTTACCTTTCAAAATAACGCATCAATGGATCTTCGCAATTGAGTAGAATATAGGTGTGTGCACTATGAGCGTCTTCTTCACTCGACCACCAAACCTCTTTACACTTCCCACCGAGTCGCCCAATCTGGCTAAAGATGTCTGGAACACCAGCAACTGCATATGTTGGCGCAACACCACCATCATCATATCTTCTTGGAGCTCTTCTCCGTGTACGTACTTTTGACGCAAAGTAGTACGATGTGAAGTGAGAAACTTCTTCCGTCAAACTTCCAGCAATTATAGAACCTTCAACTTTGGCGAGGTTCTTTGCTTTTCCCTTCAAATATTTCATGGCTCGCTCATACTGATACATCCATCCGTAATGTACAGGTCCACGAAGCAATGCCTCATATGGGAGGTGGACAGCTAGATGCTCCATGACGTCAAAAAATCCGGGAGGAAATATCTTCTCCAAGTTGCACAATAAGATGGGAATGTTCTCCTGAAGCTGTTCCACAACTTCTTCTTTAAGAGTGCGTGTGCTCAGATCCCTGAAAAATGCTCCAATGCCTTTTATATTCAAAAAAAATTAAACACATTGTTAGTCATATATTATTTTGTAAATTATTGTGATATAATACACTACGTACCTGCAAGTGCTTCATGTACGTTTGTTGGAAGTAGCTCCGCAAATGCAAAGGGCAGTAGTCGTTGCATAAATACATGACAATCATGACTCTTCATCCCGGAGAACTTTTGACCCTTTTCAACACATCTAGAGAGATTCGAAACATACCCATCGGGGAACTTCACTTCTGATGCCACCCAGTTGAACAACACCGACTTTTTTTCTGAAGATAATCTGAATATCGGAACGGGAACTTGTCCATTGCTTTTAATATGTAACTCGCTTCTTGAGCAAATATCCGGCAAGTCCAACCTCGATTTTATGTTGTCTTTTGTCTTCCCTGGGACATTCAATATTGTATTCATGATGTTCTCAAAGAAATTCTTCTCTATATGCATCACATCGAGGTTGTGGCGCAGAAGAAGATCCTTCCAATATGGCAACTCCCAAAATATACTCTTCTTGTGCCAGTTGTGATGAACACCGTAAGAATCTGGCATATTACGAGGGACATGCCAATTACCACCCCAACGAACTGTTTCGTTAGCTCCGTAGTAGTCGATTTGCGCTTCAATTTGTTCTCCAGTTAGATATGGAGGAGGAGTGTCTCTCACAACCCTTTTGTGCCTAAACAAATTCTTGTTTCTTCGGTAAGGATGGCCAATGGGAAGAAATCGACGGTGACAATCAAACCAACTTGTCTTCCTACCATTCTTCAGTTGAAACGCATCTGTCGTTCCATTACAATATGGACAAGCTAATCTCCCATGTGTAGTCCATCCAGACAACATCCCATAGGCAGGGAAATCACTTATGGTCCACAAAAGCATCGCTCGCATCGTAAAATTCGTCTTCGTTGAACAGTCATACGTCCTCACCCCTGTTGACCACAAATCCTTCAACTCTTTTATCAGTGGTTGTAGGAAAACATCCAGGGACCTTTTTGGATGGTTCGGACCAGGTATTAATATGGTCAAGAATAGCAACTCCCGTTGCATGCACATCTCCGGTGGCAGGTTGTATGGAGTAAGAAAGACTGGCCACAATGAATATTGTCTCCCTGACATTCCGAACGGACTAAATCCATCTGTGCATAATCCGAGATACACATTCCGGATATTGCTAGCGAAATCTGGATGTACTTTGTTGAAATGTTTCCAGGCTCTTGCATCTGATGGATGAGTCATCTCACCATCCGTCTGAGTATGCTCGGCATGCCATCTCATCTTTCCAGCAGTCTGCTCTGATTGATACAATCTTTTCAATCTGTCTGTAATTGGTAGGTACCACATCCTTTGGTACGGTACCCTATTACGTCCCCGTCCTTGCGGCTTGAATCGTGGCTTCTTGCAGAATCGACATTCTTCTAGCTTCTCATCATCTCCCCAATAGATCATGCAGTTGTCGATGCAAACATCTATCATCTCCGAAGGCAACCCAAGACTATAAACCAGTTTCTGAATCTCATAATAAGAATCAGCAGACACATTGTCTTCCGGCAAATACTCTTTAAACAAGTCCGCCCATTCGTTCATGCAACTTTCAGGTAGATTGTGATCAGTTTTAATATTCATCATTCTAGCAGCTAACGACAATTTAGAGAGACCTTCTCTACAACCACTGTAAAGTGGTTGATTCGCCGCGCTTAACATTTCGTAAAACTTTTTTGCATCTATATTAGGTTCTTCATCTCCATCATGAGCTACGAATGCATCAGCTACCATATCATGAACCCTATCATAATCTACCATCTCCTCCTGCTGGTAACTATGTTCATTATGCAAATGATGATCAACCGGTTCTTTTTCCTGAAAATTGCTATTACTACTACTAGCTTCATTCTGATCATAATTAAAACCTTCTCCATGTTGAAACCAGATATAGTAATTTGCCGTGAAACCTCTATTTATTAAATGCTTCCAAACATTTTCACGGTTTGCCAGTTTCGAATTGTTGCATTTCCGACAAGGACAGAACATCTTACCACTTTCTTGGGCGAGCGGTGTTGAATCTGCTTGATGCATAAATGTCTCCAGACCCGCAAGGTATTCTTTCGTCACTCTCCCGTTAGCATCTCTATGCATATACATCCACTTCCGCAACTCGTAAATATTCCCGGAGCCAGCCATTTTTTTTTCTTTCACGTTTTTTGTTGTTGGTGTGTTTAAAATGATGTTTAAACATCCATATTTATAGGAAAATTCGAATCTGGTAGTTGTAATTTTGCTATGAATTTACGACGAAAATTAATTAGGTGGGCAAAAAAAACGTGTAACACCTATAAAGTTGGTGGATTCAAAAATTTCCTCGCTAAATACACGTAAACTATTCCCTCGTAAATACCACGCAAAGTTTACGTCGCTAAATACACGTAAACTATTCCCTCGTAAATACCACGCAAAGTTTACGTCGTATTTACGAGGAAATAGTTTTTCCTCGTAAAATACTCGTAAAGTTACATCCACTTTACGACGAAATATTTTTGTCGTTACGTTACGAGGAAATAACGATGACTTTAGTTTTTCACGTAAATTCGTCGTAAACTCGACGCAAATTTACGAGGATTGTTTTTCCTCGTTAATTTTCGTCGTTAACCATGTGTTTTCTTGTAGTGAATGCCTCAGTACACAATATAAACAAATAAAGGGATAAAGGGTCTCCTTGTCTTAATCCTCGCTGTGGGATAATGAGACCCCGTGGTTGGCCATTCAGTAAAACTCGATATTGAACCGATGATATACATTCCATCATTAACTTAATCCAGTGAAGATCAAAGCCCATCTTTTCTAGTAAAGCCTGAATAAAGTCTCATTCTACTCGGTCATACACTTTACTCATATCCGTTTTAATTGCCATATACTTTCCTTGACATGCCTTGTTAGCTCGTAACCCATGAAACATCTCCTGGGCTATAAGAATAATATCAGTTATCAAACGCCCAGCCACAAAAGTCGATTGGGTTTCTGAAACGAGGGACAGATGACACAATTTCAATCGCTGACACAAAACCTTCGATATAATTTTATACCCGACATTGCATAGGCAAATTGGCCGCAGCTCTGTCATCCTCGTTGGCCTCTCCGTTTTTGGAATCATACAGATATTTGTAATATTTAACCTTGGATCCATTTCTCCGGAAACCAAAAAATTGTTTACCATTTCTACTAAATCCTTCTTAATAATATGCCAAGAATGTTGAAAAAAGAGAGCTGTCATGCCGTCCGACCCTGGTGCTTTTTCTGGATGCATCATAAATAAAGCCTCTTTAACCTGATTCCCAGTCGGTAGCAATTGTTGATTCATCTGAGGAGTGATCCCCATTGTTACCTCCGCGAGAAAACTTTCGAAATCTGAAGGTGAAGTGGTACTGAACAAATCCTGAAAATAGTCTACAGCCACTTTTTCCACCATATTATCCTCTGTAATCCAATTCCCCACAGAATCGTGCAATCCAACGATCCTATTGCGAGCTCTTCTTTGCTTAGTTAAGGCATGATAAAATTTTGTATTAAGATCCCCAGAAGAATACCACATATTTCTACTTTTCTGATGCCAATACTCTTCTTCATCCTTATATGCCTCTTGTAATTTCCTAGACACTTCCACTATATCCTCTTGCGATCTTGAATTATCTGATTGTACTTCTTCGAGAGTTTTCTGTAATTGATCATTAATTTTTTCCTTTCCGTAAGGTGGATTATTTTTCCGCCATTTTGCAATTTCATGCCGACAATTGCTAATTTTTGCCACTATATCATCTTCTTTTTCGACACTATTAGACCAGCCCACTGAAATGGACTCCATTAGGCCCTCTTGTCCAACCCATCTCTTATCAAAACGAAATTGCCCCTTCCTCCGGGGAACTTTGTCCTCCAGAAACGCCACCACTGGCCTATGATCAGACGCCACCATCCCTAGATATTCTGTATAAGAGCATGGAAATAGAGTATGCCATTCCTCGTTTGCTAAGGCACGGTCCAAACAACAAAGTTAAATAATGTTTTATTTTTGTAATAAAATGTTATTATTAAATTTTTCAATTATTTTTAAAATTTTATTTTATTTGCGGATCAAATCGGATATTCTTTAAAATTCTAAAACATTTCAGATATTCGAGTCACCGAATATCTAGGTGGCTAAAGATCGAATCGACACGAATGCTTTCAAATACCCAGATATTCGATCTGTGCCCACCCCTATTTACGGATACAATTTTATTTTCTTTATATGAAAAATGACTAATGTCAAGGCTTTTTTATTTTAAATTAATTTTAATTTTTTCTTTCATGTATTATTTTGAACAAAAATATCATTTAATATTAGTTAACAATATCTTTATATATTTGTCAACTATTTTTATAGAATTTTTACATACACATACATTTGCACCTTGATGTGAGCACCTTGTAACTAAGTATTCACCACAACTGAAGTATCTAATTTTTTTGAAAGTTGAAATATTTTTTCTTAATGCTTATGATTTGTCTTAATAATTTTCTTTTCTTTTTCTTAAACTATTATCTGTTTAGAAACTATAATATAAAATTATTGGTTCGACCTGACGACTATCTACAATTCATAACATGAAAACAAACAAATAATATTAATTTTTGATATTTACCAAAAAAACAAAAGAATCAAACATTTTAACCGATTAACTAAAATGAATATTAATTTAAAATAATACTTATATTTTAGAAGATTAAAAGCAAAAAAAAAAGCTTAAAACCGAACCAATATCCAGATTAAACATATTAAATATTTTTTTATTAAAAATAACGAAACTAATAATTACATTCCGCGCAAGGCGCGGGTTATTACCTGGTACATAAATATTTTGCATTGAAACTTAAAAGCGGCCGAGAGACAATATCGATATTACAACTTAAGCTCATTATAGTGGTTGAGATACACAAAGAGCCCAATTGGTTGAGCCTACTTTATAAGATGCAATGTTGCCTAAGAGCTAGGGCTGGGAAAATAAACCGAACCTGTAAACTTGAACCGAACCCGTCATAAATACCGAATGGATCTTGTTATATGGTATTTCGGGTTATGAGTATTATCCGAACCGAACCCGAACCTAAATGGATACCCGATAGAACCCGAAACATTCAAAATTCCCAAAAAGAACTTGTATCAAACATGATCTCAATTCCTAATATGTATTCAAAATATATTGAACATCTAAAATAATTATCTATTATATGAAGATTGATGGTTGAAGGTGGCGGTTGAGTGTTGAAATTTTTAAATTTTGGTTTTGTTTTCATTAAATAATGTTTTTCATTTCATGAGAACTTGATTTTCGTTTTATGTTTTTATTTATTTAGTTTTCTTTCGATCAATAACTATATTTACCTTTCAATTGATTTTGAATGATCACATTTGATGTTCTTTTTTTTTTTGAACTGATTTTATTTATGTTTTGGTTACAAAATAGGTACAAATCAAGTATTTTAAAACCAAAGAACCGATTTTACTTATTTTGTTGTTGCAAAGTAGATATAAATCAGGTACATTTAAACCGAAGAACCGATTGAGATCCGAATCCAAAAGTACATCGGGTTGTACCGGTTTTTTTAAGATTTACTAACCCCCGTACCCGATAGAACCCGAACCGGTCCCGAACCGAATTTTCATATAACCCGAATGGGACTGATTTTGATAAACCCGGAAAACCGAAACCCGATTGGACTAAACCCAAACCCGATTGGGATCCCGAATGTCCAAGCCTACTAAGAGCATATGATTAATGGGGGGGGGGGGGGGGGTTTAGGGTATTCTTAGCGGAATATATTAAGAACCGGTTCGTAGCTTTTTTAATTAAAAGTTAAGAGACGGTTTTTTATATTCTGCTAAAAATCCCACTCTAAAAAAAACTCACACCCTAAGAAATTCTCATTAATCATGCTCTATGCCTATAACCAAAAGATTTTAAAATGGGTGATTAGACTTGAAAGAGAGAGAGCATAGAAAAGAAGGGGTTAAGGGGTCTGAGATTCTCTGAAGTGGGTACAGTAAGCAAGAAGTGGCGAATTCACCTTCCCATCACCTTAAAACCCTTAATGTCTTCTCAGCTCCGCAACACTCCCCCATGGGACATGGCTATTGCACACACTCTTCTAATTTTACTATTTTTATCTTAACCACGTTTAAATTTATAAATATAGTTATGTATAGATAACAAAACAATCATCTATACTGTGCTAGGGCATCTCCAATCATGATATCAAATTTAATGTCGAAACTACGTTAAATTTAGTGTTTTAGTGTCATATTTTTTTATCTCCAACATAACAACATATTTTACACCAAAATAATATTATATATTATTTAAACTAACTAATGATAATAATTGAATTATATTATTAAATGAAATATTATAAAATATATATTGTAAATATTTGGTGTGATGAAAATTTATATACCAAATTTAGTGGAATGGTATCACATTTGATGTTCGTTAGGGATGAAATTATTTCAAATTTGATGTTAGCCTTAAGGGTGTTCGATTCCACCTGAATATATAAGCATCCAGTGAAGTTATGTTTCTCGTAATATAATTTTCGTTTGTGAACTTAGAGCATCATTAGCAGTCAATTTTTTATATAAATTTATCAGCTATATAATGTTATTATAGTTAGATTATGAAATTAGATTTTAAAATAAATAGAACCGGTTGTAATATGACACATGATTTAATAGCTCTCACAATTTTGTTTGAAAGTATGCAAAAAGCAGTTCTTTCTTTCTTTTCCATTTCTTTGACTTATAATCCTTCTTCCCTTTGCTTCATAGTTGAATATGTTTCACTTCAATGCATGCACGCTTATTAAAGTTGTTTTTTAAAAAAAAAAATCTAATAACTACACATTATATATAATAGTAAATTTTAACTTAATTATTTTGGTCAATGAAATATTAAATTAATACATGTATATCTGTAACAGCTAATAATTACTACTAGTTGACAACATATTCAACTAAAACAACCAAGTCATGTAATTTATATTTACTTACCCGTATTCATTTAATGTGAAAAGAAAAAAAACTCTAAAGGGAAGCTAATTAACGGCACGTTTGCCCAATAAAAGTTGTCTTGACTTCCCTTCATTCGATGCCTTAAGGATTAACTCGGAGTTCTTAGAGTGGGGTTCTTAGCGGAAGTTAAGAAACAATTTCTTAACTTCCGCTAAGAACCCCATCTTAAGAACCCCGGATTAATCATGCTCTAACAAGACAGTTTCTTTTCTCATTATTTTCTTCTTTAACAAAAAGTCAGACTCTCAAACTATGGCCAGCGAATCAAGAACCAGATGGGTTCTCCCTTACAAGACCAAGAACTTGAAAGACGATTACGTTCTTGGTCGTGTGCTCGGACAAGGACAGTTTGGAATCACTTTCCTCTGTACTTATAACGAGACGGGTCAAAAGCTTGCTTGCAAATCTATACCCAAAAGGAAGCTTCTTTGTCAGGAAGACTGCGATGACGTTTTGAGGGAGATCCAGATAATGCGTCACTTGTCTGAATACCCCAATGTTGTCCGGATACAAAGCACGTACGAAGATGCCAACGACGTGCACCTTGTGATGGAGCTTTGCGAAGGTGGTGAGTTGTTTGATAGAATCGAGAAGAAAGGTCATTATAGTGAGAGAGAAGCAGCTAAGCTCATCAAGACCATTGTTGCGGTCGTGGAGGCTTGTCACTCTCTTGGTGTTATGCATAGAGATCTTAAGCCTGAGAACTTTTTGTTCTCTTTTTCTTCTGAAGATGCTTCGCTTAAATCAACCGATTTCGGCCTCTCTGTTTTCTGCGAACCAGGTCTCATTTTGATTCTTTCCACCTTTGACTTTTGCATATTCTTCTTCTTCTCTGGTTTGAGGGCCGGGCCTCTTGGCGTATAATAACAAACATTTGAATAGGGTCTCCACTTTGTGGCACTCCCAGTCTTTTTTTTGTGTTGTTATATATAACATGCATAAATGTTAATATATGGTAAATGTAAAACTAATAAATGAATAAAATAATTATAAAAATAGAAACGAATATTAGTTTAGTTTTATACAATTATGGGTGTTAAAATAAATAGACTATATCTTAATTGTAATTAAGCTTATAATTTAAACAAAAAAAGTTTATAATTTAAATTTTCTTTTAAACTTTTTTTTACAATAATAGCTATATTATTTTAAATTAGTCACCATTTCAGAAATATAAATCATTGGTAGATAATCAACATGGTATATATATAAAATTCTTTTAAATATAGTATACATTTAGATTAAATATTTTAAAAATAAATATTACAATAATTAAAAAATTAAAAAAATATTATTTTAATTCGATCCTAAAATCTCATGACTGGTTTTGCTTGGTTGGTCCATGAGATACTGTTTCATTGAACCCTTGTTTGTGTGTGTTACGGGCACACAAATCTTGGTTTCTGTCAGGTGCAACGTTTACACAGCTTGTTGGAAGTGCATACTATGTGGCACCTGAGGTTTTACATAGGCATTACGGCCGTGAATGTGATGTATGGAGTGCTGGAGTTATCCTCTACATTCTATTATCTGGTTTTGCTCCTTTTGATGCTGGTTAGATTCTCCAGTGCCTCTCTTTCTTTTTCTTTGCATTTCACTTTCCCATCTCATGTGTCCTATTTTGTATCCAGGAACTCAATATGGGATCTTCAGAAAGATTTTACAGGGTAAGCTGGACTTTGAGACCAGTCCTTGGCCTAGCATTTCCGAGAATGCCAAGGATCTTATAAAGAAAATGCTTGAGAGCAATCCAAAGAAAAGGCTAACTGCTCATCAAGTCTTGTGTAAGCAGCTCTCACCTTTTTGAGAGCTTAGACCGTGATGTATATATTCTTGCTATGTGTGTGATTCATGTTTTTGTTAGTTTGTCAGGTCACCTGTTGTAACAATTGTGAGAAATAACAGATGCGGAAACAGATGAATAAAAACGATGTAACAACGACACAGAGATTTAACGTGGTTCACCAACTTGGCTACGTCCACAAGCAAAGAGAGATCTTATTATTGGAGGCGATATTGAGTTTACAAAGTGCAAGTTCATGGTTACTTCGAATACAAGATATATATAGTAAATCTCGCATCTAAAACCCTAGACTAAACGGACTCATGGTCTTAAGCCCACGATCAGATGTAACATCCATAATAACTTGATGCAACGCTCTTGATGCAACCGAGTCGGGTATGATGTACGTGATGTAACATCCATCGCCTAGATGTAATATCCAGATTCAAGGCATATCAACAATTCTCCACCTTGACTTGAATCCTCTCAATAACAGATGTACCAGATGCACCTTCAAGTGCCAGATGTACCAGATGCGTTTCTCTGCGCCAGATGTACCAGATGCGCCATCACCGCCAGATGTACAAGATGCACTTTCAAGTGCCAGATGCGCCATTAACACCAAATGTACCAGATGTGTTCTTCAACGCCAAATGTACCATCGCTCTCTTTGCCTCAGATGTCCCTTCGGGCCAGATGTGTTGCTCTGACGAACCAGACGCCCTTTAATGGCCAAATGCTCAACTAGAGCCAGACGTTCGTCATCAGCCGGATATCCCAACGGATTAGATGTCCCAACGGACCAGATGTCCCAACGGACCAGGCGTCCCAACGGACCAGACGTCCCAACGGACCAGATGTCCCAACGGACAAGACGCCCCAACGGGCCGGATGTCCCAACGGACCAGACGTCCCAACGGACCAGATATCCTTGCGAACCAAATGTCCTTGCATACCAGATGCTCCAACGGGCCAGATGTCCTTGCGAACCAGATGTCCATGCGGACCAGATGCCCCAACAAGTCGTTCGCCCCAACGGGCCAGATATCCTTGCGGACCAGATGCCCCGACGGGCATGATGCTCCAACGGGCCAGATGCCCCAACGGGCTAAACCATATACATGGTGAGATGAACATTTGCAGTGCACAGATTACTGATAGGTTCATCTGAAGACATCACCAACCTTGTCAACACCTCATTAATGTAGGCCTTCTGTGACAAGAACAACTCCTTCTCCCTATCTCTGAAGATCTCTATCCCTAAAATCTTCATTGCTGCACCCAAATCCTTCATCTCAACTTCAAAACCCAGAAGCTCCAGCTTCTCGATGTCACACTTCTCTTCAGCTAACAACATATCATCCACGTAGAGTACCAAACAGATGAACGTCGCATCCTTCAACTTACTCATGCAGACACACCAATCATAAGGACTTTTGATGTGGCCCAACTTGATTATATAGCTGTCGAATCTCTTGTACCATCCTCTGAGAGACTGCTTAAATCCACAAAGTGACTTCTGAAGCGTACACACATAGTCATCCTTTTTAGGAACTCGACAACCATCTGGCTGAGTCATGTATATCTCCTCTAGCTCTCCATGAAGATACACTGTCTTCACATCAAATTTCTCAAGCTCCAAGTCCTGACGTGCTACCAGCGCTAGCAACACTCTGATGGAAGTATGTTTGACCACTGGTGAAAATATCTCATTGTAGTCTACGCCCTCTCTCTGACTAAAACCTCTTACAACAACCCGAGATTTATACTTAACTCCTTCTGTCGGCGATGCTCCATCCTTAATCTTGTAGATCCACTTGCATGTAACAACTTTTCTCCCTGGTGGTAATGAAACCAAATCCCATGTATGATTCTTCTCATGAGACTCCACTTCGTCTCCCATTGCTGCATGCCATTTCTCATACTCGGGACAAGAAACAGCTTCCATGTAAGTGGATGGTTCATACGTATCCACTTCCTCTGCAACCTGAAGTGCATAACCCACCATATTATCAAAACGATATCTCTCTGGTGGCCTGACATCAACCCTTCTTGGTCGATCCTTCGCGATGCTACGCTTCATAGCATCAGGCGGTTGAGTCTCCGTAGACTCCAACTGAACTTCTTCTACACGCTCCTCTTGATTTTCTGTGTGTTCCTGCACATTGATCACGTCATGATCATCTTGCAGCTCCACCTGTTTATCAGTGCTACCTTTCTCTGCTTCAGAACTAGACCATGAGCTTCTAACCATAGATGCTTCATCGAAAACAACATTCCTGCTTAGAATCACTCGGTTTTCTGATGGAGACCAGACCCTATATCCCTTGACTCCATCGCCGTAGCCCATAAAAAATCTCTTCCTTGCTCTCGGCTCTAGTTTACCTCCACTTACATGATAGTAAACAGTGCAACCGAACACTCTTAGAAGTGAATAATCAGCATATCTACCTGACCACACTTCAGAAGGTATCCTGCACTCGATGCCTGCGTGGGGACCGAGATTTATCAAGTAACAAGCCGTGTTGACTGCTTCAGCCCAAAACCGCTTCTCCAGACCAGCATTCGAGAGCATGCACCTTGCTCTCTCTAGCAATGTCTGGTTCATTCCTTCTGCTACACCATTCTGTTGTGGTGTTTCTCTGACTGTAAGATGACTTGCAATCCCTGCATCCTTACAAAACTGATTGAACTCTGCTGAGCAGAATTCCAGACCGTTATCAGTACGAAGTCGCTTCACCTTCTTCTCTGTTTGATTCTCCACCAATATTTTCCACTCCTTGAAGCTACTGAATGCTTCACTTTTGTGCTTCATAAAAATTATCCAAGTCTTCCTCGAATAATCATCAATCATAGACACAAAATATCTGTGACCTTTCAGTGACTCTACTCTGGATGGACCCCAACCGTCTGAATGGATGTAATCGAGTGTGCCTTTTGTTCTATGAATTGCCTTGCGAAAGCTCTTTCGATGCAGCTTCCCAAATACGCAGTGCTCACAGAACTCTAGACTCTTGGTCTTGTGACCACAGAGAAGACCTTGCTTCGACAGAAGTTGCATCCCACGTTCACCCATATGTCCAAGCCTCATATGCCACAACTTAGTTATATCTTCCTCTGAGATCTCTGGTGATGCAAGATTTGCTGAACCTGTAATGGTAGTACCCTTCAGCAAATATAGAGTACCGTTCATGAAACCCTTCAGAATCACATCAGAACCCTTGCATACATTCAGAACTCTATCACCACCCGAATATTTGAACCCTCTACTGTCCAGAAGATTCATGGATATCAAATTCTTCGTCATTGATGGAACATGCCTAACCTCGTTCAATGTGCAGAATCTACCATCATGTGTCCTGAGCTTGATTGAGCCAATCCCAGCAATCTTGCAGACAAAATCATTTGCCATCTTAATCTTGCCGTCAAGTACCTCTGTGTACTTCGAAAACCACTCTCTCTTCGGTGTCATATGGTAGGATGCTCCTGTATCCATAACCCACACATCAGAAGAGTGTGTGTGTCCGTGCACAACAAGAGCGATGTCACTATCAGACTTGGCTTCATCCTCAGCTACTGCAGCAGATCCAGGCTGTTGCTCCTTCTTCTTCTTGGGACAGTCTGACTTCTAATGTCCCTTCTCTTTGCAATAGTTGCAAGTATCAGTTGGCTTAGGACCTCTTGGAAACGATTTTCTGTCTTTCGACTTCCTTTTGTTCCCATGTCCCTTCACACCACTGACAAACAATCCCGAAGCTTGATTGTCTGTCCCTGAGCTGGATGCCTTATGGCGTAATTCCCGACTGTGAAGTGCCGACCTAACTTCTTCCAGTCTCACTGTATCTTTGCCAACAATGAACGATTGCACGAAGTTCTCGAAAGAGTTCGGCAAAGATACCAACAGGATTAGAGCAGCGTCTTCATCCTCCACCTTAACATCGATGTTACGCAGCTCCAGTAATATCGAATTTAACTTGTCAAGATGGTCGCGAAGCTCAATACCTTCTTGCATACGCAAGGCAAAGAGGCGTTGCTTCATAAGTAGCTTGTTCGTTAGAGATTTTGTCATGTACAAGCTCTCCAACTTCTGCCACAAACTAGCAGCAGTTTTCTCATCCGACACTTCGATGATGATATCGTCTGCTAGACACAACAAAATTGTTGAGAACGCCTTCTCTTCTAGAGTCTCCAAATCAGCTGCTTCAGATTTCTTCTCTGACAATGGTCCCCAGATGCCTTGTTGCTTCAACAACGCCTGCATCTTAATCTGCCAAAGACTGAAGCTATTTCTCCCATCAAACTTGTCGATCTTTGCTCTTATTCCAGACATCTTCTCACTAGATCACAACCCGAAGCTCTGATACCAGTTTGTTGTAACAATTGTGAGAGAAACAGATGCGGAAACAGATGAATAAAAATGATGTAGCAACGACACAAAGATTTAACGTGGTTCACCAACTTGGCTACGTCCACGGGGAAAGAGAGATCTTATTATTGGAGGCGATATTGAGTTTACAGAGTGCAAGTTCAGGGTTACTTCAAATACAAGATATATATAGTAAATCTCGCATCTAAAACCCTAGACTAAACGGACTCATAGGCTTAAGCCCACGATCAGATGTAACATCCATAATAACTTGATGCAACGCTCTTGATGCAACCGAGTCGGGTATGATGTACGTGATGTAACATCCATCGTCTAGATGTAACATCCAGATTCAAGGCATATCAACATCACCCTTGGATTGTGGACGATACTGTTGCTCCATATAAACCACTGGACTTTGCAGTAGTGTCTCGCCTGAAAAGGTTCTCTGCAATGAACAAACTTAAGAAGATGGCTTTACGTGTAGTTGCAGAGAGACTATCTGAGGAAGAAATCAGTGGGCTCAAAGAACTATTCAAGATGATAGACACAGACAACAGTGGGACCATCACGTTTGAAGAGTTGAAAGATAGTATCAGAAGTGTTGGCTCAGAGCTTGTGGAATCAGAGATCCAAGAACTCTTGCAAGCAGTACCTAGCAACTCTCTTCTCATATATTAACTTTCACTAAGTAAAATCCAGTATCATCTTATGATTGTGTGTGTGTGTATCAGGCTGATGTTGATGAAAGTGGAACAATTGACTATGGAGAGTTTTTGGCTGCAACAATCCACTTGAACAAGCCGGAGAGAGAGGATAATCTAGTGGCTGCATTCTCTTTCTTTGACAAAAATGCTAGTGGTTGCATCACTATTGATGAACTCCAACAGGCTTGGAATCAGTTTGGTATAAAAGATTCACATCTTGATGAAATGATCAAAGACATTGATCAAGACAATGTAAGTAGTTAAGTACCTAAGTTACAAAAAGACCTTTTGACTGTTTCCTTATGAAGGAGCTAAGATGAAATGTGAATGGTGTTTGCTTCTCGTAGGATGGACAGATAGACTATGGAGAGTTTGTGGCAATGATGAGGAAAGGCAATGACAATGTTGGAATCAGCAGGAGAACAATGAGGAACACTCTCAACTTTGAGAATCCTCTTCCTCAAGAGTCAAATGAATGACTAAACTTTTTATTTTACTGAAATTTTCTTGATAGAACTTCATGTTTCTGTTTTATTCCAATTCTGACTAGTGTAATTGGAATTAAGCTCTTACCAATTATCAAACTTTGATCTTACCATGGGATGAAAAAAACTGAAATAACTGCAAGAAATAGGAATCACAGAGTACAATGCAGCCTTATCAAATTGCTAGGAGAAACACATAAAAAGTTGATTTAACAGAATGATGCAGAAGAGGGACAAAGCTAGCTAGAAGACAACAGTGTCAAGCATGGTGCCCAGTGAGGGACAAAGCTCTCTAGCAGTTACTTAACAAAATTATTGCAAGGTATTTTATGACATGACCATGACCACTTAGACTTTCTCTTATGTTAGAATCAGATTTTCATCATGAAAAAAGTTTCTTCTGACACTTTCACCATAATTTATACTTCTAACACTTAATTTTGCTCATCTATCTACTAATAATAGCAATCTCAATTAATTCAAAAGGTTGTGAATTCCACTTATGTTGAAAGGTTGTGTCTTTTCAACAATTAAAAGTTATATCTTTTTATTTAAAAATAACTATTTATATTGAAAGAATGTGACCATTTATATTGAAAAGTTGTGACTCTTCATATAAGTATTATTACAAAAAGACACAACCTTTTTAATTCAAAAGATGTGACTCTTCAAACAAATTTTTAAAAATCTATAAATAGTCCAATGTCCACGCTTTCTCAAAGCATAATTTTCACTAATCAAATAAAATGGTGAAGAAAAAAATAATTAATAATAGCAAACCCGAACAATGTTGAAAAGTTATGTGTTTTATAAGAATTTTATTTCCTGTTAAAAGTTGTGTCTTTTTATTATATATTAAGATATGTCATTTCATTATTTATTTCAAGAGTTATGTATTAGTTAGTATTTAAATTAAAAGGATGTAATTATTTAAATGAAAAGTTGTGACTATTCATATATGTATTATTTCAAAATAACTACCTTTAAATTGAAAAGATGTGACAATTTAAATTGAAAAGTTGTGATTATTTATATAAGTATCATTTCAAAATAACCACATTTAAACTGAAAAAAATGTGACTATTCATCTATATGAAAGTTGCATCTCTTAATTTTTTATATGAAAAGTTGTATTTATTAGTATTGAGATAAAAAATTATGTCTTTTCGTTTTTATTTTGCTCATATCTATTTATTAATATTTCATAAATATTTGCAATTGAATTATTTCTAAAAATCAGTGTATATTGATTAATATGAAAATTTGAATCTCTTAAGTTTTATACATAAAAGTTGTATCTCTTAAATGTTTTACATGAAAAACCCAAACAATGTTGAAACGTTGTGTATTTTTATAGAAATTTTATTTCTTGTTAAAGTTGTGTATTTTCGTTATTTGTTTCAAGAGTTGTGCATTAGTTAGAATTTAATTTTAAAATATGTAATTACTTAAATGAAAAGTTGTGACTATTCATATTTCTATCATTTTAAATTAATTACATTTAAATTTGAAAAGATGTGACTATTTAAATTGAAAGATGTGACTATTCATATATATGGATAAAGTAAAAGCAAAAAAGACATGAATTTTCATTTCAATACAAATAAAAATAAATTTTCATAAAAAAACTTAAGAGACACAATTTTCATATTAACAACGATTAAAAAAAGATAAATATTTACGTGGTGTCATCAACGAAGAGGTACAAATGTGTTGTGATTTAAGATATATGAACACATCATAATCTAAGAGGTATGAACGTGTTGTGATCCAAGAGGTACAAACATATCATGATCCAAGGAGTATAAACGTTTTGTAACTGAAAGGATGTGAATGTATTTTTACCGAAAATATACAAAACGGACGTGACCGAAAGGCTGCCAATGATCATAAACGAAAAAGTGTGAATGGATCTTGACCGAAAAGATGTGAAATTAATCTTGACTGAAAGGGTGGGAACGGATCTTGACCGTGATCAAAAGGGTGCAAATGGGTTATGACCAAAATGGTGCAAATGATTGTGACCGAAAGATTGTGAATGGATCGTGATCGAAAAATTGCAAACAGGTCGTGACCAAATGGTGCAAATGGTCGTGATCGAAAGGTTGCGAATGGGTTGTGACCGAAAAAGTGTAAACGGGTCATGACAAAAAAAGAGTGTGAACGGATCGTAACCGAAAGGATGTGGACGATTTGTTACCGAAAGAGTGTGAATGGGTCTTGGCTGAAAGGGTGCGAACGAGTCGTAACCAAAGGTGTGTCACTGTCAATGGATCATGACCAAAGAGGTAAGAATGGATCGTTACTGAAAATGTGTAAACGAAACATCACCGAGAGAATGCTAAAGGTCAACCATGATGTTGGTGATATAAGAGTAAAAAATTTTCTGGCCAACATAAAAAGTCTATTTAAAATAACTACAAATTTTTATGAAGTATTAATATATAGATATGAGTAAAGTAAAAACAAAAAAAACATAAATTTTCATGTCAGTACTAATAAATACAAAAAAAAATCATATAAGTTTACTTTTCATATTAACACGGATTAAAAATTATAAATATTTATATAGTGTCATCAACAGAGAGGTATAAATGTGTTGTAATTTAAGAGATATGAACGCGTCATAATCTAAGAGGTACGAACATGCTATGATCCAAGAGCTACAAACGTATCATGATCCAAGGGGTGGGAAAGTGTTGTGATTGAAAGGGTGTGAATGTATTATGACCGAAAAATGTACAAAAAGATCGTGACTGAAAGGCTATGAACTGTCATAAACAAAAGGGTGCGAACGGTTCTTGACCAAAAGGATGTGAAATTAATCCTGGCCGAAAAGATGCGAATGGATCTTGACCATGACAAAAAGGGTACAAATGAGTTATGACCGAAAGCGTGCAAATGAGTTATGACCGAAAGCGTGCAAATGGTCATTTTTGAAAGATTGCAAATGGTCGTGGCCGAAAGGTTGCGGATGGATCGTGACCGAAAGGTTGCGAATGGATCATGACAAAAAAATTGCAAACGAGTCGTGACCAAAGGGTGCAAATGGTCGTGACCGAAAGATTGCAAATGGGTTGTGACAAAAAAGTGCAAACGTGTCGTGACCAAAAGGCTTAAACGGATCGTAACTGAATGAGTGTGAGCGGATCGTAACTGAAAGAACGTGAATGGATCGTGAATGAAAGGGTGCAAACGAGTCGTATCCAAAGGAGTGCCAATGAATCATGACCAAAGAGGTAAGAATGGATCGTGAATGAAAGGGTGCAAACGAGTCTTATCCAAAGGAGTGCCAATGAATCATGACCGAAGAAGTAAGAATGGATCGTGACTGAAAAAGTGCGAACGAGACATCACTGAGAGAATGTTAAAGGTCAACCATAATGCTGGTGATATAAGAGTATGATTTTTTTTCGGCAACATAAAAAGTCTATCCAAATGAGAATATATCAATTTTTTAATATTTCTTAGATTTTGCCTGTTTTTACCCATCCGAAAACTTTTTTGTCTTATGGTCAACTATGGTGCTGGTGATATAAGAGGATGACCTTTTCTCGACAACATAAAAAGTCTATCCAAATTAGAATATATCATTTTCTTAATATTTCTTAGATTTTGCATGTTTTTACCCATCCGGAAACTTTTTTGTCTTATGGATCCCAATTTCAATTTACACCCTTTCGTTCACGCCATTTACACTTTTTCGGTCATGACACATTCATACCTTCGGTCAAGGCACATTCGTCCACCCCTTGGAACAAGTTCATACCTCTTGAATCGCATCATGTTTGTATCCATTGGTTTACGACGTGTTTGTACCTCTTAGATTATGAATCGTTCGTACTTTTTTGTTGACAACACAATCGTCTAACGTAAACGATACATTTTTTATTTATTATAAATTGATATAATTTAAAATTTTGGAATAACTTACCTAAAATAATAAAAATGTATAATTTTATTAGTATTGATTTATTTGTATTTTAGTTGTAATTTAAAATTATAGAATATACATTTTTAATATTATCTATAAATAAATATAAACACATATGTTCTACATTTTGACATGAGAATTTTTTTGAAAATAAAATTATTTTTTTATATAATATATAAATTATAATATGATATATTTATTTATAAAAAATGAGTTTCTACGCGATATCGCGTGGGTTCCTTATCTAGTTTCTCTAATAAGCTTTCCTAAAAAAATATTATAAGACAAACTTTTTTAAGTTATTATTTTTGTTTTAATCAAGTAGAGGAGTGTATGATGACTTTTCTCCTTACCTCCTTTTTATTCTCTTTTATCAACAAAAATATCTAACTAACATGTTATCTACATTAGTTTCCTAAGTTTTTGTCTAAATGTTATCCACAAATCCTCCTTTTGCGATAAAAGTTAAGCAAAATACTCTAAAACCAAAACCAAAATTCCTCTTTTGATTACCTTTCCTAATTGTGCGCCTGATGCACATTATTTAAAGTATTTATGTCACAATAAGTTTATATAATATATAATTTGAAAGTTCACTTAATTTTTTGAAATGACAACAAGTTGTATTAGTTTTTATATTTGAGGGAAACTAGAAAAAATTCTTCTCGAAATTATATTTGATTTTTTATCAAATTTAAAACACAAGAAAGTTTCTTTCATAAGAAAAATCAATAATGAAGTCACGAATTATAACAATGTTGTGAAATGATAATTCAGTGATCTAAAATAAAATAACCTAGTCAATCAGTGAAAATAACAAGATAAACCTACTCAACCAGTGGGAAAATAAGAAGATAACCAAGTCAATCCTTCAAAACTAAAAAAACTAAAATTAGATATGTAGCTTAATTTTGGATTTTTGTAAAAACAACTAACTTAAAAAAAATTTCTGTGCATATGAACTTGTCAATTCTTATTTTTAATTAAATTATTTGATAAATAATCTACAATTAAAAACTAAAGTGGATAAATGCATATGTATAACAGCTCCACAAAAACACTTCAAATCCATCGGATATTGTTTTATGCACAAATATTTGAATTTAAGTTCTATTTTTAGTTTTAAAACAGAGTAAATATTTATTATATGAAAAGAACTACAACTAGTTTTTTTGGGTCTATTTCATATATTCAAATCACATTTGTTTCTCATCTTAAACTTAGTCAATCCTAGAAATTCAGTTTAATTAAGATAATGAAGAAACAAATATAAAAAATCGTAGGCTGTTATTCTCTCGAAGTTACTATAAAAACATCTCATCTAAACACATTTCCAATACAATCGTTTTCTGCAGCAGAAACACAACACTAAAGCTATGAAAATGAAACAGTTCAATCTCTTATCCTTGTTCCTCATCCTCATTAATTCCTTTGGTTCAGCCAATTCAACCATTGTCTCTCATGATGAACGTGCTATCACCATCGATGGGCAACGCCGAATCCTTCTTTCAGGCTCCATTCACTATCCACGAAGCACTTCTGATGTATTTACTTACACTTCCACATCATTTGTAAATTTGTTTCGTCTTCTGCAAGTAATATTTATCATTTTTGATTGTGCTTTTGCAGATGTGGCCTGATCTCATCAGCAAAGCCAAAGATGGTGGGTTAGATACCATTGAGACCTATGTTTTTTGGAACGCACATGAACCGTCACGTAGGCAATATGATTTCTCAGGAAATCTTGATCTTGTCCGCTTCATCAAAACCATCCAAGGCGCGGGTCTATACTCTGTTCTTCGTATTGGACCTTATGTTTGCGCAGAATGGAACTACGGAGGCTTCCCCGTGTGGCTGCACAATATGCCTGACATGAAATTCCGAACAATTAACCCCGGTTTCATGGTAAAACCAAACTTCTTCAGTTTTACAAATCTCGCTATATTCATATATTTGAATTTCTTATATTGTTTTCTTCAATCTCTTTATACAGAATGAAATGCAAAATTTCACTACGAAAATCGTAAACATGATGAAGGAAGAGAGCCTCTTTGCTTCACAAGGAGGTCCAATCATCCTAGCTCAGGTACATTATTACAAATGTTATGGCAACAAATTTTTATGGTTCTTTAGTGGTCAACCACTTATTATATATGCATGCTACATATCATCAAAAACATTTATATATTCATAATGTCTTTCCTATATATTAATAAAAATGGATTTTATTGAAAAAACTTGTTCGCTTATATTTATAGATCGAGAATGAGTATGGGAACGTGATCTCATCCTATGGAGCGGAGGGTAAAGCCTACATTGATTGGTGTGCCAACATGGCTAACTCTCTAGACATCGGTGTTCCATGGATTATGTGCCAACAACCCCATGCTCCTCAGCCTATGATCGAGACATGCAATGGATTTTACTGTGACCAGTACAAACCAAGCAACCCGAGCAGCCCAAAGATGTGGACAGAGAATTGGACTGGCTGGTTCAAAAACTGGGGAGGCAAACATCCTTATAGAACCGCTGAAGATCTTGCTTTTTCCGTTGCTAGGTTTTTTCAAACGGGAGGAACTTTCCAAAACTATTACATGGTAAGATTCAGCTACATGCATAAAAATATTTGTAAAATTAGTTAATTATATTTACTAAACTCCTTTTTGTTAAGAGATTTGGTTACTAATTTTTTTGTTCATTTGTTATATGCATGTGCGACAATGTACAGTACCATGGTGGTACTAACTTTGGAAGAGTTGCAGGAGGTCCATACATCACCACTTCATATGATTACGATGCTCCTCTTGATGAATATGGCAATAACTTCACACTTTATATATATAAATCGCTTAAAATGTTGGTTAATATATACAGTCTTAACTTATATCTATATATTTTCAGGTAACTTGAACCAACCGAAATGGGGTCACTTGAAACAGCTACACACGTTGTTGAAATCCATGGAGAAGCCTTTAACTTACGGAAATATCTCAACAATCGATCTTGGCAATTCCGTCACGGTTAGACCCGATCATATTTCCATATTTTCCCTTCTTGACAATAAAACTGAATGGTATCATTAACCCACATGTTGTATCTTTGAAAAGGCTACGGTTTACTCAACAAACGAAAAATCAAGCTGCTTCATCGGTAATGTGAACGCAACTGCGGATGCTTTGGTCAACTTCAAAGGGAAAGACTACAATGTACCGGCTTGGTCCGTGAGTGTTCTTCCTGACTGCGATAAAGAGGCTTATAACACTGCAAGAGTGAATACTCAGACATCGATCATTACCGAAGACTCTTGTGATGAGCCTGAGAAGCTGAAATGGACATGGAGGCCCGAGTTTACTACTCAGAAGACCATTCTCAAAGGCAGTGGAGACCTCATTGCCAAGGGTCTTGTAGACCAAAAAGACGTTACAAATGATGCTAGTGACTATCTTTGGTACATGACTAGGTAATATATATATATATATGAACCAATTAAATATTTCTCTTTTATATTTTTGTTAATTCTTATGACCGTTTAAATCCTGATTCAAACATTAGCTCTATAGAAAGTCACATGACGAGTATTCCACTGTATCAAGATTGTACAATTTTAACTGATTTTTTTGTATGGTTTTGATACTAATTTTGAACTAGGGTTCATCTCGACAAGAAAGATCCAATTTGGAGCAGAAACATGTCGCTAAGGGTTCATAGCAACGCTCATGTTCTTCATGCTTACGTCAATGGAAAATACGTAGGTAACGAAATCGTGAGGGACAACAAATTCGATTACAGATTTGAGAAGAAGGTGAACCTCGTTCACGGGACTAATCACCTTGCACTTCTCAGTGTTTCAGTTGGACTACAGGTAAAAAAACAAAACCATATATAGCTTATTGAATGTATGATGATATCCTAAATTTATTGTGAAAAAATTGAAATTGTGGTCTTAATGTGCTTTAGAATTATGGACCTTTCTTTGAGAGTGGTCCAACTGGAATCAACGGTCCTGTGAAATTAGTCGGATACAAAGGAGATGAAACGATCGAGAAAGATCTATCGAAGCATCAATGGGACTACAAGATTGGTTTGAATGGATTCAACCACAAACTTTTCAGCATGAAATCCGCTGGTCACCACCACCGTAAATGGTCAACCGAAAAGCTACCAGCTGATCGAATGTTGTCATGGTACAAGGTCAGTATCAACTAAAAATATTTCTCTATAAAACCATTTGATATTGCAAATAAGCAAGTTTCTTACAAGAAGTGTTCTCTTCAGGCAAATTTTAAGGCTCCTCTAGGTAAAGATCCAGTGATTGTCGACTTGAATGGTCTTGGGAAAGGGGAGGTTTGGATCAATGGTCAGAGCATCGGACGCTATTGGCCAAGCTTTAACTCTAGTGACGAGGGCTGCACCGAGGAATGTGACTACCGTGGGGAGTATGGTAGCGACAAATGTGCTTTCATGTGCGGCAAACCAACTCAGAGATGGTAAACTTAAAATGAAATAAGTTATTTATTATTTTCATGTTGATATGCCTTTGTTTCAACTTTTAGAAAACTTTTACTCAGAATAAAAAATGGCTACTATAATTCATCTGAATTACTGGATCTTTAACGGTCGAATTCTTGTAGGTACCATGTTCCAAGATCGTTCTTGAATGACAAGGGACACAACACTATCACACTATTCGAAGAGATGGGTGGTGATCCCTCAATGGTGAAGTTCAAGACGGTTGTTACCGGAAGAGTTTGTGCCAAGGCTCATGAGCACAATAAAGTGGAGTTGTCTTGCAACAACCGGCCAATCTCAGCCGTCAAATTCGCGAGCTTTGGAAATCCGTCTGGCCAGTGTGGGTCATTCGCTGCTGGTTCTTGCGAAGGAGCCAAGGATGCTGTGAAGGTCGTGGCTAAAGAATGTGTTGGAAAGCTCAACTGCACTATGAATGTGTCTTCCCACAAGTTTGGATCTAATTTGGACTGTGGAGATTCACCTAAGCGATTGTTTGTGGAAGTTGAGTGCTAGATTAGATCTTTATCTCTAGGCTATCTAGCTAGTGATTGCAATAATTCTCTTAAATAATTTAGATAGCTCTTCTGGTTAAATAATGTTTCTTGTTTTTTTTTTGTTCCATCATAATTTTTTAGATGGATCGGATGTAGGGTTGTGGAAATAAATATTAAGATCAAATAAAAACTCTCTCTTAAATATTTTTCCTTGACTTTTTTTTTATTTATGAGAATTTTTATACACAATAAACGACCGATTACAACGAAAAACTATCACTTGGTATATTAAAATCTTGTTTTGCCTACTGTAATATATTCTGAGTTTAATTAGATCAATAAACAATGTTTTTTACATCAATAACAATGTTATTTATTGAGTGATAAAATGGGTTTTTTCAATGTAAAAAACAATGTGGTTTTGGTGTATAATATTGTTTTTAAATTATTTTGAATACTTTTAAGAAATAAACTTAAAGTCTTAAACAAAAAAAATCTCAAAATGATGTCTAAAAAAGGTCCCAAAATCTAATATATTAATTTAGGGATCTATTTTTATCTACTATTTGAATTTGTCATTTAAATTTTGGGCTTTTTCATAAATGTTACTAGAATATATTACTAGATTTTAACCCGCGCGCTCGCGCGGGTGTTTAATTGAACTTTTATAAATATATTTATACGATGTTAGTATCCATTCATGTTTGGTTCGGGTCTATTTGGATTTTGAGTTTTTGAGTTTGAAGAATTTACCCTATTCATGTATTTATAAATTTTGATCCAAGTTCGGTTCAGATCCTTTCGGGTTCGGTTCGGATTTAGATAACCCGTTTAAATTATATGTAAACATTTAAGTTTAAATATACTTTAATTTTCTCAAAATATAAAAATAAAAATAATATATAACATATGAATTTGAATAACATATCAAAATACTTAAATTCAACATAAAAATTGGTTTGACTTGAATATTTAGATGGAGAATCAATATATATTTTAAGTATTTTTGGTGATTTGAGTATTGTTTTGCTATTTTAAATATTTATTTTTGACAATCTGTATATATTTTCAAGTATTTTGGACTATTTCAAAATATATTATATATTTTTAGATATTAAATTTAAAATAATTAAAATATTTAAGTATATATAAATATGATTCAGATATATTCGGATACATGTAATATTACGGTTTGGACCAGGTTCAGTTCTATTTCTTTAGATACAAAAATTTGAATTCATGTGAATATTTAACCAGTTTTGGTTTGGACTTGATACTATTTTTTGGACCGAATTTAGTTTGGTTCTTTTGATTCGGGAATCCGAGTTTTATCTGAACCCTTTTGCATAATAATATTTTTGGATATTCAACAATCAAAAGATTCAAAACAATATCATATGTAATTCACCTTTTGTATGATAGCATTTTTGGTTGTCTCTACAAATATTTAATTAATTTATATGTCTGGTTTTTATTTTTCAATTAATATTTAAATATATCGTATAGATTTTGATGTTTATATAATGTAAATAGATAACAACATATACCTTATTCAATTTATTTTTATATGTAATTTAATTTGTTATCAGTTGGTAGTATATACCGATAAAATTTCATAAAAATTTTCACACTAAATTTATTATGAAATAACAAAATCGAAAAACACCCTTAGAATATTATTATACGTTCAAGTATTTATATACAAATTATTTTTATGAGTTTAAAAATTACAAAATGTTATTCTTAGTAATTTTATGTAATTTATTTGCTATTAGTAATTTTTATTATGTTAATTTGTAAAATCCTTAAATCTACCTATAAACTTAGAAAATTGAGCTTCTTAATGGATATTGAAAAATACAAAAAACATATTCTAGACAAAAGGGTTGTTGTACATTTTAACCCAACATACAATAGGCCATGTATTTATTTACCTGTGACTTTTATTTGATATGTGACCTTTAAAAAAAATATCAGTTTAGTCAAGCGAAAACAAAAACGACAAGTAACTTTGCCTTCTCCCCTTCTCTTAACGACTGCATCTAGATGAAGAAATAAGAACAATCGATCGGAGGCTGATACAAATGGAACACATATCAGACGGAACTACAATGATCCCGATCCAACGGAAAAAGGGTATCGAAGTACGAACGGTTTGACAGAAGCATCTAAAGGTATGTCTTCGTTCTTATTTCTGAACTCTTTAAGTTTTGTTCAATCGATATATCTTCACATGCATGTCAAAATCCACTTCATAATACAACTATACTTAAATCATATGAACCGTACAGAAAACAAAAATGAAGCTGAAGCGGCGGTGGGAGATAATATTGGTAAGGTATTTCCTAAATTCTACCCCTTCCGTTTCATATTAAGTGTCGTTGTGGAGAATTTTTTTCGTTACAAAATAATTGTCGTTCTCGACTTTCAATGCAAAATTTATTAGTTTTATTTAGTAATTTATTTTTCTATTGGTTGAAATTTATTAGTTTTATTTAGTAATTTATTTTTCTATTGGTTAAAATATCGTTAGATGTATTGGTAATTGTGTTTTTATATTAGAAATATAAAAATTAATTGTTTTATTAACACTTAATATGAAACAGAGGGAGTATTTTTGATGGCCAGTTATAATGTTCTCAAGTGATTTTCACCAATTCATATATTTATTTAATCATGAGTCATTCTTTTTCTTGATTTGTAGTGTTGCTGGGAATCCATTGATCTGTAGAAGCAGCCCACCTGAGATTTGTTCTGGATATCACCTGTCCAAGCCCTCTTTACGTTTCTTTGAGCTTCTCATCGGGTAAAACTCTCTTTCTTGCTTTGAATTTGTTATTGTCTGTCACAATAGAAAAATAATTACAATTGTAAAATGATGAAAGATATTAGGCACAGTCAATACAAAACCTTACAATACACATATAACTCTTGTACTAATACAGTATTGAGTTGTCTTATAAATGAGGAACTTGATTGTTCTTATGGAATTGATTTTAATGTTCTGTAGGAATAACAAGATACATCGTTGTTAGTGTCAACAGACAGCAAATTAAATTGAAAACATGTACTTACTTGATGTCTTCAAGAGTAAACTCAGGTTTCATCCTTGGTTTGCATGAACAATGAATTGTTTTTAGCCCTCCCAAATTAATAACCTGGCCCATCAAGTCTGTAAAAGAACAGGGTGGTCGAAAATGTTTTTTTATTCAAATCAATATCGCTAGGCCTGGGCGTTCGGGTACCCGTTGGCATTCGGATCAGATTTTTCGGGCTTTCAGATTTTCGGGTTTACGTTTCTAGGTCCCATACTAAAATTTTATTAGTACGGGTCGGGTTCGGATAATAACACTTCGGGTTCGGTTCAAAATTGTTTTGCATTATAAAACCCATAAAGTAATCATATATCTTTTGGATTCGGGTTATATCGGTTCAGTTCGGATATAACCAAAGTAAAAAACAAAATTTTTGAAGTAAAACATAAAGAACAACATCTAAATTAAAGAAAAATTAATCTATCACTTATAAAATTGATAAAATAACAATAAAATGTTAAATCAAGCATGAAAACAAACATCATTTGTAAACAATATGTATTGCCTTATAGAGAGTAAAATTTTTATTTCAATGAGCAAATTATAAAATACTTATTTATAACTAATTGTGTACTTAAAGCATTTATTAGAATTTTAATATTTATTATTATATATAATATTACCACAAATATTGAATTTAATAATTGGAATACTTATATATATTTCAAAATATTTATATTGACTATTAATTTCGGATTTTTTGGGTTACCCGTTTGGGTTCGGATATTTTTTGCACCACCCTACAAGACCCGTTTGGGTATTTTTACGTTTCGGGTCGGATAACGGGTCGGGTTTTTCGGTTCGGATTCGGTTCTGTTCGGATTTCGGGTTCCGGATTTTATGCACATGCCTAAATATCACAGGTAATAATTTGAAAACGTACCAGTGAGGAAACATGGTTTAAGTGATCCATGTAAAACACTTTGAAAATCTACCAAACTTAGAAACATGTTATCATTCCTAAGTGTAGATTTTGTGATTGTTGTGTTTTTGCAAGAAGCCCATTTTGTAAGAATGATCAGTTGATCTATACATTCTTGTTGCAGGGCTGAGGGTGAAAATCTGATTTTCAAAGAGGTTTCACCTAGACCAGGACGAGTTAGTCTGGTGGTGTACGGCTTGCGGCTGCAAGTACGACCCTCGGGTTCGATTCGCACTGGCCACCAGGGAATTTACATGCGGACTTGCTCTGGCGCCCGAGACCGAAGACCGTTGCCTGGCCATGACCCACCCTCGGGTGTGCGTCCGCGCCGCTAAAGGGTTCGGTCTCTAGTCTGGATCACCACGGTGGAGCCAGGACACTCGGTTATCAAAAAAAAAAAAGAGGTTTCACCTACTCATAACTAAATCAGTTTGGCTTGGAATAGTAGTGATGTTTCCTACGATAGGTATGGTCTCATTTATAGGAGTAGATTCACCGATTTTGTATATAAAATGTACAATATATTCAAAAGAATAGAAACGTTTAGTTTAGGAAGTCCTTATATTTTTGGTGCTATAATATATGTTAAAAATCTCAGAATGGAAATCACAACTATATATGGTTTTAAGTTACTATAAATTATGGAAAACTCAAAAACCCAATTGATTTCCTTTTTTGTTATGTTGACTGCTTTGAAATATGAAAAAAAATTGGAATGTTATTGAGTTTAGGAATAATCGAATTTATTAGTTTTAAAGATTAGCTATACGTGATTTGCAAGTTTTGAAACAGGATCTCTTGATTGTGTTGTTGCTTGATATCGTTTTATTTATGATAATTGCGTGGAAGTAGGAAACGTATTTGAAATATTATTGAGTTTAGGAAAATAATAAATTATTAGTTTTGATTTTCTGCACCAATAATATCTAATGATACCAACTACAATATCTTATTATGATACTCAGTAACCTAACTAAGTATTTAAATAACATTTTATACGTGTTTGATAAATCATAATATATATGCTGTTACAAACCATAAGATTGATCATAACAAAAAACTGAGTAAACACAACAATACATGAAATTAATCTTTTAGATGAGAAAATGTTCATTGATAGCACAACAATGTATATTTCGAAAGCATGATAGAGATTGGATCGAATTATATGGTTAAATATTTATACAATTGGTTTTGATTATGCAGACTAAACTAAGGCATGCTGGCGAGAATGACGTTATATAGATGGGATTATAAGAGTTAATTTTGGTCCATCCGGATGAGGTACAATTTAATAAAGTTAAGTGCCGAGAATTTATTTAGGTGGTTTAGGAATCTTATGAAACGACAGTTTATTAAGCCAGTGGTGTAAGCATGTAATTTTTGAGGAAAACTTAGGATTGTTATAAATCATGGAGTAGATTGCCATTAACCAGGTCTGGTCCAAGACCGGCCCAATACCTAGAAGATGAAGAGATGGCCGAAGCCTAGAGAGAGGAGAGAGAGAGCCGACTTCTGGAGAGAGAGAGAGGCGGATACAAAGCTTGGAGAAAAGGAAACTCTTTCCTTTTCCTAGTAGATGTAATCTTTCCATTATTATGTATTAGTAGTTTTCCTAATCCTAGTGAGTTTAAGTTTTGAATACTTTCCATTTATCTTTATCTTGTAATCCTTATATAAAGGAACCCCCTTGATCATTAATAAGAACACAGAAATATTCAGTCTTTAAACTCTCTAATTACAACACGTTATCAGCACGATAGACTCCAAAACTCTGAGACAAAACCTAACCTAAAATCCGTCACACATAAACCCTAATCCAGGCGCAACTTAAAATCGATCGATCTCTCCAACCTTGAGGAACCAGACGACGAGCCACATATCAAATTGAAGCTCTTGACGAGACAAATCTATCAGCGCAAACCATTCGTCGATCCAATCTCAGACGCGCCCTCACTCACAGAAACAATACACGGCGCCGTCTTGGTCTTTTGGAACCCTAATCCGAACCAACAAGATTTTCTAGCCAAATTCAAATCATGTGAAAGATAAGTTTATCATACCTTAGTTGTTTGATGATATCTTGTTCAGATTATGGTGTTCATGTAATCTAATACTCCTTGTTTTTATTTCATGAGCTGAGAGGAGTTGGTGCAAAGATCTAATCCCGAAGAACCCTAAATTGTTCTTGCTTGCGTTCCGGCTTGCGTTCCGGCTTGCAAACACCCGATCAGCTAAAGCCCTTAAGCGTTCCTGATCCTAGACATTTGCATCTTCCTGTTCACAATAGAGCCAGCCCACGTTCGCATCACAGCCAGCTCGCAATTCAGATCAGCCGCTTGCAAAGGCAACAACTCGCGTCCCGTCCCAGCTTGCGACCCGATAAGGAGACAGCTCGTGTCCGTGTGCAACTAGAGGTTCATCTGACTTTGGTGGTCCGGTTCAACCCTACAAAATAAAGGTAATTCGAATTCTGAAAACAAGAATCGAACCTGGTTGTTTTGTAAAGATTGAAACCCTAAAAGATAATCTCTAAAACTAAAAGCCATAGGTTAAATAGATCAATCCCCTATGAGTAAATCGAAACTCTATAAGTTCGATCTAAAACCTAAAAACGAGATTGATCCGTTGATCAATTAAAATCAGAACCTTAAAGGTTTTTGAATCTCAAATCAAATCCCCTTGATCAAAGATCAAAGTTCTCGAAATCCCCTAAAACCCTAATTTTGGAAAATCAGTTTTAATTTTGATTTGAAACTTGAGTGTTTGATTGATCGCCTAGAGCTATCATTAGGATTGTTTTAAAACTTGAATCTGAATCTTGTTTAAACTGAAACTCTAATCTCGAATTTAAAATCCTAAAGACCTTGAAACCTTAAACTTTAAAGATTGAAAGTTTAATATTGTTTTGAATGAAAGTTAGGTTGCTAGATTATTTAATCCTAAAACCTAATAGATATGCAACTAAGAAATAGGATTGAATGCATCTAGATCCCGTTTTGTATATGGTCGTGTGGCCTAATACATTGTTCATACTTGCGGCCTTGTGCCCTTGATTGATTGAAAGTCGTGTGGCTTAGTGCATATCTATGTGGCCGGTAGCCTAGTATCCGGATGGTTATATAAACCGGATTACATCATGATCCGATCCTTAAGATCGTTGTATCACATAATAGCCATAAGGTATAAGCATCACAATGCAAAGCCGTATGGCCTAAGCATCATAGACAGACTTATGAAATCATGTGCACTGATTATTTAAATTGGTTGCAAGGATTCTGAATCAAGAATTGATTGATGATTTCAGATGCCGAGTTTTAAACCCATGGATTATGCCATTCTAAATCTCTCTGGAGATAATTATCTAGAATGAGCAATGAACACTTCAGCTACCCTGAAATCAAGAGGACTCGGAAGGAGTATCATTCAGGGTGATTATGCAACTAGAAGTGAAAAGTTAAAGAGTCATTACAATAATGCGCCATCATCTCACTAAGGAACTGAGAAATCAGTATCTACATATTGAGAATCCTCGTGACCTTTGGACAGAATTAAAGTCCAGATACAATATGGTATTATTACCAAAGGTCAAACACGATTGGATGAGTCTCAGATACCAAGACTTTAGGACAGTGGCCGAGTTTCACTTTGCCTTGTCTAGGGTCGTGTACCAACTGAGATTATGTGGAGAAGAGGTAACAGATAATGATTGTCTATTCAAGACATACTCCACATTCCATCCAGAAGATTTGTTGTCAAAACATATCTACATAGAAAGAGGTTCTACCACTTACAATGACCTGATCTCTTGCCTAACGGTGATTGAGAATGACAAGGTACTAAAGAGGAACAGTGAGATGAGATACCCTGAAACAAATAAGACCGATATAGATCAGGATGAATCCAAGGGAGCCGTGTCCAATATAACTCAAGGAGTAGCCGGCATGTCTATTGACTAAGAGGGATCTCGACATTTTATTTTAAAGTCCTTGTTTTGTGATTTGCTTTTAACCTACTTGATGGTTCACGATTTTTATATATATAATAGAATTGATTTTGAATTCATTATGTCTTGCCTGATCTTACTTGAACATATAAATGATTTTAAAGAGTTGCCTAAAGGGCATAAAACCAAGTAAGAAATCATGAATGGGTATAGTAAGCATAGTAAAGAAACTATGGCTAAGGCATTGCCTTAAAAGACATTATACACACCCAAAAGAACAAATGACTCATTGAAGTTATAATGTATGGTTTCCAAGTAGAAACAATGGGTAAGGAAGGAAACAAGTTCCTTTAGATTTTAAGAAGAAAAACGTCTAAGACCTTGAAAAAAAGTGGTCGAGACTATACCTATGATCTCTACTGATCAAAACTATGCTACAGATCAGTATGATAAAGAGGCAAGAGATGTGGTAACCATATTTGAGATACACCACGAAATTATACATTATATGGCATGATAGGATTAGCCATCCTAAAGTCTAAACTTGATGCAAAGATTGAAAAGGCACAGAGTTATCCCATAAAAGATCTCACGTTGTGAAACATGTACACAAAGGGAAACTCATTAGGCTTAATTATCCCAAGCACCACGACCTTATAGTATGGTCATGAGGGGGAGAGAGGATAAACCCATGATCAATACTACAAGTTCGTGTACCACTATGGTCTAAGACCATGTTATATGGCTCGGTCATTACTCGGCCATAAAGGCATTTCCTCGGCCGTAGAGGCCATGATACAAACGGCCAAACCAAAGAGGCCATTACCCGGCTGAAGAGACCATGAGAATAAACGGCTCGGCCGTGACTTGGTCGTGACTTGGCCGCATAGTGCAGGCTTGGCCGCACACGTTCCATTACCTATAAAGGTTCGGCCAAGTAAGCTATTACCTATAAGTTATCGGCCATGTAAGCCATTTCCTATAAGGATAAGACTATAAAGTCTATAAGCTTGGGGACATTATGAATTTACATGTATAGAATGATAATATGCATCAGGCCATATAAGTGGGCATAGATATTCCCATCTCAGATTGAATACGGGTCATAAAACCAGACATACAACATCTTAAGAGATTTTGAATAAACCACCACATACATACATGTGCCGTCTAAGATGGAACCTCAGAAGAGGATTGGGAATATATAAGAATAGGATTTTTCTCCACGAAATCAAAAGGACCGAGAGCCAAAACATGGTTGATCAAATAGTGGCCAGGTACGGATTACATGAAACAAATGAGTCTGAATATTAAAGGAGAAAGATTATAAGCTGGACAAAGAAAGATTAAAAGAATGATAAGAATGGTTTTAACCATCATTGTCTTGGCAAAGATCCTCGGACTAGAGATTATAATTTGAGACGTCCAACGAAAGATTATATAAAGCTAGTTAATTGAGAAGCTAATCGAAATGCCAGAGACTGACCCGAGAAATGACTAACCAGCTTAGCACCAAATGAATGTCCTAGAAGAGACATAATCAAGTTGCTATAGAGTCTATAAAAGATAGACCAAGTGTTCCATAAGATAAAGGAATCTCGGATAGAAAAATGGTGCATAGAATACAGATCCGAGATTATAAGAGAAACCATACCAGACATTGAGAAAAGGCTACGCAGCTACACATCTAAGGTACCAAACCACGTAGTGTTGGGACGCCAAGCTACTAGTAATAAAGGTCCTGGATAATAAGATCTCAAATCTATAGATCATGTCTGGAACATAATGGAACCACATGAAAGTGTCGACACACACACACATTTGTATAAAGATACATAAAGTTATAGCACTTGAACATAAAGAGATAAACGAGGATCATGAACCCACGAATGAGTACTCATACAATCATAAAAGATCATAGAGAAGATAAAACGTGGAGATTCAAAGTAACTAAAAGAGATATGGGCGTATTGGCCATATACATATACAGAAACGCCATCTGATAAAACCAGTGAAATAGATGGATCTTGTGAGATAAAGAAACCGTGAGAGATGTACATGATGTAAGAGTGTTCATGTCTTCCTACTTAACAGCATTAGATCATAGCTTGTTACACAAGGTACTCACAGAGATCAAAGGAACATATTATAAGGAGATAAACTCCTATGTGGTGGATGCTGCTACAGATTTTCGAAATTGACAATGGTCTGGTCATAAGAAAGAAATTAGATACAAATGATGTAGTAAGTAGCATATGGATCACTGGATAAGATGAAAGAACAGCTTCGTTCCTAAGCTGATTCATGGACTGAAACATAAAGCAGCTGCATACAGTATATAAAAGAAATTGATCACGCATGATCATTGATCTTGGAGTTGTATAAAAGACAATCCAATACAGTCCATATATTTGAAATTCCTTGTGATTATACTAAACCTAAAAGAGGTTAGTAGACATAGAATAAATCTATGTGGGTGTCCGACCAAAAGCGTCCGGCCCCGGCCCTTCAAACTAAAGATGTCCAACTTTGTCCGTCTAAGGGCGTCCGGCTCTTCAGCAAAGAGCGTCTGGCTCTTCTACTAGACGCGTCCGGATTTTAAGACTAAAAGGCGTCTGGTCCTTCTTCTTGATCACGGGCTAGTAGAGACAAAAGATCAACCGGATACAAATGTATTGTAGTCCATAAGCTTGTGAGAGCCGAGATCTATGACCTAATAATATATATTTCAGTGTGTGATATAATCCACAATAACAGAGGTCATGAGACACCATCAAGAAATGGATAAAAGACTACAATGTCCGAGATAGATATGGTACTGCTTAAAGCAAGAAAGATCGATGTCCACACGAGAGATACATGAGAGTATTCGGCCACAGAGCCATAATGAGAGATTATAAAACTCACAGCAATGATCATTGATCTTGAACCCTCATGAGACAAGTAGTGGACATGTATAGACGAGGTCTATGACCCAGACATGGATCGGCCAGATCGAGACATAGGTTCATGATAACCATGTCTAGTACATTGTCCATAAATACTTATTTTGTCCGATCAAAGTAAAGAGTTAACAGTAGACGATCACGTCTAGACTATGGACACATGCAAACACGATTTGCAAAGACCCAATAGTGATCCCCGAGAACAATATGGTTCACATTATGAGCACACATGCTTTAACGGGACACTCGATGTCAAGAGACATGAGAAACGACCTAAGAGGTCAAAGTGGTCTAGATACGGCTTAGTAATGAACTTGACCAATTACTCCCTTCCTACATATACAGGAAAGATCACGCACTAGATGCGTAGAATGTAGAAACCTACACTGAGATTCACATCAGGGGGAGTAGTGCGTGTTGTACTCTTTTTCCTTCATCATGGTTTTGTCCCACTGGGTTTTCCTGATAAGGTTTTAATGAGGCAACATGAAGCGTACTACAAATCTTGTATGGTTATGGCATCCAAGGGGGAGTGTTATAAATCATGGAGTAGATTGCCATTAACCAGGTCCGGTCCAAGACCGGCCCAATACCTAGAAGATGGAGAGATGGCCGAAGCCTAGAGAGAGAAGAGAGAGAGTCGACTTCAGGAAAGAGAGAGGCGGCCACAAAGCTTGGAGAAAAGGAAACTCTTTCCTTTTCCTAATAGAAGTAATCTTTCCATTATTATGTATTAGTAGTTTTCCTAATCCTAATGAGTTTAGGTTTTGGATAATTTCCATTTATCTTTATCTTGTAATCCTTATATAAAGGAACCCCTTGATCATTAATAAGAACACAGAAATATTCAGTCACTAAACTCTCTAATTACAACAAGAATTATTTTATTTTTTTACTCCTGTTTTAATAGATTAGATACTACTTTATAAATGGAACCTACCTACTTAAATCTAACCGACGTCTGTTAATTAAACTTAACCAATGTCATATTAAACATACCTTTGGTTATCTCCAGTGTTTTTAAAACCGGACCGACCCGATGGTTGGACCGGGTTCGACCATGAACCGGTTATATAGCCGGGTTGGTCTAGTAATTGGTTCGACCAAGAACCGGCCACATAGCCGGATTATATTTCAAATTTATTAAACCAATAAAAACCACTAAAACTATCAAAAATCTATAAAGCATCCATATAAACAAGAAACTAATTTATATTTATAATATTTTATGTTCAAAATTGATTAATATTTTAACTATGCATCATGTTTACTAATATTACTTTTATATTTAAATACTAAAAAAAATTAAACCATATTATTGAACCAGGTTTGACCCGGTCGAACCATATTGAACCGTGACCCAAAATATTTCCGGTTCAGCTTCCGGTCCGGTTTTAAAAACACTGGTTATCTCTTAATAGAATTAGATCATACAAAACTGAATCACTCTTATACTAATCATCAATACACTACTCATTTTATAATGTGTCTTCAATACTCATTCTATATGGACATCATGTTTGTAGACAAAACCGTCTTTGCTTCTATTCTGTTCATATCACAAACTTCACCTGCATCTACGCTTGAATCATATAAATATTAAATTACTCTTCTGTTTCCTCATATTTCAGAACACTAACTGCACCTGCATCTAAGCTTGAATCATATGAATATTAGATTAGATTCACCTTTTACATTACATAAGTTTTTTTTTGTTTATCATATCACAGCATACAGTTCATACATGTATATAAGATTACTTTTTTGTTTCCACAATAATATTACGTGTATTGCAAACAAGAAATCCACCAAGAACAACATATTTTTTGTAACTTTTCCTTAATCTATTTTATTTTATTTTTATATATTAAAATTGTTGAACAAATTTTCTTATATTCCGACCTCAATGTTTATCACCTTCCCAACTACATTCAGATTCCATATCTATTATTCTAACCATATTAATAATAGATTTGATCAAATCTACATTAATGTATCTTCCATAAAAATATCTTCAAACAAATTTCCTTATATTTCGAGCTCGCTATAAATCACCTTCACAACTACATTCTGATTCATATCTTAACTACGTATAATTGATTCAACAAACTACCTAAATCGGAATATGCCTAAATATCTTCATTATACCTACACATTACTATCTAATTACTATCTAATCACTATAAATATGCTTCATATCCTAATACTTTTTTCACCTCACACTCATAAAGTAAAAGACTCATGGCTATGGTTACGCCTAACGCAGTCCGGCAGTTGAACGATGTCAAGCCATTCAAAGATACTTGGAAAGTTGAAATCAAATTTCTTCACTCATGGACTCAACACTAGTCTTATTCTGGTGGAGACACTTTTGATTTCATTCTTGCAAATAAGACCGTAAGTGTATTAATGTTTAAACCATTTTGTTATTCTAAAAATTGTATTGTAAAACGTCTTATATTGTTAAGGCAACAAAAAAATATGATTACTTATAAGCACATCGTATAAAGTTGTTCAAACTATATTTTAAAAAAACTTTGAACAAAAATTTATATTTTAAATTTAACGAAAATAAATTAAAATTATATCAAAGCCAAACTAATATAATATAAATGAATACGAACATGTACAACACAAATTATAACAACAATCAATTTTATATATATTTAATAAAATATTATATAGATGTCAAATATATATAAATATTATATACAAGAAAATATAAATTAAAATTTGACAAACAAAAAATCAAAATAACATAACCTCAACTAAACCCAAATTCATAAATAATCAAAATATTACTATATTTCTTGAACCGAATACCAAAATCTACAATCAAACCGGAACAAAAACAAACCAAAAAACTAATATACTAAATTCGGGTCCTATTTTTTATCTACTACAGTACTATTAATAAGTCTTAGTAGGACCATTTAACTAAATATTTAGTATGATGACATATTTGACTATTTACATTAATCAATCAAATATGTAATATCTAGAAAATCTTAATAATTAATAAATATATTCATAATAAAAAAATTTTAGCTATAATTTAAATTTTATATTTACTTATAACAAAACCTCTTGAGAAAGAATCTAACAAAATCCTATTAAAATTTAAACCTTTTTATTCAATAATGCTTTAATAAATTTTGTAATTAGTAATAATATTATTATAAATTAATGTTAATTAAAATTTATAGTATAAAAAAATTCTATACCATCTTTTATAAATTTCATAATTATATTTCATATATTATATTAAAATAGAAGTATTATATGAATTAAATATGATAAAATTATATTAAATTGGTAAATTAATCTATTTTATTTTTTAAAAATTCTTTCATTTAAATAAATTATTATTCACCGATAAAACGGGTTAACTTTTTATACACAAGGTAAAATTATGAACATATGTCAAACTTCATATATACAACTACATATTATCATTTTATTTATTTTGAAATTCACAGAAATATATTATCTAAAAATGATTATATAAAAAATATAATAGTATACAAAACTTTGAAATATTAATTAATATAAATTTAATAGTTATGTTTATATTAATTATAATAGAATCTGTTGAGAAAATATATAAAAAATCTTATTGGAATCCAATATTTTTATAAAATAATGAATTAGTCTAGTAAAAAAAGTTTCAAAAGTCATATAATCTTCCAAAACTCGAGAATAGTTGTGTAATTTTCTAAATTTCTCATGACCAAAAAAACATTTTTGGAAATAAATATTCTGAACTCAAAATGATAATATTTAAAATTTTACAAAATATTAAATCGTATATGCTAAAATATAATTTTCTGAAATGCAACAAAAAAAACAAATTGTTTTATAAAATCAAAGGTAATATAATATTTTGAAATATTAATTTAATTAAAAAATCAGAAAATGTAATACCATAACATCCAAAAAGTATTCTATATTGACAGAATTTATTAAAGTAATTTATACGACAAATGCTATTATGTATAAAATTTACTAAAATAATAGGGTTGTGTTATTTAAACATAACAATGTATTTACTTATAAAAATCCGCACAATAATAAAATGATAGATATTAAATTAGATTTTTTTAAAACACAACATTAAAATATAAATTATCCTAAAGATATCTTTCTATATACTATAGCTAAATAAATTTTAAAAATGTATTGTATGCAAGCTGTAGAAATTAAAAAAAAAAATCAAAAAAGATTATCTGATATATAATAACAATTAATAACAAAGTAAACTGTATAAAACAAATAACTATATATTAATAGTGTCGAATAAAAACTTAAACAATAAAATTAAAGAATTACACAATATATAACGGTAACTGTTTAATCAAAGTTTATAAAATTTTACAAATGAAAAAGTATCCGCACGAAAGCTGGGTTAAACTCTAGTGATTAGTTAAGCGCAAGACAAAAAGGGATCAGGTGACGACCCGACCGGACACAACCCGTATAACCCACCCGGTAGAGAGTTGTAGATAGAGTTCTTCATCCTGCGATAAAAAGGGCAAGTCTTTGTGTGTCCGTTTCTAGTCTATCTCTTGTGCAACTCTTAGGGTTTTATCCTCCAAAGTCACAGTCCCCCTTCTTCTCTTATCCTCAAGGTATGAATCGCTTCTCTTTGCTCTCACACTGTCTGTAATTCACAACGAGAATTGAACATAAAGGTTGGAACTTTGGGCGGAGAAACTAATTGGGTTCGCTCAATAGTAATTGAATCACAGCAGAAATGGCGGCGACTCAACTTACAGCATCACCAGTGACTGTGTCAGCTAGGAGCTTAGCCTCACTCAGAGCTTCGAGTGCCAAGTTTGGAACTTTGAAACCAGGCACCCTTAAGCAGAGCCAGTTCCGTTCTTTGGTTGTCAGAGCTGCTTCTGTGGTTGCTCCTAAGGTACTACTTGTTCACTTCTTTGTTATTTGATTCATCCTTGTTTCTTTGTTGGTCTGAATGAACATATTGATTGAACATCTGGAACTTATCTGAGTGTTTGTATAGCTCTGGCTCATTCGTCTCTTTTGTAGCTTTAGATGCTCATTCGTCTGTTTCGATTGTACTTCCTTCTCTTTTAGTTATGACTTATGTTTTGTTTTTCTTTTGCTTGTCTTGTTTACAGTATACTTCGATTAAGCCATTGGGAGATAGAGTTTTGGTGAAGATCAAGGAGGCAGAGGAGAAGACTATGGGAGGTATCTTACTTCCATCCACAGCTCAATCCAAACCTCAAGGAGGTGAAGTCGTTGCTGTGGGTGAAGGAAGAACTATTGGGAAGACCAAAATCGATATCGATGTCCCTGTAACCGCCTCTCAAACCTCTCTTTCTTTCTTTGCTTCCTTGTCTGCTAATAAATTTATCTGAAATGCCTATCTTTTTTCTACTGGTGTAGACTGGAGCACAGATTATTTACTCCAAATACGCAGGAACTGAGGTGGATTTCAACGATGTTCAGCATCTTATTCTAAAGGAAGATGATATTGTTGGCCTTCTTGAGACCGAGGACATCAAAGATCTCAAGCCCTTGAATGACCGTGTCTTCATTAAGGTTGTGCTTATTTTAATCATCTATATTAGTTTGTACACGCAAGGACAGTGGTAACCAGAGGAAGTTTTGTTCTGATACTTATGAGTTTAGGTTGCTGAGGCTGAGGAGAAAACAGCTGGAGGGTTGTTGCTAACCGAGACTACCAAAGAGAAGCCTTCTATTGGCACGGTAAGCACACACTTGATTGATACCATGTCCATCTTGATAGATACACAAGTGTCAATTATACATAATCTCTTCTGTGTTTTGTTGGCAGGTGATAGCAGTTGGACCAGGTTCTCTAGATGAGGAAGGTAAGCGTCAACCACTATCGATATCTACTGGAAGCACAGTTCTTTACTCCAAGTATGCCGGTAATGACTTCAAGGGCAAAGATGGCTCCAACTATATCGCCCTGAGAGCTTCAGATGTGATGGCTATCCTTTCTTAGTTTATATCTTTGTGACATGCAATTTGTATCCCAATTGTGGAAATTTTTCATGAACGGCTTCTGCATAATCTGAAACAAAGACTTGAGTTTTAAAATATGGTTCTTATTTGGTTGCTGTTGATCTGATTGATGGCTTCCTATCTCTTACGTTAACTTGTACAAGCGGTAGAATCATTGGCACCCATCAAAATAAAATCTTCGTGTAAACTTAGTTGAAGAAGATATATTGTACAGGGTAAATGCTCTACTCAAGTGGAAACTTGAAACATGTTATCAAACAGAGGAAGAATATATTACAAAAGAGAAAAGAATCTGTCTGTGAGAGAGATGTTCATCTCCAACTTGTACAAGCGGTTATCACCGGTTAAACGAGGTGGCTGAGTTATCATCATACTGACCTCTCCAACCATTGCCATTGTCACCGCCACTACAAGCTTGATTAGTAGCTGGTAAACCTGCAAAGTTCCCATCCAAGCTCAACTGTGGAACCTCAGCTGATGAAAGAATCTTTATGCTCTGAACACAATTCACAAATTCCCTGCAAAAAAATCAAGATTTGAAAGGTTAAGACTCATGAAAAAAAGGTATGGAACTTTCAAACGGTCTAATGCGGATGTGACAGCTCTCTACTTACTCCCACGGATCATCACCGACAAGCAGGATGTCGTTTTCATGATCTACATAGACAAGTTTCCAGTCTGATGTTAGCGGATCTTCAAGCTGTCCTTCAATCCCAAACATCCGTGCAAGGTCATGCCTCAGCTCATCATAACCTCTGTAGCGGTTGACGTCTATTGATCTCCCCACTGAACCTCGCTTTTGCACCTGTCAGAAAATGTACAACATTGTCAAACCAAAAAACTGTAACCAAGTTTCCACAAAGAGGGATGGATCATACCTTTGTATAAGTCCGCATCCGTTGAGTCTGGGTTGGCCACAATCCACCACCAAGAACACCAGCATCGTTGACAGCTAGATCGTTTGAAATGGCAGGCACATTAGGGATACCAAAAGATTGGGTTCTTACAGCTGAAGTAGACATCTCTGTACCAATGTCATTGGTCACTCCTCCATAGTTTGAAAGCATGTTCTGGAGATCTTTCTGGGAGTCGTATCCCCTGGAGAGCAACGTCTCAGGTACAAATCCATTCTCCACATTGGCTCCTCCGCCAAACAAGCTGTTTCTGGAATCACCGTCCAGGCCAAAGTTTGGAGACAAGAAATTCTGTTGTCTGTTGTTTTCGCCGCCATCTAAACCGTAAGAAGTTCCAGAGGCAGACGCTTCTAGTTGATGATCTGTTAAACTAGCTTTGGGCTTTTGCTGACTCCCGAGTTCATGTTTTAGCCGCATGTCCGATTTGCTGTAAAGATCCTGGACAAGACTACCAGACACATCAACCGCTGGATCAGGTATCAAGATCGCTGGCCCGCTTTGGCTTCTGTTGAGGAAGGTTGAAGAAGAGATCTGACAGTTGTTGGTGGAAGGCGAGGTTGAAGAGGAAGGTGCATCTCCTCCATCTGTGATGCCTGAATAAGCTTTGGCCCCTCCTCCAACCGGTGGGTTTTGTTTGTCCTGAGGCCGGCTCACCAGCATTTGAGGTGGTTGCAACGTCGGTAAGCCAGTGTTAGTGCAGGACGATGGAAACTGCTGAACTTGAGAGGGAGAAGGTAGCTGCGGAAACTGCTGGCTTTGCAGCTGTTGGTGGAGTAACTGAGAAGGCAAACTCGAGCTTCCTGGAGAAAGAAATTGCTGCTGTTTTTGTTGCTGCTGTTGTAACCTCTGCAACAGCTGAAACTGTAAATGCGGTTGTTCCAAGAGACTCTGCGGGAATATTTGTTGAACCTGTGACTGTTGAGTTTTCTGCTGTGGCTGATTGTGTCCCTGGACAAGACCAGGAGGCTGCTGCTGTTCCATTTGTCGTGAAAACTGAGTGTCTTGCGGTGGTATTGACATCAGATTAGATGAAGACTTGCTGGTTTCAATTACGATACTCTGGCTAGTGCTAGCACCTATATGGCGATGTGTGTGTTGTAGCTGCGTAGACTGTTGTTGCTGTTGAAAGCTTTGATTAAGGGAGCTAGACGGAGGCGCAATGACACTGCTTGCTATTGATCCCGAAACTACTTGGGGTTGCAAATGATGCATAGATGTTTGTTGTGCCTGATGCTGCTGTGTTGCTTGATGACCATTATAAAGCTGATTCTGCGGAAGCTGAAATTGCTGCAGCTTATGTGGCTGTAGCTGTTGTGGATGTGACTGTGACTGTGGGTGCGTAGGAGATTGCTGTGACTGTGGGTGCGTATGAGATTGCAGTTGCTGCGTTCTTAACTGCTGCTGTTGTTGTAGCTGCTGCTGCTGAGTCTGTTGCTGTAGCGGTTGTTGATGGTGTTGCTGAAGCGGTTGTTGTTGCTGCTGCTGAAGCAGCAGTGATTGTTGTTGTTGCTGCTGATGCAGTGATTGTGGCTGTTGTTGCTGATGCTGCTGATGCTGATGCTGATGCTGATGCGATTGTGGTTGTTGCAGAGGCTGTGATTGTTGTTGCTGCTGCTGATGCTGATGCTGATGCTGATGCTGATGTTGTTGTTGAGGCTGTGATTGCTGTTGCTGATGGCTCAAAGAGGAGTGCAACAACTGCTGCAGCTGCTGTTGTTGAGACAACGTAGTTGGCGGCTGAGGTAACTGGGACATTGCCGCTTGCGGATTCGGTTTGCTAAATTGAAGGCTTGATGAGGAAATCCCCCCTGGAGGCGTCTGAAAGCTCAGTAACTTGGAGGGATCATCAGCTCCGCCAAGACTGTTGTGCATAGCCGCCGTTGGAGAGACCATCGACGGGAAGAAACCAGCAGACGAAGGTACCTGGCCGCCGTTCTGCTGTTGCATACTCATCCACTGAACTAAACTCAGACCAGGAAATATCGTACTGGAAGGGTCCTTCATCTGTAAGCCATTGTCAAGCCACGGCATTGCTCTCTTCAACGCAGACTCCATGTCAGTCCCATCATCTGCAAGACCAACAGAACTTCCATCTCTAAGAAGATTCAAAGATGATGTGTTAAATAAAATTATACAAAGACTGTACCTGGCATTCCCGGTTGCCCAGCAAACCGAGGTCGGAAAAATGGAGGAGGACATATGTAGAAAGGAGTCAAAACCGGTTCAATGTCCCAAACTGAAACTCGACTTGGCCTATCACCAGCAGCTGACTCATCCCATCCAATCTTTAACAAAAAAATAAAGACATAGCTAAGATGAATGGTGCAGCGTATCAATAAATAAAAAATTCAGCATTCATCATGAGTTTAGCTTCAAAGTACCTGAAGATTCCTCCACTGAGAGTTTTTCCATCTCACTGGATCAAGATCACTGATACCAGTAACTGTACCCATATACCTACGAACTCCGCACTCTTCTGTCTCAAATATCATCCTAAACCGCATACCTAGTGAAACCTGAGCGTACATAGCTTTGGTATACTTGGCTAAAGGAACCACAAACTCAGCAGGAGCAGCCCTGCAAAAAAAAACTCAGTTGTATTCTCTCAGAATTTGCCATGAACAAGCATTTAGTAAAGGTTAATGGAGACAAAAGAAAACACAAATCAGCCACCTCGGGTTGTAGAAAATGGTGAAAGGACTGTTATTAGCATTAGCATGAGCTGCAGCAGCAAGAACTCCAATGTGCATGCTATCGCTAGATATTACAGATGAAGAAAGCGCAGGTTGTTGCCTGTTTGCACGTCTTATACCCAACAGAAGGTGCCCCTTTCCATCTCTTAATTAAAAATGAAAAGAGTTAGCATCTTCACAAGATATATACCGAAAGAGAGCATCGGATATACCTTACAAAAAGAACAGAGTCCCCAGCAAAGAGCCTTTTCGTGCTGACAAACACACTCCACCCTGTGGTTAGCAGGTGCCTTTTTGGTTGACCTGATAAGCATCAACAAATCCAAAACCTTAGAACAGTTTCACCAAATTGATGAAGGTAATCTATCAAAAACAAGGTAAAACCTCGAAAAATATGTCTGAAAGTCCATGTGTTGTCGTGAATGTCCTTAGCAACAAGCTCTTGACACGGTGGTTGCATCGAGAAATCCTAACAGAATATTGCCAAACAATGTAAGAACCTAAGGCAATAAAGAGATCAGAATATAGGAGAAGCTAAGGTATTGTATATACACCAGAGCAGGGAAGATTTTCTCAGCTGCTCGGCGTGGTACAGAGAATCCACCGTGAGTGCTTGTGTCACTCGCCGTGAGGGTTTTGCAGAAAAACTCATTAGGCTGTCTGTTTATCTTAAGGCCCATGTCAGAGGCAAGTAATGCGTCTCTGTCATACTGTTCAACAGAATCCTCACAACAATTAGTTCCTACTCCTCAAACACACCTAGAAACGAGTTATATAGTGAAAGGTAACGTACTTTATTTACTGGCTGAAGAGACATCTGCGCGTAGACCTCCTCCGTCTCAGGATCAGCCTAGTTTTAAAATCGATAGCATTAGCAACTCAAAAGAAAACTTATGCTAAGAGATTCTGGCCATTGTTGGTAACATACATTCAATGTAACATTCTGGAGCATGCAAATGAGCTTAGAAGGAAGATTCGGGTAGCTTGGTATGAAATCAGTTTGCTTCTGCATTGAAGCCGCGACCTGAAAGAAAAAGAGTAATACCGCACTAAAATTAGACTCAGAGAATCATTCTTGATCAGCCATGAATGTTATATTTCGAACAACATACTTGCTCACTGTGGCCTTGAGGGAAGTAAACAACAAGACTCCCCGCTGGAGGCAGCGATATCAGTGGTCCAGCACAAGCGTGCCATAACTCTGAGTTTATGTTCCTCCTTTCTCCTGCAATTCACACAACACAAAAGATCTGACTGTGGTTACTTCACACTATCAAAACAACAAGATTAGAAGAGAGCTTCTTTAAACCCCTTAAAACTAAAAAGCACGGTCTTGGTTCCCCTCTTCCCACTGATTCATGCTTTTTATACAATTTTACTATTAGCTTACTTCAACGAGTAAAATCAACTCAATTCAGGTGACCATAACCAGCAATCCAAAAGAAGTTTGACCTCTATGGCTTACAACTGAATCTATATACAAAACCAAGCAGTGGGTTTATACAAACCTTCCAGGGGATTTGGAGAAACTCCATTTGATGAAGGAGCTTTCATGATTACTGAAAACTTTCACTCCTGAACCCAATAACAATCTGAATCTGAGGTTACACAAAGCTGAGACCTTTGTGTTTAAAGCTTCATCTTCATCATAGACCTTAAAGCCTTAAACTTTCTCTATACCACGAGCCAAACGAAATCAACTGGTTTCTACTTCCACTCTTCACAATCCAAGTCAGCGCAGAAAGAAAGAATAAAAATCGTTTCTTTTAATGAGTAATCTGAAATGTTGACTCCAAGATCTCTGCTTTGTACTTCAGACAGAGCCACCAGTTTATCGGAATCTCAGGGAGAGATCAAAAGCACGACTCTTTTTTCACAAGCGGAATCTTCGGAGAGGCCACCAACAATAATAAAGTCACAAGACCGAGACAAAAAAAAAAAAAAAAAACGAAAGAAAGATTCCGTTTTTTCAGAAGGAAGGAAGAAGATCGAGTGGAGCAGGAGAGATTTTTTTATGACAGAGAGCTAGCTAGCTCACACGGGAGAGAAAGAACATCAGAGTTGTTGTCGGAAAGAGATGATGGTGATCAGCGACCAGGACAACTACTACCCAAAAGGTCTGCAAAAGCACCAGGTCTAAGCTTTTTCTTCTTCTTTGCCTTTTTCTCTTAATTTTCGGGATATTTATTTATTTAATAATGCTAACGAGCCGACATATTTACTTGCAAACTGGCCACTATTCAACTTCTTAACACTATTTTGTACAATAAATAAAATCTTTGTTTGGAAAAAAACAAGAAAATTAAATTTTAATTATTGTTGGTTTTCTGGTAAGTTAAACTTTTCATTATAGTTTTATTATTGGTGTACAATTTATTGTAACATGTAGTTAATAATTGCATAACATTTGAGAAGATGTAAGAATGAATAAGAGTTTGACTATCTATAATGTTCTGAAGATATGGAAAGATATAGAGCCACACCATTTATGATGTTTTTGAAGATGACGTCCTGGTTTATCAATGAAGCCGCCTTCACATTCAAAGGATGAAAGCACCATGCACGATGTTTTGGTACACACAAAATATCACATTATGTATACACATATGACATATCCAAGATCCTAAAAGTAAACGCTGAGACTTAACGTTAAAAAAAAAAAGATACTGCAAATTTTCTTCATTTTGTACCATTTTTCTTTCAAGATTTGATTAAAATTGGATGAACAATATACCATACAGCAGCATATAAGCCAGCGTGGTATATAGTATATTATATAAATGTATGCATGGATATAGATTCAAATAAGTGGCAGCGACATGGTGTCCCTAAGCAATGAATGCGTGAACACAGACGTTTAGCGATTGGATGAAGGTGGGACCTTACGGAGTTAGGGGTTCTGAGGCCGAAAGAACTCTCGAGTATTGTTAGTATACGATTGACACTAGTTATACAAAAACTCGCAATTGAATCAATTTCCCTAGTTGTGGATCTACTTTATAAAGTCACCGAATGTTCTGGTTATACATTTGCCACTATCTAGTACTATACTAGTATTAAAAAGAGTTCATAATTGATATGTCTTGAAGGTTGTATAAACGTTGCCTTTCATCATTTTAATTTAGAGTATGAATTAATCTAAAGAAAGAAATCAGTGTATTCATGTAATAGGTGGATCGTAAAATGATTGAATATCATGATTAAAAAGAATGGATTAGGAACAAAAATATAGAAGGGCCTCTCACAGCAAATCTCCCCTGGCGTGGACGCACTCACGCCCCATTTTACTTTGGCTCTATAATTGCTGTTTAGTGAAATGAGCTGGTTTACGAAATCTCTTTCACAGTGGACTTGGATTAGTCAACTGACTCAACTCTATTAACATCAAGGACATTCCACAACCTCGTTAAGATAAGATAAATGCGCGCAACTGCAAACAATCTATACTATTAAAAGAGAATCATTCCGAAAAATCTACTTAAAAAAGGTTGTTGCACCATTTCCTTAGATTTAAATACATATTTGGTCTTACCTTATATCTTTGTAACAATAAGTTAGTCAATAACATTATACCATAGATTTGCAGATTTTTACTTCTTCCCTTTTTCGAGTTATCATATAATTGATCAAATATTTCTCTAAGATTACTTTAGTCAATTTGCTAACGTATTATACAAAATGGTTTGGTCGACTAAAACACGAACCAAAACAATAATTGTATCAGCTTTCCAATAAATTATTATGTCACCCGTCATTTTAACAGCTTGAGTAATGTATATACGTTCAGAAAATGCATACATATAATCACATTGTTATCACATTTTGATTCATTATATAAGTAGATTTCTATTTCCATATTTTCAACATGTTATCATCATACTATATGGGTTTATCTGGTATAACACAAACTACAGTAATTACTATGTTTACTTTGTTTTCTAAACGATGATAAAACTCTTAAAAAAATAGCAAAAAGAAAAACTCTAAAAAAAAAATTGAGATCAACAGAGATGATTTGAATAAACTGTAAAAAAACTCATGTTGGTATGATATTGGAACAAATTGTAACAAACCATTTAACTACAATAATTTAATATAAAGCTTAAAATCTACTATTACCTAATTGATCAAATAATTTCTTATAACTTTCAGATGATTGAATATTTGAATTTAATTGAGATCTTTATATATGATTTGGATTTTATTTAAACTAAGATTACTGGATCTTACCAAATATCTAACAGCTTTGGTAAAACGTAACTCTAATAATATACTTGCATGATCTCATTATTTTTCAATATACTGAAGCATAAAATATATGTGAAGTATAGTCTCATATTCATTATAAATGAAATAGACCAAAATATCCACATATAAACTTCAAACTACCACAAATTTTCTATAATTATTTAGTGAAGATTTGCCACGGTTTAGTATAAAATTTAAAGAAGTTATTGTATCATCAAAATCAAACAGGCTTGGACATTTTACCCGGACCTAAAAATCCGAACCGGACCCGATTCAAAAATATTCGATCCGAAACCAAACCGAAAATATAAAGTATTTATTGGATCAGAAATTCTTCTATCCGAAAGAACCTGAACCCAAAAAAAAATGAATAGACTCGACCAGATAAAAGCCAATTAATACCTGACTTAAAAACATGAATATTCAAAACTATGATTTTTGTGTTCTATTTTCTATATTTATTTTGTGATTTAGTTAAAATATCTTTTTACAAACAACATTTGTTATTATTTTCTAACATTTTCAAGTAATATGAAGTTTAAAATGTAAAATCTAGAGTTTAAAAATATTTCATTTTAATTATTAATAGTTTATTTTAAGCTATTTTGTAAAATTTTAAATATATATAACAAATTTCGACTAAATTTTATAGGGTTTGGGTATACCATGTACTTTTAAGATCCGAAAATACATGAATTCAATATGGATCCAAAAATTAAGAGTATTGTACATGTATTTTAATTATAGATCAGAACCAACCCAAACCAGAAAAAAATTTACGAATACCTATTGGATCCAAATTTCTAGGATCCGAAGGACCCAGATCCAAAAAAATTGGACCAAATCCAACCCAAAAATCCCAAACGTCCAGACCTAAGTGTATGAATGAGCATTCGGGTACCCATTTGGGTACGAGTCAATTTTTTAGGGTATTAGAGTTTTGAGTTTTTTGGGTAGGGTTCGAGTAGGTCCTCCCAAATATGGATATGTTCGGTTCTGATGTATATGAATCTGAAAATAACCAAATAACCAATGTATCTGAAACATGTTTGTAATACCTGAACCTGCCTAATTTTAAAATATAACTAATATATATTTACATTCCGGATATCTTAGAATACTCATTCGATTTTCGGTTTAGGTCGGGTAAATTATTTTTCTTTTTCTTTTAAATCCGAATTATTCGAGTCCTCGACATTTGGATCCAATTAGGTATTTGAAATATTTCCGGTTATAGTTCAGTTTGGTTCCTTTTGGAATCGAGTCAGTTCGAGTCCATAATGCAAATAACTCTAAAATACATGTAATTTGGGTATGTAATAGTCTAGCTCAGTTTGGATATTTAGGAGCAAAAAAAAAAAAGTATCTGAAAAGACGAAAGACGAAAAATACCTTAAGTACTAATTCATATTTAAATTTATTTATAACCCAAAAGCGTGGGTCAAAATCTAGTTTGTACTTTAGAAAAACATCTTAAAAATCACCAACTATATACTAAGATTTATAAACGAATTTATTGATTTTCTAGAAAAAACAATACAAAGAAAGAATTTCATTTCAATTTAAATGCAAGGCCATTTAGAGTTTTTATATTGTTAATATTTCTAATTATATTAACGTATGTATCGTGAGGATAAATCTGAGTACTTAACTACAGTAGAACTTCTATAAATTAATACTCGATAAATTAATAATCTCTATAAATTAATAAATTTTGCCGGTCCCAATTTGGGCCGGTTCAAAATTTGATATAAATCGATAAAATAATAAGATAATAATATTTTAGGAAATTCTATGTAAATATATGGTCCCATTAAAATTATAAATTAATAATTTATATGTATACATATTTTTATAAGTAAGAACATATTATTATATTGTGTGTTTATATTCACAATGAAGTTATCTTTATATTTCTTTAACACTTAATATATTTTTGATGAGATTTCGTAATATTATATGTAAAATATATATTATATACATCAAATAATATAATAAAATAATATAAATTTAAAATTTAAAAAAATAACAATTAATGTTTATACACTAAAATCTAATATTTTTTTGTAACTTAGAATAAATATATTTTAAAATAAAAAATCTAAATAAAGAAAATTTTGTAAATTAATATCTTTATAAATTAATAAAACTTCAAAGTCGCAACATTATTAATTTACAGAGGGTCCACTGTATATCAAATATGGCGTGTGTGTATTCCACACCCCAAAAGAAAAGAAAAACATATGTACGTTTGTTTCTAAAAATAACTAATACTATTTTATGATAACGTGAAATATAAGGTTTTAAAATTTTGATAAATACTTTGGAGGGTGATTTTTAGGCGATTTCCGGTGTACTGCCTTTTTGGTGTTTCTTGCCTTTTTTAAATATTTTTTTCCTCGTTGTGAGTGGGTTTCATTTACTGGCAGCAGCTACGGTTTTTTCTCTTTTTCTCTTTTTCTTTTGGAGTATTAATTTCCCCTTAATCACAGCTCTCTGGTTTCCTTAACTCACAAGGCAAACTTCTCAAATTAATTTGGCCTTTTCTTTTCGTGAAATTTTCATTTCCTTTTTACCTTTCCTTGATATCTAGTTTCCTTTTAGCATGATTTCTCTAAAGATCATGACTGAATATTGTGAGGTTAAAGGCAACTTTGCGTCAATTACGTTTGACCTACTTCCTACCACCTCGCAGTCTCAGATTGTAGTAGTCGCCGGAAGCTATAGTGATCGTGATAATATGGCTGATTTACTTCAGAAAGCTATCCAAGCTATGTCGCTTGACGAGGAGGAGCCCCTTACCCTCCCCGATGACCCAAAATTCAGAGTCTTCGATAAAAACGAAACGAGTCTTCTAGGCCGTCTTTTGAATCCGGATTGTCAATCCATGGAAAGGATGATCGAGTACATGCCAACGGCTTGGAGGGTGTATGGTCGGGTTCGGGGTATTGCTCTCTCTCGAGATAGGTTCCAGTTTGTGTTTCAAAGAGAAGAGGACTTACAGACGGTCTTGAAGGATAGGCCGTGGTCTTATAATCACTGGGCCATGGTCTTAGAAAGATGGACTGCCAACCCCCCGGAGGACTTCCTTCAGTCCATGATGATCTGGATACGTATCAGGCACATCCCGGTGAATTTTTTCACCTCTGAGACCATGTATAAGCTCGCCTCAGAAGTTGGAATGGTGGAAGAAATTGCTTATGACCCAAAAATCTCACATACGAAGGACTACATAAGAGCGTTGGTGATATTCAATAGCAACAACCCAGCAAAAGCCTCTCGCAAACTCACTGTTGAAGGAGGAACGGTGTCTATTGAATTCGAGTATGAGAAGATCCATAAGCGTTGTTTCCATTGTCTCCGTTTGACTCACGAGAAAATGAGATGCCCTCTGCTCAAGAGAGGAGTTTACAAAGCTCCCAAGTCTTCGGAAGTTCCTCGTGTGAATCAGGGAGGTCCGATCATTAATGAACCACCTGCTAGTCCTCCAGGGTTTCCAGTGATGTTTCCAAAGCAGTCGGCTGCGGACCGCAAAATGGCAATGCTATACATTTCTCACTCTGACCCTACTGAACGCCTAGCTCGTATTGAACGTGTTAAACAAGGTATCTCAGAGAATATGGCGGCCTCATCTGTCCATCTGACACGCATCACTAAGGAGTTAGATAAAGGGAAAGGGCATGTCTTCTCTTACACTGAACTTCTAGAATCACAACAGTGTGGGAACTCATCCCAGGGTGTGGCTCCTCTCCAGATCAGAGACAAGAGTGACGAGGATACAGAATCTTCGGCGTCTAAATTCTCAACTCGTTCCGCACCGGTAGTTCCTTCGGGTTTTCAGCTTGGCCCTTCTTCGGAGGGGCGAGTCACCGGGAACTTAGGGGCGAACAAGGCACAAAGAAGACGTCCTCCGTCATGGAAGAGGAGAGCTGCAAGCGGTTCCTTGAAATCACCTGTTTCTACATCTACACCACAGAACACGGAGCTGGCTCAGAGCTCGAAACGGAAGGCAGGCTTCCTTACCGTTTCATCAGAGAACAAAAACCAAAAAATCACCAACTCAATGGTGGCTTCCGTATTGAAGCCGCTGCTTCCCCAATGAGCATATTGGCGTGGAACTGTCAAGGTGCAGGAAGCATCGAGACAGTTCGTTTCCTCCGGGAACTTCGTAGGAAGCATTACCCGGATTTTATATTTTTGATGGAAACAAAACAGAAGTCTGATTACATGTTGGGTTTGAAGAAGCAGTTAGGTTATGATCATTTGTTTACGGTGGAACCGGAAGGGCTGAGTGGTGGGTTGGCGGTGATGTGGAAGGATTCTTATCAAGTTGCGGTACTCTCGAGTGATAAGAGAATAATAGACTTGAAGGTGGCTTTTGGGTCATCTTTCTTTTTTATGTCTTGTGTGTATGGGGACCCTGTGGTAGCAAGACGACAATTGGTATGGGATCGTCTAGAGTCTGTGGGGCTGCGAAGAGATGAACCTTGGCTCTTAGTCGGGGACTTCAATGAGTTGCTCTCCAATGATGACAAGTGTGGAGGTGTGACACGTGATGAGTCTTCCTTTTGGAACTTCCGGAATTTGATTCAAAATTGTAAGCTGAAGGAACTGAGACATTCCGGGAACTGTCTTTCATGGGCAGGTAAGCGTGAAACCGGTTGGGTGCAATGTCGTTTGGATCGAAGCTTTGGAAACGACGAATGGTTTTCTCTATTCCCTCGTGCGAATATGGAGTATTTGGAGCTTTGGGCCTCTGATCATAGACCCATAAGAGTATGTTTCGCACTGGAAAGAGATAACCCTTCTAAAAGTAGATTCTTCTTTGATAAACGTATGCTGTCTAGAGAAGGATTCGAAGACATGGTCCGTATGAGTTGGGATGGAGGTAATGGGGAGCACAGCAGTACGATGGATCGTATTGGACGTTGCCGGAGGAGCATCATGAGGTGGAAGAAAATGTCAGATATGAACTCCAGACACAGAATCACTCGTCTGCGTGCTACCTTAGAAAATGAAGTAGCGAAGATCTCCCCTTCCTTCGATTTGATGAAACGTGTGAAGCAAGAATTGGCTGAGGCTTTGCGAGAGGAGGAGTTATTCTGGAGACAGAAGTGCCGTGAAGAATGGCTCAGGGCTGGGGATCGTAACACAAAATATTTTCACAAATGTGTGAAAGGAAGAAGGATCCAGAACCGTATCCTTATGTTATTGGATGAGATGGGACGAGAACATTTCTCTGAAGGTGCTAAAGGCAACATCGCAGTGGAGTTTTTTAAAGATCTGTTCACTAGTTCTAACCCACATGACTTGGATACTCTGTTTATGGGCTTTCAGAGCAGAGTAACGAATGATATGAACAGCTGTCTGACGAGACCGGTCACTGCAGAGGAGATTAAGAAAGCCGCTTTTGATGTTAAGGGCAGCAGTGCGCCCGGGGAGGATGGTTTAACTGGTATCTTCTATCAACGGTTCTGGCACATCGTCGCCCCGAGTCTAGTTGCTGAAATACAAGAGTTCTTTAGGTCTTCTGTCATGCCTGAAGGATGGAATCACACCCAGCTAAGTTTGTTGCCAAAGATTACAAATCCATCTCGTATGACAGACATGAGACCTATTAGTCTTTGCTCGGTTCAGTACAAAATTATATCAAAAATCTTGTGCAACCGTCTGAAGATCATCTTGCCTGAGATAGTCTCTGAAACACAAGGGGCCTTTGTATCTGGGCGCATCATCTCTGATAACATTCTGATTGCTCATGAGATGATCCACGGCTTGAGGACAAACACCAAAGTGGCTGAGGGTTGGATGGCAATTAAAATTGATATGTCCAAAGCGTATGATCGCGTTGAGTGGAATTTCCTGGAGGTTCTACTTGAAAGAATGGGCTTTGACAGAGTGTGGATCAGATGGATTATGGCGTGCGTCAATTCAGTTTCATTCTCAGTATTGCTGAATGGTAACTCTCATGGTTACATCAAACCAGAAAGAGGCATTCGTCAAGGTGATCCGTTATCGCCTTTCCTCTTTATCCTATGCGCGGAAGCATTGGTCAGTTGTCTGAACACGTCTGAAGAAGCTGGTCGGTTACATGGTGTTAAACTTTCTGATTCCTGCCCTGCAGTTCATCATTTATTGTTCGCGGATGATAGTTTACTTCTGTGTAAAGCCAATGCTGTGGAGGCTGCTGAGATTCTTGACTGCATCCAACGTTATGGGGAAGCATCGGGTCAGCTTGTTAATAACCTTAAATCGTCTGTGATCTTTGGTTCTCTTATTCCGGAAGAGACGAAGGAGGAGATTAAAATTATTCTCGGTATTGAGAAAGAAGGAGGTGAAGGTTCATATTTGGGTCTCCCCGAGTGTTTTAGTAGATCCAAAAGGAAACTCCTTAGCTTTATACGTGAAAAACTCCAAGGCCGTCTTAATGGATGGTTTTCCAAATCACTATCTCAGGGAGGGAAGGAGATTATGTTAAAATCGGTTGGTTTGGAAGGAGATTATGTTAAAATCGGTTGGTTTGGCATTACCGGTTTATGCGATGTCGTGTTTCAAACTCCCTAAAGAAGTTTGTGAGAAGTTGACGAGCGCTATGATTGAATTTTGGTGGAATAGTGGCAATAATAGGAAGAAAATTTCGTGGGTGGCCTGGAAAAAATTATGCACAGATAAAGAATTGGGTGGGTTAGGCTTCAAGGACATTGAGATGTTTAACCAGGCTCTGCTCGCAAAACAGGAATGGCGTATATGGAAGTTTCCAAACTCCCTTTTGGCGCGTATTCTGAAGCATCGTTACTTCAGAAGGTCTGAGTTACTGGATTGCAGCTTAGGAGCTCGGCCTTCGTACGCGTGGAGGAGCATTATTCATGGGCGGGAACTTCTTAAGGCAGGTTTGGTGAAAAAGATTGGTGATGGCAGAGATACAAGGGTCTGGCTCGATAATTGGTTAGTGGACCCAGTGCCACGTCCTCCTAAATATCGACAAGATGCAGTCGTGGATCTTACTCTGACGGTTCATGACCTTATTGATGCACCTTCAAACTCCTGGAACATCAACCTTGTACGCCAAGTTATTGCAGAGGAAGACGTTGAATTGGTCGTTAATTCGAAATTTGCCATTAATAGATCTGATTCGGTTATCTGGGGTCTAGCAAAGAATGAGAGATATGACTCAAAGAGCGGTTACAAATTGGTGGAATCGTTAGCAGAGATTAGATCAGGGGTCTCAAATAATATTCTTCCTTTAGAAAAGCAGCTGTGGTCTAAGCTTTGGAAATCTAAGACGTCCCCAAAGCTCCGACACTTTCTCTGGCGAGTGTTATCAGGCGCCCTGGCGGTGAAAGCACAACTATGCACCGGGGGAATTCCTTTAGACCCTACTTGCCCCGTCTGCCACCAAGGTCCAGAAACAATTTGTCATATGTTATTCCACTGCTCGTATGCTAAGGAAGTATGGAGAGCCTCTCAATTTCCCATACCTCCTGCAGGATGGTTGTCTTCTTCAGTCTTTCTGAACATCCACTACCTGATATCATGTTCTCAAAAACAGAGTATAGGTTTCTCTGTTCGCCTATCATTTCCTTGGTTGTTGTGGCATATTTGGAAAGCAAGAAATAAATTTTGTTTCGAACAAATCCGACCGGTGACGTCAGAAGTGGTTACTCTAGCGATGGAGAAGTCCGGCGTGTGGTTACAGTTAAATGGTCACTTAAAGGAGATTGGGGAAGGTCTTCATGTGGACCCTGGGAAGAGTCATCTATGGTCTAAACCTCCTGTCTCATGGGTCAAATGTAACATTGGATCATCATGGGACTCTTCTTCTCTGTTTGGTGGAGCTATGTTACATAGCAGACGATCTTTCAATTGTGTCTCATCAGCGGTTCAAATGGACTTAATGGCTTTAGCTTGGGCGTCATCAGCTGTGGTTGACTTGAAACTGAAGAATGTGATTTTTGAGTTTTCCTCGGCTGAAGCGGCAATGGTTATTCAGAACCCCCTGCTATCTCCTTTCAACTACAAAAATTGCTATGAAATCTTACGTAGTGTGCAGGCTATAGTGAGAAGCAAGCTCCAGCTGGTCTCTGTAACGAGTAACAATGCAGCTTCAGCAATTGCGGTAAGCGTCACAAGAGATTTGCGTCATCATTCGTACGTGGCCAGTAATGGGCCTCAATGGTTAGCTCCCCTATTATCAGCAGAGGCAGCTCCACGTTGATTTCTTTCCAGAAACCTTGACGTGTGGAAGGGCTTCTCCAGATGATATTCTTTTCTTATTTCCCAACTTTTGGGTTTTTCGTTTGAGGCCTACTGGTTCTCTTGTTGTTGTTTTCTTTTCTTTCTCTTCGTTCTTCATATCCAAGCTTTGCCTTGTGAACAATATTTGATGCTACAACAAAAAAAAAAAAAAAAAAAGCTTATAACAGATCGTAACGTCCCATAACCCCAACTTTTGAAGTGGGGTTTTTGATTGACAAACAACCGTTGGACTAACGTGGGAGGAGAAAGTTAGTGAAACTTTATCCTAATTATAACAGGAAAATATGCAAAGCAAAAGCTGTATTGTCTCTGGTTTTTCCTAAATATATTATGTTTTACACTTAGACAAAGTGATTCAATAAACTTTATTAAGTTCAATAAACTTTTAATCTAAAATTATTTGGTGATAAATGGATGAACTTTAAGTTTCTTATATATTAGTGTTGATCTTTTTCAATTTTTGATATACAATTTCAACACGCTCCTTCACAATCATGATTTTTATGAACACATTTTGAATCAAATTCCAATTTTGGACCGATAATAAACTCTTTTGGGGTCATCCTATTTAGATCAAAAAGGTAGATTTTGATATCACATTAGGTCATTAGGTCAGATAGACTTCTAATTTAAAATAAGTGGTGATAAATGGATTGGTTGTGTCGGCGTGATAACGACTCCATTGCTAAAGGATGTATCTTGCCACGACTTGGGATCATGGCCATGGACAAAACTCGACTAACCGTTTATAGGCTGGACATTAGCTTAAATGTTTCTTTGAAATTGCAGTGGATTTTTTATTATCTTCAGTCCCTCTTCTTTGCTTTTCTCTCTTTTTTTTGCTTTGCATTTCTGCCTCCTATACTCCGCAAAAATTCTTGAGTATTCATCAGCTATATTAGTTAGCAGACAGTCCGATCTAATCTGGCAAATAAAAAGTAAAATTGTGCATGGACCGACTAATTCAACTTATCCAATCGGCGCACCTGTCTATATATGATTATTATCAAGGTGGTGGACCGATTCAACTTCAAGGAAGCTATTTCCATAACCATGTTGTTAGACGGTTAGTACAATTTATGCTTTTTCAATAACAAAATAAAAGGGCCACAAGTTTTAATGAGTAGGACCTCCGATAACGTTGAATCGACCCCTGATTATAATAAGGTGGTGGACCGATCGATTACAGGCACCAGTCGTTACAATTATTGTTGTAATATATATTCGGGGACATGATGGTGTTGCATTTTGTGGTATTAGTCTTGTTATTTTGCGGCACTAAGTAGAAGTCTTTGATACCCAACGACGATGAATATGGAAGCATCATCATTCAAACCGTATGTGATATAGCAAGTACACAAATCGTGATTTTCTCCTCCAGTGTTTACCAGATTTGTCAGCTCAAAAATTATCCCCCAAACCAAAAACTTAAAGAAAAACAAACACATCTCAATCTTCGTGACCAAACAAACATAGTTATGCAAATTAAAATCAAACATGCAAGTAAATGAATTCCAGGTTGTTCATTTTTAACTATACAATTTGTCAATCGTTCACGAGGCCCATTATTGCATCAGAACTCCATTTCTCCTACGTCAGTTACAACTCTACAATGCCGCCCAAAGTCATATGAGCAGGAGGCTTAAAACATATCAAGAAAATATGGCCTTTTAACTGTAACTACATTTAAAAATTGTTAACTAAAATTTTTATATCCTTAAAAATTAAAATATTTATAAATTTTGCCACTTAAAACTTTTATTTAGAGCATTAGCTCAGCCAAGGCGCTACTACACGTCAAGACAAAATCACATGCTATCGAATCCGAAGGGAACAACACAATACGATACAATGACATACCGTCCGAAAAAAGAGATAAACCATTTATTTAGTATACCATTATCAGAACTACTTAAAAGGACAATGCCTCTCATTTTTAAATAGTAGATAACTCGCAATTAAGCAAACACGAAAAAAACTAACACCAAATCATAACTGTCCATTAGGACAAGCACATCATAACATCAAGAACGTACTACGTGGGGCTAGCCACGTGATTCATCTAGCTGGTTGATCATGTAAAGCGCGTTGCTTGTAACCCTCGCCACTTTCGTCATCCAATGCTTCACCTCCGTTTTAACCTTACCCTCGACCCCTTTAAACCCATCGAGACACGTGTCGTCATCCGTCAACGCCGCACTAGCCCACGTCTGCGCGTTGCTCATCTGCCACCTGAACTCGTTCGCCGAAACGCCCGAAACGTGTAGATGCTTTAAAACGCCTAGCGTGCGGCTCAGCTCGTCCACCGAGTCTCCAATCATCTCCACGCAGTCCACAACCGCCGCTTTCACCCGTTTCTTTCCCACGGTTTCTCTCACAGCCGCGAGTTTCTTAGCGGCTGCTCGAGCGTGGGAGAGGCTTATCTTGACGGCGGCTTGAGCTAGCTCGCGACGGTTTGTGATGGTTGGACCAGAGTAGGTAGAGAGTGTACGGACGCATAGCGATGGATAGCTCGCGTGCACGCATGAGGAATGCACAATATCTTCCGCAGCACTATTAGGTGCATATCCGGTGGTGGCGGCTACAATGACGGCAGCGACAATGGCGGCGAGAAAGAGCTTCTGTGGAGGAGCCATTGTTTGAACTTTGAACTGGAGTGTGTGTGAGAGAGAGTGACTAAGTTAGGGCTATCTCTGTAAATGAAAAAGAGAGCGGTGACTGGTTGGTAAGAATTTAAAGTGGTAGGTCGTTCGACGTTATAGCTTATTTATGGTTTTATTACATAAATACCCTCAGATATTTCATTTTTGTTGCGTGTGTACGTGCAAGATAAGGGCAGGATGGTGAATGCAGTACTTATTGATTATGGGGAAAATCTGTAAAATTTAATGCACCCCAAATTACAGTAGCGAGTATAGTGACAAAGAAAGACTGTCCACTCCGATGCATATAGATAAAAAAAGATTTTGGTAAAAGCATATAGATAAATTAATAACATGTGAATGATAATAATGCTCTAACATATGTAAAGTGTAACGACAGAAACAGATAAACAATGTGAAATTATTGGCGGACTGGTCACCAGTGGCCAAATTATAGTTAAAGAGGGTTCAGAAGATTGGGCCCACATTTGCTATGAATTGACAAAAGAGGTTTCAGAGAGGAATCTTCATCTACCATTTATTTTGCTCAACTCTTGTATCATATCAGAATAAACTCTATGTTGCGTATTAAAACGAATTAAACTTAGTTAAGATTAATGCAAATTTCATATATTCTGAAATTAAGTTTGTTAACAAACAGTTACTTTTATTATATACTAGGAAACAACCCCGCGCGTTTACGCGCGTGAAAAATAAACGTAAATTGTTTAATTTAAATGTTGGACTTATAAAATTGTGTTAATTTTTTAGTTATTTAATATAAAATGTTTTAACATAGTTTTAGTAGATTAATAACTTGTGCAACTGAAAACTTATACAATAAATGAGTGGTAAATATATAATGCGTATAAAAGCAGGAAAATGTTATATATGTGTTTGAAAATTAAACAGTTCTAGTGTAGCATTGTAAAATTAAGAAACGTAGTCATCCTTAAATATTTTTTCTAATCTCTTTTTTTTTCTTTTACAAGAAATAATGACTTTAGTTCCTTCTGTCTGGACAACACTTAGCATTTATAATAGGCTGCTAAATACAAATGATGTTTTTATTAAAAAACCCTTTTTGTAATTTATTTACTTTGTTTTTTATAATTAGAAACAAAAGAAAGAGTATAACAATTGTTAGTCAAAATGTATTGTACCTCTTCAATATTAATTGGGTTTCTTGTTGATTCATGTGACTGTTAATCTTGTTGAAGTTGAGTTATAAACTTGTAATTAAAAAATGTGACTTTAACATTGAATTTGAAAACTTTTCCAATTTGTTTTGATAAAAAAGAGATAATTGTGTTATCACCTGAATCATTATATGATTGCTCTTGCATTTTTGTTAATTTTAAACATTAGTATTTATTTATACATTATAGTGTAATAATATTTATAAGTAGCACCCTTACGTAATTTAATCAAGTCTGTTGAATATTTACCCATGATCCTTGCCATTTATTTATTGAATGTGGTTAATAATGCAGTATTTGAATTATCTTCGACAATAGTATATGTTTTATAGCTATTATAAATTACCATTTTATTATTAATCTGTTTATTATCTAAGTTTAAAAAATCTTTAGTACTCTTAGTTACCTTAAGATACCAACAATATTCATGTTTGTGCATTTTTGCAAATAAACTTTTCACCCACTTTTTGAAATATTTTTGCGCATCGATGACAAGATATGTAATTTCATCCATTTATTGAACTAATTTCCTTATTTTTCTTTCAAGGATAAAATTTTTCTCCCGACAATAAATGGAGTACAACATATTGTTTTAATAATTATGAATATTTTGATGTTTTTAAAACTCATATGTGAGTTTTATTAGAATAAATAATTAAGATACCTCAAACAAATATCCAGAAATGAAATTCATTATTTATGTTATTTTGACAATGTTGTTAAGTGTGTTGATTACATTGTTTTCCAACTTCACTCGTGTTGTAGGTGTTCTGGGTAGACTACAAATTAATTAATTGGTTATATATATACAATCATATCTAGCCAATTAATTAATATGTTTGAATTCAATTTATATTCATTGGTTACTTTGAAGGATTGAATAGTACCCAAGCGATCATCTCTATATATTTTTGAGGCTGACATTGTGTTTAAATAAAGATATCCCATTTTTCATGTTTATAACCATAATTTTATTTATTGTTTAAAATTTTAATTTCTATCTAAATTAAGTATGATGATACATTACAAAACTTGAAAATGTTTTGAGATTGCCACTTGTTATTATTAGAGTTACACTTTTTGCTTCTTTATTTTTTATTTGTTTTTGATAGATATCTACCACATTGTCCCATATAGTAATATGCACTTTGCTTTCCCTATTTTTTATTAAACAATTAAAAACGTTTAAACTTAGTGATATTATAAAACAGTAAGTATAAAAAGAAGCGTAAATATTATTAAAACGAGATTTTGAAATGTAGTAATAAAGTTAATATTAGGTTATTTAAATTTGACGCAGTGGTTTTGCAAAATATTTTATTATGGTTTTTTGTCAAACTTAAATCAAATTCTAAGTTATGAGATGAGGTTAAATCTCAAAAATTTGATATTTTAATATTTTACTAATAAGTTATTTTTTCTGACCGATGTAACTATGAACTTACCCTTCAAATTGAAGATCTAGGTTTATTCTTCTTTGCCCACTACTTGTATTTTTTGTGTTCAGCCTTTCTTCAATGATAACACCAATAGTATCTGTAATTAACTTAATTATTTAATACACATTATCTACATTAATAAGTTTTGTGTTTATTAATTTTTGTATTACCGTCATATGATTAATTTTTGTCTACAATTTCCATAAGTTGATCATAATCGCGGAACCTAAATTTCTCACAATTTATTAATACACCATATTGTTCAATTTGAGATATTGTTGAATCTTTCAACCAAATAATAAAAGGATGTTCTGAAATTTTATAATGATCTCCAGCCCTCCATACTCACAATCATTGAAGATATATATTTTACATTCTAATGGTTCCTGAGAAAATTGATGAATGTATCAGTTATAAATTGATCCCACGATAGTAGATTCCTAGATTATAAAAAATTTGAAGTTATTTATTGTATTAAAAGTAATTCAATTAAAATATTGAAAACATTACCTTTTCATCCAGTAGTAAGAAATTAAGACTTATAACCTCATTACCAATTTTAGGATTTCTTACTTCCCACATTGTCTTATTACTCTTTCTATAATTCCATGTTCTCCACGTTTCATCTTGATATTTTCTAGTAATTTGTAGGTAGGAAGTTTGATTCCTTCCTATTCATGTTGTTGTTGTTTGTGAATTAGTGATCCCTTTTTCTCTACTTTCTGTTTTGAAAAGTTATGTTGTATTTTTAATGGTAACTTTTCATTTTTTTTGAACTTTTTAGTTATTTCAAATACATGGAGTATGTACATTAGTATGATGAAATACAAAAGAAAAAAAAACTAATATCTAGTGTTACCAAATGTCTTTCAACGTGAAAACGCACTTTTCACATTTGTTTTCAAAGTTATAATAATTTAAAATAACAGATAAAAAAGTTTTTTTCATCATAAAAAGGTAACTTATTTATTATTAAGCGTCCATCCAAACGGATATAGTGATTATATTATCAGTAGTAAAGAAAAATGATGAGAAGACACATCTGTTAAAATTAGAAGCACTAACACGTCTTTTCATTTTTTTCGTCAGTTACATTTTTTTATGCTTATATATGTCTATATATTTAGACCAAAATAGATATAATTATATATTCATGATTTTAAGGTTATAATAACTTAAAATAACTGATACAAAAATATCCTCACTTCTTATTTATGCAATAGGGAAAGTTTAATCATCTTAAGTTGTTTACTAATTTATCTTCAATAGAAAAAAGAATGAAAAAGCACATCTGCTTAAATTAGAAGCAGAGTCGTCACAACTTTTCAGTTATTCATCAATTATATTTTAATATTTTTATATATGTACATAGATGTTTTTATTCTAAATAAGAAGACGTAGTAAAAAAAATATTTATCATTTTTTTGGTAAGTAATAATGTTGTAAAAAAATTTATTCTTATACAATTTAATTATTTTTTACAAAGGTTATCACGGAAAGGAAAACCAAATAGGATTTTATTAACTAATCCATTACATATTTAAATTAAAAAAAAAGTCATTGTTATGCTGGTAAAAATTAATTGTCAAGAGAATAAACAAATATGAGCAAAAATCTATGTCTATCCCTTCCAATTTTCTTTTTTATTTTATTTTATTTCTGTAGACTTTATTACTCTTCTTTTACTTTTTCTTTCCGTGCAAATTATTTTCATCTATGATTTTATATTGTTTATTTGTGATCAAACGATTTGGTAGTTTCACAAATAAAATGAAATAAATCTCAGACTACCATGGAGACTTCCATATAAAATGAAATAAATCTCAGACTGGAGTTACTCTACTTTTTTAAATGAGACTTTCAATTTTATTTATTTGATCAGCATGGTCACTTGCGATAGTTATTATCCAACTTTATATTTTGGTTGGACACTAAAATCATCTCATTTATCACATTGCGAGAATGGGTTATGTCTCGTTGGACACTCTACTTCCCACTCTTCATCTCTTGGCTTTGATGCAGTTAAAGGACGAGCCACCATTGTCGTCACCAGACACAACTACAGGAGGAAGCAGCCGTGCCATCAAAACCAACGAAATGGTTCCGAATGATGAAGACGTGGAGGAGACAATACCAACATCAAATTCTCTTACAATGAGACTTTCATATAAAATGAGATAAATCTCAAACTGGACTAACTCTAAATAAGACTTGCAATCTTATTTTATTTGATACTAACGTTCTAGCGACAACAACAACAAGGTACGTAAAACTTGTAATACTTACTCTACTTCTTTAAAAACAACAAAACCCAGTGATAAATGTCACCGTAAACAGATCAACACTTCAATAATGACTCTGAGACTTTAAAGGAAGGAGAAGAAGAAAGACTAATGACCTTAAATTTTTTTTTCTATTTGTTCCCTTTAATCAACCGTTATAGAATCTATTAGTAAACATCAATTATTAAGTGTACAATAAGATACCAAATGAATACGGAATGGCATACCTTGACAGATACCAAAAAAAATAAGAAAAGGAGATAGAAGATGGTTACTAAAACAACCAAGTATGTTTTTTATAAATTTCTGCTGTAAAAAATTTCATTATATAGATTATGTAAAGGTACATCCAGGACTAATCTAGAAGCAATGTGTTGTTTAAGATGGAAACATTTCAGATTTTTGTTTTTAAATTGAAATTGTGAAAAATTTGTTTGTTAAGGGATGAATTGCTTAAATAGATAATGAAAAAGTATGTTTTCTAAAAAATGTGTTGCTTAAATATAAAACTATTTTAAGGAAGAGTTGCCAAACATAATATTTTGATGACATCAACAAGTGTGTTTATGGCCTTTAGATCACAAAAATAAAAAAATTTGACCATTGGATTGAATTTTTTTTTTCTTATAAAAAAAAATGATGTCAGCAAGTACAGAATTTGGGTTTGCTATTATATATAGATTGACATTAAGTTGGTGATCAAATTGTAACACCAGACTAGCTAAAAAATTTCTCCAATCATCTTTTCATGTGAAAGTTGTCTATAATAATTCAGACGGTGGTTTCCTAGCAGCTGGTGTTAGGAGTTTTCAAGGCTCATAAGACAAATGTTGTAGTATAAAAGATTGTCGAACCAATTTTAAGGGATTTCAAAGCACTGAGAATGCAAGTACTCACTTAATCTAAGTGCAACCGGTGATTTAAAAGATTTCTAAACTAATGATTAATGCTAATGCAGTTGCAGAATAATAAAAACGATAAATGAAGTAACTTTCTTGACTAAGGGAAAAGAGAATTTATGGGCATAGGGATTAGACCTTGGGTGATCAAGTTTCGAACTAAGGATGACAACGATCAATCAAACTATCAACTTTAAGCTTAGACACAGTTCTAAACAAGCTCTATGTGTAGATGAATGTTCATTTACTAACACATTTCAAACATCAAATATCTTTGGTTGAATAATATGAAAGCAATCATTACTAACAAGTCTAATGGCTATCTTAGCACCTCTAACAACAAATGTCTTTGGCAAAGTATGCTAAAAACTTAGAAGAGTTGTCTCAGGCATTTCATCAAACACCTTTTGAAAATGCCTAAAGATCAACTTTTGAGAGGCCAACTCAGAAGATGCATTATGAATACTCTAATAGCAAGGACTAAGAATGATCTACACTAAAACATCCTAGCTCTGACCTAATCACCCTTAATCTCCCTAACCCATGAATTCAAAAAGTGATTACTCACTAATCTCCATAATTTCTCTTAAACCCATATTGGATTTCAGATTAATCATGTAGAGAAAGACAGAGAATCGATATGAAAACAACAGGATTGCAATAATAAAAATGATCAATTGAATCAAAGAGATGAACTTTCCAAGAGGTTTTTGGTGGTTTTCTTAAGATAAAAGATAATCAGTCTCCAATGGCTTACAAAAGGTACTTAAAACATAGGTTTAGAAAGTGTAAAACATGCATAACAAAATGACCAAAAAGCCCTTGATAAATCATAAGTTCGACCAAATAGATGACGCGCAGCGACCTCGGGTAGTCGCACCAACACATCGCTCCGGGCTTCGAGAGCGACCTGGGGTGGTCGCTCTGGCAGGTCGCTCCGGGTCCATCTTTTGTGTCTCCAGACAAAAAAAGGGTGAGCGACTTCGTGGCGTCGCTCCGGTAAGGTCGCTCTGAGAGGTAAGGCACAACGACTTCGTGGCGTCGCTCCGGTAGGGTCGCTCCCATGCACTGCTCGTCCAATGATCACCTTTATCACCTCTTTTGAGCTCCAAATGCACCCAAATGTCTCCAAGAACTCCATGTGGTACTCCAATACCTAATAAAGACTCATGTATGCAAAATGCAACCTAAACATGGCTAAATCCTAGTCTATATGATCAAAATGCACATGGGTGAATGGATAAAATAATGGAAATATGCAAGATATCAACTCTCCCAAACTTGTTCTTTTACTTGTCCACAAGTGAACTTTCTAGAACTCATAGGGAGAGAGGTTTGAAGGTGGGAGCTCATAGCCAAAAGAAACACATCTAGCACTCAATTCAACATCTAAATCCAACATGAGCACACTCTCTTATTATACACTAGCTTCTCTAGGCCTATCTCAACTCCCTTTTGCCCTTACAATCATCATCAAGCATCCACACATTCAAATCAACCAACTCTCACATTCATTAAGCAATAAACATCAGGTGAATTCTTGCAAATGGTCAATTGGTCCAAATCATTTGGTTGGGTAAGGGAAGGCTTTTTATTCAAGTGAGTCAAGAGGTTATGATCTTTAAGGTGGTTTACTCTCAAGACAAGTAGTCTTGACATTGCACATAATATATCTAAGAAAGGGATCAACTCATGCATACAATGCTCAATCTCCATTGTTCTACCCTTTTCCCAAATATACAAGTTACACAATCATTTCCCAATGTCAAAACCAACTCACATCTCTCACCAAAAGATCCTAAGAACATTTTTCACATAAAACTCTTTCTTTTTGAAATCTACAAGGGATTTTTTTTTTCTTTCACAATTTAAAAACATTTCTTAGCTCCTAACAACTTTGCTAGCCCCCTTTTTTTTTCTCTTTTTTTTTCTTTTTTTTTATTTTTTATTTTATTTTTTGGGGGCCAAGACTTTTCATAAACTTGAGCTAGATGTTTATCTACTTATCAGAATAAGACTATTCACTTAAACACAAAGAGTCTATTCTTTTCCTTCAAACTTTTCATGCTCCCAAATCATAATCACAACACTCACCCCCCACCTATAGCTAGACAATAGAGTGCCTAATCTAGCAAGAATGAAGATCAAGCATTGTCGTTCCCAATACTCTAAACATTATGCACATGTAAGACTTTCTGAAAAATGCCTCACTCATCAAACAATGAAAGCTTAAAAGGAGGAAAGGGTTTTGGGAGTGGTCTACCACTCGAGTTTGTCAAAAAGATTGGCGTAAAGGATGTGACAACTCAAGTGTGCATAGCCATGACTCAGTACACAAGGGACCATGAGCAAGAAGCATTAAGTTCGTTCAGTTCAAATAAGGTTGTAGTTGGCTTCAAAGATTGAGTTTCAGCAACTAATGAGATTCAAGAAGAGTTTTCAAGGCTCGAAACATACAAGGCTTTTTGAGAGATGTAATAGCTATTCGAGCGCGAGGTAGTGTTCTTTACAAGACATTTTAAATCATTGCTCCCAATGCAAGTGAATGCAACCTATATGCTCTAGACTCTCCTAAAAATGCAAGTGATGTAATCTATATGATTTTTTTTTTATGCAAAAAGGTATGTATGCAAGACTCAATGCAAAATCATCAAAGCAAACATGATCAAATACTTGGTACCTCTCCCAAACTCAAGTTACACAATCTCTGTGTTGTCAAGTAGAGAGAGATACCCAAAAGAAAGCTAATGTGCAAAAAATGAAATGGTATATACAAGGGAAAGTAATGAAGTACCTTCTACGGATAGTGAGTAGGGGTAGATGCCCCAGCATCATCGTCGTCAGGTGGGAATGTGGTGTAGTAACCACCTGTGGCTGAGCTGTAGCCTCCAAATCATGGCTGGCTCTGAACCTCATCAATCTCGACCTCATTATCAGAAGAGGCTAGGGATGGGGACTTGTTTCCTGAGGCGGAGGGTTCAATGGGTGGGTTCCTCCACTTGCGCTGGAGCTGTCTAGCAGTGAGGGGGAAACCAAGATCCGCAGGCTAAGGTGGAGGCTGGGGGACTGATGTGTTCACGAAGGCGAAGTCTGCTGAGCTACATCCAGCTATTCCTCCCCTGGTCAAGACATCAGCTACTTTCTTCATGAACTTGGCTGAAGTCTTTGCTTGTTTCTTCACAGTCTTGTTAAGCGCCTTGCACTTGTCTTTTAGCTTTTCTATCGTCATGTCTTGTGCTTTGTTCCATCTCTGAAGTCGACCAATATGCTCATGAGCGTCACGAAACGCACCGGGAGGAAGAACTCCAGCATATGGCTGGAAGTAGTAGTGCGGAGGTCCATAGACGGGTTCAGATGCTTCTGCAGCAGGTTCGTCATGTCTCGTCGAAGCACTCCTTTTCCTTGGTGCAGCAATGGGACCGAGAGACCCGTGCTCTCCAAGAAATTCTTCCTGGGAAATGTTGAAGCTGTTAGCTTCAGGTCTCTCTAAGCTCGTCAGGTTCTTGTTTGGAAGAACCACCTCAACAGGCTTTCCTTTCAGGTAGTAGTGGTAGACGTAGTTCTTCCCATACATCCCGCTGAAATAAGTGGCAGTCCTCAAGTAAGTGCCATCAATGAATCTAGGTCATGTTGCGTCCTTTCCCAAGGGAACATTCAGAAATTGAAGCAGTGGTGTGATCAACCCACCAATTCCAACCTTCGGGCGCGAATCAGAGGTGTACCAGGCCCAGTCTCTGTAGTGCTCGAGACGACTCACGAAGAAACTGACCATCCCAAAGGTAGCATAGATGTCGGTGCTTGGAAAAGGCGACACTCCAGGGGCGGCGTAGGGTCGGATAGCCGAGCAAAGCAGTCGCATATCTTCCTCGGTGACATTACCTGCTTCCTTCTGTGGATGGAATGCATGGACGAGCATCCTATGGAGGTAGCGCACAGACGAATGCCAGATATGTGAGTTCTTGTTAGACCCGGTAGAATGCTTGTTTCCGGTGATCAATTTCCAAAGCTCGGTGGGGAGATTTTTGCATTTGAAATCCCCGGCAATGGTGCCAATTTGGTGTTAGGAGTTTTCAAGGCTCATAAGACAAATGTTGTAGTATAAAAGATCGTCGAACCAATTCTAAGAGATTCCAAAGCACTGAGAATGCAAGTACTCACTTAATCTAAGTGCAACCGGTGATTTAAAAGATTTCTAAACTAATGATTAATGCTACTGCAGTTGCAGAATAATAAAAGCGATAAATGTAGTAACTTTCTTGAATAAGGGAAAAGAGAATTCATGGGCATAGGGATTAGACCTTGGGTGATCAAGTTTCGAACTAAGGATGGCAACGATCAATCAAACTATCAACCTTAAGCTTAGACATAGTTCTAAACAAGCTCTATGTCTAGATGAATGTTCATTTACTAACACATTTCAAACATCAAATGTCTTTGGTTGAATAATTTGAAAGCAATCATTACTAACAAGTCTAATTTCTATCTTAGCACCTCTAACAACAAATGTCTTTGGCAAAATATGCTAAAAGCTTAGAAGAGTTGTCTCAGGCATTTCATCAAACACTTTTTGGGTGGAAAATGCCTAAAGATCAACTTTTGAGAGGCCAACTCAGAAGATGCATTATGAATACTCTACTAGCAAGGACTAAGAATGATCTACACGAAAACATCCTAGCCCTGACCTAATCACCCTTAATATCCCTAACCCATGAATTCAAAAGGTGATTACTCACAAATCTCCATGATTCCTCTTAAACTCATATTGGATTTCAGATTAATCATGTAGAGAAATACAGAGAATCGATATGAAAACAACAGGATTGCAATAACAAAAATGATCAATTGAATCAAAGAGATGAACTTTCCAAGAGGTTTTTGGTGGTTTTCTTAAGATAAAAGATAATCAGCCTCCAATGGCTTACAAAAGGTACTTAAAACAAAGGTTTAGAAAGTGTAAAACGTGCATAACAAAATAACCAAAAAGCCCTTAATATATCATAAGTTCGACCAAATAGACGACGCGCAGCGACCTCGGGTTGTCGCTCCAACACGTCGCTCCGGGTCCATCTTTTGTGTCTCCAGACGAAAAAAGGGCGAGCGACTTCGTGGCGTCGCTCCGTAAGATCGCTCTGAGAGGTAGGGCACAACGACTTTGTGGCGTCGCTCCGGTAGGGTCGCTCCCATGCACTGCTCGTCCAATGATCACCTTTATCATCTCTTTTGAACTCCAAATGCACCCAAATGTCTCCAAGAACTCCATGTGGTACTCCAATACCTAATAAAGACTCATGTATGCAAAATGCAACCTAAACATGGCTAAATCCTAGTCTATATGATCAAAATGCACATGGGTGAATGAATAAAACAATGGAAATATGCAAGATATCAGCCAATGAAAGAAAAAGGTAAAGATGCCCAATTGAACTAGAATGACCCACTTAACAGGAAACGTTCCATCTTTGTATATGTCTTTTCTTACAGATCCATTTATTCATATAAAGACTAATGTTTAGCGCAAGGTGATCCACTTGATCAAGGTCTTAGGAGAATGTTTGATCTTGTCCTCAGGGTTAGTTCCACGGTTTCTTCCACCTCGACATCTCTCAAGACAATGTGTAGTAGTCAAATTCTACGGATTTGTCTAGTGCTGCTGCATTTCCCTTGACTCAATCCTCACACGAAAGAAATAAAATAAAAGGCATGTTTAGATGGACAGAAAAATTAACCTTTGATCCGTTGATTTACCGCCACACAATCGTGGATTCGTGGTATCTACGTGTTACTCTAGAGTCTAGACAATTCTCAATGATTTTGAAACCATGAACAAAGGGTCATAAAGATTTTGTAAATGCGTGGGTAAGATAACTTAATGGATGTACACTTTGTTTGATTAGTTTGCATGGGTTGATGAATAAAAAGCCACATGGACGGCATAAAGTAAGTTTGTTAGAAGCTCTCGTGTTATCACCGGACAACAAAAAGAAGAAATCAAAAATCTCAAAACACAGCGAATCATCGACAGAAGTCAAATTGATTCAAAAATGGTGAATTCAGATGTGTGCAAGTACGAAGGAAATGACCAAGCTTAAAACCGGGACCATGAAACCAAAGAGGAAAACTTCTTGTGACAATTCATCATCATACTGTGGGTGGGTTTCATTATTTTCGTAGCTATGATTTTTATGATGATGAAAAACTAGTACTAGTTGTGTGTTTAGTAGATGTAATTTGTATGTTATGATGCTGGAGAATTAGTTTTGTACGTGTTCGTCTTTCAACTAGCTAAAGTTTTAATCATGAGGTATGCTCTGAGTAGTCAATTTGTGTTACGAGTATGTCCAAAGTTTACTTTATGTTGTAAGTTTATGATGTAGTTTGTCTTTTAAGTACGTTTTTTTTGTCACTGAAAAGTAATGGTACGTGAGTTGGATTTATCAATAATACTTCAACTAAAAGTGAAAGATACGCATACTATAATACCTTTATTTTTATTTGCTTTCCATATTTTCTTGTTTCAGAGGAATGTTGCAATGCAACACTATACCAACACGAACCAAACCATGTATGTAGTCAAGTTTTTTACGAGTGAAAGTGTATAAGTGTAGTCAAGTTTAGGTGGGCTTAACAAGCGTAATTAACCATACTTGTGTCCCAAAGTTCCATGAACAACGTTTCGGAAGCAACAAACAGTTGATACTGATTTATTCTAATTCAAAAGCTCCTGGTCTTGTTCAGGAGAAATTATCTACAAATTGCAAAAATAATCGACCAAAAATAATATACTTTAAACCAACAAGGTTTGAAGTATCTAATCATGCAGTAAACACCTTCCGCCGTTACAGGCTCCTTTTGTCATCCCATAATCTTACGACACTTCCGTTTATCACCATCAAGTCCACGTAACGGTACCAATTTTCATCACCATTTCTCATCTTCACCACTCCTTCCCATCTCTCCCACCACTCTCCACAATCACCTGAACCACCTCCATAGTTAACAGCGGACGTTAACTCTCCGTCTTCGTCAACATCCCTCCCTCCGTCAACGTTTACCTCGTAGTACATAGTCATCTTCCCTTTTGTCACTCCGTCATCGCACATTAACGTCTCCCAAACCTCCGTTTTCATAACTAACGCTTCCTCCACTCGAGCCTCCGCCGTTTCTTTAACCGGACCAGCTACTCCTTGTCGTTCTTGTTCAGTTTTCGAGGCGGTTTGTTCCTCTAACAATCCACATCCATGACGACGGCCGTCGTCTCCAATGGTGGTGACTCTTATCCTCCAGAAACTGACAGCTGCCGTCACGACAGCGATCCATGTCCACACATTGTTGATGACGGCGAGAACACCGAAGCTAACGTATTCGAAAGCCAACGCTTCTAATGGAGAAACCAAAGTGGCCATTTTTTTTTTTGCCTTGATGATAAGCAGAGAGGTGATTGGTTAGGTGGTTTATATAAAAGGTGGTAAGAGAGACAGTGGAGGGAATTTGAAACCTGGACCGTCGGATGAAGAGAGAGGAACGCTAAGCCGTTGGATCTTGTCAAGTGGAAGTATGAATATTTCGTAGATGCTGAGAATCGAGAAGGAAGATGCTTTGTTTTCAAGAAAGATGCGCACAGCCAAATACTTATTCCTCATCGGGTTCGCTGGCCCTCATAATATAAAACAATATAAGCAACATATAACAACAAATGGTTGAGTTAACTTGGACCTCAAAAATGAATAATATAAGATCTGTGATGTTGTTTTTAGAAACTATTTAGAGTATTGCATGGCTCTCTTTTTCTACTTACGATTGTGCATGTCCTACGCATGCAACAATACTAGGTGGAGGATATATCGCCCATCACTGTATTCATATATTCTATATCTTAAATAGTATCAATAGTTTTCTAGTTTTTATCTTAAAATCTTCAGATATTCATATATTATATATATAGAGATATCTTAAATAGTATCAATATTTGTGTTGACGGATGAACCTTTGATCTTGGTTGTTTTGGTTGATTGCTAGCTGAAGAAATGCATAATCATGCTATATTTTCCTCTTGTTTAATGTGTAATCGCCACCAGTCCTCATCACCACTTGCACGGTTGCACCCTTGTTTTTTTCAGGTTCGAATGAACTCGTTTAGAAAACAAGTTACTATTTTAAAACGTTAAGAAAACCGATTGAGTCCATGCCCTCAAACTAATTAATTCATGCAACAAGAAAACAATAACAATTTATACATAAAACAATTCAAACATTATTGTACAGCTATATAAAGATGGATCAGAATAAAGTTGTCTAAATTAAAATTTTATAATGGCATACTATATGATAGTCCTGAAGGAAACTAGTTATATATATCATATATATAATGCATAAACTCGTACGAAAAGAGATCATCATTTTAGCTCGGCCATCAGAGTACTATTCGATCTAAAGCGCAAACCTACAAGCTAAGAGCATGATTATCCCATGATTCTTAAGTGGGTTTCTTAATGATTATTTAATACTTTAAATGTACTTAAGTGGAGTTAAGAAACTCCCATTTTGAGCGGTCCAATGGGAGTTTCTTAATTAGGGGTTCTTAAAAAATATTTTTTTTTTTTTAATATAAAATTTATTTATTAAATAAAACATATTAAAAGATAACATTTAAAATCTTAAATAGATTTTTTTAAAAAAACATAAAAATAAAGACTAGTACAATAATCGAGAATAATTTGGAAAAACATCTGAGCTCGGTAGTTGATTTTATCACGTCCAAATTTACGCCATATATGTTCAACCAAATTATTTTTCAGTTGTTGATGCATCCGAGCTTAGTTGTTGTCTTCATCATGTCCAAATTTACGGCATATATATAGAACCAAGAGTGTTGTGATTAAAGAGAGAAGATGACTTTGTTGTTGTGAAAAAAAATTCTAGAACCAAGAGTGTTGTGATTAAGGAGAGAAGATGACTTTGTTGTTGTCAATAAATAGAGAAAGCAAGAGTTTTGTGATTAAAGAGAGAATATGACTTTGTTGTTGTGAATAAATAGAGATCGCAAGAGTGTTGTGATTATATACACACAAGCATGTTTGATTCTTTACAAGTTGAGTACTAAAGATTCTTTACAAGTCTGTGATTCATAACATACGAGAATACAATTCACATAATACACAAGAGTACAAGAAATAAGAAGTACAAAGTGAGATAAAAAGCTCTCAATGCTCGTGACTGAGAGTGGCCCGTGAGAAGACACTAGTACAAAGTATTCTTGTCTGTGACATAAGCATGATTATCAGTCCGTGACACAGCAACCTACAAGACATTACACAAGCGTGATTATCCGTCCGTGACACAGTAACCTACAAGACATTACACAATCGTGTTCTCACCTTGGGCAGCAGCACAAGACAACTTGATAATGATTTGCGAAATAATCTGACGGTTGGAAACAAATGATCACTAGCAGATACACAAAGTGACGATAGAATGCAATATGCTAACTTAATAAAACAGTACCTGATATTAAAAGCTTCCTTGAGCTGTCCCTTATTGTCAAATGGTATAACCTATAAGAAGAACCGAAGAAACAGAACATATCATCATAAGAAAAGTGTCAAAACAGCAGTAAGTTAAATGCCAAATACATACAACACATAGCCATGAGGAACTGGCTTACTCATTTGGTCTGCCAATAATACACTCTCAATAAGTCAACTCAAGCTAGGCTAAAGTTACCAAGAGCTATTTGAGAGAATCAATACCCATTACAAAGCCATGAGGAACTGGCATACTCTCGTATAGAGATAGATGCAACTCCTCAAGGCTGTCACTTTTTCCATTCTCAATCAAATGCTTAAAAAACACGGACGCAATATAAATTGCATTAACAGCTTTCTTATAGATAGAAGCCTGATCATCATCAGAAGCTTGAAGAAGCTCTTGCAAACACCACGATGGATGAATCAACAGTTTCGCAAGGTGCCTGGTGTATCCATTGTTTTGCGCTGAAAAAAAAAAAAGCATCTCTAATGCTCAATCAAACAACTCGACAACACACATCTTTCTATTTCAGTAACCGTAGATCAAAAATCCACAACGAAACCCTAGAATTAAACACATTGTGCACGAGAATGACTAACCGAAGAGCTCACAGGCTTGGTGAACCCGATCACTAGGCCACCGAGAGCTCGACGGAAGCTCGAGCAGCTTGTTCCAGAAATCAGACGCCAAGGGAAACGATTTTTCCCCGACGAAAGTCGTAATGAGATACTCCGCCACGGAAAACATCATCACCACCACCTGTGTTTCGCGGCGTCGACGGCGCGCCTCCCATGTCTCCTCCTCCTTAAACCTTGCCGAGTCAACGAGGGCGTAGTCTGAGTCAGTTATGGTGAAGATCAAAAACAATGCGAAGACGGAGGAGGCGTCGATGAAATTCGATCGAGTCGTCGTCGTCCGTCGTCTTGGATCCTTCTTCTGACGGAAAACACTAGAAAACGAAAAAAAAGATTAAATGAGGTGTTGACACGTGGTTGTAAAACCACACTTAAAATCGGTTTCAAAAATCCTAAGTTAAGGATCGGTTATCTTTCATTTATTTAGTTTTGATTTAATTAAATCAATAATTTTGTTTAAAAACCTCATTAAGGATCAGCGATAATCATGGTCTAATAGCCTAATACAGAGGGTTTCATTTTATATATATTTAGGGTCAATAAAAACTAATTATGAGACACTTGCGAATTTAAACACGGTACATGTGAGAAGATATTGCAAAATCCATCCATAATACTCCGCAAAATATTGTTCGCAATCGTATAATATACACTTAAGTAGAAACCATGTTCTTGTCTAGTAATTGTATTACACAATATTTAACTTCATATTATTTTAAGTTAATCATCTTATTACTACCAGATATATAATATTAGAATAATGTGATCACCTTAAGTTTATCACATGGTTGCCTAAAAATATTTAAGTGCGTCACATCAAGAGGTGGTCCATCCCGGAAGTAATTATTAGCAAAACCATTGTAATGGATGGAGCCTGGAGGCATCAAATACTAACAAAGAATCTTCAGTACTAGCTAGAGATCATCATCCTTTTCCGATTAATTGTCAACGCCAAAATAATCAATGTTCCTTGTACCTCTCAGCAAGCACTTGATCATGTTGATCAATATTGTTGTTGTGTATATATTTAAACATGCTGATCACTTGACCATCTATCCAAACAAACGTCTTTAGAGGTTGAGGAGAAACACTAAAACAAGCAACAATTAATCTCTGCATGCTCGGCTATACAGACGTTTTATTCTGTGAAGAACTGAAATCAATGTATAAACTGTTAAAGAGTATAACCGAGTCAAAGAAGAAATACAGAGTTGGAGGCATATTTTAACAAGAAATTATTTGCAAGACATTTTCAGAGTCTCTGCTACTTGTAATCTTTCTTTCAAACCAATTACTAAGGATACTAGTAGTGCTGAATTAGCTAAACAAGCTAGCTGCAATGACCAGACACCACAGAGCTCTATAATCAAATGGATATCATGCAACTTCATTAATGATATATGTCAAGTGCATCTCATAATAACTCGTAATTATTTTAATTGCGATGAAGTGGAGGGATAAGTTGGCAAATCAAATAAGCAATTAATATGTAAATAAACTAACTTTCGGCGTAGAGAACGTGAGAAAACAGAAGAACCTGAAAAGCCGAAAGTGACGGGAAAGCCACAAAAAATCTTATGTGCAAGAGAGAATCAATGAACTGAAAAAACTATAAATCCCAAAAAAGCCAATCCCCAGTTCCTGATCTCCCAAAATTCGCTTCTCTATTCGTTTTGCCCCCACCAAATAAATTTTAGATTCTATTAATTTTTAATTCTGATTTTTATTTGTTTTTTTTAGTTTTGGTTACAGAACTTGAATATATACATCCTTCCTCATCATCGTTTGAGCTTCCCAGTATTGGAACAGAAAAAAAACCTAAAAAAGAAGAAGCCACAGAAAAAGAAAGAAAGAAATCTTTGGGAGACCCCTCTTTTTCTCTTTGCATGGTTGTTCCTCATCGTTTCCACATATAGCTAAGAGTGATTCAATTCGTTTTCCTCTTCAGGTTAACGATTTATATAATGCACATACACATATGTAAAACATTTTGAGATTTGTTTCTATTTTTTTCTGAGAAAATTTTGATTTAGTAGATCCTGATCTAATCTGGATTCATTTTTTTGCCAATGAACATCAATCGTGCGTTATAAATATAGGTGGATCTGTTGAGTTTGCTGAAAACTTTTTTAGGTAAAGTGAGCAAAATTGTATAAAAACTTATTATGGATTTGATGATGTTCTTGACATTGATCTAATACTATATGGGTTTGGGAGTTCCCTCTAGCACTTCGTGCTGCAGATTCCATGTACTTTACACTAATGTTTTAGATTTGCACTGAATCTGAGATAAAACATTCCTTCTTGAAAAATACTGCTTTGGACTGTGTTTCTGTGTGAATGTGGGTCCCTGCTTTGGTTGATGATACATACTATTCACTTTGCTTTTTTTCACAAATATATACTAACAAGGAGCGCATTACTAATGATTCAAATTGATTTTTATTTCTCTTTACAAGTTTCTTTTTCTAGTTTTATAATCTTGATTACAATAGAAGGATTTTTTGTCTGAGTAATGTGTTTATTCATTTTTTTGATAAAGTTTACTTATATCGTTAATGCAGCTACAGGGAAAGAAGAAGATCTTATGAGACGCTCCATACCTCATTGAAGAAAACGTTACTGTTCTTTAATATTACTTAGGCAGGGCAGATGGATGAAAACAATGCGGCAAAGTTAAGCGGAATCAGGCAGATTGTGAGACTAAAGGAGATTCTACAGAAATGGCAAACTGCAACCATAGGTCCCAAGTCAGATATCGCTCCATTGGCAGCTGGAAAGCAAGCGGCGGCAATGATCTCACCGGTTATCAACAAGAGGCTATTTTCCGTCAAGAATTGTGACTCGGATGAGGAAAACTGCCAAAGCCCTGAGCCTCCCGCTGATGTTCCCAAAGGGTATCTTGCGGTTTATGTTGGACCGGAGCTAAGGAGGTTTATCATACCGACAACTTATCTTAGCCACTCTTTGTTCAAGGTGTTGCTTGAAAAGGCAGAGGAAGAGTTTGGGTTTGATCAGAGCGGTGCGCTCACCATCCCTTGCGAGGTTGAGACTTTCAAGTTCTTGATTAAATGCATGGAGAACAATCCTAAAGATTATCACCCTGACGACAACTCCGGTAATCCCCAAAGACCACTCTTACCTATAATGAACTAATCACAACCCCACCGTAGCTAACCCGTTCATACTCATTGGTCAAGGGGCCAACATGCTTAGTTAGGGATGGGTTTAAATAAATTGTTAAAAACCAGGGATAACACCTACCTGGTTTAGAATGGACCGGGCCGAGCCTGTTAGGACTGTTATCCTATCTACCCCTCCCATTACACTTACAAGAGACTTTACAAATTGTTTGATGAGGAATCAAGCAAAATACTGGTTATTTTGGACAATGATATGATGATTGAGTTGCCAACACTAATGGTTTTGTCTTGTCTTTTGCAGCTGGGGATGATGCAGTAGCAGCAAATGAAGACTAAATATAAATCAAGTGATGAACAACTCTTAAAAACTTTACTTTTGTTATTATGGTTATTGTTATCCTTTATTATTATTTTAATCATATGGGAATTGTTAGGGATCACATTACTCTGGGGTGTAATTGTAAAATCAGACTATCTTTGTATTTTCCTGGTTCTTATTTTCTTCTCCATTATTTTTCAAGGAGGGATTTAAGTTTTTTTCTTAGATATATATGTTAGATTTGAACTGATTTGGTGGACGAAATGTGATACGAGATTAAACATGAACACAACCTCTTGTACGTCGAAAGCAAGTTACAAAAAAAGAAAAAAAAACTCTTGTACGAAAAAATGTGCACACACCTGTTTTCTATTGTTATTATCGAAAATGTTTCTCAACCAGGTAGACTAATGAACAATGCAATATATGGATTGTGGTTGATTTGACAAGAATTGGTCGGATTTGGTATGTTTTTTTAATCTGAGGTGTAGTTGGATCACGATCAAATGTGAATATATGTAGTCTATATGTTCAGTTTATTGTGATGGTTAGCGCAAAATGTATTGCTACGCGATGATGCTTTTATGTGCTTGGGCATGTAAGGACAAATCATGCGTATGTTAGTTTGAGGTTTTACATAATTTTGGAATTGCGGAGCCCCTTTTATAAAAGAATAGATTAGTGGGAATTGATGAAATATTTGAATTGGTTTTACAACATGTAAGCATCAGGGTCTAAGAGAGATTATAGACGGCTTTTTGGTTCACCGTGGAAGACTATTTTTGGTTCGTATACCAAGCAGGCATTCTTTTTTTTTTGTGCACAAATCTTCCATTAATTTAAAGCTCGATACCAAAAAGAAAGGTGGAGTTCAATAATACAAGCAAAGTTAAACATTAAAAAGCTTGAAACAAGATAGGAGTTTGGATAAGACAACTGCGAATCCGGCAAATCTAATAAGAAATACGGATGCGTTGAAGAAGCAACTTCGAACTTGACGAAGAGCAGGAGAGATGGCAACATGTCTTATATATCTTGCCTTTTGATAACTGGATCATATCTTCGGTTTTCGTCGAAACGAATTCCGTTGTTTCTTCAGACTTCGTACAAGTCGCTACACAAGAAAACAAACAAAGTGTGGCACTAACAGGTCTCGGATTTGAAACCAGAGAAGTATCACCTCCTTGCGGGAGGGAAATTGGCGGTAGAGCTCTCACTACAAAGGAGGAGGAATGGAAAAATGATCTCTCCTGGCCCTGGCAGGAGGAGGTTTGACTAGACTTCTCCACAAAAGAGAAATCTAATGGACTGAAATTGATGAGCTTAAGCAGAATCTCTGTGAGATTCCAAACTAATTTTGTGGCCTCTTCCATGCTCTTGGTGGCTACTGATATACACGAGACGTTGACACAGACGGTACAGCCAAAACAGAGTTGTGGAGTTGGCGAAGACCATTTGAATTTTCCTTGTTCATCAGACATCATACACATGATCCTTATCTTGACCAAAGTGATTCTAATTTTTGCAGGATGCTTCCATATACAAGGTGAATAGCAACAAAATTCTATGGGCTTGAGGTCCAAGACAGGAGATAAGGCCTTAATAAACTTATCAAACAACTTTAGGGTTGAGAAGCTCATACCAGATTTGTGGAGATGACGAGTTGTAGCCGGAGCTCTCGGGTGTCACCGGCGAGAGCCACCACAAGAAGAATAACGGTTCATCGGGCCAGTCCCGAGATTGGCTTAATTCGGACACGTCAGAGGTATGCGCAGCCTTGGTTACTAGATCCAGTCCAGATCTGAGGGTTTTCTCGCCTCTAGATAGCACACGCCAGGTTGGAGTGAAGGGGTCGTCATTATAGAGAGAAGACTGAATACATTCTCATTAGGTATACAAAGAGTATTTATACAGAGTTATACGTAGGTTAAACTTAAGTATTATGTATTTACAAATAGAGCCTCAGAGTATACTATATTTCCTTAACACGCTCCCTCAAGATGGTGGGAGTTGAGTCACACCAATCTTGCTTCTGATACTCTGAAATGGAGCTCGTGAGAGTGGTTTGGTTAGACCATCATCGAGTTGATCTTTGGTCGAGACGTGGAAAACATGCAACACCCCTCCCTATATCTGACCACAAACAAAGTGAAAATCAATCGCAATATTTTTCATTCTCGAGTGAAACACATGATTAGCACACAAGTAGGTGGCTCCTATGTTATCACAGTAGATAGTTGGAGTGGTCGGTACTTTGACTCCAAGCTCGGTAAGTAAAGAACATATCCAACGAAGCTCTGAAGCTGTATTGGCAACAGCTCGGTACTCGGCCTCTGTAGAGGAGCGCGCCACACCTCTTTGCTTCTTCGAAGTCCATGAAACAGGATGTGAGCCAATGTAGACGATGTATGCATTTGTTGAGACATAGTCATCCGAATCTTCTGCCCAGTCTGCATCAGAATACGCGTGTAGAGGTGTAGTAGCTTCCTTGCGCAAAAAGATACCATGTGTTAACGTACCAGAGAGGTAACAGAGGACTCTTTTAAGCGCTTGCCAGTGCTCTGTGGTCGGCTGGTGCAAGAATTGAGACAATCGATTGACGGCATACGAGATATCTGGTCGTGTCAAGGACAAGTATTGCAAACTTCCAACAAGCTTCTGGTATTCACGAGGATCTTATAGTACCAAACCAGAGTTGAGAGTAAGCTTGGGATGAGACGGTAGAGGAGTGGCAAAAGGTTTAGCGTGGAGCATATTTTATTTGGAAAGGAGATCAGTTATGTACTTATGTTGATTCAGGTGGAGTCCTTGCTGTGTTCTTAACGTCTCAATACCCAAGAAATAACTGAGATGTCCTATGTCCTTGATAGAGAAGCGAGTTGCTAAGCTGGTTATAACTTGTTGAATGAGCTGCAAATCGCTTCCTGTGACCAGGATATCATCTACATAAACAAGAACATAGACAAACTTGCCATGATGCTTGAGTATAAAAATAGATGTATCAGATAAGGAGTTTTGGAAACCAGAGGTGATCAAGAAGTTTCGAAGCTCAGAGTACCAAGCCCTTGGGGCTTGTTTCAAGCCGTAGATAGCCTTTCTCAAGCGACAAACATGCGTAGGCCTGTCCTTGTCAGTGACCCCTGGTGGCTGAGTCATGAAGACCTCTTCATCCAAGTGGCCCTGTAGAAATGTCGTATTGACATCAATCTGTCGAATAGGCCAATCATTGTTGACTGCAAGACCGAGAACTATTCTGATTGTAGTGGCCTTGATCACTGGACTAAACGTGTCGTTGTAGTCAATACCCTGTTGTTGGTGAAACCCTTTTGCCACAATCCTAGCTTTATATTTATCAATGCTCCCATCGGGATGGTATTTGATAGTAAACACCCAACGACAGCCTACTATGTTCATCGTCTCAGTTACAGAAACAAGATCCCAAGTGTGATTTTCTGTAGTTGAGTTGAATTCAGAGCTCATGGCTTTCCTCCGGCGCTCATGTTTTATCGCCTGTTGCCATGTAGAAGGAATCCAGTGAGGATCACTTTCAAGAGACGCAGTGAGATTATACCTTGTGACAGGCTTCACTATGTTGTTGCGTGAGCGAGTGGTCATAGTGTGTCGTGGTGGTGCATGTTGAGGTTCTAGAGCTACATCCGACACAGGTGAATGTTGATCATTAGAATCAGCTTGCGTCGGCTGAGAGAGTGAAGTTGGAGAGAGCATGACCGTTGCAGTTGGCGTCGCAGAGGGAGTATCGTTGGACTGTTGCGACGGTGGTGGTGAAGAATCACTACTTGAGTTGCGGTTGTCCAGAGTCACCGTTGGCGACCGTATGAGTGGCGGAGAGAAGGGTACTGTGGTGTATGGCGGGAAGGAAGAGGATGGAACAGAGTCATTTGGAATAGAGGAGGACGGTTTAGTAAGCTGAACAAATGGGAATTGTGTCTCATTGAATCGCACATGGCGAGAGATAAAGATGCGACCAGAGACTGGTTTTAGACATTGATAGGCACTTTGGGTGAGAGAATAGCCAACAAAGACACAAGGAGATGATCTATGTTCAAGCTTGTTGGGTGCATAAGGCCGCAGCCATGGAAAGCACAAGCAACCAAAGGTTCGGAGTTTATGGTAGTTAGGGGAGGTGCCAAATAGCTTTTGGTAAGGAGAGATGTTGGAAAGGACAGGTGTTGGGAGTCTATTGATGAGGAACACAGCCGTGGCAAATGCGAGAGGCCAGTGTGTAAGAGGCATCTTTGCGGAGGACAAAAGAGATAGGCCAGTTTCAACAACATGTCTATGTTTCCTTTCAGACATGCCATTGTGTTGAGGGGTATGAGGTGGAGTTGTTAGATGAGAGACTCCAAGAATAGAGAGAGAGTGGCATAGAGCAATGTACTCCCCCACCATTATCAGTATAGAGGTTTCGAAGTTTGGTGTTGAACTTGGTCTCGGCTAAGGGTTTGAAGGTGAGAAAGATCTCTTTGACTTGAGATTTAGCTGTGAGAGGAAAAAGCCATGTATATCTTGTGAAGTAGTCCACGAAGATCAGATAATATTTGTGGTTTTGAGTAGATGGAACAGGTGATTGCCATACCAGAAAAGACAAACTCAAGAGGATGAGTAGAGACAATAGTACTTTGATGAAAAGGAAGCTTTTGTGTTTTATTGAGTAAGCAATCATTGCAAGGAGAAATACTCTAAGTTTTATTGAAACATGGCAAAGAAAAGCTAGAAACAATAGTTTTTAAAGTAGAAGAAGAAGGATGGCCTAATCTATGATGCCATTGAGAAATGGTAGTTTTGGTATCAGGATAAGAGACATAGGATGCGGCTGGTTTGGAAAGGGATAAGGGCCACTCATACAAGTCATCCTTCGTGTGGCCTTGGAGCAACCGGATTCCCGTTTGTAGATCCTTCACCTGAAAACAAGAAGGAAAGAATTCCACAGAGACTTGATTAGCATTGCATAGTCTATAAACAGATATCAAGTTCTTGTTTACATTCGGCACACAAAGTATATCTTGAAGTTTCAATGATCTAGATGGTGTTAAGATAGAAGCAGAGCCAGTGTGTGATACTTAAACCTGAACCATCAGCTGTTGCAACTTCATCACCTCCTGTGTACTCTTGATGAATGTCCAAGTTGTCGAGATCAGACGTAAGGTGATGTGTGGTGCCACTATCAAGAAGCCAAGCATTGGGGTTGTAGAGTGAGGCGTGAGCCACATTAGCTCGTGGCTGCCAGGAGATGGAGTGAGGCATCATCTGTTGTTGGTTGATGTAAGAGGAGTTCCCACCGTGGAGTTATGGACAACGACGACCGCTGTGTCCAAAGACACTACAAATTTGACACTTCCCTTGATAGCCACCACCACGAGGTTGTGCCTGTTGAGAGTGCGAGTTGAATGATTGTTGTTGTTGTGAGTAACCACCATAGTAGCCTCCACGACGATAGGTATTGTTGTTACTGTTGTTGTTTGAAGAGCCCTTATAGTTTGTGAGATTAGCTGTAACCGGGGCAGGAGAAGTCGCAACAGAGTTGAGTTGGATTTTGGCTTCCTGATTGAGAAGTTTTTCATGGATCTCGGTGAGAGATGGAGGAGTGTCACGGCCTTCTATCTGATCAGCCACTGTTTTGTAATCTTCTGGGAGACCGTTGAGGATAAGTTCGATTTGATCTTCAGAATCAAGAGGCTTGCCAAGCAAGGCAAGCTCATCAAAGCGAGTGGTTAGACCTTGAAAGAACTCATTAATAGATTTGGAGTCCTTATTCCAGGAGCGAAGTTGATGTTGGATCTGTTGAACATGACCGCGACTTGGCTTTGCATACGTCGCTTGGAGGATTGTCCAGACCTCCGCAGTCGTCGTCGCGGTTGAGAGAATTGACTGCAGGGTCACGGTGATTGCGCCAAGGAGTCCACTGTAGATCAATCGGTCTTGACGTTTCCACAGAGTGTAGGAGGGATTTGTTTCAAGAGATCCATCAGCAGAGGTGATGGTAGCATCAGGGACAACACCAGATCCATCAATAAAAGCAGCCAGATCGTACTCAGCAAGGAGAGCATGAACCTGTCTGCTCCACATGAGGAAGTTAGAGCTGGTAAGTTTGGTAACATTTGTCATGTTAATGTTGAGGAGAGTGGTGGTGTTGGAGACAGTAATGGTCTCGCTGTTTGAAGCCAGAGAGTTTGAGTTGTTAGACATGGTGATGCTCAATGAAAAATTTGAAAAAGAGAGATGGCGGCTTAGTTAGGTACAGAAGGCTCTGGTAACATATAGAGAGAAGACTGAATACATTCTCATTAGGTATACAAAGAGTATTTATACAGAGTTATACGTAGGTTAAACTTAAGTATTATGTATTTACAAATAGAGCCTCAGAGTATACTATATTTCCTTAACAGTCATCTTCAGCTTTTTCTGGAGCAAAAAGGTTGATTAGCAAAGCGAGCTTCTCCGTGAAAGAAACCACTTCCACCACCGTCGAGTTTGACAGCGCCACTCCGGTAAGAAGGTCTTCGGGGCTTGAACCCGAGATGCGGTAAGTAGCACTGTCTGGTGCGGATACCATGTTTGAAGTTGAAAGTACAACCCACCAGAGAGATAGCGATATCGAGAGGGTTTGATTCATATGGTTTCTCTTCTTCTGTCTGTCGCTGCCGTGGACTCATGGAAATATGTCGACTAGATCTTGAAAATCCAAGTTTCAGAAAGATTAAAAAGGGAAAAAGGAAAAGAACGAAGTCAGAGCAAAGCAGGTAAGTGAACAAGAGACAACAAGAAACAAGCTTATCCCAACGCCGGCGAGCTCCAGCTCCACCGGCGCCAGAAAACGGATTTGCTATGGCTGCTTCGATATTCGTGTCTGGGAGAAAACTAGGGCCGGCTACACCTGAACATTTTACCAAGCAGGCATTCAACCATAGCATTGTTAACCATGTATGGTGGTTTTGTGATCCAATTTCTAGAAAATACATTTGTTTGATTTTCCGTTGAAGTCGATCTTTGCTTTGTTTCAGCTTTAGGTTTTGATTTCCAGTGGTTTATCGTGTCTTTGAATTGTAATTTTAGTTTTGTGTTCATATGGCTCTGTTTTGAGGGAAATATATTTTTTTGGCAACTTTTTCGTCGGCTTTATCTCTTAAAATTTTGTTCAAAAAAAGAGAAGAATATATGCTTTTATTTCTCTTTGCTTTTCATTTTACCAAACAAAATGATTTTCTTACATGAATTTTGTAAGAGACATTTTCATCTAGATATTGTCTGTTACGCATATATTTTCTCATTCATTAAATCTTTGTTTTCGGGAATAAAGGAGCTAAATTTCAGTACACATCAGTAGAGAATTTAGACTATTTCAAACTTCAAAACTGACTCTAGACTCTTTCAAAGTTCAAACTACTTATTTATATATATATATACCAGTGTTCTAAAATGCAGTCTTGGCGTCCGCCTAGATGGCGTTTAGGCGCTATACGGTAGCCAATCGTATTGTTTTTATATTATACAGTGTTTTATGTGGATTTATATAATTCGGATGAATAATAGCGTTTAGACGGACATTATGCGATCTACGCGGACGCCTATACGAATTTTAAGCATTAATATTCAAAAAAAACTATTAATATTATTATTATTATATTTTATTAATGTTATTATTTATATTACTTTTACTTATTTTATGTATTTATATGATTGTAGATATTAGTATAATTGTTGCAAAATTATTTTAAATTTATCATCTTTTATATATTTAAAATGGTTTAATTTTTATAATTTAAAACTATTTATATATGTTATACTATATACTTATACATAAAATTGGATTTAAAATATATTTATGTTCAGTTTTTTTCAAAATAATGTATATATATTAATCTTATACTTATATTTTGTGTAAAAACATATATCCGTATATGTGGGCCAATCTATCTAAGATAAATTAAATGAAATTATTTGATGAGGGCATAAATTTTGAATTTTGTAAACCGTGATTGATCTTGTTCGCGCCAGCCACCAGCACAGTCAAGTCAACAACCCATTTGACCGACCTAGCTCCCAATATATATATATATCCAGTCTATTAGTTGATTGATATACATGACTACATTGACGTTGCAATCCTTTTTTTAATAGAAAAACATTTTTATATTACAAACTGCAAGCCAATGTTTACATATTGAAATATTTATTTATTGGTTGTTGTATCACTTAAATGAAAAGAAAGATTTTAACAAAAGACTGTATAAAGTATACAGAGTATAGAATATACAAAACATAAATCATTAATTATATATATATATGTTTGCACCTAAAACTAATCGTAAGTTAATAAGCGTAGAACTCGACAAGTTCGTGGACCGACTCGGGGCGTGACTCGTCGGTGTCGGCGTTCTCGAGCATCCAAAGCAAATGCTCAAACAAGACAACCTCGCACGACACTGCGATCGCACCGTCCTCGCCGCCGCATCCACCATCCACCGCCGCTAGCTCCTGAAAGAGCGGGTGGCTCACGACGTCGGAGCTCACGTGGTACGGACGACGGGTTCTGCCGACGTAGACGGTGTGAAGGTCTCCTGAGGGAAATGCACTCACGGCAGAGGATCGACCGTGATTGGTCGGAGCCGGTTGCTGGTTTGGCTTGGTGTTGAACGAGTTGAACTTCTTCAAAACTGACTTTAACTTCATCAGTTTGTTACCTCCTTTCGCCATTTTCGATGCTGTTCGGAGAGTCTGAAGCCGGAGATGTACGTCTGAGTGAGTTTTCCGGTGAGTGGGAGAGAGAAGGAGAGAGATGTTGGTGTCGAAGAAAGAGGGAGAGTAGGGTTCTTTATACTAAGTTGACAGGGGTACATTCGTAATTATTTATTGGTTTTGGTAACAACTTTTTTTTTTAAACGAAAATTGATAAACCTCAGATATCTTATCAGCTGATTCGAATAGCAACGAGTATTACTCCAAATATGTTTCCTATAATCGCAATTTATTCGAAAAAATAATGATTATGAATGAGAAAGATAGAGCGAGTGTCACATGCGCAAAAAGTTGAGTGATTTTCATAATTTAAATACATATAATTGTATACTCATATCACTCCAAAAGTTTTCGTTATCACAGTCAGCCATATACATCATTGATCCATGATGATTCTATTTTAAGTAAATTTTGGTAACGTCTTAACTACATTCTGGTAAGGAGTAACGACGTTCCGGAGTGAAACACTATTATTTCGCATGAAAATATCTGGGCCGATACCTAACTAATTAGACCATGATTAACCCGGGGTTGAGGTTTTTAGCGGGAGTTAAGAAACAGTTTCTTAACTTCCGCTAAGAACCTCATTCTAAGAACTTCGGGTTAATCATGCTCTTAATCTCCCGACAACTAGTATAGTCCGAGTTTCAAATGAAATCTAAAGCGTGGTTTCATCTTCATTTTGTCAAGTACCCATATGAAATTGATAAAAGTTTAGTTTTAGGCTTATTTACACAGTTATTATTGTGGTGAATTGTTCAAAGTCTCTCCCTTTGACCCACATGTCTTAACTTCAAGTCTCAGCCACTGTTTATGATTTGTCTCAAATTACCTCTCACCACTAGACTATCATTATTTAGTTATGTTATTTGATGATCACAACGTATCTGCGACAACAATATTCACGGTGAATATTCATGTTCTGGTGAGTTCAAGTTTGCATAAATGAAATTCTAATATGAAACATTTTTTCATATTGCATTTCCATCTGGGAAAATTAACGTGAAGACTGTGAATCCTCACCAAACTAGTGTCCAAGAACAATATAAATTAATAAAAACTTTAAACTTTACGTAATCACTTAATTATACTAATAAATTAGTTCAACAACTAAAGGAGATGCATGGTTCATGAACTTTAAAAACGGCTTCACGAGTTCTTATTTGGTAGGTATGTAAATGGTTAAGCTAGTATACTATACTATTTCTTTCGAATTATCAATCCCTTTCCACATAACATGTTACAAAATCATATGTATTAAATTGTAAATAAAATTTGTCATGTTATTGTGGTTAGACTAGACTCCCACATTATTCTTTTGTGCAGATTTATTTACATTGTATTTGGCGACTACTGTTACAGCATGTGAGTTCCCGTAGATTTGTCTTATTTTTATAGCTATTAATTGTTATCTTAATAGGCAGACATAAGAGCATCAACTGTCTTTTTAATCATATAACCAAAATACTACTCCTAGTGTTCCCAAAAGTAAGATTTTCTAAAATGTTTACGTTAATTAAGAATTCAATAAATGTTTATAATTTAATTTTTCATTTACTTTATTATACATTTTCCAATAACTTTTCACCAATGAAATTTGATCAATTCAAATATTTTCATTTAATGTTTCTTAAAAGTATAAAAAAATACTTTAAACATATAGAAAATCTATCTTCGTGGAACAAGTAAAAAATCTAAAACATCTTACTTTCGGAAACAGAGGGAGTAATACTTAAATACACCACCTCCTAGTTTGTCTACTTATAAAAGAAATGAAAAAAATATTTATCAATCTTCTTATTAAACCTAAGGATAATATTAATTAGAACTGCGCAAGAAAAGACTGGCGGAAGTCGCCGGAAGAGTCCAAATAAAGATGAAAAAGGAGAAAAGGATATAGAGAAGAACTTCATTACTTCAACTTCATATTTTTCGGCGGACTCTTCACACGTCAAAGCGTCAAGCTGTAAATGAACCATTTAACTCATGGGACCAGTTCCGGCGTATACGTACCGTTTAGGCGACTAAGTTTTCTTTCCCAAAAAAATTGAAGGCTTTGGTTCTCCTTCAAATTTGCAGTTCAACAAAATAATAAAATAAAATTAGTAGATACAGAGTAACTAATCGTGTTTACATGTTGAACTAAAAAAAAACTTTCTTAGAAGCCAAAGGACAATTTTCTTTAAAACACCGTTTTATTTAGCACTTACAAAATATTTTTTGATTCAATACCTTAATATATTGATGGCGATAATTATTTCTTGTTATAACCATCTTGGTAACCATGGTCACTAAAGGCTATGCGATTCTGCAGCAGTTTGATAAAACTGGTCATATTAGACTGGTCATATAAGATTAAAAAGAAAGAAGAGGAACCACCTAAATAATGATTCCTACATAATTAGTGTGATCGGTAAGTCATAGAGTAACTTGGAATAAATAAAGTAGGGTAAGTGGAAGGAAAAATTAGAGTGAAAAATTGAAAGTAGTTTTATAACTTATTTCCCTCTACAAAAACAATGAAGGAAAAACATTAACCTATTTACTCATTTTAATTAGTAACCAGCACAGGTTGATGAACTTTTGTTTTACTTAATTGGTAACATATGAGTTGGGTATAGGGTAAATATTTTCTCGCCAATTTTTTTACTCTATTAGTGACATTCATAACCAATATATAATCAAACATTTTCAAAATTAAACAAGTGTTAAAAATATTTTATGAAAACAAACTTTCCGCGTCTCTAGTATCGTAATATGATATTATATATATATATTCTATCTGCTGATCCTGTCGACCCAAGAGAAGCGCTTTTAGTGCTACAGAGTGCTACACTGTCTGACCTAAATTTGAATATCTTCCGACAAATGCCAGAGGTGGACCGATCATCTGTTACGATCCACCATGTTAATCACTTTAGTCGAAGTTCAGGTCCAGACTGGCCAAGTAATGATAAGTCGATCCCGGGAAGAATACACTTAGTGCTACATAGTAGATTAGCTACCACACTATCTGACCCGAGTTTGAAATACCTTCCGACTAATGCTAGAGGGTGGACCGATCATCTGTTACGATCCACCATGTTAACGACTTGGGCCGAAGTCTAAACCTAGACTGGTCAAATAATGAAAATTTAGTTCTTATAAGAAATCAAACCCAAATTTGATATCAGTACATACCAGGCTCCAAAAAATTATCACTATGCTACCACCCCGTGGTTATCATGATACGATTTGCTAGTGAGATAGTAGACACAGGAGAGCGATTTTACAAGCAATACAATTGTTAACATATGATTATTAATTGTCTTCAATCTCTTTATGCCTCTAATAATTGTTAGCATAGGATTCATTGATCAATGATAGACAATTCATGATACACTATCCACGATCAATAATCTATAATATAATGAGGCATTTGCCTCATTCCTGAGCCGACACGTCAGCATTTTGATGGATCCCACTTTTAAAAAGTGTGAAAAAAGTGTCAAGTCTGTTGCTCGAACCCGGGTTATTGAGATACAAACACCAACATTTATACCACTAAACAAAAGGATACTTTGTACATTGATGGCTGAAACTAATATATATTTATGAAGGTCGGAAACCTTTGCTTCTTAAGTTTTCTCTGTGGGCCGGGCCTACAAGTGTATTATGACTTTTATTTTTAAATGAGGTTCATCACGTTATATGAAAAAACAACAATTATAGTTTTTCCATATTGTAAACTGTCTTCGTTTAACACGAGTTAGGGTTCTTTTCATCATTGTCTCATATAAGTCTGAGTCACAGAGTTGCGCCGTGTGTCTGTTTGTGTAAAAATAGATGGTAACGCATGGGCTTCGAGAAAAGATTGGGCTAATTGATTTTCAATTTATTGGACTTAGTATCTGGCCCAGTCTGTTAATACAGACATATAGGAAGATTAGGTTAATCGACATCTTCACCATCTCCTTCGTTGCTTGCGATTCCCCTTCCGGCATTTTAATATATTTTTTTCCTACTCATCGGCATCTTCTTTCTCTACCTCTCCTCAATCCAATCGACGGTTCAGTGTATCCCTTATTTTATATTAAAGGAAGCCGATCATCCACCGTTACATCTAGCAACAACTTCTGAGATTTTAATCTCTACCGTGACAGAATCATTTGTCAAATCATGTGACCAATTAAAACCCGATACAATATTTTAGGCAATCGATCTCGATTCTTCTCGATGTAGTTTCAATGGTGGTCTACCCGGCACAAACGATATTTCTCTCTATTGTCGGATGTAAACTTTTGCAGCTGATGAGAAAGGGGTTCACGTGGAAATTGGATCAGTCGATGAGAATTAGAATTCAAGTATTGCTATTGGAGCCAAGCTCTCTTCTGATGATACTACGGTTCGTGGTTTAGCCGGAGATGCATTTGGTTCAAACCTAAAATAATCTTGCGTTTGTCACGGCTGATGTGGTCATCCCGTTAGTGGCGAGCTAGCAGTTAGATTTCATTGTTCTAGCGATGCTTCCGTGATCGGGCTTTGTGGTTATATCTACAAGAAGTTCATGGTCGTCGTAAGCGCAGATGCAAAGGTAACGATATCAAATATCCTACTTATGTCCACTTTTGGAGTAACTTTCAGTACAAAGTTGTCACTGTCAGGTGAGAGTGCCAACGAGGCGGTCGGAAGCATAAGAACGCTTGCTTTATTCTGCGCAGAGGTGAAAGTGATGAAAGTAGATAAGAATAAATATGATGGAAAAATGAATCGTTAGGGGTATCGCGGTATCGGTTTCTTAGATTCTTTCTTCATCCTCTTCGCTTCTTACACCGACAGTTTATATGCACGTGCAAGGATAATGGAAAAGCAACACTCGATTATGATTTTCAAGGTAACACACCAAAACAAATTTCAGAAAATTTAAACGGTTCTTGTCTTAACCATTCTAAAGGATAATCTGTTTTGTTTGTTTTTTTTAAAAGGCTTTCTTTGCCTTCACCATAGCAGCTGCAACTATTTCTCATTTGATTTTATTGTCTCCTGATTCCAGCAAAGCTACCAATGCAGCTGCATCATGTACGCAAGACCACTAACATTCACACATCTGTCTTCACGGTTATAGACAGAGAATCAAAGATTGATCCAAGTGATGCATCTGGGAGAATGCTTGATAATGTTAAAGGAGATATTGAACACTGTCATACCTTGATCGTAAACACGTTTTCAGATTGTTCGAGGAAAACCAAATACTTCGGTAAGATACATTCATATTAGTTCAGATCAATTGTGTTTCAATATAAAAACGTTACTGATAAATAAAGATAGAGAGTTCAAAGCAAATCGTTGATGCACATCGTTGAGTTTATTGCCACCATTACTTTCTTCTTTCTTTTGTTAGTTTATTTCAGTTTAGCTTCTCATAACCAAACTCCTGGATTTTTCTAGCTATCTCTGGATCACACTCACCGACTCATATTTTAAAGCCAGTAATCTAATTTTAAGATTTTTGTTTACTCAATTGTATATTTGTATAGCTCGGGAAATTTTTTAGCAAAGATAGCAAGTGAGGAGGAACGCAAGATGTGGATCAATGGAGAACCTTCAGATCTCCGATAGCGATTCTTGAATGGTGGGGTCTCAGCGTAACGTTATCGTCATAACCAAATAAAATTTTCACGTAATACAAATGTCAACATTCAACAAAACCTTTCGTATGTTTAATTCTTTCCTTTTGATATTAGGAATTTGGTACCGTAATTTTATGATGTCCAAAATGCTTTTGAATGAGATTTATCTATTTAAGTGAACGTTTGAGATTGTTGACCAAGAAGAACACAAACTTTAGATGCAATGCCATGCGTTGTATAAAGTACACATAATTCTATCTCTATGTTTTTTTCAGTTTTGGACTCTGTTTTTTTTTCAGTTTTATTGGTTGCTTTTAAGGTTCTCTATTAGGTTTCTTACTTTTTCATCGTATTGTGTTTAAATTTTGTGTGGGTTTACTTTGTCATTTTCAGTTTCAGATTATTATGTTTTAGTCATATCAGTTTGTATCTTTCCCCAGTTTGATGATACTTTTTCCTGATGATGATTTAGTCTGACCTTATTTTTCTTCCTTGGTTAGGGTGTCATCTTTGCCAAGAGTGATGAATTTCAGACTGATGATTTAGGTTTATATCAAAGTTATTATGCAATATTGAATCTTGCTTGATATATTTAGTCTTTTTTTCTTCTTTCTTAACGTGTATTCTTTTCTTTCCAGCTTATGGTTATATTATATATGTCGAGGTAAAAAGCAAACATTCCGATGACTTTCTTGACTTTATTCATAGTAGAGGATGCGAACAAATATGTTGCAATTTCTGATGCTGGTTCCAGTCTTCTTGATTGACACTTTGTGATCTACTAATAATAAAGCTACAAGCCATTGATCATAATCTATTGTTCTTAACATGTTGTTGCTTTTGATAACAACATGAACTCTTTACTCGAGTCATATCCATCACCAAGCAAATATAAAAGTACAATATTTTTACATGTTACTTCTTTCAATTATTCAACATAGTAACTGAATCATGTGCTATATGTTGGATTTGCAAATAAGGTTTTTTGTTTAGGAAGTTCGGATTGAACCTTCTCGCATTACTATTGGCCAGAGCTGGTTCCATAAAATGTGAGTATGAAAGGCATATTTATTTTTCGAGATGTTTGAGACCATGTATTAGTTAAGATCAAACAACTGACGAAATATGCTGGAAAACACAAGCATAGTGACATGTAGGATAGACTACTAATCAATTGGTATTAAACTATCTCGATAATGTTTTTCTAGCGGTCACTTAACCCACTGAATCACAAATACTGGAAAACATACAAAATACAAGTTTAATACGTGTATATAATATGGTCTTCCTGCACGTAAAGTCACAATATAACGGAGGCGAAAGCATAAATAACAAACATGAAGATGGCGTTCAACAACAAGAGCAATAGAAACCACCTACACGTTGAAGACAATTGATAGTTGTAACCAAGTGATTGATTACAAATGTACAATTAACAATGACAACAGTCAACACCTTCCATTTGAGAGGGGCGTCAATTATGAAAATCCATGATATCAGATAAGAAAGGAAAAAATCAACAAAATTAACGAAAAGAAAAAATAAATAGTTATAATTTTACAAATAAAATTGACAGTTAATAGAGGTAATCTTAATACGATACCAAATAGACAAACAAAATAGACAAGGTGATACTAAAACAATAACATCCAAAAGATCGCACTCACTATTATTGATGATAAAGAATACACCAACCCCCGCGCTTGCCCGGAGTGTAGCCACCTAGTCCTTATAATGCTAAACTTTTAACTATTTTAAAATAATAACAATTCATGTATGATATTAATAAACCAAAAATGTTTTCTTTTAAACCTCCAACTTTATTAAGGATCTAAGAACATTATGTCTTAGATAAAACCAATATTATCCATCTGTCTAAACACACTTTCAAAACTAGCCAATTACAAATTAAACTTTTAAAAGTACATGTGAAAAATTAAACTAGAAAAGTACATAATTCAGTAAATATATTTTTGCTTTCCTTTAATGATAACTTTGGTTCTTAATTACTTGGAGAAGTGCCTCAGCCAATGAAGGAGAATGCACACACATGTGTGTTCCCCACTTTTAAGTGGTGCATGGACTCTGGATAATAAAACCATGCATTTATTCTGAGGATACATTTTGAAAACAAAACCTAAAGTATAATGCTAAATAAACCGTTTTTATTCCCCCACTTAGTGTATGTTGGTGAGAGAGGACCTTTTTTTATCCTTCGATGTCTTTATTCAAAATATTATATCATTTGAGACATATTGTCGGAAACCCAAAATTTCTCTCTAAATTATTATCCCTTTCTTTCCATATTATTATTCCCTAACAAGAAGCACCATTTTTTTTTGTAAATCCAATATATGAAATCAATCACACGGCGGAGATACATGTAAATGATATGGACTAATCATATTGTTTTAAATAACTCTGACACATGGGTTATAAAAATGAGAGATGTTTCCGATTTGTAATCATCGCAAGAAATAATATCCTACAATCTCTACCTAATTATATTATTATTTGATAATGTTGTTTTCACACATATACTACATAACTTCGACATGTAAATCCGTTTTGAGATTACAAAGATTACTACACTACACATGTGAGACATATACCATACCAAACAGGAAAGACATGTGAGACAAGTTGGTGTTTATTGACTTATGCGTCTCTCTCCACTTGCAAAGATTAATGATACTCTTAAAATACAATACTTGAAGTATTGTCACTGATTCTGTTGCAATTGGCACAAGAGCTTTTAACATTTGTGAATGAAATGAAGTTGAATGTATGTACCTCTAGGGGTGGCAGGCAGTGAACGTGAGTGCATCATGTTATGTGCTTAGGAGGAGAAACCAAGTTATGAATTACACTCTGTCGCTGTTTCTATAGTGTTGGAAAATGTTAAATATTGGAAGAAATGCAAGATTTCAAGATAAAATAATCGATATCTCATTGCCAATCATAAGGGAGATCCCTCAACAATCAGAGTACAAACCATTGCCGGAAAGACAAGGAAAAGAAAATACACAAAGACAAAAGGATTGAAACAACAAAGTAAGCAAGAGGAACACAAAAGCGCTCCTAAATCCAAATGATGATAGGAATCAAAAGACATTTTTGATATTCTTCAAACACTGGAACCATTATCTTCAAGCTCTTCAATGGTTCCACATTTTTTCTCTCTTTTCTTCATTACTCTTGAGCAAGAGGAACAGCCTGAGCCTATAAGACAGAAAGGAACAACATAGAAACCACATTAGAGACACACACAAAGTGTTTAAGAAGGCTTTAAAGATGAGAGAATGCATACCAGTGGGCGATACTTCAATGCATAGAACATCTCAAGGTAACGACGGCTCTCAAGACGGTCAAGGTTCGAGACATGCTTCCAGAATCCATACACACCAGTCAATGTCAAGAGCCTCTGTGAGTAAATCTGCCACGTGTATCTGCCAAAAACACACACAAAAGATAAGTCTCATGAACTAGTAAAAGAACAAGAAGGCATATGAGTTTTGTTTCTTTTTACTTCTCCTCAATCCTCTGAAGCCCTCCCTTTGAGATCTGGTCCCAGTGAGATGGATCTTCCTTACACTTGGCGAAGAAATCAGCAAGAGTATCAGCAGCCTGATCACCATGGTAAGGGTCAATGTGGAAACCTGATTTGCCGTGGACAATGATCTCAGCTGGACCACCTTTGCAAGTGGCGAATGTTGGTAACCCACAGGTCATAGCCTCCACAACAGTCAATCCAAAGGCTTCATACAATGCTGGTTGCACAAAAGCACCCTTGGTGTCACAGATGTACCTGTAGAGCTCGCCGTTCCTAACCCTGTTCATCTGGGAGGAGATCCAACGGAACTGGCCGTTGAGCTTGTATTCCTCAATGAGGTCATACATTTTCTTCATCTCGGCCTTCTCTTCGTTGTCCTTTGACTCTTTCCTCCTGTCTCCTCCAACAACCACCAAGTTAACAAGCTCACGCAGGCGTTTGTTCTTCCCGTACCACTCAACAAGACCTGACAAGTTCTTGACACGGTCGAGCCTAGCCATTGTGAAGAGGATTGGCTTCTTCTTGTCCTTGAGCACACATCTGTTTCAAAAGGAGAACATAAAGATTAGATCCAGAAATCCAGAATCACAAACGTTTACTAAAGATGAAGTCATCAAAAGCTTACAAGTGCTCTTCGTTTTCAACATTGCTGTAGAGGAGCTCCTCAATCTCTGGGTGGAACTTAGTCAATCTACGCTTCTCCTCAGTGTATGGGAAGTAGATGCTCATGTCAGCACCAGGAGAGACAATGTTGAACTTGGGATCAAACACATCAATGCCATGAACAACTCGGTACAGTCCAGGAAGAGTAAAGGCCGTGTGGCTCTCATACTGCCCAACTGTGTCCTTGCTGCAAACATAAAATGAACCAAAAGAGCATTTATATAACTGAAACAAACACTTTCTCAGAAACTATTTCTTGCAATCCAATACCTTCCAGCAATTTCTTGGAGAGTACTTGTGATGATGAAATCAGTATGGTTCATTGCAAATAGATCTGCAGTGAACTGGCATGAGAAATGGTACTTATCGTCAAGCTTCTTCCAGTATATATCCGAGTCAGGGTACTTTGTCTTCTCCAGGGCGTGAGCAATGGTACACTGTGACAAAGGAAGAACTCACACAGCATTAGCTTGAAGCTTACACAACTGAAACATTTAAACTGAGAGAAGTGTATTAACCTGAGTGACACCAAGTTTGTGTGCCAGTAAAGAGGCAACGAGGTTGCCATCACTGTAGTTACCAATGATAAGGTCAGGCTTGCCCTTCAACTCTTTAGCAAGCTCAACGGCAGCATCCTCGGTGTAAGTCTCTAGATATGGCCAGACTTCGAATCTTGAGATCCATTTGCGAACGATACCCTTCTCTGTTCTGAAGGGCACACGGAGGATGTCACAGTACTCAGATCCATCAACTCTCTCAAGACGCTCACCACATGTGGTTCCTACTGCATCAGGGAGCAGTCTAGTGAGCTGCAACAGAAGTAAAACACAAACACAGTCAGATTCAGACATCGTCAAGAATCCAAAATCAACTGAGAGCTTACAATGAGAATTCTTGGAGTAATGTTGAGTCCTTGCTGCTGAATACGTTGGAGCATCTCTGTCTCCATGGCACGGACTTGATCCAGAATGTAAACAACCTGCAAAGATCAGAACTATTTGAGCTCAAGACAGAACAACAAGTGTAGAAGAGGAGAGAGTTGAATGGGTCCTGACCTGACCACCAGTGTCAGGGTAACCAAGAACATTGTCCTGAGCAAAGTAACCATGTGGAGAGAGGATGACAACGTTGAACACCATAGGGACTCTCCCAAGAAAGTTCTCTAGAGTGCAAGGGTCAGGGGCCTCGAGGAGGTCCAAAAGAAGACGGATCATGTCAAGGACACGCTCGGCATTGTTTCCCCATCCCCTCTCAAGACCAATCTCCTCAAACTTGGCCTCAAAATCTTCATAAGGCGTTTCAGGTGAAAGACCTGCCAGATACTCCTCTGCCTTCCTCAAGATGTGTTGCAGATTGTTGAGGTTTTGAACTCTCTCGTTCAGCATCAGGGTCTACACATCAAACACACAAGATTCAGGGTTTAAGAAAGAAGAGACTCTTAGGGATTTGATCAGTTTACCTTTCCCTGGTAGCTGTGTAGTCGAAGGAACTTGAGCAAAGGAAGCAAACTCTCCTTGTCATGGAAGAGCTTAGCCGAGAGGTGACGGTTGAGAAACTCAACACCATCTCCAATGTACTTGGGGAGCGTTGGGCGAGGGACAGAGGCATTAAACGGCTCAAAGTCAAGCTCAAGCGTGAAATCACCGTTCTTACTGCGATTTCAAAAGTTACCATCATTTAGAAAATAAAAATAAAAACAGAACTGAACTTAGAAAAAAATGGTTAACACATACACTCCATCAACAAGCTCTTCCTTGAAATGAAGAAACTCAGCAGGTGTAAGCTCCTCAACAACAAGAGCATGGAGATTGACTCTTATGTACTCCCAAACACCAGGCCTTGGCCTCACAGCAAGAGCAACCCATGGTGGCAACACTATTGCTTCCTGTTTTTTTACCCATACCAATCCAAAAAGATTACAACTTTTTACCAAAAGATCAAAACTTTAACCACCAAAAAGACCAAAACTTTAACCACCATAAAGATCAAAAACTCTCACTACAATAAAGATCAAAACTTTCAGTAGTAACCCATTTGAGTGAATGTACCTGAGTGGTTTTGAGAAGGTCGAAGAAAGCACCACCTTCAATCTTCTTCTGGGTTTCTTCAGGCAAAGCCTCGAATTCAGCAATGATCTGGTTTTGTTGCAAGATGCCTTTACCTTTGCCTTCAACCCTACAAAGATCATCATCACGTGAAGGAAGTGTGATCAAACTCTTTTTGTTCTTCTTCTTCTTAGCCATTTTTTTAATAAAAAAAGGAGATTGATGAGAGAGAGTACCTGGAAAGTAAGGCAAGGACTTCGTTTCTTTGAGCAGCGAGCGTTTCGTTCAAACGCTCACGTTGGCTGTGGACGCGCGTTAACACACCGTTCACCATTGATCCTTAACAGAGAGACGCAGGAAACAGTGATAACAGAGTTTTTTTTTTTTTTCTTGGAAACTGCAGAGAAGAGAATAACACAAGGAAAAAGAATATAAGATGATGAGAATAAGATGTAAGTTTTGTGTTTGCCCAACATTCATATTTATATACAGATAAAACTATGTATTATAACGAGAAAATCAAGAAATATGATCAAAAACTTGACTTTTTTTCTTTCTTTTTTGAGCCTTAAGCTTCTAATGTATTACGAGAAAACCATGGAGGTTATTAAATTCAAAATATTGACCACTAAAATAATTGTTCGAGCCTACATCGAACTTGGACGTGTACAAATTGAAAATGATATCTTATGAGGTTATCTTAAGATCATTTCATTAGTTTCGTTAAACACTTCTATCCACCATCCGTTTTAAAGCAATGGTGTTTAAAACCAACCTCCTCATAGACATCTTTGTCGCATTTTAAATCCAAGTGTGACCTTAAAAAAGCGGATGCAAAGATATATAATATAAAGACAAAATATACCATGAGAAAAAAAAGGATATTTTAAATTGGATACAAATATCTATGTTATATTTTAAGAAAATAAGATTTTAACCAAAGCAAAAATAAATGAAAAAGACAAAAATACACCATGGCTTTATACGAAAAGATATTTAAAATTGGATACAAATATCTATGTTATATTTTAAGAAAATAAGATTTTAACCAAAGCAAAAATAAATGAAAATAAACACTCGATTCCCGAGACAGGTACAATAATATCTATAGTGGATTCCTTATTTGGATATAATTTTTTCTAGGAAAATATATTCAGAATTCAGCATTCAAAAGAATTTTCCGAAAATGTTAGATCAAATTAAAGAAAGGCGTGATACTCTTTTTTTTTCCCTTTGGAACACAGCTGGAAAAATTCCAACTTACAAAAATAATAAAAGGGCGAGAAAATAGAATACGAACAGGACTGGTTCTCCAGAATATATAGACATTTGGTGTTAATTTTCTAGCCAGAGATTTTTCAGGCAAGAATTTTCTAAGGAAAAGGACAAGATATTGTTGTGATTCATCTTATTTTTCTGTTTTCTTAAGAAAAATAAACACAGAAAACAAATTAAAATTCTTATCTCGCTAGCACTAGGATTTAGAAAACTATAAAACAATAACTTGGAATAAAAACCAGAAAGCTTTATATAAAAAAAGACCAAAAAGATAAACAAAAGAAGAATGAGAAGAAGAGAACCTGGAGTAGAGAGAAGGGGTTTCAGTGAATGGTGGAGGATTTGTTTGATACATTTTCATATTTATAGAGACGCATTATCAAAGCTTTATGCAATTTTCGGTAAGTTGGATAGAAATAAATAGATAAATTTGATAATTTACTTCCTTTGTTAATTTGTTTCCTTTAGTTTTTTTTTACTTGGGCTCCAAACTCAGAGAAATGGATTTGAAAGTCAATGTAAAAAGGCGTTTTAGGAAAAAAGATGGTTCTGGAAGTGTTTACATTTTCCTTATCTATGTAATAAGACGGATATATGAACAATTAATTACCAGTATTTTATCCTCAAACAGAGACATCCGAATCCTATCTTTGGATTAAGAAGTTAGTGTAATTAAATTTGATTTAAATGATTCCCTCTATCCTACACTTGGCCAACAAGAAAATTTATTAAAAACCTTGTCGATATTTTAGGACTAAAATATTAAAAAAAAATTGAAATCAAATGCAACACAATTTGAGAAAAAAAACTAATTTTCAATGATTTTTTTGACGACTTTTTATTTTGAATAATTATGCAATCAAATACAGTTTAATCTAATTTATTAAATTAAACTTATAATATCCTAGAATACAGAAATTTTAATTATTATTTTGGTAAATGATCTTTTGTTGTCTTTTTCTGCTTAAAAAAATTAAGCAAATTTTATGCGATGATAGGGCCGGTTCCACATTTTTAGAGGCCTATACCAAAAAGGATTTAGAACTTTTATGGTTTGACAAATGAGCTGAAACATCTCTCTGACTCTCTCATTTCATTTTTTTCAAACTTTTCTACCAAGCTTTGTTTATGAACACGTTTAACTTAGATATGTTAACACTTTTATTTCTTTCTTTAATTCAATTAATTGATCATATATTTTTCTCTATCACACTTTTAGAATTTAATATACATTTTTCACTAAAATGATGAAAAGGGGACGAAGAAATAAACTGATGAAAAATAGATCACTAACATATTTCAAATTGTGAAAGAACAAAAGAGCAAAAATCATTAAATTACTTATATTTTAAAAATAATTGTAAATATTCAGTTGGGCTAGAAGTAATGTTTACTTTACAGATGGAAAGATATTGATAAGTAAATATTATCGAACACAAAAGAAAGAACTGTTGATCGAAGTTTGTAACCTACATAATGAAGGACATTAGGTCGGGGATACGTGACTTCATAACTTTTTGACTGTTTAAATTATTTTTCAGAAATTTACGTTAACATGTATTTCTATTTTTTCTAAGTTTATCCCCGAAAAACATGTGTTTCTAAAATGACTCGTGTGTTATTAGGCATTTGTTAAGGATATAACTAACATCTACTGTTATTATTATTTTTTTGGCATCTGTAACTTATATTAGATCATGCATCAAAGTTTGGATACAACAACATCAAGTTAGAACTCGATTATCACTACAAACAACCATCTCCTATCTACATAACTTCCCAAAAAACCAACCAAGCGTGATGAGATTACTCTCCCAATCATCAGAACCAAAAAATGAAGCCTCTTCACTGCCATATACCTATACAGAGGATTTGATTTCCTCATTCTCGAACAAAGCATGTAACCAACTAGGAGAGCCTTGTGCCACGTAAGAATAATAACGCTTTCCTTTGGTTACACTCTGAGCAATGAGGAAAGCTCCTCTGTTAGTGCATCTTTCTTCCCCTCCTATTCTCCACCACTCTATTTTAGACAAACATTTTAGAACCTGAAGAGCTTCAAATCTGAAGTTTGGCCAGGCCTTGGGTCGAACAATCATCCCCACCGAAGATTTGTCTTCCATTGCTATTATCACCCTATTGACCTTGTGAGACGCCATGCTGTCAACCGACCACATCAAGGCCTTAAAAGTAGCCTCCCACTTACTTCCAGTATTGAAGAAAGCTCTTCTGCTAAGCATCATCACTTTCCCTTTAAGATCTCTGACCACCCAAGCTGCTCCTCCCATCTTTTCCTCTCTATTCCAATCAACACCCACATTGCATTTTACCCATCCATTCTGAGGCGCTTCCCAAACCTTCTTCTCTTGACTTTCAGCCCTTAGTTCTTCCACTCTATTCTTCTCTGCAACCTGAGCCATGAACCAGACCTCAGCCTCTTCATACATTTTCCCCACAATCTCTGGCGCAGTGAACCTTCTATCTTCAAACAAGATTCCATTGCGGAACTTCCATAGGAACCATATAGCCTAAGGAATAACCTTCGAAATTCTCAACGGAACTTTATCTTCTTTCATCATCCTTTGGAGAAAGTGAAAATTAGAGAAGTGAGACACCAGATCAAAGCCCCCTTCTGGACTTGGTACACTAGACAAAGCCCAAACCTGTCTCACAATAGAGCATGTGAATAGAATGTGATTGATTGATTCACCTTCAAACCCACAAGTCTGACACACCGGATCCATTCTGATCCCTCTTCTTACCAAAAGTTCACCTGCAGGGATAACATTACTGATCGCCCTCCATATAAACATTTTAATCTTCGGTGGAGCTTTGATCTTCCAAGTTTCAGACTTGAGGTCGTTGAGTGATGGTCTTACCTCCGCTTCTCTTATCTCTTCAGCTCTACTCACCCTGTTTCTGAGCCAGTAACCAGATTTAACTGAATACGCCCCGCTCTTGTTATGCACCCACACCCAGTAATCTTCCATCTCGAAAATTGGATTCATGGCCAGAATACTGACTACATCAGCCTCATAGAATAGCTCGTGCAGCTTATCAATATTCCAAGACCTATTGTGGATGTTCAATAGAGCTGCCACTGGGAGCATAAGGTCCACGAAAATGTTCTTCATGAGAGGTCTTCTTGGGACTTCACCAACAATCCATTCGTCAACCCATACCGAAATAGATTTACCATTTCCAAGCTGTTTTCTCAGGCCTTGTATGAGAAGCTCCTTGCCGAATTGGATACTTCTCCACGCATACGAAGGTCGTGGCCCCATTGTAGCTGAGAGGAAGTCTTTTTGAGGAAAGTATCTGCTTTTGAAGACACGAGCAAACATAGACTCAGGATTATCCAGGATCCTCCATGCCTGTTTCGCTAACAAAGCTTGATTAAACCCTTGAATATCCTTAAACACGAGCCCACCTTGTTCCTTGGCTAGACATAACTTTGTCCAGCTCAGCCAGTGAATCTTTCTTTTGTGCTCAAGGGAGTTCCACCAAAAGTCGGCCATCGCTTTGGTTAAATTTTCACAGCTCTTCTTTGTCAGTTTAAAACATGACATAGCATAAACAGACATCGCCATAGTTACTGCTTTGATGAGGATCTCCTTGCCACCTAAAGATAGCAATTTCGTAAACCAACCAGACAGTCTGCCCTTAAGCCTATCATAGATGAACGCAAGAATTTGGGTTTTTGATCCACTGAAACACTCCGGTAATCCTAGGTATGAGCATGATCCTCCTTCATTGATAATCCCCGTAATAGACTTGATCTTGTCTTTTAGCTCAATAACCACTTTGGTACCAAATGTAATTGCGGACTTATTCAAATTGACCACCTGTCCCGAAACATCTACTGTTATTATTATTTGGTTATAATATACTCAGTTAAACTGTTACTGATGTTCCATCATTTGACATTTTGACTATTATACTTACTAGTTTACAGTTCATTTCACAATAACAATCCATTTCCTTAATAATATTCATTTCCACTTGTAGCTAACGGTTTAATTAGTATGATTTGTGAATTGTGAAACAAAACGTTCAATTGGTTTTTAAAGTAAAACCGTTGATGGTTTGTGTCATCCATTGCGGTTTGTGTCATCCGTTGCGTAAGAGTTTTTTCTTAAAGATTGTTGGGTCGAAAACCATTGGCTAAGCTATTATTATTATTACTGGTAGGTTTGAACAAGTATTTGACGGAAGCATTTATAGTATAAAGAAATGTGTGTTGTCTACTTGTCTCCATGTATCTACGACCACCACGTGTGGAGTAACACGCGGAGTGAGGGTATAGTGACTCTGGGAGCTACACCAGCCAAACGTAAGAGGGATTTTGGATAAGGCCAACGTTGGTTGTGATGTTGCCTTTCCACCGACTTTCAGTGATAAAAATAGTAAAATACTGACAATTTGTATAATTATTTGTTGATATCAGGATTTGAATATTATGGAAACTGATTAAATCGTACGTTAAAAAGTAATAGTTGATCCACTAACGCATACCAGTCCATTGTTATTTGCTTCTGTGGGATGGTTTTGACTTTAAGGTAAAGCGGTATTGAGTCGTTTATTGATTTTTTTTTTTTTTTTTTTGGTAAAATTACTGATGTTTTGTTACTGTAATCAAATGGTCTTTTTTAACTTCTATAACCAAATGGTTAATTGAAAATATTAATGGTTGTGCAAAGAAAGAGTTTAGAGGACATGGGATGGGGTGGAATTTTTAAATTTTAATTTTTTTAATCTTTTTAAACATTTTCTCCTTCAGTTCTCTTTCTTTTTTTTCTTCTGAACAACATCTCCTTCAGTTCTCATTCTTTGCCTTGAGCATTCTTTCGCTTTCTTGTTTTTCTAAAATGTGGAAGGTGAGGTGAACTCGTACGTAACGCGGCAAAAGAACGATGCATGTGTTTTTATCCCAAGAAAACAACGATGCCTGTGGATTTCGAAACTTTTGCGTTATCTCCGGCAAATTTGAGTAATTAACATTTCCAAAATTCATTTACGGTTCATAGTTTAGACAACAATTAGTTAATTTTTCAAAGTCTTCCAAATGTTTGAAAATGATACCTGGGCCACCTAGAAGGAGAAATATAAAATGCAGTTAATAACCATCAAGATGTGGAAATCGATACTTATGTAGGACTTTTAAGGAAAAAAAAAATCTATGGTTCAAAATTTTAAGTTTTGGCCTTAATTTGTCTAAAACAGACTTCAAATTAAGCAGAAATAATTTGTAGACCTCAAATGTCTTTCAACATAGAGAATGAAGTGCTAATCTAGTTTTAAGTTCAAACTCTTGTGATATATTTTGTTTCTAAAAAATAGTTGGCTCAAAATTAAAAAGAGCAATAGCAATATTTTTGGTGAAACTCCAAGGCAAATAGCAAAAGCATTCGTTGGTCTTAAAAGGATACAACAAGAGAGAGGAGGCTATATGAAAAGGTTATAAATTTTTCAGAAATGTTAGTTACTAATACTATCTTCATTCCACGTCTGTGATTGGTAAATTTGATAAAACTGGTATAACAATGAGACCCTTGTAAAATAATGCTTGCTAATGAATCATAATTACATTTCCACTACCAGTAAGAGCATAATTAACGGCGCACTTTAAAAATGTTTCTTAATAGTGGGGTCCGTTAATTTTGCAAAAACCTATCGCAAAACATATCAAATTAGGATTGATTTTGGAGGAGTTTTTGCACTGTTCACGGACCCCACCAACACGTGACGACTCGCGATTAATTCGTTTATATATATATTTTTTTAAAATCAAAAAAAAAAAAATTTAAGAAACCCTCAACGTTAATGGTGCTCTAACACTGTTGCATTTTGCGTGATTACCAATTAGCAATAGAGTTTCCACCTAACCCAAAAAATAAAGTAAAATCATTATGTCTTGTTGTGTGTGTGGGGCCTGTGCAAATTCATAAATCATTTTATTTACAGCATATGCCTTCTGATTAAACGAAAGCCAAAGTCTATATAAACAATGGAAAGACCAGAACACAAGCAGTGTATCCGCAAGGTAAACTATAGATTATTGGTACGTAGTGCGTTATTTTAAAAAAGAATAATATAATAAATATATTGCTATGGAGGATTAATACTTTGTGAGAACAGATTGAGTATTGATAAAAAGAAATATTGATCTAAAGTAAACTACCATTTACCTTTTCAGTGTTTTTAATAAAATGAAAGTAACTCTAAGATAGTAGTAAGTTAACGTAAAATATGGATATTCCTTTAGGTAATTGTCAAACATTACATGATTTCCATTTATTGGAAAAACATATAAAATTAACGTAAAATATGCAAGGTAGAATAGTGTTGTCTTTCTACTATATGAAGTTCATTTTTGATTATTTAGGTAGATGTCAAACGTTACATGATTTCCATTAGGTTTGCCTAATTTTTTGGAATTGAAATTCCATCTTCTTCGATAATTGATACAGCTTAAAGCAAGCAACACCATACAGTAAAAGTTTTGCTATTGGATCATCCATCATTTTCTTGAACAAATCATATGGTACAGTATGGATATCTATCACACGCCACACTTTTCTTAAAAAGGATTTGCAAATTTTTTATTCATCAAAAGATGTAAATATGCATATGAATGATAACATCAAGGAAATTTTTATTTCTCCAGAGACAAATCCACATGCTATGTGTTTACGATATGATTAACTTTTCTAGCTTTCTGTAGAACTTATGAGAATCTTCGTAGCACATTTATTTTTATTTTTTTTAATATTCCATGCATGATAATTAGATTATTTTCCTCGGGTGAAATGTCTATGGAGACTTTTAACATTTAGTTTTGATATATTCCATACGTTTTTTGGGTTATGAATGTTAAGCCATGCGTTTAAGTTGGAACTATGAAGACGAAAGACAAATTATGTGTACTAAATAAATACTTGAGAACATGTAAAGCTGAGGCTTAATTGGTAGGAGAAGTGGGTCACATACAAATTTGAAAAAACAATGTTTTTGTTGGTGTTGTAGACTTGTAATAAATATCAATAGACACGTCTAGAATGTACATGAAATAAATGGTGTTTGTGTTTTGAGAAATGCTGAAAATAATAATACTCCTGTCATTCTAGGTTTATGCACACAGATTAATAAAACATATGATTTTATATATTTTCAAAATAAAAACACAATTACCTATACACCTAACCATATTTCAATCAATAAAAAAATAAAATGGAGAATCTTTTTAATAAATTTTACATTGAAATTCTAAAACGACACTTATTTTGAAACGATTTTTTTTTCTCTACAGCGACAATTAAATCGAAACGGAGGGAGTAATAATAAATGTTACTCCCTATGTTTCTAAATATAATATGTTTAGGAAAAAACACACATATTAAAAAAAATTATTTTTTTGTCTATAAAATATGATTAAAATTATAAAATAATTGTATTCAACCAATTATAAAATAGATTATTAAATATGATTGGTTACACAGTTTTTAATAAAGTAAAAGTTACCTAAAAAGTTAAAAATATTTTATATATTGGAACATCAAATTTTTTTGGAATATCCTATATTTAGGAACAGAGGAAATATGAGACATGATATGTTATTCAAAAAAGAATCATCCGGTATGATCCACTCTGCAGTAGGTCGAGTTGGGCAGTGTGAAGACTGTGTGAATCCCTGAAATCTTTTTTTACAGTGTAACCTCAGCTCACACCTCTGGAAGATTTTCTACCAATATGAAAGATCCTCTTACTTAACGGTCTGAAGATTAACTCTAATACCAATAAAATTGCATGGCTCAGCAGGCGATGAAGAATGGAATTTTTACCAATGGAAAAAATAGTTACAAGATAAGATTTAATAATCAACAGATATTTACAACATAATTGAGACTTCAAACATAAACAATAAAAAAAATCCTTAACAAAAGTCTCGGACTATCACAAGTTTCTCACCACAAAGATGATAATTTCACTACTCTGCAAACTCAAGATCTCACCTGTTTTTAATTATTAATTCCTCCTCTTTAGTGTATACCTCTTTCGACCGTTTGGTCACCAACGTCAAGTGACAAATATGTGGTACCGTGAATCTCTATACCAGTCCCTTCTCCATGATTGCACCGTAATACCCAAATGTGGATAAAATACCATAAGTATGGTGAAGGCAACGTCTGTTCTTGTTGGAAATGGAAAGTTGAAAGAGCTTCAATGGCAGAGTGCCTCTCCATATGCTACCCATTGTTTGAAGCTATCCGTAAAATCATCGCGAATATTTGTGTGGACAGATGGTTCGGTTCCCATAGGTTCCTTTCCCTGCCAGAGGATATAAACTCTGGTTAAGTTTCATGTGCAAGTAACCATGTGACAATATACGCCTCTCAAAACAATCGAATAATCTGATAGGCATGCAAAGTAGAATTGGGAAGAGACTGACCTTCCTGCTGCTTGATCCACTCTCGCTCATAGCTGGCGTTGACTGTTTTATTTCACTGATGATAATCTCCGATGATGACATTTCTGCGGTTGAACAGCTAGCAAGCGCTGATGGCCTACCAAAAGAGCAATGTGAGTTCAAAAAAAATGTTGATCACTCATAAGAAATAGGCTATTACTGTTAATTTAGTCATCAATAGAGAAAAACGCTACACAAATGGATATTGAATCTTATGATAAACTTTTTGGACGCAACATAATCAGCTGGATTTTGAGAAAGATGACCAATATGATATATTGAAATTATAAGCCTCTAGTTAACGAGATCCGGTTGCTTCATCAACTGCTTAAGATCGTACATTGATCTCGTTAATGCACATTACTTTTACCTGTACAATTGATCGTTCTCGCATAGATTTTCCGATGACGAAAGCCACTCAACATCAACAAAATTTGAGACACTAGACATGTCTTCCTGCTCGGACAAGTAATTGGAGTTACTACCATTACGTTGAACCTTCTGCGCATCTCCAAAAAAATGTGAGCTAGGCATTGACGGAGCACACCTACAAAGACGTTACAGCTGATGATTCAGACCAACAAGTGTTCCAACGTACTAGCACACACAATTTTTTTGACTACATGAAGTAGAAAGACAGCACTCATCAATTTATGAGATATAACAAGGGTTGAATTGATATGCACAATAGAGCTCCACACAGCAAATGCATACATATACTCAAGCTAAAGGAACCAGCAGTACATATTTTATTAATCTATAATCCAGAAGAATATGTAAGAAATAAATAAAAAAACCTTGATAATGCTACATCAGCAGCTGGCATATCTGGTGATGACTCTGAAACTATATGAGTCACTTGGCGTGATGACAAGCCTTTACGTGATATGCTTTCATGCTTGCTACTCATTGCAGACATCGGTGTGCGACTTTCATGGAGAATATTTCCATCTGATAAGCACCTCTTCACAAAGAACCTGGAAACATAGTGTCAGGAGCTGTGATCGGTAATAAAGTTAAAATAATTTTGTTAACTTTTAAGTCTATAATGAAGATGGAAAAGCCATCTGCTAAAAACAGAGCAAATTCATAAACAAATAGAGAGTACACATCAAGGTAAAGTTCGATGCAGTTGACATATCAATCCTAGTTTCCCATAATATAAACAAGCTTGCACCTCCATGTGTCAAAATCATACGATCATTCCATATGATTAGGATCACAACAGTTTCAAAGGATGGAAATTGGAAGTTCTGGTGGAGAATGACATTCATGATAGGGATAATTTCGAATGATGTAGAGGTTATCTGTTTTAAAGTTCGTATACAAAACGCATTGCAAGTAGGTCTAAGAAATTAGAATTCGTATAGACCCTACAATTCATCAAAGCATGTCAGAAGAATGGAAGATGACAGAAGAATGGAAGATGACCATCAAGTTCTAAATACATATATACCTAGATAATTGCAGTCATAGAAACCTACCTTTCATCTTCCTCCATGCTTAATTCTTCATTTCTCTCATTGGATTGGGAATCTGAACGCAACTCCCAAACCGCCAGCTTCCCTTGTTCAGGCCGGAAAGTACCAAGAAATCTGCATATAGAAAGCCACAAAGGCCCAAATACTTTCTGTAAGACTCTGGGAGATCATGGCGTAACATGTATATACGAGAGAGTGACAGAGAAGCAGCTCACATGTTAATAGCATCTTGTTTATCCGCATCCATATATGCGTTATTATAATATCGTTGCAGAGTCCTCAAAAACTCCTGTGACTGGGTTGCTGCTTTCCACTGGCCTCTCCTCTCACTGAAAACCTATTTTATACCAGAAATTATATGAAGCAACAAAGTGTCTCCAAACAATAGTGAACATAATGGTAACTTGAGTCGGCTGACAAGTAACCAGTGTCCGCTGCTGATAGGCTCAACTATAAAGGCTGATTGATTAGCAGGCACAAATGACATAAGGAAAGGAGTTCTGATATTTAATTGTGAAACAGTCAAAACTGTGGAATGGGATAATTTTATTTCATATGAATCATTCCCAACTGAGACTCAAAGGAATCTACTTTGTGCAATTAGTATCAACCATCAACTAACTGTCTCTAAAAGAAGACTACATAAAAGGCAGTTCCAAGACGATTAACAAAATTAATCCAATGCTCTCGGGACTCTAGGGAAAAATATAGACTTACCTTATTGTGGGCTGCAGATCCACCATACTGATAAGCTAGCGTGTCTCCCATTCTCTCATATAACCCCATTAATGAACTTGACAGAGGATCATCAAGTTCTATCGTAGGAGCATCTCTAATTCCCAAAGCATGAAGCTGTTGTCCTAGAGCAGCCCAACCATATGCATACTGTGCAACATTTGTACGATCAAGACAATCTATGCAATTGGTTCTCAGCACGCCACTCTGAAGCCTACTAGGCTTGACATCATAATCGCCATCATCAACATTCTTACTTGAGCGAAAATTCTTCTCTGGGGAATCATATTCCCCACTATCATCATCAGAACTATTACGTGGAGACATGTCCGCACTGCATTTTTAAGACATCATTAGTACTGTAAGAATTTAATACATAGGTGCACGGAAAATAACTTTTCTAATAGAGTACATCACTTTCCACCAAGATCTAGTTGAATGTTATCACCAGTTTCCAAAGAGTAACACCAATTACGGACAGTTAATGATAATTAACAAGTGATCCACATTGCAGAAGATAGCTAGGAAAGGAATACTATCCTAGAAGATCAATTCCCTGAACTACTTAGACAGGTTCATCTTAATAACAGACAGCGAAATAATAACCGGGGAAGAATTTATATAATGAACAAGTTACAGAAGCTCAAGCAAAAGGCTTACTCAGATGAAGACAAACTCAGATAACCATCGAGCTTCATTGCTGGGGTAACTTGATAATAAAAGAAACCTGTTAGCATCAAAGCACAGGTAGCTACTTTGCCAAGAAGTGCCAAGACATTTGCTGTTTTGCTGAAATACAGACAAAGAAAAGATAAAACTGGTTTTCGTCTAAAATATGTACTGTATTTATAATTTTTTTTTTTTGAAGGAGTTGGAACGGAAATTTAAAACGATACCTCTGGAAATGTTTGTGCAAGTCCCAGTGGAGGAATCTTAAACGATTTTCTTCAGGCAGATCTTTGTTTATAAAGTCAATTGCATTAGCAAACTCTGCCCGGAGAACTGATTCCCTGGGTCTCCTCTCTTTTGTCTATTGCCAAAAGAACCAGGAAAAATCAGTGAAAGCTTTGAGGTGCGAGAATATCAAAATGACAGTGCACATGCCCTTTCCAATACAAAAAGTACCTAGGCTGAAATGATTATGAAAGATTAGGCAGCTCACCTTGATCAAGTTCAGAATAATGATGGGGATTCCATATCGATCTACAAGGTTTTCAAAGTGTAGTCTAGTTGCCTCAAAGTTCAGGTCCCTTTTTGACACTGTATTTGACATTGAGATATTCAGACACACAGAGGAGAGAGAGAATAGAGACCAGGCAGTCTAACACTTACATACTATATCCGGCTTAATATTCATCCGCGAGGTCTCCTGTGACCAGAATAGAGGGATTGAGCCACGATTCTGCACAACAGAACTTATTTGCATGGGATGGTCTTCAGGAACGTCCTCGGACACTATCTGTTCTGTTTCGACATCATTAGCAACATTGCCACTTTCGTTTATTCCTCGTTTCAAGTACCTAAAATCAGAAGGGGGTTAGGGGAAAAGAAGAAGAATAACTACCTCAAGTAAAGATGCATATTTTAAATCTCCATGTTGGAAAGAACCCAGGAGATAGGCAAATATTGAACAATGATTGCGCATTGTACTCTTATGTGGGTTTTATTTGAAATGACTTCATGTTACTGCTACAGGTTACAGAGTGACTTATAACAGACATGTATCCTACAGAGCAGGAAACAAGGGAGTTATGAAATCTGATACCTGGTTCCAGCATTATGGCGGGAGCGCCTAGCAATAAGAGTGAGTTTAAAATTCCGTCCAGCTTCAGAAAGACTTGTCTACATGCACAACAAATCAAGATTCAGCACCTATGAATCTAAACAGTACTATGAAACTCTCAAGGTATTTGAGAATAAAGATGCTAGTTAGCACAGCCAAGAACATCAAAATAGATGAATAGCTATAAGAATTTGCAAGTGAGACATAATACTTCTTTTGCAGACCTTTTGGTGCAAGACCAAACATGAACAACATAATGATCCCAAAGTAAATGGTACACAAATAACAAAACTGCTGCTGTGAGAAAAGAAAAGGAACATTTGATTTTGGGAAAACTTTCTATGCTTTGGCAGTGAGGGGCAGAAAAATATACGATTCTTACCTGCTTAAAGAAACCATACACCAATGCTACAGTCCATACGGTATTCCGAAGATGATGTCGAATTCCCCGAGTCAAGAACTCGTTCCAAACAAACATTTTCTTATAGAGAGTACCACCACTCTCGCGGTCGCATATATTCTTCTGGAAACTACGCATTATATTGAAAGAATAGCTGAAAAAGAAGTCTTTTGTAAGGTCCACCATACACAGGAGCCTCTTGTACCTGTTTATCAACAAGTGGGAAACACCAGATAAAGAAACGCAAGTGTTAAAAATGACTTCAGTTCATAAAAAGGTGGAAGGGTGTAATAAATAAACACATGTACTCTCTTAAACAATAAGCTTGGAACAAACAAAACATGGGCATAAAGATATTATCAAGACACCTGTTCTCGTCTCTTGAATTTGTAAAGTTGGAAAGCACGCTAGAATTTCGCAAAGAAATGATCTCACTCTTGGACACTTCATAGACCCTGTGACCACAAATTTCGCCAATCTCTCTTCTCTCAGTAATAACCAGCATGTAGTATGGTCCCAAAAACTTAATGAACCCTGAGACCACCCACATAAATGGGGAGAACAAAAAAAAAAACACAAAAATAGTGAGAACACGCTGTAAAAATAAAAGCATCTAGGTTCCTGTAAACATAAGCAACACATACCAATGATGCCATAACATAGAGTGACAAGTTTCAGACCGCCTGTGGCTTTGTTTCCTTCGTGTATCCGTTTAAGCAACTCGTAGCATTCCTTTTTGGTATAGGCAGTTGAATCCTCACTGACGTTAAGCTCAGACGCATCAAGGCGGTCAATCTTTAGTACTCTATACACCCCATTACCGTTCCAACCAATCATATAGAAATTCTGAAAAGAAAAAAAGATATAATCATGTTAGCTAATAAAATTATCCTAGCGATTCAAATGTGCAAAGTGGAAGCTGTATGTGTACCGATTGAGTCTCAAAGAGTTTGAATTCTTGCATAGAGGCTTGAAGGGAAGATGATGATCCAGAGGAGGAGGTCGAGCCTCCGTTCTCCATTGGTGGCGATGAGGTTATTCCCAAGCCTTTTGACTTACAGATCCAACCTCTCGCCGGAGCATTCACAAAAGTTCCAAAATACAGAGCACAAGACTTTTGTCTCTGTGGGAAAAAAGAAAGAAAGAAAGATTTTGAATTTACACGCAAACCAAAAATTGAAGAGATTGTCGTAAGAGATCAAAGGTCATTACTTTTTCACTCGATACACGAATCTCTTGCACTGTGTGATTATAAGAGAAACAATCGAGCAGCCTCGGAAACACAAAGGAAGATTCTTCTTATGGTGCTCTCGAATCGAAACAAATGCGAGATTTTGTTAAAACGTAAGGAAACGATCAAGGAGATCACAGCTCCAGAAAGCTCAGATTCGCAGAATTAGAAGATGAAACGAAGAATTGGAGAAGAATAATAATTTGAAGAAGATGGAGAGAGAGAAAGGGGTTTAATGATGAGGAGGAGGAGGAAGGAGAAGATGATATGATTCAGATGTTTTCTTTGTTTCGGTGGAGACAAGCAAGGAAGGAAGGAGAAGATTGGATCAAGAACACAATTAGAAGAAGGCCACGAAACACACCACAATTTCTATTTTGTTTTATTTATTGTTTTTGGGATTTGCAGAAAAATAAAAATAAATAAATAGTCCCGTGACAGTGTGCTCTCTATATAGTTACAGCTGTCTGGACTCTAATGGAATTAGCTGCACCTTCGAGGAGTTATTACTCTTTCTTTCGTTCACATCCTCCTTTTTTTTTATAACTAAAAGTCAATTATCATGATTCACGAGTACTCATTTTAGCAAAATAAATATTATCAAAAGGTGTCACAAAAACATGTTTACATGATCAGGTGATGATGCTGACGCCAACACTAATTTGATTATATAAAGATATATCAGCTGTCACTAAAAGGATTACAGATCTTTCTTTTTTTTTTGGGTACACTAGTCTTTTTGGGTTTTAGTGTGTTCGTTCAATTGTACAAGTTTTTTTTTGGTCAGAACAGAAAAGATTATAAATAAGCTGAGCCAAAAAGGAAGAAAAAAAAAAGAATAGGCTAAACCCTATGTCAAAGTATTGCTTTACACACAAGGTACCAACTTTCATTACCGGGAAAACCTACTTACAAATCTAAAACTTGCTCCCTCGTCACTACTTGTATGCTTACGCAATCTAATTCATGATCCTCAGTGACGCGAGACAAGAGAGAAAAGGATTCTTGACCTCGCAAGTGAAGATGATTACACACACATCAATCCTTGCAATCTGTTACACCTTCTGTAGATATTTGAAATCTAGCTTCTGCTTCTGGCAAGCATGGCGAGCTTATCACTTTGCATATTCTCTCCTCTCCTCTTCCTTTCCTCATTGCCAGCCTGTATATGATTTCCTCATCATCATTAACCAAACACATTTTGCCAATGAACTCTCTCTATAAATTAAAAAAAGAAACATTGTTTGGAATTTGCAAACGTTACAGACCTTGTTGTGGTTGCATGAGCCATGATATTCCCACCAATCGGCTTAAACTGTGGCCCAGCAAAAAGAGCAGAACCATCTACTTGCGCAACTACTTGGTTTGTTATAACCACAGCCACACCAAACTAGAGCGCCATTAAACAAGAGAGCAAGTTTCAGGATAGGAACTTGCGAAAGGACACAGTTAAAACTACTGAATGGTCTCACCTCATCTGCTAATTTCTGCAGACTCCTCAAGAACTTTGCAAGATGCATTTGTCTGGCCGAAAGCTCTCCCCTTCCTGAGAAATCTGTCCTGTAGAGAGCGGTGGCACTATCCACAATCATGAGAGCAAATCTGTTACATCACAACTTTCACAGTTAGAACTCTCATCTCATCATGAACAAAACTGGAACTGAACACCAAAAAAGAAACTCAACGCACCTTGTTTCAACCATCATTGACGCTGCTTCAAGCAAAAGCCTTGACTGGTGATCAGTATTGTACGCCCTCGCATAGGCAACGTTTTCCAGTACATCAGCTCCATTTAGTCCAAACCTGCATCATTTCGGTTGATTACTTCACGGATTGTTCTGTCACAAGATGGTCCCACATGTGTTACACGGACAGCATACCTGTCGGCTATCTGCAAAAGTCTTTGTGGCCTGAATGTTCCCTCGGCATCAATGTACATTGCCTTTCCCTCTCCACCTCCTTGATCCATGGGAAGCTAATCATTTTTAAACCAGAACCTTAATGTGAATATCTTTCTCAGTTTTGCAAAGATGTACAAAGAGATTCAAGGTCACTGATTCCTACTACACAAGAAACAATAGCAGAGTGGTGAATTGATGAAAATGGTTCTTACTTGACAAGTTACACACAGTGTATGGCACAACTGAGTCTTTCCTGAGCGGAACTCGCCATATAACTCAGTGATGGATCCGGTCTCAATTCCGCCTGCTGACAAATACAGGGGAAAGTAAGAAGATCATAGTAGCAAAATGACCTGTTAAGAACAACCAAAAATCTGAAACCAACCTTCAAGAACTTTGTCAAGCTCCCGTGATCCAGAGGTAATCTGAATGATCTCCTGTCTCTGAGCATGGAGCTGGGTAGCACTAGTGAAACCCAAAGGAACCAGCTTTGAAGCTGTCACACAGAGAAGCAAATATAAGAAAATGCATAATCTCTGTATATAACAAAGAAGGATCTTTCAATATGACATGCCTGCTTCTACGATTTTGTCAACCTTAGCATCACTGATTCCTTTAATCTGCAAGAGATCCTTCCTTGGAGTGTATGCAACACCTTCAACAGTGCAGAGACCAGCATCCCTAAGCTTCTTTACATCAACAGAAGCTATACCTGCCGCCTGAAGATTGAAGAATCAAATCGATGAAACGGTGTATAACCAAATGATTACAACCAGAAGAACCAAAAGAACACTGATTTATTTCCTTCTTGTGAACAAAACAACTCTAAAGGTGTCAACTTTATCTGAATCCAACAAAAACCCTAAATGTATTTCACTCTACAAGGCTAACGGAATCCCAATTTTCGCTCAGAATCAGAACGAGCAGAAAAGGAGAGATCTTTAGTGAAACTAACGCGAACCCAATTCAATTAACGCAAGATCCGATGAAGCGAGAAGGTAAATAGCTCTGGAGAAACTGTACCTGAAGCTGTTCGACGGGGAAAGGGCCGTGCTGGATCTCTTCGTCGTCTTGTTGCTGAACAGCATTCTGGTTTCTACGCTGCTCCATTGTCGTCATTTCTCTCAATCAGAATAGATTCCAGTGAAAGCAAAATTGAGACTTTGCGAGTGGAGGGAAATGGCGAGACTTCTCTGAAACGAATTGAAAGAGTCACTAACATTTAACAAGACGAAGAATGAGGTAAAGGCTTCTCTAGCAAGTCTCGATTACGTTGTGGTCCAGTTGTCCTTATTGGGCCTTACTCGCTACAAGCCCATATCTCTTTAAGCCCGAACTCACGTGACCCATTATTTAATCTGTTACTTAAAAACAAACAATTAATCAAAGTATGTTCATTTATACAAGGATTACAAGATATACAAATATGGAAAATATCCAAAACTAAGAATACAAATACAAGAAAAAAGGAAATATGGTTTCTTTTTCTCCAAGCTACATGGCCGCCTTTCTCTCTCTCCAAGTCGTGGCCGTCTTTCTCTCTCTAGGGTTGGATCGTCTCTCTCTAAGTGTATGGGCTGGTTATAGACCGGGCCGGTTATAGACACCCATCAATTGATTTATAACACTCATCCTTGGATGCCATAACCATACAGAGATTGTAATACGCTTAATGTTGCCTCATTAAAACCTTATCAAGAAAACTCAGTGGGACAAAACCATGATGAAGGAAAAAGAGTACAACACGTACTACTCCCCCTGATGTGAACCTCAGTGGAGGTCCTTCAGCCTACGCATCCCAATATGATGCGTGAGCTTCTTGAATGTGCAGGTAGGAAGTGCTTTGGTGAATAGGTCTGCTGAATTGTCACTGGATCGTACTTGGACGACCTAGACCTCACCGGCTTTTTGAAGCTCGTGAGTGAAGAAGAACTTAGGCAATATGTGCTTCGTCCTATCACATTTTATGTAACCGTCCTTGAGCTGAGCAATGCACGCATCATTGTCCTCATACATCACTGTTGGCTCTTTGTTCTCGGCCATCCCGCAATCAGCTCGGACGTTTTGGGTCATCGACCTCAACCAAACACACTCGCGGCTGGCCTCATGTATGGCCAATATTTCCGAATGATTAGATGATGTGACCGCGATGGTTTGTTTCATGGAACGCCATGATATGGCCGTACCTCCATGTGTAAAGACATATCATGTCTGTGATCGAGCTTGATGTGGATCTGATAGATAACCTCATGATCGGACATGATCTAAACATATACAAGAGATTCATGGCAAAAACACATGTCCAGCGTAGTATAGCTTGCCTATTACATCAAGGCGCCAATGGTACTTGGGTTAAGAACTTTTTCGGACCAAGGACATATCCCTTGTCCTTCTTGGGATCAAAGGATCCGTGTCTAATTCAAAAATTCCTCACGACCATGTCCTTCTTGAGACTTACAATACGTTTGTGTCCGGACCAAAGTACCTTATGGGACAACACAATGGGCGAGCTTTTAGTCCATGTTTAAAATTTGGTTGAATACCTTTCTATAAGTCCTTTGATGCACAAAGATTTCATCTTTTAAGATGTTTTAATTTTATTCCCAAACAAAACCTTGTTTGTCCCAAATTCTCATTTCAATCTCTTTCTTTTAGATAATCGTTTGGGAAATCTCTCCAGAGGATATTAACATACACATATATATTTTAGTTCTCGAGAACCTGTTGTATTTGACAACTCAATATCTTCTGGGACTTATATATATATTCATTATCCAGTGGACCATATAAGTAGGCGGTTTCTACATCCTTTAACCGCAAATCTATTTTCTTTTCTTATGGCCAGACTTATTAGGAATCTAAATGTTTGTTATATCCACCACATGGGAGTATATCTCCTCATAATTGATTCCTGGTCTTTTTGTGAATCCTTGTGCATATGGTCGTACCTTATATCTTGTTATCTCGCCATGTTTCATTTTTTTTCACAAAGACTCATTTGTCCAACTGGTTTTACATCTACAGGTGTCTGAAATGTGGGACCAAAACCTCTCTTTTCTTAATTAATTCCACGTCCCCTTTTCCTTTTATCTTATTTGTTGAGTGCACTCATGTATGCACATGGGTTCATGATCCTCGTATATATTCATAATTTCAAGTGCTACTAAAATCATCTTATGTCGACATTCTTTATGTGTTCCATAATGTTCCAGACATGATATAATCGATTGAGATTTTATTATTATCAAGGACCTTTATTACCTTGCAGCTTGGTGTCCCAAGCTACATTGTTTGGTACCTTAGATGTTTAGCCGGCCGGCCTTATCTCTATGTCTGGGATGGTTTCCTTAGTAACCTCGGATTTGGATCTGTTTATCATTATCTGCACCTTTCTTTTGTTTCCGAGGATTCTAATTTTTTGGAACTTATTGGTCTATCTTGTATAGACTCTGTAGCAACTTGATTATGTCTCTCTTGGACATCATTTTCGTTGGTGCTTTACAAGCTGGTTTATATATGACTTAGTCATTTTTCCGGGTCAGCAAATGTGTCTGGCATTTGATTAGCTAAGCTTTGTAAATGTATAATCTTTGGACGTCTATTTCACATTCTTTAGTCCGAGGATCTTGCCAAGACAATGATGGTCGATGCCATTCTGTTTCTTTTACCAGCTTATTATTTTCTCCCCCTAATGTTGGATAGTCAGATTCATTAAACTTGCAATCCGTGTTCCTGGCCACTAAATAGATCACCCATATTTGGCTCAAGGTACTTCATTATCATGGGAGATTCATATCCAACATATATCCTCATCCTCCTTTTGAGGTCCCATCTTAGTTTTCTGTGGTGGAGCAATTGGCACATCTAAATGTCTTTAATGATGGAATATATCTGGCTCTTGACCCGTTATCTAATCGAGATGGGGAATATCTATGATCACTAAATGGACTGATGCTTTTAACTTAGATGCATGTAAAATTTGTATGTCCCCAAGCTTTAGATTTGGAGTTTTGACCTTATAAGTAATGGCCTATGCGGTTTATAAAAGGATTCGGCCAAGCCGTTTATAGTATGGACATGTGCCACGGATTTGTCCAAACTGCCCCCTCATGGACATACTATAATTATGGCCTAATGAGTTTCCCTTGTGAGATTCTATGAGATAACTCTTTCTTTCTTTCAATGTGTGCCCATTTTGCATCATGTTTAAACCATGATGGCTAATCCGGTTATGCCATAGAGTGAAAAGTTCGCAGGCATTTGCCTCTATCATACTGATCTTTGCATAGTATAGACCAGTAGAGAATGCATGTATAGTCTCGGCCATTTTTTCTATGATCTTGAGTGAATTCTAAAAGGAAATCTTTATTTTCTTTGCCCATTGTTTCAATATGGAAACCATTCTTATGTTTTTTAAACTCAATGGGCTTCTATGGGTGAGTATAAATCATTAGATCTCTTTAGTATGACCGCAGCCTTTCATGGGAATGACTATACCTGTAACTATATTTCTTATCTTTTTGGGCGATGTAAAGGAATTCTTTGTTCCCTATGCCCATGGTTTCAATTTTGAAACCATTTATCCATTATTAAGAATGAAGAAATTTTAGGTGATTTATTATTATAGATTTTATTATACTTATTTCAGATTTTCAGAGATAGGATTTTTAAAATAAAAACTTTCATTCATATAATAAATTCAAATAAGTCATAAATACAAAGAAATCATAAAATCAAAACAAGCCATCGAAATCAACTTATTCTTTTAGACAATTATAAGTCTCATATTCCATAAGATCGTGTGGGCTTCAGGATTCTTCCCTTTCAAAATTCTCTTGGTACACATCAACTAGATGCTTGGGAGTCCTACAATTCTTAGCCCAATGATTACTTATTCCACACCTATGACACACTGATCTGGTCGAGTGTTGTGGTTTAGAAACACCACAGATTCTGCCTCGACCATGGTCTGAATGAAATTGATATCCACGGCCTCTTCCATAGCTATTCCCGCGGCCATGTAAGTTGTATTAGCCGCGGCCACGTCCTCTCCATCCACCACGGCAATGGCCGTGTGGTTTATCATGATGGACATGGTTAGATTCATTCATAGCTTCTTCGGCTGCATGTGCTTCAGGTAATGGTGTGGATCCTGGAGGTCTCATCTCACTGTTTCTCATCAGTAACTCATTGTTTTGCTCAGCACACAACAAACATGGAATCAGATCTTCATAACTATTGAAGCCTTTTTCACGGTATTGGTGTCCTAACACCATATTATTTGTGTGGAAGGTGGACAATGTCTTTTCCAACATATCCTCATCCGTGATCTCCTTACCACACAGCTTCAATGTAGAAACAATTTTGAACATTTCTGAGTTATATTCATCCACGGACTTGAAGTCCTGGATCCTGAGACTCATCCAATCATATCTAGCCTTTGGCAATAACACCAACCTTTGGTGATCATATCTTTGTTTTAACTTGTTCCAAAGGTCTAGAGAATTCTCAATAGTTATGTACTGATCTTTGAGACTCTCTATAATATGATGACGAATAATTAATATTGCCTTGTATCGATATTTCTTACTTGCATTATTTTCCTTGGCAATACATTCACCGAGGCCCTTGGATTTCAATATAAACTTCATATCAAGCACCCATTCCAAGTTGTTGATTTTCGACATCTGGAAACAATTATTAATACTTTTAGAAATTTTTTATAGCTTTATAATAAAAGTTTATGTCACACGGACCAGAAAAAAAATTTCTAAGAAGTATCATATGCAAACAAAATGATCAGGTTATAATGCATTATTGGTCTCACGACCAAACGAGATGATTTACTTATCCTAGTAATATTGATGCAAGCCACACGTATACAAGATGATTATAAGCAATAAAATCAATCCTAACAATTTTCTAAGTGATCATCATGGATGCAAGACAAGTCACACAGCTAATGGTATGAACAATCTTAATCGGTTTCTATATGAACATAATGCAACTAGTTTTAAACACCTTAGCAATCAGGTTTCTAAGTGATTATGAAAGCATGAAATCTCAAACAATTAATTTAATTCAAACAATCAAATTTCAGTATGAGATCCTAGCAATCGGTTTCAGAAACAATTCAATCACAAACAATCAGATTCTGATTTAATTATTTAAGCAATCATGATCAGGTTCGGATTTTAAAACAGTAAGCAATTAATCAATTCTAGCAACAATCCTAATCAGATCAGTTTCAATCTCAATAAACAATCAATCAAATTCGGATTATATCAAGCAAGCAATCAATCAATAGTTTTCGAATTAGGGTTTTAGGATTTTTGAAAATTTGATCTTAGATCAAAGGAATTTTGATTTGAGATTCAAAACTATTAAGGCTTTGATTTTAATTGATCAATGGATCAATCTCGTTTTAGGTTTGGGGATCGAACTTATAGAGCTTCGATTTACTCATTAGGGATTGATCTATTATCCTATGGCTTTAGTTTATAGAGATTAGATTTTAGGTTTCATTCTTTACAATCAACCAAATTCGATTTTCATGTTCTTAGAATTCGAATTACCTTAGGTTAGTAGATTGTTGAAACCGAACAACCAAGAGAATGAACCTCGAGCTGGGCAGGAACGCGAGCTGGACACGAGCTGGCCTGGACGCGAACGGATTGAGGTTGGAGATGCGAGCAGCTGATCGTCGAACGGGAGTTGTTGCAGTCGGGATCGCGAGCGGCTCTGATGCGAACAGGAAGCTTTGTTGTCTGGAACGCGAGCTGTCCTGGATCAAGATGGAGCTGAGTTCGTCTAGGATCAGGAACGCCTTGGGGCTGGAGCTGATCAGGTGGATACGAGCTGGAACAGATGCGGGGACGGATTAAGGTTCGTCGGGTTTGGATTAAGGTTCTTTGGGTTTGGATTAGGGTTCCAAAGCAAATTGGCGCGCACTGTATCTGTGCGTGAGAGCGCGTCGGTGGTCAGATCGACAAGCGGTTTGTACTGACTGATTCGTATCGGCAAGGGCTTCGATTTGATATCTTGATCGTTTTCTGGGTCCTCACGGTTTGGGGGAACGACCTCTTTGAAGTTCCGAGGCATATTTCTCTTCGTTTAGGGTTTTAGGGTTTTAGCGATTTGGTTTTAGGCTCAGGGTGTTAGAGGCTGTCGTTCTGATAACGTGTTGTGAAACTTAGGATTTAGAACTGTAAGTTTCTGTGTATTATTCATCAAAAGTGTGTTCCTTTATATAAGGATTACAAGATATAAAAATATGGAAAGTATCCAAAACCTAAACCAACTAGGATTAAGAAAACTAATAATACATAATATGAAAATGGCGAGACTTCTCTGAAACGAATTGAAAGAGTCACTGACATTTAACAAGACGAAGAATGAGGTAAAGGCTTCTCTAGCAAGTCTCGATTACGTTGTGGTCCAGTTGTCCTTATTCGGCCTTACTCGCTACAAGCTCATATCTCTTTAAGCCCGAACTCACGTGACCCATTATTTAATGAATTATTTACATAAAGAGATACTTTATCACTTTTCAATTACACCCAAAGCCACAATCCAAAGCCACAATGCACTAGTAAGACGCTTTCTCATGGGACCTACAGAGAGAATATACAGATTTGCCCTTAATGAAAAGAAAATTAGATCTTTTTTAGACTAGAGGAAAAAAAAAATGTGTTTCTTTATTATTATTTAATGTACTTCTTAATATTTTGTTTTTGCTTATTTTTAAATTAAAAATACATATAAAATTTTTTGTTGATATAATAAATTATGTTTTTTTATTCTCTATAATTTGATATCTAATTTGATATATTTTTTTGTTATATTTTAAAACATCTACTTGTACACGTATTCAATGATTGTGTTATGGATGAGTGATATGTGGATGTTTGAAGACCGTGGATAACTAAATGTAGAATATAAGCATGGAAAGACACATGTGGATGAGTGTGGGAAGATAGTGTGGACGGGTAAGCATAGATGAGTAAATATGGATGGCTATTTGTGGATGAGTAAAATTATGATTAAAAATCATAATTTAGCATACTACATATCTCATGGTGGAGGATTGTGACGAAATCGAACCAATGCAGCTTCACCGAGCTCATCCATGACGATGTTGAGCTCGGAATCAATGGTGTAGCTCACCGGGAAGAGGAGCTGACTCGTTTTGACCGAATGTTTTGGAGGAGGAGCTGACTCGTTTTAACTTTTTGGTTTGTTTAGCTTTGTTTTCATCACTCAAGCTTGTTTTTTTTTCCCAAGACATGTATGTGATCGTAATTGGTTTGAAGTTATTAATTTGTTCATCTTTGATATTGTGGACACATTGACATCCATATCATAGCCTTTCAATATGTTACATTTTTTTAATCAATGTTTAGTGTTTGAGTTACTACTCTATCCACCACATCAAGCTTCAATTTTCTATCCACAAATTTAAGAGATCTCTCTTGTTCTTTATTCATGGTTATGTTAGTGTTCATATCCACAACATAATCAAAATCTTCTTTCCTGTCCACAGACAAACATTGTTGTTGGGGTTGTATCATTAAGCTCAGCTATTGCGGAGTTTGCTCTGATGAAACTTTTGGAATTTTTACAGTCATCTCTGTCCACGCATCTACGTCCACGCATCACCCGTCCACACATCATCTGTCCACGCATCTAATGTCTATTAAGAGCAAAGTTGTCCACAGTTTATTGCTGGCCCACAACAAAGTGTTTCACATGTAAGAAGTGACTCTAAATGTAAAGATAAGTCAAAAAGTGGCCTGGAGAGTAATCAACTCGTTTTGATCTGTTACTTAAAAACAAACAATTAATCTATGTTCCTTTATATAAGGATTACAAGATATAGAAATATGGAAAGTATCCAAAACCTAAACCAACTAGGATTAAGAAAACTAATAATACATAATATGGAAAGAGTACAAATACAAAGAAAAAATAAATATGGTTTCCTTTTCTCCAATCTACATGGCCGCCTCTCTCTCTCTCCGAGTCGTGGCCGCCTTTCTCTCTCTAGGATTGGGCTGTCTCTCTCTAAGTGTATGGGCCGGTTATAGACCGGATCGGTTATGGACATCCATCAATTGATTTATAACATCTCGGTCCGTAATCAAATATTATTAAAACAAGATCCTATTTGAAATTTAACATGACATACTTAAAATTTAGACCTATTAAAAATGTCGTGACTAAATATAAAATAAGATTAATAACTATCTAATAAAACACGTTTCATTAAAGATGTTTTTGTCTTCTTATCTCTAATCTAATTTATATTTTCGTTGGATTTACAAGAAATAAAGAACAAATATAGTTTCACCATATCAGGGTGATCGTGGATCAGCCATTCTCTTTGATTCGAGCAAGATTTCTACGTCTTCGATCATTTAGTTGAAAGTGTCAGGTCTGACTACACCGTGCAGTTGATCAATAAGCAAGATCATGTAAGTCAATCAGATCTGTTTCATTCCATCTGATGCTCTACCTTTAGATTTCATAATTTGATTTTTGGGGTCTCACTGAAATTGAAAGTGATAATCCCTGCAATATATCTCTCCCGGGCATAACAAGACCCAAAATCTCTACAAATTCAAATCACGAAAAGTGAACATTTCTGCAATTTCGTTTCTGGGTACTTAGAGTTTTGTTCTTCAATTTCAGAAATTACCTCAGTTTAAGCTGTTTGTTATTTCTAGAAGTAGTTATAAAATTAATGGGAAACGGCCTATTTCCCCACCAAAAATATCATATAGTAACAAATCCAAGCTATTTTTCGTGCTCGTCCTAATTGCACACATTTTAAGTATATGAACTTATTTATCCCTATTTTCAAAAATCGAAACCCGAATCCACATAACCGTTGGTTTTCTTGGTTTACATCATAAACTGAATACCAAACTAAATTAATAATCCAAATCCAAAGAGAACTAAATCCGAATAAAACCAAACCAAAGCAAACCAAAATTCAATTCATAAATGACCCAATTTCATTTTCTTCTTCCTCTCATCATCGCCATTTTTTAACAACAAGCTTTATTAGATGAAATTGTATACATGAAATGAATTAACCAAACATGAGGAAAATTAAAAAAAAAAATCAGAAATTTGAATGTTGGAGAGCTTTTTTCACAAGCGTACGACTGTACGGCTATACCTCTGCTGCGAGGAGGTTGGGATGCTATGTATCTGCGGCGGCGCTAATCCGGAGTTCTCTTAGAGATTGAATGATGTTGGTGGAGTAGATATGTTGTTTCTTCTCTGATCTCCGTAACTGAACCGACGATTGAGACGGTGGTGGTGACGGCTGTTTCTTCTTCCGTTTATGTCGCGATTGATCATAACCAGTGCTCGTCAGAAAAATGGACTCCATGTCAAATCCTCTGTTTCACCCAAAACAAGATGTTTCTGAAGACAGATTTAATTAAGGACTGGAGTTGACATATTAGTTTTTTATTTTCACATTGATATGGTCGGTGAAGAAGACGAGGTTGAAGAAGATGGAGATCGGGTCGGGTTACGGAAGACATGGTTAATTATGGTTTGGTATTTTTGAAATTTAATCTGATTAAATTGAGTTAATTTAATTTAAAACTAGGTTTTAAAGTGGATTAACTGTTCCAATACTAATTGGTTGAAAAAACAGGTTAAAACTGAAATTGAGAAATAGTAAACCAATCTAAACCGGCTCAGTGTCGGTTTTAGTTCTCATCTAAAACATTATGTGGATTTGGGTTTCGATTATTGAAAATAGGGGTAAATAGGTTCATATACTTAAAATGTGTGTAATTAAGACGAGCATGAAAGATTGTGTGGATTTGTTACTATACGATACTTCTGGTGGGTAAATAGGTCGTTTACCCTAAATTAAAAGAAATACTTTTTAGGTTTTGATGGACTGTAGAGAAGTGATGAGAAGAAAGAAAGTATGACTTTAAGAATTCAGAAAATGAGAAGAGAACAAAAATGGGTTCTTTGAAAAAGAAAGCCATCAATGCCTCTACCAAACTCAAGCACTCTCTCAAGAAGGTAAAGAGAAGAAAAATAGAAGGCTGAGTCAGCTCGGTCTCCGTTGAAGATGTTCGTGATGTCGAGGATTTTCAAGTAGTTGATGAGTTTAGACAAGCCTGGTCATGGACGAGTTGCTACTACCCTCTAAACATTATGACTATCACATTATAAGAGGTTCTTAAAGGCAAGGAAATTGGACATTGAGAAAGCAAAGCAAATGTGGGTTCAGGACTTCGAGTTTGAAAGTCTTTTTACACGTGCTTTGTTGTTGTTGCTAACTCATTGGTCTATTCTATATTTTTCAGGTACTGATATCTCTGGTGGAAAGAGAAGGAGAAGTCTCAGAGGAGAGGAGAGGAGAGCGCAAAGGATGTGTCCTCTGACAGTAGAGAAGGTGCTTTGGTTCTAAAAGCATTGGGATTCAATATAAGTACATAGATATACATTGCAGCTCGTGATATATATAGGATGTAAGAAAGCCATCAGATGTAATCTTTTGAATCCATTCAATTTTCATGACAACTGACAAAGTAGTGCCATAAATAACATATATGTGATTCTTAACTTACTATGTTGAGTTTGCAGGTATCTCATTTTTAAGAAAACAGCTCGACCACAAGAGATTCAAGGAGCTACTGGAGTTGCATCACAACAAGCATGTAGGATCAGTTTGCAATAGCTGTCAAGGAAGCTCCTGAGAGAAGAACATGAACACCAACACATCCAAGAATTGTTTTTTTTTAAGTATCTAAGAGTAATTTCTTATAAACCTAAGGAGGAATATTACTTTTACGCAGACCTTCATTAACTTCTTTGTGAAGGTTCAAATTGCCATGACGTATTTGGTCACTGAAATTCCAGTCATGTTTTTATCTCATTGCCTCAGAAAGAGAACAAAATAACTTGAAAATGTGCTGCGTAAATAAGTAGCTCATTCCCCGAATTTTTTTTTTCTATTTTTGTCCTAGGCTCTTTTAGTTTTTTTTTATGTATGATTACTGATTTTTATTTATTTGTTTTTATGTATGTTAAGATGTAACTAAAACAAGATTACGTATCTCATATTATAGACATTTCAAAAAAGATCACTTGTGGCAAATAGTAACATACATATGGTGGTCTCTCTCAACTATTATGTGTCAAGATTGATTCAATACTATGCGTTCTGAGACCAAACCAGTTAAGATTTTCTTTAATTTTGGTCTACATGCGAGAGCTATAAGCTAATACTCATTTCCAAAAGATGATTTCCCCTTGCTGAATGTAAATGGGTCAAATATTTATATGAGTTACACATGGACATGTAAAATATAAGGAGAAAAAAAGATTGTGAGGCAAAATTGTCACCCTGGATATTAAATAAAAGGTTTTTTCGAACAAACCAACTATAACTTTTACAATATTAATATTAAAGATTTCTTTCTTCTCACTGATAAATTGCTAATTACCAATATAGTTCATATAAATTCGAAACCGAAATCATAACGAACCTCACTCAATATGTGTTACATCAAGAAGACAACCATACTGTTTTATTTATTTACATTATTTTAATTAGTGCATAGCTTTAAGAGATTAATGGATTTTTAATAAGACTAATGAATATAACTATGTATTAAAATTTATTTTGGATAAAATATTTCAATTTTTTAATAAAAATACTCTCTCCGTTTCATTTTAGTTGTTATTTTAGGTTTATGCACACAGTTTAAGAAAACCTTAAATTTTGTATATTTAAAAAATAAAAACATCATTACCTATACATCTAACTATATTTCAACCAATAGAAAACTAACTCGAGAATATTGTTAATAAATTTTGCATTGAAATTCTAAAACCATACTTATTTTGAAACAAAAAATTTTTCTACAATGACAACTAAATTGAGACGGAGAGAGTAACAAACTTTAGATAAACCTTACAATGTTAACATAAATTTAAAAGAATTTATATGCGAAATATACAGATTTAAATTCTTTTTTCATATTTTGAAATATTTTTACTATTTAATTATTTTAAGTTATGAAATTTTTGTACCAAAATTACAGAAATAATATTCTTAATATCTGTTACAAATAAATTGCTTATACATACATAAACTATTACATAATAACTACGTCGAACAAGACACAAATAATGGTGTTATATAGTTACATTATATAACACATCAAGCTATAACTAATCTATTTATTATTAATTGTTTAAACCGAATACATATATAATATAAAATAAAAATATCTGCGCATCCGCGCGGGTCAATCTTTAGTATTAATTAAGCTTACTCTACTGTGGTATACTATGAGTCTATGACTTATGTCATTATTTTTTCAAACAGTTTTTAGTTTTTCATTAGGGGTATAAAAGTCCGCATTTTCTACGTGTATTAACTTATATGCATTTTAACAATTTTTTTCACTCATTCTTACACAAAGTTTGGAGCATCATCACTACAATACTCTAGCATGCATTAGATTATCCTGATTTTATAACTTCTTAGTTTTCTTTTTGATTGATGTTCATCTTATTTTTGTCTAAATTTGCATTAAAATAAAATATGTAATAAGGGGGGGGGGGGGGGGGGGGAGAGGGGGGGACTAAGTAGTATTGAATATTGATATATAAGTAACAAAACTAACAGCTATATGAAAATTTATATGCTGCATGCAAAAAAAAATTCTTAGTGATTTGATACTCCAATATATAATCTTCATATTCTCTGCTAATATATACATATAATCTACAAAGAAAATGATAGGTTTATAATATATATTGCAGTTGGAAAAATCACACATTAACTCATATATGATTTTTTTATCTTTTCATATGAGGATACATATATGTTGCATAAAAATATATTAGAAGTTCAATTCAGTTTCTTTTTAAAAGTATTTTTCGGACGGGAGGGGGGGGGGGGGGGGGGGGGGGGGGGGGGGTTACTAATTCAATCATTGATGAATCACTGGTTTTTATCGGTGATTTAACATGTTTTAATTAGAACTTATAATGAAATTCAAGCTGGTTTATTTACGGGTGTAGGATTTACCGTTTCTAAAGATTAATTGAATATAAAACATTGATTTTATCTAAATTAAAACAATGAAAACTATAAAATATAATTACATAGAATTTTTTTTAAAAAGGTTGACCACAATATATGTATATATATGTTTTAATCTATGTGTCGGCATAAATACAAATTATGCTTATAGGAAATGAAAATATAGAAAGTATATACGATGTTTAATGTATGATTGTTATATTTCTTACAACAAAAAATAGTCATGCGCTTTGGAAGGGCATATTAAAATCTAGTTGTATATTATTCATGCAAGTTTTAGAAAATACTTAAGCTCATGCATTATAACATCTAGAAGGCTGCATGCATAGTTCTAAACAAGTAGATAGGAAATACTATTGAAAAATAAAAAATATTACGTTAGTTGAAATATACTCTATCCTCTTATTTTGCTACTGCGGTTTCATACATAATAACGATATATTTTCCCACTATCTTTTTCTTTTTCATTGGAAATACAAAGAAAAATAAAATAATTCAAAACCTATTTTATTCTATTTGGGTTAGCCAGTCTCAATCCTCGCTTGGTCATCGCAATTGTGTGAGGAACCGAATCACATCCATTTGGTATTAGTTCGAAAAACCTAATTCGATCACTTTAATATATATCATGATCATTAATTTTATATTGCAAAACATAACTAAAACAACCTGTAAAACACCCGTATTCTTCAAAATAAAATAATAAATAATAATCCTGAAATCTCTATTTTATTAATCCTCATAAATAGTCTCCAAACCCCATAGCTCTAATAAAAAAAGATAAATCTCGAAATATCGATAAAAGCATAGAAACCGCAAGTCTGAAAAAGAAAAAATAAAACTCTCAAATCCGATAACAATCACTCCTGCTCGTCACTCTCACCTGAAAGGGAGAATGAATGAGAGGTGAGTACCAGGGGAGTTACTCCGTGAAGTATGGTATGCTAAACCGCAAACCACTGACTCAGTACATAGCTCTACGGCCGTGTAGGCCTAGCTCTAGCATGAAACAAACACAGTGTCTAATACACCACATAAAACATCCAGTGAGCTGATAGTACATGCTACTCAGTGCACCCCACATTTCCTCGTAAGGATATACTAGATTTTTACCAGCACGTCCGTGCGGATGTTTTCTTTAGCTTTGATATTTGTCTAATTTTTTTTTTATTTGATTGAACGTAAAACACTTATATATTTGTTTATATGTATTTTTAAACACAGCAATTTAATAGGAGAGATCCATAGTAATTTATCATGTCTTCAACAGTCAGTAGTGCTAACTGATAATATATATATATATATATATACATATATATATATTTTTCGTATAGAAGCAATAGTGTAAATATGCATGAAATTACACATTTATAAATATTTTTTATTTTACATTATAATGTGACAGTTGGTGATATTAATTTATTATTTACATGTATTTTGTATTTTAAACATTTTTAGTTCTCGGTAACAAATAATTAGGTATTGGATGCTATTTTACGATAAATCCCATAAATTAAAAACATTTTTAATTCACATAATTTTTTATGATAAAATGTTTCACATTATTTTAAAATATTTAAAAGTATATCATATTTGATTAGTTAAACTTTTACTATTTTGTAATATAACATTTGTTTTTCTATTATGAAGTTTTTTAAATAAAAGGAATATTCATGTTTTAAATATTTTATTAATTGAAAGATTGACATATTTTCCGTTTATGTGATAGTATATATGAAAATCATATTCTGGTTGCTCATTTTCTATATTCATTTTCCGAATATTTAATTTTTTAATCTAATATATATGGACTCAAGAGTCAAAAATATAGATTGTATTCAAAAGATTTGATATTTTTTTAGTTAATATGATAGCAATAAATTAGGAATACATTAAGTTAAGTAAGTTTGAATTTCATTATGGGCAATTCTCTCAAATAACCATTTTTAAATTTTTGTCAGAAAATAGCCCCCAAGAAAATGACCAAAATAGCCCTTTTTATTTTGAAAATTTTAATATTTATTTTTTATTTTTTAAAATTTGAAACCTTATCCCCAAACCCAATCCCTTAACTCCAAACCCTAAGTCTAGATTAGTTAAACCTAGGTAAAATACATTTTTACGTTTTAATAGAACATATTTTGGTCATTTCTATATTGAAGGCTATTTTTGTGATGAAAATTTCTCTTTCATTATTGATATTATGAATATTTTAAAAATCTAATTAAGATAGAGTGCATCCAAAATCGTAATTAATATGCATAATGTATATGTCAAACCATTTCTAATTTACGTAAATTGTAATCAATTTTCAAAAAGTGTGTTATTATAAGAATATTTCGGATAGTAATAGGCATTCAGGTTTGGTTAGGGTTTATTTGGGTTTTGGGTTTTCGGAATTAAATATTTCACCGCCATTCGGGTATTTATAAACTTTTGTTCGGGTTCAGTTTGGATCTTTGCGGATTTGATTTGGATTCGAATATCTCGTTTAAATTATTTAAAAAAATTAAAATTCATATATACTTTAAACTTCAAAATGTAAAAATAAAAATAATATATAACATATAAATTAAAAATACCTAACTTAACAGAAAAATTGGTTTGACTTGAATATTTGAATGCAAAATCAATAGATATTTTAATTATTTTTGGTGTTTTGAGTATTGTTTAGCAATTTTAAATATTTAATTTTGATTATTTACATATATTTTCAAGTAGTTTAGAAAACATCAAAATATATTATATATTTTGGATATTTATGGATATTAAATCTAAAACTAATTAATATATTTCAATATATAAATCTTATTCAGATATATTCGAATACTCAAAATATTTTGGTTCAAGTCTGGTTCGGTTCTGATTCTTTAGATACCTATATTTTATACTCGTTCAGATATTTAACCAATTCGGGTTTAGTACTATTTTTCGGATCGGATTCAGTTACGTTTTTTGTATTCATGTTTTTTCCATCCCTAATTTTGGAAATCAATTTTTAAGATTTTGTGTATAGAAAAATCATTAAGTATGTTTAATATTAAGAAGGTGGTTATAAGTAAAAAACAATATTGTTTGTTATAACTACACATGTATTTGAAATAAGGTGTGGTATGTGCTGGTTTGTCGTAGGTTAAATGGAGTATTTGTTTAGGTACGTGCTGGTCTAATTTAATAAATTAGTTAGTCTACCAAACATGATGCTTTTGCGTTTTTTTTACAGGAAATGAATGAATTAAGGAAAGTATAAAAGTACGGTGTTTTGATCAGTGGCATATGATTGTAATTATTGAGAAAAACTTAGGGTGAAGATTTATTTGTACTTTATTTTTAATAAATTAGATGTATATCTCCAGGCGTACAGTAGTCCATCTCTGCACTCCCACAATTTGCGCATCGGGGACTGATACAGCGTCTTTGTACCACCCGCAATCTCACTGCCCGTCGGCGGCTTACACAAACGTCTCTGTTCACCCGCAATCACACTGCTCGTCGGCGGTTTACACAAACGTCTTTGTGCACCCGCAATCCACACAAACAAACATATATATATATATTGCAGTTTTAACATCACTCAATTCATTCAACCGTTGAATCCTCTATTATCATATTTCTAGATTAACAATCAATAATAATAATAATAAACAAACAAAACTTTCAAACAGACTCGATTCACGGAGACAGATCATATTTCGAAACTAAACTTTCCATAATAGTAGTACTAAACTAGCTCGGGATTTAACAGAATAGCCCTCACCTTAGCCAATAAAAGAGTCGGAAACGGATCAAAAACAAATGGGATGACTTGATCATCAAGAAAACTAAAGTTTCGCCATGAATCTCGATCTTGTTAAGGACACACCAGAACGGAAAAGAATAGAGGAAAAACAATTAGTCATGATTAAATAATAATAATCTAGGGTTTAAGAAATTTGCAACACAAGAAATCAATATAATCTCTTTTAACCTACGCGGCTTGGAATCGTAGTGGCAGATCTCATCCCAAAAAGGGCATGGCCCTCTCCGGTGACTCACAGTTGAGGATCACGGCTGGTCAGACTGAAACGGCTCCATTCGTGGTGCTTGGTGTACATGCTATTCAATGCACCCCGCATTTCCTCATAAGGATATATGTATATCTCCAGGCGTACAGTAGTCCATCTCTGTACTCCCACAATTTGCGCGTCGGGACTGATACAACGTCTTTGTACCATCCGCAATCTCACTGCTCGTCGGCGGCCTACCCAAACGTCTCTGTTCACCCACAATCACACTGCTCGTCGGCGGTTTCCACAAACGTCTTTGTGCACCCGCAATCACACTGCTCGTCAGTGGCTTACACAAACGTCTTTGTGCACCCGCAATCCACACAAACGAACAAATATATATATATCAGTTTTAACATCACTCAATTCATTCAACCGTTGAATCCTCTATTATCATATTTCTGGATTAACAATCAATAATAATAATAATAAACAAACAAGACTTTCAAAGAGACTCGATTCACGGAGACGGATCATATTTCGAAACTAGACTTTCCATAATAGTAGTACTAAACTAGCTCGGGAATTTACATAATAGTCTTCACCTTAGCCAATAAGGAGAGTCGGAAACGGATTGAAAAACAGACGGGATGACTTGATCATCAAGAAAAGTAAAGTTTCGCCATGAATCTCGATCTTGTTAAGGACACATCAGAACGGAAAAGAATAGAGGAAATAATTAAATAATAATAATCTAGGGTTTAAGAAATTTGCAACACAAGAAATCAATATAATCTCTTTTAACCGTCGTGGCCTGGAATCGTAGTGGCGGATCAGCCCCAAAAGGGCATGGCCCTCTCCGGTGCTTGATGCTTGGTCAGACTGAAACGGCTCCAGTCGTGGTGCTTGGTGTTTTTGATGCGTGCCGGTGGCGTCAAGATGCGATAGCTCCAGCTCGTACATCTCTTCTCCACGGTGACAACGGATCTCTAGTAACACGAGCCATTCCTCCGGTGAAGGCGCTGGCTCCAGTGGCATGGCTCACGGTTAATGATGGTGTGGACAGCACGGTGATGGTGAGACGGTGGCTCCGTCCCGGTTGTCTCGTCTCCACGCTTGGACATAGAAACCACAAAGGAAAGTCATGGATCGATGAAGCAATGGAGAAGAAGAAAATGATAAGAGAGGAGGAAGAAGAAGAACATAAGAAGAAGGTATGGAGAGAGAGATAAGTAAATTAAGGGAGGCGGCTCACGTTCGTTTGACAAAGGAAGGGATACACAAATATATAATAGTATAGAAACATATATACACGATTAATAATATGATTTTTAACGTTAAAACCCTTCAACTATGTTTGTTTTGGGTAAAAACCCTCAAACTAAGTATTTAACGTAAAAGCTCCCAAGCTAACTTTATTTAATGAAATAAACCATAACAAGTCATAATTACCAATAATACCGGTAAATCTTTAGTTTAGGGGTTTCTATATTAAGTAAACATAGTTGAGGGGTTTTACTATTAAAAATAAAAAAAATCAAAATTTTATAATATTATCTAAAAATTAGTAACTTAAATTTTCAAAATTAGCATTTTTAATTTTTTTGTAAATATATGAGTTTGATGTGTTTTTAACATCAACATTATATATGTATAAATTAAAAATGTAAAAACCGAGAAAATATAACAAAAATTATTTAAAGAATTTAGACGCAGTAAGACTTTCTTCCCTAACTTCCGAATCAGACATATTCCAAGAGCACAAAATACTATGGCGAACAAGCTTGCAAGTGGTAAGAGGAGTTCTCATTCAGCTATGTTATATGTCGATTCAATACTTTCGGTTTGGCTTTCTGAATCGTGCGGTCCAGTTACTTAGTTCTCGCTTATGTTGTCAAAATAAAGTTACTAATTTTTAAATAATATTATAAAATTTTGATTTTCTTTGTTTTCAAAATTTTTAATGGTAAAACCCGTCAACTATGTTTACTTAATGTAAAAACCCCTAAATTAAAGATTTACCGGTAGTAATGGTAATTATGACCTGCTAGGGTTTAATTCATTAAATAACGTTAGTTTGAGGGTTTTTTCATTAAATACTTAGGTTGGAGGTTTTTACCCAAAACAAACTTAGTTGAAGAGTTTTAACGTTAAAAATCCTTAATAATAAAAGAAAACTAGATCTTGACCGCGCAACTGCGCGGGTGTTTGCTTTAATTTATAGGATTTTTATCGTTAAAACCCCTCAACTAAGTTTGTTTTGAGTAAAAACTTCAAACTAAGTATTTAATGAAAAAACCCTCAACCTAACGTTATTTAATGAGTTAAACCCTAGGGGTTTCTACATTAAGTAAACATAGTTGACGGGTTTTACCATTAAAAATTTAAAAAACAAGTAAAATCAAAATTTTATAATATTATTTAAAAATTAATAACTTTTTTTTGACAACATAAGCGAGAACTAAGTAACTGGACTGCGCGATTCAGAAAGCCAAACCGAAAGTATTGAATCGACATATAACATAGCTGAAGGAAAACTCCTCGCACCACTTGCAAGCTTGTTCGCCATAGTATTTTGTGCTCTTGGAATATGTCTGATTCAGAAGTTAGGGAAGAAAGTCTTACTGCGTCTAAATTCTTTATATAATTTTTGTTATATTTTCTCGGTTTTTACATTTTTAATTTATACATATATAATATTGATGTTAAAAACATGTCAAACTCATATATTTACAAAAAAAAATTAAAAATGCTAATTTTGAAAATTTAACTTACTAATTTTTAGATAATATTATAAAATTTTGATTTTTTTGATTTTTAAGGGTAAAACCTTTCAACTATGTTTACTTAATATAGAAACCCCTAAACTAAAGATTTACCGGTAGTATTGGTAATTATGACTTGTTATGGTTTACTTCATTAAATAAAGTTAGCTTGGGGGCTTTTACGTTAAATACTTAGTTTGAGGGTTTTTACCCAAAACAAACATAGTTGAGGGGTTTTAACGTTAAAAATCCTTATTTTTATAAACGTAAATATTTTTTTCTACATCGTAAGTATTCTTAACATTAACCATATTTTCAAACGTTTATAACTTTTTTGCACAAAATAATGTTATAATCAAAATGTATGGTCTTTTTCTACCATTTTGCAGATAATTTCATAATTTTTAAAGTCATATATTTGTTTGCTCTTACTCCATAAAACTTTGTAGTATATATTTTAAATTATTTTTCATAAACAAAAACGTATATCACAAAATAAAATTGCACATTTTATTCATAAATTTAGATTGAAAAATAAACTATGAAGTTATAAGAAAAAGTAAAATTAAAATTTTAATAAAATATTATGATATAAATTTCAATTATTTATACTAAAAAATTATAGTGTTGGGTCATAAATCTTTCCAATTCCAAAATTTTAGCACCCTTTAAAATAAATAAAGTAAATTTAATTTTTTTTTGGAATTATAATTTCGATTAAAATAAATTTGTTAAAAAAAATTGTCCCGCGCTGTTATTGTTTATTCGTAGAGTTTGACTGTGACCGTCTGAATATTTGTTTTCACTTTAAATTTTTTTTGTACTAAATAGTATAATATATATTTGTAAATTAAAATGTATTAACTAATTGTTAGTATAACATTTTAAAATATAACAATTTTATTTATTACTTTGAATAATTATATTTTTTTATTTTAATTGTTTATTATATCACAATTTTTCATAAATTATTAGTATTTATATATATGAAAATATTATACCAATAATTTATGAATAGATTATTTTATATTTTATTTATATATTATATAAATTGGTTATGGTACGTGGTTTTTACTTTATTATGTACTGCTAATAAATATCGGAATACATTTAATAAGTTAATTTAAATAAGGAAAAAACAAATATACTTAAATATATGTTCAATAAATATCTCAATGACCCGCGCGGAAACTCATGTATATAAATAAATATACCATTTTTTCACTTATATTTTTATGTAAAAATTTTTAATTTTACTTTGAAAGAGTTTTCATGTCAAAACATAGAATGTATGTGTTTATATTCATTTATAGACAATATTAAAAATGTATATTTTATAGTTTTTGATTAAAAATAAAATACAAATACGTCAACACCGATTAAAATATGCATTTTCTATGTGTTTAGGTAAGTTATTATGAATTTTAAATACTATTTAATATTTTTTAACTAATTAAAATAAGTAAACAAATTTATTTTAATTATTTACTAATTTAATAAGGTAATTTACAACGATAATTATAATATTCATAATTTTTTTTAAACTATGTAAAAAAATGTATTGTCAAAACCATGATTATTTTGTAACTTTAAGAGATCTTATACAATACATAATTATATTGGTAGATCACACACATTCTTCTTTTATGCATTATTTGCATTTTATGTACTCAAAAGAATTATATTTTTGATGAACTTGAACAATGAAACTATTCCTTTCCTACTCTATTTGTAATTTTTAATCTAATTATTCTTATTTTAGTTTTGATTTGTCCTTACCCACAATTTCTTACATAGAAAACTAAGGGTTGCACTAATTGACAACCAAATATGTCAATTTTTAGTTAATGATTGTAATAACTAATACCAAAATTTGCAAGGACTCATCACTAAATACTACAATTACCAACAATTAGTTTATGACAAAAAAATGCAATAGCCCATGCACCAAAAGTTGCAATTTTTCATGAGATAAATGTAATATTTCACTTATACGATTTCAAACTTCACTTATATCTCTGATAATCTATTCTAATTTAGGTGTAATTAAAGATTCCGTTAATAAACAATACATATTAAACCAAAGCATGAATTTAAATGTGCATAAATAAATATAATTGTTTTGGTTTTTATTTTGTTAATAGTTATCTATTAATAAATAAAATTATTTAAATAGGTCTAATCCACATAAAAGAAACTCAATCAGCCCAAAGAAAACACACCAAAACATGTTATAAACTATAAACTGTAATTAAAAACCATATATTGAATTTTTAATATATAAAATTATAAAATTATAAAATTTCCAAACAAACGAATTATCTAAATATTTAAAAGACATTTTAAGATTATTTAAAATGTATATCAATAGATATGAAAATAAAATTAAAAACTCATTAAAAACTTGTGCAGTTTTTACTTTTTAGAATGAATATACACATTTTAGATATTTTTATAACCTCTTACAAATCAATACAGTTTTATGATTAAAATTATAAAGTGTGTATTTTTTTAATACAAATCAATTTTAATTGGCTCTCTAACTACTTTATTCATATCCATTATTAATACTTCACATAAATATTTGTAACTTTTTTTTTAATATTTAAGTTAGTGTTTTAATGCTGAAAGTTACATCTCTTGACTTGTTTACATTAGAAGGTATATTTATCAACTTTTGAAATTAAAAGTTGCGTCTATTGTTTATGTTTTTCTAAATATATATTATACTGTATTTTTATAACATTTTAAATACAAATCATTTTTCCTTGGATCTCTATTAGAATTTTAAATTTGTGTTTAGTCATATCCATTTTTTGGTCAAATTATTTTGTTCATATCCATTTATTAATACTTCACATAAATATTTACAACTCATTAGTTAGTGTTAATATGAAAGTTGCATCTTTTAAGTTATAGTTTACATGAAAAGTTTCATTTATTAGTTTTGGAAATGAAAACTTGTGTCTTTTTATTTTTACTTTGTGCATATGTATTTAGGGAAATTGCAACAAATACCACATTCATAATAACACTTTTTATATTTACACTAACCACTTTTACCCTCATTTTTAATGAAAAATAAAAAACATTTATACCCCTAGGATTAACTAATCTAGACGTAAGGTTTAGAGTTGAGATGTGAGGTGAGTAAGGTTTTTGAATGTGAAATTTAGGATTTTAATAAATATATAAATAAATACATTAAATAAATTTTTTTTGAAAATAGTTTCAAGCACAATTATCGATTTTCAAAAAGAAATTTTGAAAAAAAAAACAAACAATTCAAAACAATTCCAAAAAAATTTATAAAAAAGTTTGAATTTGAAAAAAGTATAATTCAAAAACATAAAAATTTTATTATTATTTTTATTTATTTAATTTAATAATTATTTATTATATATAGAGAGAACAAGTGTACAAGAGTCTTTTTCAATTAATGAAAAAGTTATTTTTGAAAAGGGGAAATTGTCTTAAATACCACATCATAGTACCACTTTTTATGTTTACAAAAATCACTTTTACCCTCACTTTTAATGAATGGTAAAATACACTTATACCCCTAGGGTTAACTAATCTAGACTTAGGGTTTAGAGTTGAGGGATGGAGTAGAGTTTTTTGAATGTGAAATTTAGGATTCTAATAAATATATAAATAAATACTTAAAAATATAAATACAAATTTTAAAATATAGTTTCAAACATAATTTTTGATTTTCAAAAAGAAAATTTGAAAAAAAAATTAAAAAAAAATCAAAAAAAAAGTTCGAATTTGAAAAAGTATAATTCGAAAACATAATTTTTTTTATTTATTTAAATAATGATTTATTATATATATATAGATAACAAGGGTATAAGAATCTTTTGTCACTTAATGAATAATGTATTTTTGAAAATGTCTATTTAGTAGTGATAAAAATGAAAAGTGGTAGCATAAAAGTGGTATACATGTAATTTTTTTTTTTTTATTATAACAAAATCTGTTGAAAAAGAATCTAACAAAACTATATATTGATATTGTTTTTTATACGTAATTGTTGATTTGTTACTGAAAGATAAGCCAGAGGATTGGACTTAAAAATATAGATCCTCCGTGCCATGTCTGCTCTCAGTCCCTCTCTTTACTACCTCACCTTAACCCTAATTACAGGTAAATCTTGTCTCTTTCCGACATCAGATAAATCTTGTTGTTGTCTGCAAAGTCCCTTTTGATCTCTCTGTTCGAAAAACCTTGTCTTTCTTCTTGATGAATCTTGTCTGTTCAATTGATGTCTCTAACAAAATCCCTTTTATTCATTCTTGAATCTTGATACTTTTGGCAGATGCAATACATCGCTTCTGATTGATTATTGCTGTGAGGAAGAAAATGGTAGACATTATTACATAATCATTGATGTTGGCAAGAGTTTCAGAGAACAAGTCCTTCGTTGGTTTACCTTCTACAAGATTCCACGAATTGATTCTGTTAAGCCCTTCTTGAATTCTTACATCTTTTGTCTAAAAGATTGAAACCTAACTTTTACTGATTAATGATATTGTATTACATTTTGTAGATCATTCTAACTCATAGCACGCAGACGCAATTCATGGCCTAGATGATATTCGATCTTTTCAACCGCGTGGTTCAGCCATTGACACCAATCCACTTCCTGTCTTTCTATCTCAGTTCACCATGGAAAGGTAAAAAAAAAAACTTTTGTTTTTTTCTTTCCTTTTTTAGTAAGTGTTCTCTGATGAGACATTTGTGCAGCATTTCTACGAGGTTTTCTTATTTGGTTGAAAAGAAGGCTAAACAAGTACCTAGACGGGTCTCACAGCTTGACTGGAGAATCATAGAAGAGAACTGTGACAAACCATTCATTGCCTCTGGCTTATCTTTCACTAACCATGAAAGTGGTAACCATAAAATTTTCCCAATTTGAAAATATACCTTTAGTAGTGGAACAAATGAATAATTGTACAATGAAATTGGTAAACATGAAATTCTCCAATGTATTTATTAATACTTCACCAATATTTACAATTGTTTTTTATCTAAAAATCAATGTATTAATATGAAAACTTGAATCTTTTAAGTTTGTTACATGAAAAATTGTATCAATGAATGTTTTCATAGAAATTGCATTTATTATTTTTGAGATCAAACTTTTACTTTTCTCATATTAATTTAATAATATTTACATAAATATTTATCAATCTTTTATATCTAAAAGTCTGTTTATTGATATGAAAAAATAATATATTAAAAGTTGCATTTATTAGTTTTTAAAATGAAAAGTTGCATCTATTTCTTATGAAAAAATACAAATTTTAAAATTAATAATTTTTTAAAAATGAAAAGACACAACCTTTAGCATTACAATGAAGATACACAAAACTATAAATACATACATCATTTCATAATTTGGCAACCTTTTAAAATTAATTTTAGTTTTGTTATGAAAAGACACAATTTTTCAACTAATACATTTTAAAGGATGAAAAACATATATAAACATTTTTACATACAACATTTCATTATTAATTGTTTTTCATTGGTTACATGATTGAAAGACGTAACTTTTTGATTATAGGTAGTTATTTTTAAATGATATCTATACAATGTATTTTGAAGAGACACATAGCTACAAAAAATACTCTAATAATAGTTTAGCTAATAGATTATAATATAAAAATACAATCATATGATGAAAAACACACTCTTAACAACTTTCATATCCATTTTTTTAATAATTACATTTAAAAAAACGTAATACATTAATTGAGATTTCATATATATTTTAAAATAAACATATCTAAACATTTTTTCTCAACCATTTTCAATAGTTACATGGTCGAAAATGCACAATGTTTTATTATCAATTGTTTTTAATAATTATATGATTGAAAAAAACACAAGTTTTTAAAAGGGTATTATTTTTATCATTGCTTTTTAAAACTGGAACCCTTTATTAGCACCCTTTAACATAAACACCTTTTAAATCAATACATAAACAGTTACCATTAACTGCAGTGACACTTTAAATTACTGTAGAAACTTTTTATATCAAACAAAATCTTATATTGTGTCTGATAAATAATATTGTATTTGCTGTTTATAATAGTTAGTATTTTAACTATCTTTTTTTTTTAAACATAGTTAACCAAGACTGTCGCTCTAGCACATTTCCTATTAATTATGTTTGGTCGAAGTGGTAGTGATGTTTTTTGTTTGTTGTTAATTGCTTGAATCGCAAAATATGAAACTTTTAAATAATTGAAAAATATCTGTAATTAAAGAATTGAAAATATCTGTTATTGTTTCTAAGAATGATTTTTCCTCGTATTTAAATGTCACTCTAAAACACTGTCAAATTGTTATAAGAATAATAAGGACGATTTTCCCTCCTAATGTCGTAATGTTCTTAAACTAATAACCTAAATCATGGTAATTATTAGACTATTGTTTTAAAGGGTGTTATTTTTGTAACTGCTCTTTAAAAATTGGAACTCTTAAATAGCAACCTTTAACATAAAAACCTTTTAATTCCATAATTCACATACCTTAAAGGTCTGGTTTCCGTAATTAAACTAATAAATCTTGTATATAATAATTCTTAAGAAACTATAGTAAAATAAAAGAGTTTCACCAAAAAATCTCGCTAAAATTTAAAATAAAAATTAGTAAGTTTAAGAAGCGAAGACACAACTCTTAAAATTTGAAAACATATATATTTTAAAATAAACATATCTAAACATTTGAAAACTAATATATCATTTTAGAAGAGAAGACACAACTCCTAAAATTGATACTTTTTAGAGTTGCATGTTAAAAACACACATATATAAATTGACAACCTTTAAAATGAAAACATAACCTTTCAACTTAAGTAGAAATCACAATTTTTGGAATTAATTGAGATTACTATTATTAATAGATTTATTATAATTTGAATTAAACCAATACCGGTTTAAAGAGACACGGTCGTTACACAACCATCGGCAGAGCATATTCCATATATAAAGAGTAACTAGATTTTTGATCCGCGCTTAAAAAGCGCGGGTACTATTTTTGTTGTTTTATCTACAAATGGATTGATAAGTCTTTTGTTTTGATTATATAAAATGTCACATGATCAAGTTTCAATTATGCAGATCTATTTTTTGTTACTTAATTATATAAAAAGTGCGGGTATATGAATTGTTGATTATTTCTATAAATATACCATTAATGAAAATTGCACTTTTCTCAAAAATACTCTTATTTTTACAAGGAATTAATAAAATTTATTAATGGTATTTAAGTCTTTTGGTTTTGGACCTACAAATACACCTAAATGGATCTATAAATAATGAGCTTATATATATATTTAAAAGATATACTAACTTTAAATTTAATATAAGTATAAATATATTATGAATTATAAATAAATTAAGAAACATGAAAATATTATTTTCTTAAATATACGTATCAATATTCAAAATAGATCATTTGAATATTATACAGATTTTTAATACAAACCAAAATCCTATATCCTACACCATATATCCCTTATATACTAAAGCACAAGTTACTTGTGCAATCAGATTTTGACACATGTCAATTTTCTTCTTACAAAATTCAAACAATTAAATTTTTACTACAATTTTCTGTAGACAAAAAAATAACACGATTTTCCATTTCAAATATTTTGTAACCGCAAAAGAGTTCATATTTTCTCTCAAATTACCATTATCACGTTTCATGATTAATTCATTAACTTCCATTGTCAACTGTTTTGTCTCTCACATAACATTCAAGCAACAATTATTTTCCATATTTCTTCTTCTTCTTCTTCGAAAAACAAGAAGCAGAGCTTTTTTTTTTGCTAATAAATAAATCAAAACGCTGTTTCACAGAGTATTAATATAAGAAGCTGAAGTTATTTTTAACATGAAAAGATAGTCAAACTTTTTTTCGAAAAATGTATACACATCTATATCTAAAATTATAAAAAGGATGAAACTCAGCTTTGGTTTCAGATGGTAAAATATTCTCAATTCAATTTTGATTTTTTTTTTAAATTCAGGATTTTCTTTATTTTGTTTTTGTCAATAACTTTACATGTTTTATGTTTATTTCTCTATTTATACTTTAAAAGTATTTACAAACTAAACTGAATGTTTCAATATTTATATACTATATTTTAATATTGGTATACATCTCACCTTTCTATAAAAACAATCTTTAAAACATATATGATATATACATTTCTCAAAAGAATCACAAAAACGATTTTAGTATTTCCAGCTACTCTATTGGAATATAGTAACTTCTAAGTTTATGTGTCAACTTATTACAGATTTATAAAATATGTGTCTAACATAATACTTTTAAAAAAAACTGTTGACAGGCATTATAATTTTGTGATTATATAATTTATAATACATTAAAACTGACCCGTGCTTAACACGGGAGATAATCCTAGTCATATACATATTTGAATATTATTTTTCCATGTATAATGTTATTTTATACATAATATTGATATGGCAATTACGAGTGTTCAAGAATATTTTAAAAACTATCTTAAAATCAATTTTTAAATCTAAAATAAAAACACAAACTTATAATAGGTTATTAACAACGAAAATAAACTAAAATTGTCATATCAATAAGTTTTTATATATTATCATTTTTTGTTTGGTTAACATAATAAAATTTTATCAAATTCTAAGGAATCACTAATTTATGTAATATTAAAAAATATATGAGTAATTTAATCAATTTTTAAAAAAAGTACTATCAGATATTTTGTAATCGGATCAATGGTATCAGATCACAGGTTAATAGTGAGTTTTTGGGTTTTTACCGGGTTATATCGGATTTTTAATTAACAAATTTTTCATTAAATCCGAACCGGATTATATACAATGTATCAGGTATATAGGTTCAACCATGAATCTATGTCAGATATGAAAACAAATCTTAAAACTCAAACATTATTATAGAATAACTACCATATTTCGAACAAATACAATATTTTGAAGAGAAAAAAAAAACAAATGAAAAAATCCTAAAAACTCAATTGTTATGGTTTAAAAGAAAAATAATGGTAATTTGTAAATCAGTTTTCTATTTATAAATGAAAAAAAACAAACCCGCATTTTTTTAGTTTTGAGATAAAGTCTTAAAATCATTTAGTTAGAAAGTTTCAATATCTAATATTACTTTTTAAAATTATTGCAGATTTTAATTTATTTGTTATTATAAAAAAACGTGTATGGGCTATGAAATGGATTATATATAAACATAACTCATTTAATTAATTAACAAATTTGGGTCGTATCTAATTTATTTCACAAACATGGGCTAAAATAAGAAAATCAGCAATCCAATGTATATGTAAATACGAAGTTTTCTAACCTTAAATCTATGTTCACTCAGATTTATATAAAATTATTGCTACCGACTTGGTTTTTTTTGTTACATGTAGTCATATTCAAAATACATGCATATAATAGTAACATGTTGCTAACGATGTAACGTGATGAGCAACATGATACAAAATAAAACAAATGGAGGATGTAATGTATGATTTGCCAGAATATTAAAAATTACTTGTTTTACAACATCAAATCCGTTTAAATGTAATGATAGGCCCAAAAACCGAAAGACAATAATGCTATTAATGAAAATTTTAGTTTGTTCATAAATTTAAGGATAATTTTGGAAAAATGAAGTATTTCATTAAGGGCATAAAATGGAAATGGTTCCTTTTAATGGTATTGATTAAAAAGTAACACAACAATCATCAAATATATATTTTATTATAGCAATAATCTGCATGAAATCTTTAACTCCAAAGTTTCAGACAGCATGCGTCCAGGACACAACAGCAGCATATAGCAACCCAACTGCCAATAGACAAGACCAGCTTAGATTAACTTGTGAGCCTTTTTGTTTCTTTGCGATTATTATTATGTTGAGAATATGAGAGATTGAAATAACTAAAATAAGAACACTCTTTCTTACGTAAAAAATAAGCTGAATATTTTTTTCAAAAAAAAATTGTCTGAGTAGTGTATAAATATTTTGCAAAAGATTAACGTATGACTAGAAGCACTTATTAGTCTACAAAATAAAATTCTTTTTTTTTTGAATGAACGTAAATACAAAATAAAATTCAAAGGGTTTTGTTAAGTTTATAAATATATGAAGAACGTTTTCTTTAATTAGTTAAACGAACAAAGATAAATATGTACCATCGTTTTAAAAACCCATCAACTTCACCCTTGGACTTCGTCTCCACTGACGATACCCAAGGATCACCAACCACAGCATCTCTGGTCGGATAACCAATCGGCGGTGGACTTGTGTACGGCCCCTGTGAAGGTTTTTCCACTACGGCTAAAAATGATTATTAGGTTATATAACGAATTGGTGTTGATGGAATAACGGTTGGATATAAGATATCGATCGATCTCGGATTAAAAAGAATTAACTGAAGAATTAGAAAGATTACCCAAAGATTGATTCAATCTAACTCAATGATAAGTGGGGAGCTGAGGATTATGTAGAGGAGAGAATGTTGTGGTTTTAATTTAAAGGAGACGAATATTAAGAAGTCTTATGAACTACATACTTCTCAAAGGTTGGTGGTGTATATATATATATATATATAAATAGCTAGAGTTTATGAAGTTCTGGATAAGAAAAGCAGCTATAGACTTGTATTGTATTAAAATATATCCAACATTTTCTAAGATATATATAAAATATATTATTCCAAATTGGCAATTGAAACTGTGAAATAAAATATCAGTTGAGAATTAGAAGTTAGAAATCAAGTTATTTTTGGTACAATATCTAACTAAATCTCTTATAAAGTTTCTTACTAGACCAAAAAAAGGAAAACAAGTTTGAATTCAAAAAGCCAAGGTGTCTTAGAGTTGACCATATAGGATTTTCATGAGTAGAAATTCATTTTGGGTTTATCTTTATAATTTGACCAAAGATATTTTTTTTTTGGTAAAAATGTTAAGATTTGATTATCGGATTTCAATTTTTTACAGAAAAACAGAGAAGACTAGAAAGAGAGAAATGAAGAACAACTAAACAAACACTCTAGCTAAGCTAAGCATGGACTAATACAACGAGAAGAGCAACAGACCAAGGGAATATCAAACTCAGTACAAAAATGCTTGCCACAAAAAAGAGAGCTAGAAGTTAAAAAGAGATCATGTACCCGGTAAAAATTGGCTTGCCCGATGAACATGTCTAAGACCCGAGACCAGCATGTAACACCTTCGATCCGGATTAAGTCAAAGTTAATTAGTTTGCCATGCACCAATCAAACAAGAACATGCACGACGAACTAAAGAACTCTAACCAGATCGAAGATATTACTATATACTCTTAAACATCCGACCAGAGGTTCCCAGATTAGATTTAAAATCCCAAGATCAAATATCCAAGAATAGGTTTCCTAGCGATCTCAAGTTAAGGCTTTGCAACCCGAATTTGAGATCGTTAGCTAGTTCGACCCGGACTAAGACTAGTATCATATGGAATCTAGAAATTTTACAAACCTTTCTTATTCATATATCCTTTAGTTTCAACTACATCAAAACAATTATATATGCTCAGCCGATATTCAAAGCTACATCGTACATATTACAAAACGTACATGTTTGCAAAAAGTAGCAAATCTACACCAACAGCTTTGTGTTCCTCCAATCCCGAATGGAACCTACTACGGTTTACCTGCTAAACAAAGAGTCTAATGAGCAACTAATTTGCTCAGTGAGTCGGTTTCTTAACAATTAAATCACCCTCCCCCCCCCCCCCCCCCCCCCCCCCCCCCCCCACAATATGCATCAATCATCAAGCAGTAGAGATTAATTATTTTAAGCAATATAAAATGCAAAACTTAAAGCAATCAAGTAATCCAATCATCCACTCTTCACAAGTGGATATATCTTCATAGATCGTCGAGGACTGCCTCTCGCCATTCGTTCCAATCTCGATACAAAGTTCATCCTACATCCCTTCTTGCGCCCATTTACTCTAAACACAAAGTCTAAAAATCTAATGACATGGAACTCACACTTGCCTCATCGTCATGCAGCCACACGGTCGAGGGTAGCTAACCCTATCACATGTGTCTTCGTGTTCTGCTCGGAACTGATTAAGGCCCCAGATAAGGTACGGGCCTCAAGTGGACACCAATGACTCTCACGACTCTCCACCCGAGTGTCGGACCCTCAAAAATCATTCTTAATTCGAAGACTGTGGCTTTGCGGGTTTCCCCGTTAATACATGCTCAAAAATGTTATACTATCCGAGCCGAGGCCCCAATAATATAACGCAATCATACAAGTATATGCGTCACAATAAAAAATACATCACAATTATGTTATACCCCGAGCCAAGGCGCGAATGATATAACTTAATATCTTTCACAAGCAACAATCATCCCCTATATATTAATCCTAGAGCATTACAACATGTTTTCGTAGTGACGTGTCATCACTAAGATGATTCTTAGAATCCTTAGAAAAATAAGTTGGTCCATATAAATATATATTATACTTTTTATTAAACTAACTATCAAATTGATTAATAGTGTACAAAAGAATATTCACAATTATTTCCTTAAATAAAAGCTACAGATTTACCAAATATGATTAACATATATATGACAATTAATGATTATGAATAATACATATTTGATAATAATATTTGCATCCTCTTTTTTTTTTTTAATTTTATATTATTAAAAGAATTGACCAATCACATTAAGTATATAATAAAAAAATCAAGTTTTTCTTATATGTTATATTTTCAATTTTTTAAAATGACTATAAATTATTAAAAATGGTAAAGTCCCATATTGAAAATTTTGTGATCAATGATTGACATTTTTTGTTTAAGAAAAATACAAATGATCATAAATCATATGAATATGAAGTCTCATCAATAGATATTCATACTATATATACATATATATATATATATATATATGTATATATTAATATCATTTAAATTAAATTATATACTACATAAATATCTTAATTTAAAAATTTGTAGTGAAAAATAATTGAGATCTTAATATTTTAATTTTGAAATGTGTATTGAAAAATATCAAAATAAATGTTTTGTGATTAACAGTTTAAATTTTTGTTACAACAAATATACAAATGTTAATAAAATCATATGAGTAGGAAGTGTCAATAATAAATATTTATATTAAAATATACTATTTATATGTCAATATCACTAGAGTTTAATTATATAGCATATAAAGTAAATAAAATGGTTTTTTGATTTATTTACCAAAAACATGATTGTAAATAAACAAAAGGTATTAGTTTGATTTATGTGCTTACTCTAATGTATATATATTTTATGTATACATATTAGTTTTTAAATAGGTGGTTTATAATATGTTATTTGATCATGACAATGCCAAAAATACACTTCTTTATATCAAAGTGATTTTTAATATTGGAATCACTTTAATGTATTATTTCATTCAAATTAAACAATAGTCTTGATTTTTATTCCTAAAAAGCTTTTAATGAAATATCCCGACAAGATTTCAATCAACTTCTTTTGAATTTGTTCGAAGAATGAGAGATTTGATCGTTCGTCTAATATTTGTTTCTCCCTAATACCCTATCTAGCTATATCATAATTGTAAGAATTGGTGAATATATACTAGACAAAAATTTATATTTTTAGTCTTCACTTATATTCTATAATAGCTTGATATATTAGATTTGAACACTAACCTATGAATAGAGTCTTCAAAAATTTGATTCTTAGATATGTATCTGGAGTGGAAGAAAAAAAACTATCAGTGAAATAAAAACTAGAACGAAAACACAATTTTGAGGTAGAAAATGAAATCACTTATGGAGAGTCAATAGTAAACATATCGAGATCAGAAATCCTAATTCCCTTTGTCATTTTACAATCGATGTTGCCTATCTGGTTTTGGTGATTTGTGTAAGCCGCAAAACTTAATTTTTTTGTGCATATGAAATCTCAAAAATAATTAAAATGAGCTGTAATACGTTAACTCTTCAACAATGATGATACATTTAAGAGACCAACATTCGTCATTTTACAATCAATAAAAATTGTTGTGTTGCAAAATGTTAAAACCATTTAATGAACAAACATTAGTATAAAAACTCACCACGCATGCGCGTGGGTTATCATATAGTTATCAATATATTTCTAAACACACAACCTAACAACGCATCAATCAATACTCTTGTTTTGCAGGCCAAACCGCACAATCAACAATTTAAACCCTTAACCAAGACTCACCTCAACACTTAGGTGAAAGTTCCAGACTGCAAATGCTCCTATGTCGCGGTCGGCTTCGCCCTAAGCTTCTATCGGGAAAACTCTAGAACATTAGAAATCTAAACAAAGGAAGGGTAGGGTAATAAAGACTATCTAAGAAAAAAAAATCTAATTAAAAAGGAAAGCTAAAGACCAAAATTTTACCTTAAGGCTTGGATGCTCTTGGGTGACTATGGTCGGATTTTAGATGTGGGGAATGAACTAAGAGGGTGGTCTGCTATTTATAGGCTAGATAATGAGTTCATGGGAGGTATAGATCATGCATGGCAAGCAGAAGGTGTCCCTGCCTCCCAAACCAACCACTAGAAGAAGTATTTGGAGAGGAATAGTGCCACCTTGCCGACAGAGTATTGAACATGCGACCACCTTCATATGTGGTCGTCTGTGAGAATCTCAAGGAACCAGTAGGCCACCTTCGTATGTTTTGACTAAATATTTGTTGTGAAAATTATATTTTTCTAGTAAATGATATATCTGTCAGTCGTTAAAATGAATGGACTTAGTGTATTGAGATTTGATAACAAGATTTTATTCATTGACTAAATATTTGTTGTGGAAGAATCTTGTTATCAAATTTTAATACATTAAGTTTCATTCATTTTAATGATAGACAGAAGTATCATTTACTAGAAAATTGAGTATTCCTTTTGTTACCTATATATATATATATGCATTTCTCCCTTATTCTAGAATACTAAGAGTCTGAGACCAAACAAAATAAAGTTTGATAAACAAACATTCATTCAAACGATGGCTCTGTCAACCTCTCAACTTTTTGCCTTGTTCTCTGCTATTTATTTCCCAATCAAAACGTACATATTTATATATTTTCTCTCATGCTAAGTTATTTATCAGTGTTGCGTTTATTTGAGATTTTTGCTACACACGTTTTCATTTTAATTTAAGAACAATATTAGTCACTCATGTTGGATAATGCTTGTGAAAACTTAACATATTATTAGATGTTTAATACGTTAAGATAAACACAATAAGGAAACCTAAAAATAGGAAAAGAAAGTTTCTATTTAGGTTAGGTTTGTGTTTTCCATATCCCACATGTTAAAGGAAATTGTCTTTCATATAAATAGAGGTCTAATGGAGAAGTGTTCCATAAGATCAATAAGATTAAGATAAGGGATCTAAGAAAAACATTGAAAGCTATAGTTTTGAGTAGTTTCTGAAGCTAGTAAAGAAAAGTTGTTCTTTATAATTCTTGTGTTTCTAGAGATCTCTGAAATTTGAATTGGTATCAGAGCCTCAGGTTGGAGACTCGATCTAAGCTTAAGTTGTAGCTTAAGATCCTGGTGCTTGTGAATGTACAAGAGATCGCGAAGGCAAGATGGCTGACGTGACTAGAGCTTCACGCACGAAGGACTTTGGATCTACATCCATCCAATGTCCGATGTTGTCATCGACAAACTACACAGTTTGGTCGATGAGGATGAAGGTTCTACTTCGTGTTCATGAAGTGTGGGACACGATCGAACCCGGTTCAGATGATCAAAAGAAGAACGATGTTGCGATAGCTCTTTTGTTTCAATATGTTTCCGAAACATTGATTCTTCACACTACAAGAAAAGTTGGATATGGCAACACAATTTTGCAACTTTTATTTTTTGTTAAAAATTCGCAAAATTTTTTGCAAATTTTTTGCAATAATGACCATACATCACAATTTAGTCACAATTTTATTGCAAAATCATAACAAAATCTTTTTGTTGCAAATTATGTTGCTAAATTGCAATATTTTTATAACATATGAACATATGTTGTAAATTTATGAGAATTATTCAACGATAACGAGTTGACGTTTTTTAGCATTAAAAACATGTCACAAAAATGTAACGATTAAGAAGAACTCTTATGACAATTGTGAAATTATATATTTTGGATTTTTTAACTCTTAATAACCGTGGTTGGTTTCATTTTATTTGGTTCAGGTGTCAACAAAAACATTTCCCATAAAACTAATTAGTTTTGGCCTGATATATCATTAACTTTTCTTATCTGATTTAAGATTGATGAATTTTTTTTTAGTCTAGTTTATATCTATTTGATTTATATCTATACATATTTTCATAGTTATTAGGTTTTGTGCATATCCACAACTGAGAAAAAGAATATTGCATAGCCTAATTCTACGTTTGATTTTCATTCAAAATATTTAAAATAAGTACAAATATTCTAACCAAACTAATAACAACCTTTTTGATATTTCAGTTGTCTAACAGTTCAGAATCTTCTTTAGATAAGTACAAATGGATGCAAATATTCTGACGGTTAGATTTTTTTTTGAATATAATCACAATTATATTAACGCTTATACATTTATATATGTATGACTTTCTGCTTTCTCTGTCTCTATATATATTCCAAACTTTCTCTGGAATACAAACTAAAACATAACCCAAATACCCATCTATAATTATAAGAATACAAACTAAAACATAACCCAAATACCCATCTGTAATTATAAGCCACATACATACATTTCTATATTTAGTATTAGCATTTTCAATTTCACTGGACGAGTTGTGTTTGTTTGTATAGGTTCTCACAGACATGTGTTTTAGCTTTTGCTGGAGTCAGATTATTTCAGTTAATTTGTTGTATGTTTCGTAGTCAAATAGTCTGTGAGATCTGATGGTTGCTGGGTTTGAGTAGAAAATACCAGGTATGTCTCTGAGGAATTATAATTATTTCTTTTGAATGCCTTATAAATTTGTTTTCTTAACTACATTCTTCTTATGTTCAACAGTCATTCTAATCAATGGTGGATTTTCTGCTATTTTCCCAGAGAAGCACACATCAAAAAGGATATATAGAAGCTTGACGAAATAGAGAAAACCAGTCACAAAAAAAATATAGAGAAAATAGTGAAAAGTATATTTTTCCTCACAATCACTTGGTGTAAAAAACATTCTCTCATTTTTGTATTTTATATTTATTTACTGTGAATTTTGTAAAAAGTTATTATAATTTGTTGGGTGGTTTCGTCTTTGATTGCTAAAGATATAGTTATTTTAATTGTTACAAATTTATCTAATAATCAGTTTAATGAGTTTTGTTCAAATAACCAGCTTATTATTATTTTAATTAATCAAATAGAAAATATTAAAACCAAAAAATATACCGTGAAAAGAAAACCAATGCACATTACAAAAAAAAACAATTCAACCATACATTGCATCGTTGCATTGGACTAGACATTGTCGTGATAATTTAATAAACTAATGGTTGCATATAATATTTTAAAACATTTTTCTTTTGATTATTGGTTACAATAGTTGTTAGAAATTTGCAATAGTGCTTGCTATATGTGTTTGGTAGCAATGATTTACAACGACGTGGAGTAGCAAATTAGATGTTGTAATTTTGCTTTAAATTTACTACACCATTGTCATCACATTAATGCAACAAATATAACAAGAACATAATTTATCGCAAATTTTGCAATACTCATGCAACAAATATGATTTTGCAACAGTCAATACGCAACAAGATAAAATTTGTTGAGACTTCGTTACAATTTCTATGTTTGCAACAATATACTGATTTTTTGCAATAATTTTTTATGTGTTGCAATACTATTATTTTCTTGTAGTGTCAGGTGTGAGAACAAACTGCATCAAAAGAGATCTGGAACGCCATCAAGTCGCGACACCTAGGAGTTGATCGTGTGAGGGAGGCGAGACTTCAGACGTTGATGACGGAGTTTGATATGTTGAAGATGGATGATAACGATACGGTCGATGACTTCGCGGGGAAGATATCGGGCCTATCATCCAAAGCAACCTCGTTGGGAGAAAGCATAGAAGAATCCAAGATGGCCAAGAAGTTCTTGAAGGGTCTTCCGAGACACAAGTATATCCAGATCGTAGCATCACTTGAGCAATTCCTAGATCTCAACTCAACGGGGTTTGAAGACATAGTTGGAAGGCTTAAGGCGTACGAGGAGCGGGTAGGAGGAGAAATTCAGAAAGAAGACCAAGGGAAGCTGATGTTTTCGAACAATGAAGAGCATAGTCAGAGGGGCTATGAGAATTCCCGTGGTAGAGGAAGAGGAAGGAATGGTAGAGGCAGAGGTTGAGGTAGGTCACACAACCAAAACCGTGTGTCACACGCCGAAGATAACAACTCGAAGAAGAATCTTTCAAAGCTGATATGTTGGAGATGTGACAAGCCTGGTCACTACACAACTGTCTGTCCGAGAAGACATAGAAGAATCAAGAAACCAACCTAAACGAGACAGAAGAGGCCGATGCACTCTATGTACACGAGGTGGTGTTTTTGAACGAAGATAAGGTGATTCCGAAGAATCTTGATATCGACAAAGGCAATGAAAGTGTCTGGTATTTGGATAATGGAGCGAGCAATCACATGACAGGGAACAAGGAGTTCTTTTCGAGTTTGAATCTCAACACCAAAGGGAAGGTGAAGTTTGGTGATGGATCGTGTGTTGATATTGTAGGAAAGGGTGTGGTTACCTTTGTGTGCAAGACTGGAGAGAAGAAGACACTCAAGGACATATACTACATACCCGACCTGAAGCACAACATATTGAGTCTTGGGCAAGCAACAGAAAAAATATGTGTGGTTAACATGAAAGATGTCTACTTAACGCTCACAGATTTGCATGGAAGGTTACAAGTTCGTGTGACAAGATCTCCAAACCGTCTCTACAAGACCCCTATGGAGATAAGCTACACGGAGTGTTTACATGTCAGGGACGTAGATGCTACATGGAGGTGGCATGCTCGACTAGAACATATAAGCTATGGAGTGATGAACAACATGGTAAGGAAGGAGATGGTCGTAGGAATGTGTAACACACGAAGAAAGCGTGTGTGACGCATGTCTCGCTGGGAAGAAAATCAGAGATTCATTCCCGACTAAGGCCATGGTTCGTACATCAAAGTCATTGGGATTATTGCTTGGAGATTTGTGTGGACGAATCGCACCACCAACGCCAGCAGATAATCGTGAGGCATTCTATCGGTTCAAAAGATTTCACACTGATAGAGGAGGAGAGTTTGCCTCAGATGAGCTCAATCTAGTTTGTGAAGAAAATTGGATTGAAGCTATGGCAGACGAGTTGGAGTTTATCACAAGAAACAAGATATGGGAGCTTGTAGATAGACCGAATGGTTCTGAGAAGAAAGAAGAAGAAGATCGAGTGTATGTGTTACACAAGGCTCTATATGGGTTACGTCAGGCACCCAGGGCATGGAATGTAAAACTCTATCAGGTTCTCAAAGAGATGAGATTTGAGAAGTGCACGAAGGAACCATCAGTGTACCGCAAGAATGAAGGAGGAGACGTCTTGATCATAGCCATCTACGTTGATGATCTATTTGTGACAGGAACTTCGCTTAAGGTAATTAGGCAATTCAAGGAGGAGATATCTAAGAAGTTCGAGATGTCAGATCTAGGTAAGCTAACATACTACCTTGGCATAGAGGTGATTCAAAGAGCAGACAGAATAAAACAAGGAAGGTATGCTCAAGGAATCATGTATGACACAAAAGTGGAAGTGTGTAACACGACTCCCGCAGGGGTATGTGACACAAAGATGGAAGCGTGTGACCCACGTACCACTAGAGTCAAGGTTAAAGATCTCAAAGGCTGAAGATGAACGAGAGATAGATGTCAATTTTGACTCATGTCAATTTTTTTTTTACAAAATTCAAACAATTAAATTTTTACTACAATTTTCTGTAGACCAAAAAATAACACGATTTTCCATTTCAAATATTTTGTAACTGCAAAAGAGTTCATATTTTCTCTCAGATTACCATTATCACGTTTCATGATTAATTCATTAACTTCTATTGTCAACTGTTTTGTCTTTCACATAACATTCAAACAACGATTATTTTCCATATTTCTTCTTCTTCTTCTTCGAAAAACAGGAAGCAGAGCTTTTTTTTTTGCTAATAAATAAATCAGAACGCTATTTCACAGAGTATTAATATAAGAAGCTGAAGTTATTTTCAACATGAAAAGATATTCAAACTTTTTTTTGAAAAATGTATACACATCTATATCTAAAATTATAAAAAGGATGAAACTCAGCTTTGGTTTCAGATGGTAAAATATTCTCAATTCAATTTTGATTTTTTTTTTAATTTCAGGATTTTTTTTATTTTGTTTTGGTCAATAACTTTACATGTTTTATGTTTATTTCTCGATTTATACTTTAAAAGTATTTACAAACTAAACTGAATGTTTCAATATTTATATACTATATTTTAATACTGGTATACATCTCACCTTTCTATAAAAACAATCTTTAAAACATATATGATATATACATTTCTCAAAAGAATCACAAAAACGATTTTAGTATTTCCAGCTGCTCTATTGGAATATAGTAACTTCTAAGTTTATGTGTCAACTTATTACAGATTTATAAAATATGTGTCTAACATAATATTTTTTTTTTTAAAACTGTTGACAGGCATTATAATTTTGTGATTATATAATTTATAATTCATTAAAACTGACCCGCGCTTAACACGGGAGATAATACTAGTCATATACATATTTGAATATCGTTTTTCCATGTATAATGTCATTTTATACATAATATTGATATGGCAATTACGAGTGCTCAAGAATATTTTAAAAACTATCTTAAAATCAATTTTTAAATCTAAAATAAAAACACAAACTTATAATAGGTTATTAATAACGAAAATAAACTAAAATTGTCATATCGATAAGTATTTATATATTATCATTTTTTGTTTGGATAACATAATAAAATTTTATCAAATTCTAAGGAATCACTAATTTATGTAATATTAAAAAATATATGAGTAATTTAATCAATTTTAAAAAAAATTACTATCAGATATTTTGTAATCGGATCAATGGTATCAGATCACAGGTTAATAGTGAGTTTTTGGGTTTTTACCGGGTTATATCAGATTTTTAGTTAACAAATTTTTCATTAAATCCGAACCGGATTATATACAATGTATCGGGTCTATAGGTTCAACCATGAATCTAGGTCAAATATGAAAACAAATCTTAAAACTCAAACATTATTATAGAACAACTACCATATTTCGAACAAATACAATATTTTGAAGGGAAAAAAAAAACAAATGATAAAATCCTAAAAAATCAATTGTTATGGTTTAAAAGAAAAATAATGGTAATTTGTAAATCAGTTTTTGATTTATAAATGAAAAAAAAAACAAACCCGCATTTTTTTAGTTTTGAGATAAAGTCTTAAAATCATTTAGTTAGAAAGTTTCAATATCTAATATTAATTTTTAAAATTATTGCAGATTTTAATTTATTTGTTATTATAAAAAACGTGTATGGGCTATGAAATGGATTATATATAAACATAACTCATTTAATTAATTAACAAATTTGGGTCGTATCTAATTTATTTCACAAACATGGGCTAAAATAAGAAAATCTGCAATCCAATGTATATGTAAATACGAAGTTTTCTAACCTTAAATCTATGTCGTCCACTCAGATTTATATAAAAGTAATGCTACCGACTTGGTTTTTTTTGTTACATGTAGTCATATTCAAAATACATGCATATAATAGTAACATGTTGCTAACGATGTAACGTGATGAGCAACGTGATACAAAAGAAAACAAATGGAGGATGTAATGTATGATTTGCCAGAATGTTAAAAATTACTTGTTGTACAACATCAAGTCCGTTTAAATGTAATGATAGGCCCAAAAACCGAAAGACAATAATGCCATTAATGAAAATTTTAGTTTGTTCATAAATTTAAGGATAATTTTGGAAAACTGAAGTATTTCATTAAGGGCAATAAATGGAAATGGTTCCTTTTAATGGTATTGATTAAAAAGTAACACAACAATCATCAAATATATATTTTATTATAGCAATAATCTGCATGAAATCTTTAACTCCAAAGTTTCAGACAGCATGCGTCCAGGACACAACAGCAGCATATAGCAACCCAACTGCCAATAGACAAGACCAGCTTAGATTAAATTGTGAGCCTTTTTGTTTCTTTGCGATTATTATTATGTTGAGAATATGAGAGATTGAAATAACTAAAATAAGAACACTCTTTCTAACGTAAAAAATAAGCTGAATATTTTTTTCAAAAAAAATAGTCTGAGTAGTGTATAAATATTTTGCAAAAGATTAACGTATGACTAGAAGCACTTATTAGTCTACAAAATAAAATTCTTTTTTTTTGAATGAACGTAAATACAAAATAAAATTCAAAGGGTTTTGTTAAGTTTATAAATATATGCAGAACGTTTTCTTTAATTAGTTAAACGAGCAAAGATAAATATGTACCATCGGTTTAAAAACCCATCAACTTCACCCTTGGACTTCGTCTCCACTGACGATACCCGAGGATCACCAACCACAGCATCTCTGGTCGGATAACCAATCGGCGGTGGACTTGTGTACGGCCCCTGTGAAGGTTTTTCCACTACGGCTAAAAATGATTATTAGGTTATATAACGAATTGGTGTTGATGGAATAACGGTTGGATATAAGGATATCGATCGATCTCGGATTAAAAAGAATTAACTGAAGAATTAGAAAGATTACCCGAAGATTGATTCATTCTAACTCAATGATAAGTGGGGAGCTGAGGATTATGTATAGGAGAGAGTGTTGTGGTTTTAATTTAAAGGAGACGAATATTAAGAAGTCTTATGAACTACATACTTGTCAAAGGTTGGTGGTGTATATATATATATAAATAGCTAGAGTTTATGAAGTTCTGGATAAGAAAAGCAGCTATAGACTTGTATTGTATTAAAATATATCCAACATTTTCTAAGATATATATAAAATATATTATTCCAAATTGGCAATTGAAACTGTGAAATAAAATATCAGTTGAGAATTAGAAGTTAGAAATCAAGTTATTTTTGGTACAATATCTAACTAAATCTCTTATAAAGTTTCTTACTAGACCCAAAAAAGGGAAAACAAGTTTGAATTCAAAAAGCCAAGGTGTCTTAGAGTTGACCATATAGGATTTTCATGAGTAGAAATTCATTTTGGGTTTATCTTTATAATTTGACCAAAGATATTTTTTTTTTTGGTAAAAATGTTAAGATTTGATTATCGGATTTCAATTTTTTACAGAAAAACAGAAAAGACTAGAAAGAGAGAAATGAAAAACAACTAAACAAACACTCTAGCTAAGCTAAGCATGGACTAATACAACGAGAAGAGCAACAGACCAAGGGAATATCAAACTCGGTACAAAAATGCTTGCCACAAAAAAGAGAGCTAGAAGTTAAAACGAGATCATGTACCCGGTAAAAATTGGCTTGCCCGATGAACATGTCTAAAAGATTGAGCTCACCAAGAACAGCTTCCAAAAGACCTCATAATCTGCATCCACATGGACAGAGAGAAAGTCCCGAGACCAGCATGTAACACCTTCGATCCGGATTAAGTCAAAGTTAATTAGTTGGCCATGCACCAATCAAACAAGAACATGCACGACGAACTAAAGAACTCTAACCAGATCGAAGATATTACTATATACTCTTAAACATTCGACCAGATTAGATTTAAAATCCCAAGATCAAATATCCAAGAATGGGTTTCCTAGCAATCTCAAGTTAAGGCTTTGCAACCCGAATTTGAAATCGTTAGCTAGTTCGACCCGGACTAAGACTAGTATCATATGGAATCCAGAAATTTTACAAACCTTTCTTATTCATATATCCTTTAGTTTCAACTACATCAAAACAATTATATATGCTCAGCCGATATTCAAAGCTATATCGTACATATTACAAAACGTACATGTTTGCAAAAAGTAGCAAATCTACACCAACAGCTTTGTGTTCCTCCAATCCCGAATGGAACCTACTACGGTTTACCTGCTAAACAAAGAGTCTAATGAGCAACTAATTTGCTCAGTGAGTCGGTTTTCTAACAATTAAATCACCCCCCCCCCACAATATGCATCAATCATCAAGCAGTAGAGATTAATTATTTTAAGCAATATAAAATGCAAAACTTAAAACAATCAAGTAATCCAATCATCCACTCTTCACAAGTGGATATATCTTCATAGATCGTCGAGGACTGCCTCTCGCCATTTGTTCCAATCTCGATACAAAGTCCATCCTACATCCCTTCTTGCGCCCATTGACCCTAAACACAAAGTCTAAAAATCTAATGACATGGAACTCACACTTGCCTCATCGTCATGCAGCCACACGGTCGAGGGTAGCTAACCCTATCACATGTGTCTTCGCGTTCTGCTCGGAACTGATTTAGGCCCCAGATAAGGTACGGGCCTCAAGTGGACACCAATGACTCTCACGACTCTCCACCCGAGTGTCGGACCTTCACAGATCATTCCTAATTCGAAAACTGTGGCTTTGCGGGTTTCCCCGTTAATACATGCTCAAACATGTTATACTATCCGAGCCGAGGCCCCAATAATATAACGCAATCATACAAGTATATGCATCACAATAAAAAAATACATCACAATTATGTTATACCCCCGAGCCGAGGCGAATGATATAACTTAATATATTTCACAAGCAACAATCATCCCCTATATATTAATCCTAGAGCATTACAACATGTTTTCGTAGTGACGTGTCATCACTAAGATGATTCTTAGAATCCTTAGAAAAACAAGTTGGTCCATATAAATATATATTATATTTTTTTATTAAACTAACTATCAAATTGATTAGTAGTGTACAAAAGAATATTCAGAATTATTTCCTTAAATAAAAGCTACGGAATTACCTAATATGATTAACATATAAATGACAATTAATGATTATGAATAATACATATTTGATAATAATATTTGCATCCTCTCTTTTTTTTTTTAATTTTATATTATTAAAAGAATTGACCAATCACATTAAGTATATACTATAAAATCGAGTTTTTCTTATATGTTATATTTTCAATTTTTTAAAACAACTATAAATTACTAAAAATGGTAAAGTCCCATATTGAAAATTTTGTGATCAATGATTGACATTTTTTGTTCAAGAAAAATACAAATGATCATAAATCATATGAATATGAAGTCTCATTAATAGATATTCATATTATATATATATATATATATATATATTAATATTAATATCATTTAAATTAAATTATATACTACATAAATATCTTAATTTAAAAATTTGTAGTGAAAAATAATTGAGATCTTAATATTTAAATTTTGAAATTTGTATTGAAAAATATCAAAATAAAAGTTTTGTGATTAACTGTTTAAATTTTTGTTACAGCAAATATACAAATGTTAATAAAATCATATGAGTAGGAAGTGTCAATAATAAATATTTATATTAAAATATACTATTTATATGTCAATATCACTAGAGTTTAATTATATAGCATATAAAGTAAATAAAATGGGTTTTTGATTTATTTACCAAAAACATGATTGTAAATAAACAAAAGGTATTAGTTTGATTTATGTGCTTACTCTAATGTATATATATTTTATGTATACATATTAGTTTTTAAATAGGTGGTTTCTAATATGTTATTTGATCATGACAATGCCAAAAATACACTTGTTTATATCAAAGTGATTTTTAATGTTGGAAGCACTTTAATGTATTATTTCATTCAAATTAAACAATAGTCTTGATTTTTATTCCTAAAAAGCTTTTAATGAAATATCATGACAAGGTTTCAATCAACTTCTTTTGAGTTTGTTCGAAGAATGAGAGATTTGATCGTTCGTCTAATATTTGTTTCTCCCTAATACCCTATCTAGCTATATTATAATTGTAAGAATTGGTGAATATATATTAGACAAAAATTTATGTTTTGAGTCTTCACTTATATTCTATAATAGCTTGATATATTAGATTTGAACACTAACATATGAATAGAGTCTTCAAAAATTTGATTCTTAGATATGTATCTGGAGTGGAAGAAAAAAAACTATCAGTGAAACAGAAACTAGAACGAAAACACAATTTTGAGGTAGAAAATGAAATCACTTATGGAGAGTCAATAGTAAACATATCGAGATCAGAAATCCTAATTCCCTTTGTCATTTTACAATCGATGTTGCATATCTGGTTTTGGTGATTTGTGTAAGCCGCAAAACTTAATTTTTTTTGTGCATATGAAATCTCAAAAATAATTAAAATGAGCTGTAATACGTTAACTCTTCAACAATGATGATACATTTAAGAGACCAACATTCGTCATTTTACAATCGATAAAGATCGCTGTGTTGCAAAATGTTAAAACCATTTAATGAACAAACATTAGTATAAAAACTCACCACACATGCGTGTTGGTTATCATATAGTTATCAATATATTTCTAAACACACAACCTAACAACGCATCAATCAATACTCTTGTTTTGCAGGCCAAACCGCACAATCAACAATTTAAACCCTTAACCAAGACTCACCTCAACACTTAGGTGAAAGTTCCAGACTGCAAATGCTCCTATGTCGCAGTCGGCTTCGCTCTAAGCTTCTATTGGGAAAACTCTAGAACGTTAGAAATCTAAACAAAGGAAGGGTAGGGTAAGAAAGACTATCTAAGAAAAAAAAAGCTAATTAAAAAAGAAAGCTAAAGACCGAAAATTTACCTTAAGGCTCGGATGCTCTCGGGTGACTATGGTCGGATTTTAGATGTGGGGAATGAACTAAGAGGGTGGTCTGCTATTTATAGGCTAGATAATGAGTTCATGGGAGGTATAGATCATGCATGGCAAGCAGAAGGTGTCCCTGCCTCCCAAACCAACCACTAGGAGAAATATTTGGAGAGGTATAGTGCCACCTTGCTGACAGAGTATTGAACATGCAACCACCTTCATATGTGGTCGTCTGTGAGAATCTCAAGGAACCAGTAGGCCACCTTCATATGTTTTGACTAAATATTTGTTGTGAAAAATATATTTTTCTACTAAATGATATATCTGTCAGTCGTTAAAATGAATGGACTTAGTGTATTGAGATTTGATAACCAGATTTTATTCATTGACTAAATATTTGTTATGGAAGATTCTTGTTATCAAATTTCAATACATAAAAGTCCTGTTCATTTGGTTGCCGCAGGGTTCGGCGTCAGCGGCAGCGGCAGCGTCAGCGGCGGCGGCAGCGTCAATGAGGACAGTTGTTGTTCGTTTCGCAGACGCTGACGCTGACGCTGCCGCATACTATATCGCGACCGCAGATTTTATCGGCGTCAGCCGCAGGACGCGGCGTTCGGACGCGGTGTCAGACGCAGTTTCCTGCGTCAACGAAACGAACAAGAGTTGACGCAGAATGTTGACGCTGCCGCTGCCGCCGGTACCTGCGGCAACCAAACGAACAGCCCTTAAGTTTCATTCATTTTAATGATCGACAGAAGTATCATTTACTAGAAAATTGAGTATTCCTTTTGTTACCTATATATATATATATGCATTTCTCCCTTATTCTAGAATACTAAGAGTCTGAGACCAAACAAAATAAAGTTTGATAATCAAACATTCATTCAAACGATGGCTCTGTCAACCTCTCAACTTTTTGCCTTGTTCTCTGCTATTTACTTCCCAATCAAAACGTACATATTTATATATTTTCTCTCATGCTAAGTTATTTATCAGTGTTGCGTTTATTTGAGATTTTTGCTACACACGTTTTCATTTTAATTTAAGAACAATATTAGTCACTCATGTTGGATAATGCTCGTGGAAACTTAACATATTATTAGATGTTTAATACGTTAAGATAAATACAATAAGGAAACCTAAAAATAGGAAAAGAACTTTTCTATTTAGGTTAGGTTTGTGTTTTCCATATCCCACATGTTAAAGAAAATTGTCTTTCATATAATAGAGGTCTAATGGAGAGGTGTTCCATAAGATCAATAAGATTGAGATAAGGGATCTAAGAGAAACATTGAGAGCTATAGTTTTGAGTAGTTTCTAAAGCTAATAAAGAAAAGTTGTTCTTTATAATTCTTGTGTTTCTAGAAATCTCTGAGATTTGAATTGGTGTCAGAGCCTCAGGTTGGAGACTCGATCTAAGCTTAAGTTGTAGCTTAAGATCCTGGTGCTTGTGAACAAGAGATCGCGACGGCAAGATGGCTGACGTGACTAGGGCTTCACGCACGAAAGACTTTGGATCTACATCCATCCAATGTCCGATGTTGTCATCGACAAACTACACAGTTTGGTCGATGAGGATGAAGGTTCTACTTCGTGTTCATGAAGTGTGGGACACGATCGAACCCGATTCAGATGATCAAAAGAAGAACGATATTGCGATAGCTCTTTTGTTTCAATATGTTCCCTAAACATTGATTCTTCACACTACAAGAAAAGTTGGATATTGCAACACAATTTTGCAACTTTTATTTTTTGTTAAAAATTTGCAAAAATTTTTGCAAATTTTTTGCAATAATGACCATACATCACAATTTAGTCACAATTTTATTGCAAAATCATAACAAAATCTTTTTGTTGCAAATTATGTTGCTAAATTGCAATATTTTTATAACATATGAACATATGTTGTAAATTTATGAGAATTATTCAACGATAACGAGTTCACGTTTTTTAGCGTTAAAAACATGTCACAAAAATGTAACGATTAAGAAGAACTCTTATGACAATTGTGATATTATATATTTTTGATTTTTAACTCTTAATAACCGTGGTTGGTTTCATTTTATTTGGTTCAGGTGTCAACAAAAACATTTGCCATAAAACTAATTAGTTTTGGCCTGATATACCATTAACTTTTCTTATCAACCTAAGTATGATTTAAGATTGGTGAATTTTTTTTAGTCTAGTTTATATCTATTTGATTTATATCTATACATATTTTCATAATTATTAGGTTTTGTGCATATCCACAACTGAGAAAAAGAATATTGCATGGCCTAATTCTACGGTTGATTTTCATTCAAAATATTTAAAATAAGTACATATATTCTAACCAAACTAATAACAACCTTTTTGATATTTCAGTTGTCTAACAGTTAAGAATCTTCTTTAGATAAGTACAAATGGATGCAAATATTCTGACGGTTAGATTTTTTTTTGACTATAATCACAATTATATTAACGCTTATACATTTATATATGTATGACATTCTGCTTTCTCTATCTCTATATATATTCCAAACTTTCTCTGGAACACAAACTAAAACATAACCCAAATACCTATCTATAATTATAAGCCACACACATCTGGCTTAGATCAGACTCTCAAGTGCTTATCAAAGCAATTAACGAGAACCGAAGGACGACAGAGCTCTACGGAACTCTCTCCGATATCGCCTTTCTAGTTTCCTCCTTTACTTTCTGTGGCTTTAGTTTCACTCCAAGACTTCAGAATGGGCCAGCTGATTCCATTGCAAGGGCCTGTCTTTGTAATGGATTGGTTGGGCCTTAAGACCCTCTCCAAACCTCTTTATGAATGAATGAATCCAGTTGAACAAAAAAAAAAAATTATAAGCCACACACATACATTTCTATATTTAGTATTAGCATTTTCAATTTCACTGGACGAGTTGTGTTTGTTTGTATAGGTTCTCACAGACTTGTGTTTTAGCTTTTGCTGGAGTCAGATTATTTCAGTTAATTTGTTGTATGTTTCGTAGTCAAATAGTCTGTGAGATCCGACGGTAGCTAGGTTTGAGTAGAAAATACCAGGTATGTCTCTGGGGAATTATAATTATTTCTTTTGAATGCCTTATAAATTTGTTTTCTTAACGACATTCTTCTTATGTTCAACAGTCATTCTAATCAATGGTGGATTTTCTGCTATTTTCCCAGAGAAGCACACATCAAAAAGGATATATAGAAGCTTGAAGAAATAGAGAAAATCAGTCACAAAAAAAATAGAGAAAATAGTGAAAAGTATTTTTTCCTCACAATCGCTAGGTGTAAAAAACATTCTCTCATTTTTTGTATTTTATATTTATTTACTGTGAATTTTGTAAAAAGTTATTATAATTTGTTGGGTGGTTTCGTCATTGATTGCTAAAGATATAGTTATTTTAATTGTTACAAAATTTATCTAATAATCAGTTTAATGAGTTTTGTTCAAATAACCAGCTTATTATTATTTTAATTAATCAAGTAGAAAATATTAAAACCAAAAAATATACCGTGAAAAGAAAACCAATGCACATTACAAAAAAAAAACAATTCAACCATACATTGCATCGTTGCATTGGACTAGACATTGTCGTGATAATTCAATAAGCTAATGGTTGCATATAATATTTTAAAACATTTTTGTCTTGATTATTGGTTACAATAGTTGTTAGAAATTTGCAATAGTGCTTGCTATATGTGTTTTGTAGAAATGACTTACAACAACGAGGAGTAGCAAATGAAATGTTGTAATTTTGCTTTAAATTTACTACACCATTGTCATCACACTAATGCAACAAATATAACGAGAACATAATTTATCGCAAATTTTGTAATACTCATGCAACAAATATGATTTTGCAACAGTCAATCAGCAACAAGATAAAATTTGTTGAGACTTCGTTACAATTTCTATGTTTGCAACAATATATTGATTTTTTGCAAAAAATATTTATGTGTTGCAATACTATTATTTTCTTGTAGTGATCAGGTGGGAGAACAAACTGCATCAAAAGAGATCTGGAACGCCATCAAGTCACGACACCTAGGAGTTGATCGTGTAAGGGAGGCGAGACTTCAGACGTTGATGACGGAGTTTCATAGGTTGAAGATGGATGATAATGATACGGTCGATGACTTCGCGGGGAAGATATCGGGCCTATCATCCAAAGCAACCTCATTGGTAGAAAACATAGAAGAATCCAAGATGGTCAAGCAGTTCTTGAAGGGTCTTCCGAGACACAAGTATATCCAGATCATAGCATCACTTGAGAAAGTCCTAGATCTCAACTCAACGGGGTTTGAAGACATAGTTTGAAGGCTTAAGGCGTACGAGGAGCGTGTAGGAGAAGAAACTCAGAAAGAAGACCAAGGGAAGCTGATGTTTTCGAACAATGAAGAGCATAGTCAGAGGGGCTATGAGAATTCCCGTGGTAGAGGAAGAGGAAGGAATGGTAGAGGCAGAGGTTGAGGGAGGGGCTATGAGAATTCTCGTGGTAGAGAAAGAGGAAGGAATGGTAGAGGTAGAGGTTGAGGTAGGTCACACAACCAAAACCGTGTGTCACACACCGAAGATAACAACTCGAAGAAGAATCGTTCAAAGCTGATATGTTGGAGATGTGACAAGCCTGGTCACTACGCAACTGTCTGTCCCGAGAAGACATAGAAGAATCAAGAAACCAACCTAAACGAGACAGAAGAGGCCGATGCACTCTATGTACACGAGGTAGTGTTTTTGAACGAAGATAAGGTGATTTCGAAGAATCTTGATATCGACAAAGGCAATGCAAGTTTCTGGTATTTGGATAATGGAGCGAGCAATCACATGACAGGGAACAAGGAGTTCTTCTCGAGTTTGAATCTCAACACCAAAGAGAAGGTGAAGTTTGGTGATGGATCGTGTGTTGGTATTGTAGGAAAGGGTGTGGTTACCTTTGTGTGCAAGACTGGAGAGAAGAAGACACTCAAGGACATATACTACATACCCGACCTGAAGCACAACATATTGAGTCTTGGCCTAGCAACAGAAAACATATGTGAGGTTAACATGAAAGATGTCTACTTAACGCTCACAGATTTGCATGGAAGGTTACTAGTTCGTGTGACAAGATCTCCAAACCTTCTCTACAAGACCCTTATGGAGATAAGCTACACGGAGTGTTTACATGTCAGGGACGTAGATGCTACATGGAGGTGGCATGCTCGACTAGGACATATAAGCTATGGAGTGATGAACAACATGGTAAGGAAGGAGATGGTCGTAGGAATGTTGTGTGTAACACACAAAGAAAGCGTGTGTGACGCATGTCTCGCTGGGAAGAAAATCAGAGATTCATTCCCGACTAAGGCCATGGTGCATACTTCAAAGCCATTGGGATTATTGCTTGGAGATTTGTGTGGACGAATTGCACCACCAACGCCAGCAGATAATCGTGAGGCATTCTATCGGTTCAAAAGATTCACACCGATAGAGGAGGAGAGTTTGCCTCAGATGAGCTCAATCTAGGTAGTGAAGAAAATTGGATTGAAGCTATGGCAGACGAGTTGGAGTTTATTGATGGGGTCGAAAACGGTTACGACGAAGTTAACGTCCAAATTCCCGCAAAATACAAGTATGTCTTTTCGCAACAAATCATGCTCGATCAAGAAAACGTCGCAACGTATGTTCCCGAGATAAAGCTTCGATCGAATTCTGTTTAGATCAAACATAAGTTATCGGAAACATACCCAGACCAGTTACGGATAGGTCCGAGTATGACGATCGGAACACGGACGAACCAAGCTCGGTCATTACGTTACTACCGCACATGCACTCTGTCCAATCGCTACGTAGTGACCGAGCGTCCGTCCCGCTCGGTCGCTACGTAGTGACCGAGCGTCTGTTCCGCTCGATCGCTACACGCTCGGTCACTACGTAGCGACCGAGCTCTTCCGAAACATCGATACGAAAATTAGTCCATGCATTCTCGTCTACCCTTCGATGCTATCTCCCGAAGACCGTAGCGAACCCATTTCATGTTTTCCGCCATTCTAAGTCATCGATCAAACTTTACGGTAAAAACCGCGAAAAGTTCGTTCTTTATCGAAAGAAGCCGTAATAAACGCTTCGAGTCAGAAGACGGCCTAAAGGGACCTAAGACATGACTCGAGGCCCAGCTTACGATTTATTAACCAATAGCCCGTAAGCCGCATGACGGTTTACGCTTGGTTCGCAAGGAAAGATAAATGTCAAGTTTCCGCGGATAAATACGAAATTTTGAAGATAATTACGAAGATCGGAAAAAATGGTATATCTCCATTTTTACGCTATGACGGCTTAAGGACAGAAGAGGAAAAGCGCAAACCAACCTAGGAGCCAGTATATAAGGAGTCCTAGGCGAGAAGCATGGAGAGGACTTTTCTGGGAGCAAACTTAGCACTTAGAGCAATTAGGCAAATTTCTGTTTTTGTTATTCGAGCTGCGACTCAACTAGGTTACTGCCGTCTTAGGGTTTTAGAACTAGGAATCTCGCCGACAGCTCTCGTAGCCCAGGCTCTTACCTTGTTGTAACGCTCAAACGCGAATCCGGAATAAGATCAACTTTGCTCTCTTTTCGATTTCTTGTACTTTATCGTTGTTATTCTTGTGTTCTGATTGCTTGGCGTGTGGTATTAGCAGATATCCAGGACCTCTGGAAAATTAGGGTTTTCCTAGTTTGCTTATTTAAACGGAAATCGACAGTGCAAATTTCGGTTCCCACATTTATCACAAGAAACAAGATATGGGAGCTTGTAGATAGACCGACTGGTTCTGAGAAGAAAGAAGAAGAAGATCGAGTGTATGTGTTACACAAGGCTCTATATGGGTTACGCCAGGCACCCAGGGCATGGAATGTAAAACTCGATCAGGTTCTCAAAGAGATGAGATTTGAGAAGTGCACGAAGGAACCATCTGTGTACCGCAGGACTGAAGGAGGAGACATCTTGATCATAGCCATCTACGTTGATGATCTATTTGTGACAGGAACTTCGCTTAAGGTAATTAAGCAATTCAAGGAGGAGATGCCTAAGAAGTTCGAGATGTCAGATCTAGGTAAGCTAACATACTACCTTGGCATAGAGGTGATTCAAGGAGCAGACAGAATAAAACAAGGAAGGTATGCTCAAGAAATCATGTATGACACAAAAGTGGAAGTGCGTAACACGACTCCCGCAGGGGTATGTGACACAAAGATGGAAGCGTGTGACCCACGTACCAATGGAGTCAAGGTTAAAGATCTCAAAGGCTAAAGATGAACGAGAGATAGATGCTACTGAGTTCAGAAGAATTATAGGATGTTCGAGGTATCTGCTTCACACAAGATCCGACCTGTGTTACGCAGTAGGTGCTCTTAGTAGATACATGCACAATCCGAGAGACTCTCACGGACAAGCCATCAAGCACATATTGCGGTATGTGAAAAAAACAACAAACTACGGTCTGTTCTTCAAGAGAGATGGGTCAAGGAGTGTCGTTGGTTATAGTGACAGCAGTCACAACATTGATCTCGATGACGAGAGGAGAACGTAAGGTCATGCATTCTACTACGGTTCATCACTTATCACTTGGACAGCACAGAAGTAACAAACGGTTGCATTGTCATCATGCGAAGCAGAGTTCATGGCAGCGACAGAAGCAGCAAAGCAAGCTATATGGATCAAGGAGTTGTTGAGTGAGATACTAAGCAAAGAAGGTGAGAAGGTTAAGCTTAGGATCGACAACAAATCAGCCATTGCTCTAACAAAGAATCCAGTTTTCCATGGTAGGAGTAAGCATGTACTCAAGAAGTATCACTTCACTCGTGAGTGTGTGGAGAACAGGCAGATCGAAGTGGAGCATGTGCCGGGTGTTGAGCAGAAGGCCGACATCCTTACCAAGCCATTAGCAAGGATTATGTTCAAGCAAATGAGGAGCTTAATCGGAGTTCAAAAAATTGATCTCCCTAATTCAAGTTGGAATTAAGGGGGTGAATGTTGGATAATCCCAAGCTTGTGGAAACTTAACATATTATTAGATGTTTAATATGTTAAGGTAAACACAATAAGGAAACCTAGAAATAGGAAAAGGAAGTTTCTATTTTGGTTAGGTTTGTGTTTTTCATATCCCACATGTTAAAGGGAATTGACTTTCATATAAATAGAGATCTAATGGAGAGGTGTTCCATAAGATCAATGTTGGGGCCAAAAACGGTCACGATGGAATTAACGCTTGAATGTCGTCGAAAATACTTTTCAAATAATTAATTTTCGTAAAAATTACTGAAAAAAAATTTTACGATAAATTTCTTGGAAAGACTTATCCGAAACACTGTTGGGGTCAAAAACGGGCACGATGAAGTTATCATCCGAATATCCGTAAAAAATCAGCGTGAACGTTTTCACGAAAAATATTCGTCGTAAAGATTGCTTTTACGAAGAATCTTGCGGTGAAATATTGCATTAATCTTGGTTCATTCATCGAAACTAAACACTCGTAGCCCAAGATCACGTTCATGGAACATCGGAAAAGGATTCAAACAAGGTCGCCACGTAGCGATCGACCCGCGCACGAGTCGGTCGCCACTTAGCGATCGACCCGTGCACGAGTCGGTCGCTAGACCGATCCGTAACGAGTCGGTCGCTACGTAGGGACCGACCAGGCCTCTCGGTTGGTCGCTACATAGCGACCGATCCGTAACGAGTCGGTCGCTACGTAGCGACCGAACTGTTTCGGACATCGATCAAAGGGTACGACATAAAACCTTGCATTCTCGTCAGTTCCTCAATGCTAGTTCCCGAGTTCCGCAGCCATATCATTTCTCACTCCCATCGATTGGAGTTATCACTTAAAATTTACGATAAAAATCGTGGAAACTTTATTGTTATCGATAAAAATCGTAATAAACGTTTCGAGTAGAAAGACGGCCCAAACAGGTCTAAAACACGATTAGAAATTCACTTACGATTTTTTAAGGAAAAACCTATAGATACTATGACGGTTTATACTTTGTCCGCAAGAAAGGATAAATGTCAAATTTCCGCGGATAAATGCCAAATTTCCGCAGATAATCATGAAGATCTAGAAAATGGAATATCTCCATTTTCGAGTTATGACGGCTTAAGGGCAGGAAAGGAAAAGCTCAAACCAACCTTGGAGGGAGTATATAAGGAGTCCTAGGCGAGAGGCACAAGGGAGAACTCTCGGCACTTAGAAACTTTGAGGCATTATTCTCGACATGCTCTGTTTCTATGACTGGCACCCGATTACCAGACGAACGCGCACAAGCAGTTCGATCTCTTGGTTCACTCTTGAACTATGTTCGGCTTGATCCTCGAAAGGGGTACGTAGGCAGCCTTTCATAAGGTTCAGTCCGAAATCAATCAAAACCATTTTCATATCTTTTTCGTCTTCTGTTATCGAGCTGCGACTCAACTAGGTTTAAGGTTTTAGGTTGCTAGAACTAGGTAATTCGCTGACAGCTCTTGCGGCCGAAACCTTTATAATCTCTTGTAAAGATCGCAACGCTCTTACGTGGATTCACAATAAGATCTACCTTTTCTATAAATTCGTTTTGTTATCTTTTCATATTTTCCGCATTTATTTGGTCACTTGTCGTTGGTTCTGGCAGAGAATCTGGGACCTCAGGGAAACCTACTTTCCTCCGATTACGGAAATTGACGATGTGAATTTCGGTTCCCACAATCAATAAGATTAAGATAAGGGATCTAAGAGAAACATTGAGAACTTTAGTTTTGAGTAGTTTCGAAAGCTAATAAAGAAAAGTTGTTCTTTATAATTCTTGTGTTTCTAGAGATCTCTGAGATTTGAACTCACGTACAAGTTAGTAAAGAATGTTCAATAAAACAGTATATTTTTATAGAAAAAAATGTAATGAACTCATGATCATTACCGTTTTTCTTTTGTGCTAATTCATAGTAGTCAAGATAGAAGGAAATGGCGAGCCTATGAACTGTTATTTTGATAGCAAGTTCAATACTGCCCAAGAGTGCAAAGAGCGATGTGGGAACTGTTGGTTTGTGTTTGCACAACCGTGTTCCTAACGCACATTATTGTTGTTGTAGTTTAATATAATCTAATACTAGATTAAGACTCGCGCCTTGCACGGGATAAACATTATATATAAAAATTATTTTATGTATTATATGTTCTTACATATTATGAAATAATAAATATATATTGAATAATTAAAAGTGAGTAACTATTACATATATAATTAAATTGGTGCGAACGTATAAATCAATTTTATTAATCCAAACAATTTTTTAAAAAAATTTGATAGGATATGTAATTAAATTCAAATTATATTAATATACATAGTATATTTTTAATATTAATGTTTATTTTTTTTAAATGATGCTTTCTACTCATATGTTTTTTTATCATGTGTATTTTTAATAGCAAAAACTTTAAATTACTGATAACAAAATTTTCATTGTGGGATTAATAATTTTAGTAATTGATAATTTAAAAAAACTTATCAATGTTAGTTCAAAACTTTTATCAAAAAAAGTTATTCAAAGTAAATTTTGAAACTAAAATATTTATTTATTCAATATTGTTTATAGTTTAATTTAGAATGATATATATACATATATATTTTAAATCTTAATGATTAATTAAATTAGACTTTTATTTATATGATTTTGTAATCATTTGTATTTTGTCATAACAAAAATTTTAAACCATGGATCGCAAAATTTGAATGTGAAACTTTTAATAGTTTTAGTAATTTATAGTCATTTTTTAAAATTCAAAATATAAAATATACAGAAAAATCTAAATTTTTATAATATGGTTATTGTGTTTTTTAAAAAATTATTTTAATAGTTTTAAATTAAACAAATTTGATAGAAGATACATTTTTTTATCAGATCTTTATTATTCAAAATCATTAATTGTCATATATATTTTAACCACATTAGACAATTCCGTAATCTTTATTTAAGAAAATAATAAATGACATTAATAATGAAATTATGGTTAGTTTAATAAAAAACTTATTATATAATTAGATGAACCAACATATTTTTCTAATAATTCTAAGAATCATCCTAGTGATGACATGTGGCTACAAAAAAAAGTTGTAATGTTTCACAAATAATATATTGGGGATAATTAAATATTTCGGGTGTCATTGCTACTGAACATTAATTAAATAATGCGAATTTTTGTTTTGACATGTTAGGTATTCTCTAAATAAAAATGATAATTTCCGTTGACAAAAAAAAATGATAATTTCCCCAACTGAAAAGGCTAACATAAAAGTTGTTTTTCTCTCCAAAGCAAAATTTTGTATCAAACTTTAAAAGAGGCTCAGCGGGTTCAGCCAGTGAGCTACTTGATATGAAGTCAGTTGTTCTACCAGGGCAGTGAGCAATGCATCCTTGTTTGAAAACTTTTTACTATGTAAATAATAATAATTATTGTGTTTTTTAAAAAATTATTTTAATAGTTTTAAATTAAACAAATTTGATAGAAGATACATTTTTTTATCAGATCTTTATTATTCAAAATCATTAATTGTCATATATATTTTAACCACATTAGACAATTCCGTAATCTTTATTTAAGAAAATAATAAATGACATTAATAATGAAATTATGGTTAGTTTAATAAAAAACTTATTATATAATTAGATGAACCAACATATTTTTCTAATAATTCTAAGAATCATCCTAGTGATGACATGTGGCTACAAAAAGAAGTTGTAATGTTTCACAAATAATATATTGGGGATAATTAAATATTTCGGGTGTCATTGCTACTGAACATTAATTAAATAATGCGAATTTTTGTTTTGACATGTTAGGTATTCTCTAAATAAAAATGATAATTTCCGTTGACAAAAAAAAATGATAATTTCCCCAACTGAAAAGGCTAACATAAAAGTTGTTTTTCTCTCCAAAGCAAAATTTTGTATCAAACTTTAAAAGAGGCTCAGCGGGTTCAGCCAGTGAGCTACTTGATATGAAGTCAGTTGTTCTACCAGGGCAGTGAGCAATGCATCCTTGTTTGAAAACTTTTTACTATGTAAATAATAATTAAGGGCCCAACCGAGTTCGAACCGGTGACCTATTGATCTGCAGTCAATTGCTCTACCACTGAGCTATGGACCCAATTTGTTTGTTTATATTTACATTTTAATTTATTGGTTTCTTTAAAACTTAGCATACATCACACCCTTTGTGAATTTAATGTGGGCCGTTTGTGAGTTTAACGTGATTAAAAAAAGTCACATAGAGAGAAAGAGTTAGGTTTTGGGTTGGATCATTCATGTTTATTTTTGCATTCGAATCAGTTAAGTTTGGCAAGAAAGTATTGTGGCATGCGTTAAGGCTACTCAAAAGAAAACTATATTGTCGCATATAATCCGAGCTTATATCACTCGGTTATAACTTTTAGCGAGTGTATTTGTTAGATGCAACAGCTCTGCTGAATAAGTTCAGTTCATTTAAATCAAACATGAGACCTAAGTTTGAGACTGTAGACATCTTTCCACCAAAAATATTAATATATAGTTTTGTACGAACATTTATGAACCAAATCAAATTAAAATTAGATCTTCAATTTTCGTAACACTAAATTTTTAAACTTTACCAAAGTCAGAGATTTTGATGATTCACAAAGAAAATATGTTTAAAATTGATATATTATTATATATGCTATTCTACCCTTTAAATTCCCAATTTACAAAACTTGACCAACTAATTTCAATCTCCACTAAAATCAAATAAATATCGAAAGAAAAATAAAATAAAAAGTCAGACAAGAAGATCATCTCCGAAGAGGTAGAGAAGCCGCTCAACGGCCCAGCTAGGTTCGTTCTTAACCGGCCAATCCGTACACGACGACGTATTAGCAGCAAGAAGCGGAGTTCTACAAAGAGGACACGTGCGGTGGTTATCTTCCTCGCCGTCGTTATCATCTCCGCCGCAGCACTCGTAGTCCAGCCACCTGTCGATACACTCTCGGTGGAACACGTGGCTACAGTTTCTGAGCTCTCTCACCTCGTCTCCGTCTTCCAGATCTCCAAGACACACCGCGCAAGTGTCGCTGATCAGTTCCGGAGACCGATCCGCGGCGTCACGGAACGTCGTCACGGCGAGGCTCTCTTTGATGGTTTGTGACGAGATCGGAGGAGTAGATGAAGAAGAGGAGGAGGTAGATCTGGATCGGTAGCGTAAGATCCAAGTAAAGATCCATCTCAAGAGGGTGATTAAGACCGCCATTTGGTAGAGAAGTTGTGTGACGATGAGACCAGAATCTTCGATGAAGAAGCTCATTGTTGTTTGTTAGGAGTAGGTAGTGAGAGAGAAGGGGAAGGAATAATGGAGAATCAGATGCGTTTTTAATTGGCAGGAACCAAAGTGGTTTGCTTTGCTTTTTTTGTCTTAGTGGTGCCTGTCTTTTTCTATTATTTATTTTATGTCTTTTAATTTTGGTTTTATTTAATTTCTTGATTTGATGCAACTTGCTATTGTTTTTTAAATTACAAAATAGGTGTCAAGTTTTCAATTGTGATGATGTACACTTGAAACTTTCGGTGTAGAGAAAAGAATGAAAGGAGTATTTCTTTAGTATATTTAGAGTAGGAATATTCACTTTAGTGTAAGATATGTTTAGTTATGTAACGCGGAAATAATGTAAGATTATCCTTGATGTTTTCTTTAATTGATTGGTTTCACGAGAAACAATTAAATATTTTCAAATAAATGATTAGAAAAAGATTCGTGTCAAATTATGGGTATTTTGGAAATATTGGGGTGAATCCCTGAAAGTTAAGCCGTGTGCGTAACGAGTGACGGAGTAGAGGGACAAAACTGCAAACTTTTTAAAAAGGAAAAGACTATGACGAAATGAAACAATAAATGACGCGGGAAAAAATTGCAATTTCGTAAAAGTTAAAGACTGATAAGCAATTAAGTAAATGACGTGAGCGAACCATATGTGCCGTTCGTGTCATACTCATCTGGTCTCAACTAAGTCGGGTCCTTTTTTCCAATTCTACTTTACCAAAGCACCAAAAAGAGAAACACTATTTTACATTTTGTTATCTTGATTTTAATGGAAGATGACCATTCGATGATCAATAAAGAGAGATAAGTACTGTAATTTTTATCTGATATTTGCCTTTAAAAGCTGAAATATATTATGATAATTGGTAAATTGATCGAATATGGCGTCACTGATGGCTTCTGACCTATAGGCAGGGACAAAACCTACGTGATTATTGACCGGACAAGATCTTAATTATATTTAATACTTACGCTTATGTAACACTTTTCTACTAGCCTCCATAGTTAGGTATATCAATTCATCGATATTGCTTTTCTTCCCTTAAAACGAATAAATTACATCCCACACATACAGGCACACATATAACCACCGTAATAGATAGTGGTAGTTATCTTTGGAACAATGTAGTACATTCCAAACGGGTACGTGAAAGAATCATGTACGCAAAAGTATAGTTTTGATACCAAGGTGGCCTAATGATTCCTTGAAATTTTTATTATGTTTTTCCAAATAAATCTTTTGGGGTTTCTTAAATATAGGACTTCTACGGAGTGGGATTAGTGACTATATAAAGTTTCTTCACAACAGTTTTTCTCATGGAAAAAAAATTCAAACCTATGATTTCATGCAGGGTCATTAAGATCATCATTATCCCAGAAATCCTATTTGGGGTTTCTTAATTTTTTTTTTTTTTTTTTTACTTTTTCGAATTTAGAAAAAAAAAATTAAAAACGAACCAATCGCGGATCGCCACGTGTCAGTGGGACCCGCGAACAGTGTAAGAAACTCTTAAGGACCGACTACTATTTGGTAGTTTTGGTAACCGGTTTCTTAAAAAAAAGTGGATCCTACGCGAGACCCAGACGCTAAGAACCCTTCTATTATCCCTGGATAAAGATGCTCTTTATTATTATTACGCATTTTCTGTTAATTTTGTGCACTTTTGGTGTCTTTTAACTGTGTTGGTAAATAAATATCTAAAGCTGTAAAACCATGAATCTTCGTTATTCAAATCATCGATAAAGCTACATAATTTTCTGGTAAGACAATTGATCAAAATATGTCGGTATGATAGAGATTATGAGGTCCCATGTTGTGATCTGCTCTTTTATAACGTGTTTGGTCGGTTGACCAAACTACCACAACGTTGTAGTTTTAGGTGATGACTGATATCTTTTTTTAAATATAGAAATCTACATAGGATGACCTTAACAGCTTTACAAAATAATCAGATATGATCATGCGAGTTTTGTTGTTGTATCCATACAGCTTTTAAAAGAAGAATGAAACTAGTTTTAAAAGCTGTAAGCTCAATGATCTAATATGGTTTTACATCATGCATTATTGTATTCACACCTACAAGCACATGCTCAATGATCTACGAATTCGAATAGTACTCTTCACTCTTGAGTTTTGTTGTTGTATATATAATTTTTTTTTTAACACCTGAGTTTTGTTGTTGTATAAAATTTGCTTTCATTCTTCTTATGAGTGCATTACCTTATAAGACACATTTTTTATGTTTCTTTACACTAACATACACATTTTACATGAAGAGTACATTCTCTGAGTTTGAGGAGAAAGTTAGATGAAATTATCCTTTTATCTAACGAAAAGAGACCATATGTTTACGATTTTGGCGGAAAATTGTGTTTTTCATTTTCGACGGAAAATTGTGTTTTTCCGGTTTTGGTAGAAAAATGTGTTTTTGTAGTTTTAACGAAAAAAATGTTTTTTTTGGTGAAGACTCACCCTCAACCAGATGTTCCGTAAGCTGGATTTATTCTTTTTTTTTTTTGAACTGAGGCTTAACTGGATTTATTCTTCTTTTCAACAAATTGTACTTTACCTTCTTCTTTAAAAAAAAGTACGGAATATGAAGGTCAATTATCTAACATGGTTTCACATTCTGTATTCACTACTACGAGAACATAGGATGATCTACAAATTTGAATAATGACTATAACAGAAACTGGAATATGAAGGTCAATTATCTAACATGGTTTAACATCATGTATTCACTACAACGAGCACATGTAATGATCTACAAATTTTAATAATACTCTGACTATAACATAAACAATAATAAAGTATTCGGATTATTTTAGAAGCAGGTGGCCACAGAGGCAGAGAAGAAGTAATGGACGAGACAAGTTCAAACTCCTGCTTGGAGCTTATGTTTTGTCAAAACATCTGAAAATCATAATCAAAACAATATTCGAGACGACACAAAAACGAGAGAAAAGTTTAGGGAGCAAAACACTAAAACATTTGAAAGCTGTTTTCTGATCCAAATACAAAACACAATCTAAATAACTGAACAATGTCACTGGAGAGGGTGTGATCGTGTAAATCATCATGAAACCTCTCACCCACCAGGTGCAGGTATTGGATTTCACATCCTGTCTTCTCTCCTCCTAGGAGAACATGTAATTATCTCATCCACTCGCAGTATCATCTCAGCTGCTTCTGTCGCAGAAAGCAGAACGGCCTGCTTCACTTTAAATGCTTCATAGATTCCTCTCTCCTCCATATCCCCTACCTGTACAAGAATCAATGTTTTCACCAGCACTAATTCAATTCTAATCCATATACAAAATCCTTTTTTCGCATATAGAGTTTACTTACAGCTCCAGAGATGACATCGATTCCAGCGTTACACCCTTCGTTGTGGTGCTCTGCACGAAGCTGAGCCACCAATTCTGCACTGTCTAAACCAGCATTGTCAGCGATTGTCGTCGGTATAGCCACTAGAGCCCGTGAGAAAGCTTCAATGGCATGCGATTTTTTGCCAGCAGTTTTCCTTGCAAGTTCGTCTACTTCCTTTGCCATCACCATCTCTGGCCATCCACCTCCGAGCAACACTCTGCTGTCATTCACTGTTTGCGAGAGTACACACAAGGCATCATGGAGCGATCTTTCAGCCTCGTCTAAAACATGGTGACTGCAACAACACAAAATTAGAAACAGGATAACTCTACGTTAAGTGTTTTAAGTACGTGTGAAAATAGCATACCTAGCACCCCTTAGGACAATTGAACACGCCTGGCCCATCTCAACACCAGAGAAATGGATCAACTTGTCTTCACCAATCATAATCTCTTCGATGAGCTTGCAATGCCCAAGCTTAACAGACTCTGGGTTGTCAAAAGTGGAAGCGATTTCTCCGCCTGTAACCAAACCAAGACGCTCTATTCCTTCAAAATCGGCATGCTCTATAGCAAGTACACCAGCATCTGCGAAGAGCTCCTCTGGGAAATTGTAGATCAACTGCCTGTTAACAAAGCAGTTGATACCGTGGGCTAGGATCTTGTTCACCTTGTCTTTCATCTTTTCCTTCTCAGCCCCTTCAATCTCGGCAACCTTGGTCATGGAATCAACGCGGACACGTGCACCGTATATTTTCACTTTGTCTGTGTCCATTGCAGTGTTCGCTACCAAGATCTTTGCATTCTCTATGCGCTTTGGCTGCCCGATTCCGATCTTCTTGTCAAGAATAAATCTGTAGGCATAGATTTAAGTTGAAGTGTCAGAAGTTAAAGTTACTCGAGGCACAAAAGAAGGAAAGCAGCATAATAAGATAACATAATGCCTATCATCATTCTAAAGCAAGGCTATACTTAAAATTAAGGTGAACAAGCTCAGTAAAAGAAAAGAAACAGAGACACGACATGATTACCATAAACACATGAATACTAAACAGAGATCAATAGCCAACAGAAACAAATTTTGAACAGGTGTCAAAAAAGGCACAAGTGGTTTCTTACCCTTCATCCAAAAAGGAATCCCTCAAGGAACCTCCTGGTTTTTTGATGATTTGAATAGCTTCCAAGTTTGTGCTTCCCTATTTGAAGGACAGCACCAGAATATCAGAAACAAATCATATAACACTCCAAAACGAAACCATGCACAACAAAAACCATGCATTTACGGGAAAGAAATCAATAGTTAAATGACACAATTCTATTTTTATGAAATTTTTTCAAAGAGAGGAATAGTTCTTCATGAAATAACACATGAAATTCCATAGAAAGAGTAGGAAGGAACACAATTGCTGACTGAGTTTAAAAGAGGCAGAGATGGAACCTTTAGCCTGAAAACAGCATCCACGGCCATTTCTGCAAAGTGTTCCTTGTCTTGCGAGAGAATTTTAGAGCATAACGTAGTCATTGCAATCTTCATCAAATCTGACCTGAACTTCTCTGATTGACACAAAAACACAATACTGTAAGGAAAACATTGCTCCAACTCATCATCGAAGAAAATCACACAAAAAAAAAGAGAATGACATCTTAATAATAATATACCTGCGTTCTCCTTATTATCAATTACTCTTTTCAGTAAAGCATCACGAGCACATTCGGCAGCCATTCTGTAACCTAAGAAACAAGAAAAAGAAGAAAAAAATTAGACATCATTTTCATAAGGAAAAGAAGCTAATAATACAAGTTTATCATCTTTACAAGCCTACCTGCTATGATCGTCATGGGGTGAATCTTAGCCGTAACAAGCTTTTCAGCTTCCCTAAGAAGCTCCCCAGCCAAAACAACAACAGAAGTAGTCCCATCACCAACCTCATCATCTTGAACTTTCGAGATGTCTGAAGATTATTAAACAAAACACAAGAAATGAGCACAAAAAAAAAAGAATTTTAAAAGCTTTTAAGCGAGGATATGTTGCTGGCTATACATACCAACAAGAACTTTAGCAGCGGGGTTGTCAATGTGAAGTGACTTGAGAATAGTCGCACCATCGTTAGTGACAGTGACCGAGTGACCTCTACCAGTAGATTGCAAGATTTTATCCTAATGAACAAAACAAGATTGAGAAACAATTCAATAAACTGAAGTCGAAGTTTACAGAGAGTTCTTAAACTTTGGAGATGTGAAGTTACCATTCCCTTAGGACCTAAGGTAGACTTAACAAGATCAGCAACAGCCATCGCCCCAATAAACGATGCCTAAAAAAAAAGCAAAGCAAATCAGATTAAGTACAGTAGAGTGAATCTGAATGCCTCGATAAAAGAAGCTCACCATCCTAGCACGTTCTCCTTTCTCCTCACTAGCGTCATCTTTGAAGATCTTGTCGATCTATAAATCAATAGCTAAAGTTAGTTAGCTGGCCGCGTGTGAGAAACCAAAAATAAATGAAAGAGGTGACGGAGAATCATACCGGCATTGATAAGATCGGAAAACGACGGAGATCTTCCCCCAAGTCCAATCCGGGATCAATGAAGGATGAGTCGTTCGAACGAAGAAGACGAAATCTCTAGCGAGAGTAGAAATGGAGCAGAAATAGATCTTCGGAACCCTAAAAGAAAAGCCCAAAGACACAACTACCCTATCTACTATCGATAAGAATAGGCCCAACATTAGCTTTCAAGCCCAATTATTTAATCATCAATGTTAGATTAGACACGGTTCGGGTTGCTTTTAACCGAAACTGGGAATGCATATACCAACCACATGTTGTATTCGCGCACGTTGTGAATTTAAAATAGAGAAAAAGACAAAAATATCACTAAATCAATTTTTTGTTCCCAAACTATCACTCAAGGTCAAAAGTCACAAAAATAGCACTTAATGTTTTATCAAAAGTCACAAACTTAAGGTTTAGGGTTTAGGGTTTAGAGTTTAGGGTTTAGGGTTTAGAGTTTAGGATTTAGGGTTTAGAGTTTAGAGTTTAGGGTTTAGGTTTTATAGTTTAGGGTTTAGAGTTTAGGGTTTAGGGTTTAGAGTTGAGAAATGAGGTTTTGGGGATAGATTTCAAATTTTGAAAAATAAAAAAATTAAAATTTTCAAAAGATAAAATGCTATTTTGTTCATTTTAGTTTTTGAGTGATATTTTTGTGATATAAACTTAGAAAGTTGTTATTTTGGAGATTTTCACTTTAAAATATCTTTATTTGTTTTTTTCAGAATAAATGTCGAAGTCAAACAAAAAAAACTGCCACGTGTCGAAATAATTGAATCTTCTGAAGAGGATAATCTTGTGGGGTTCCAAACAGAACACGACTTTGAGACTAGGCCTCGGCATTTCGGGTATCGGTTCGGTTCGGTTCGGGTATTTCGGATTTTGGGTAGTTCGGATAGGGGCTAGAAGATCCATTTAGTACTTGACCTATTTTCGGTTCGGTTCGGTTCGGATAGTTTCGGGTTCGGTTCGGTTCGGATAGTAAATGTAGGAACCGGAAAATATCCGGAAAAAGTTCGGTTCTCATTTGGATCCGGTTCGGGTTCGGATAGTTCGGGTAGTTCGGATAATTTGGATAAAATATCGGTTATTTAAGGTAAAATATCAAATAATTAAGATGATTTACATAAAAATTTTGGATATTTTGGATTACTTTGGATATTTCGGATAAAACTATCCGGATACTTTCGGGTAGTTTAGATACTTTATAATAATTTAGTTATCATAAACTATTTTCAGATACTTTTAATAGAATTTTAAATTTAAAATATATATTTAATGATGTTATATGTATATATAATTAATATTTTTATATATTCGGGTACCCGTTCGGTTCTCGGTTCGGTTCCGGTTCGGTTCGGTTATTTCGGATATAAAAATATAGGAACCGTTCGGGTATTTGAGGGTATTGGTCCGGTTCCGGTTTCGGGTATTTCGGTTCGGTTCCGGTTCGGTTCTTCGGTTCCGGTTATTTTGCCCAGGCCTATTTGAGACAAAGAAAAGCAAGGCGAAACTGGAGAAGACAGATCGACGAATTCCGAGAGAATGACCATGGTTAAAGTTGAAGAGGAGCCACGAGCTTCCGTCGAAGGTGGATGCGGTGTTGGCGGCGAGGAGATCGGCGGTAACGGCACCGTGCATGGTTCCACCGCCGGATCTGTCGCCGGAGAAGGTGCTGAGAAAGAAATTCACGAAGCTAGGTATGTTGTTTTGTTTGGAATCGTTGAGATCGACTAGGATGTCCATATATAGAAACAGAGGGGATATAAAGGATTTTAGTTGCTATTTTGGGAAAGTCATCTTTACTAGCTTATTCAATAAGCCTTATTGGTTTCTTCTCAAAACATCAATTGTTCATCTCTTTACTGTGGTGCTTCTTAATAGGTCCTTGGAAGTGCCTTCCTCTGAGCCAGAAGCTTCAACGATTCGTCCTAATCAGCTTACTATCTTCTTTGGTGGGAAAGTTCGTGTCTTTGATGGAATTCCAGCGGACAAGGTTGGTACACTAGACCACATTCTGCTTCGTGTTTTCTCTGTAAAGCTCAGACTTCAAGTTCTTATTCACTGTGAACCATTTTCTTACAGATTCAAGAAATCATCCGTATTGCTGCTGCTGCTGCTAAATCCATAGAGACAAAGAACTCTACGAACACCAGTCCTGTCGCTTCTCCAGCACTGAACAGAGCTCCTTCTCTCTCAAGCACCTCCAATGAAGCTTCCCCAGCTACTCAGTCATTCCCCATTCACCCTATTTCATTTTGCAGATCTGCTGCTGGTAAGTATTCGATTTTCAGACAGTTACACAGTAATCGTAAATACATTGAAAAATGGATATTCTCATTAAGTTTCCGCAATTCTCAGATCTACCAATTGCAAGGAGGCATTCGCTTCAACGATTCCTTGAGAAGAGACGTGACAGGTATGTATAACTGAGAGGGACTTGTAAAGACAGATTGATCAATACTCATTACCTTGAGGTATTGTATTCAACAGCAACGTTCACACTATTTTTTTTTTTCGTAGATTGGTCAGCAAGAACCCTTACCCAGCTTCAGACAAGAAGACAGATGTCCCAAGAGACAGTGCTTCTATCGAGGAGTATCCGACTGCTTAGCAGAAGATCAACCTTCAAGGCTGTAATAATAAGCTTAACGAACATATCATTCCTATTAAGTGAAACGTTATGATAATGTATCTTCTGTGCTTCTCTGTGTTGTATGATAGTATGTGTACAGGTTTGTTAGACAAACCGAATATTTGTTTGCAGGTCTGGAGTGGGCCGACATGCTTTATCATTTTACATTTTCTTAACCTATAACTCTTGATGCTGTTTTTATTGTACTTGTTATCTCCGTCAGATACAATTTGTGTGTAATATTAATGAAGTCTGTATTATTGTTATAATAAGCTTTTCATTCAAAGCAAATCTGAGTCTGTAAAATACCATTAGCATTGTGAATGATGAACAATGAATAAGAGATGTGAAGGCAAATACAATGGAGATAGTAGTAGTACTATACTACTATCTACACATACGTGTATGTATTCACCTCCACGGACATCATTCCCTGTGCCTTTCCGTTCTTCCTCAGCCTATCTGATCGTCTGTTGATAATTCATGGCGGCTGGGCTTATAATTTAACATTTCTACAATTTAACAATGAAGGAATATACCAACGTTGCTGCTGATTTCAACATGTTTTTCTTATAAAAAGTTTGTTATCATATTTTAAGGGGTCATGTGACACCCTTCATTCCGTAGTGGGTCCGCGAGTGGACACGGCAAATTTGCATACTCCAGACGTACGAACATATTGTTTGATTTGTCTGACTATGTTAATGGCTAATATAAGCCCAGCCGAAAGGTTTTTTAAAATATGGGCAACCTTTTTCGAATAATGAACTTATTAAAATGCTTACATCAGTGAAATGTTAAATTGTAGAAAAAAATGAATTAAACTTTCTTATATATTATTTATAGTCAAAAGGATGTAATATCTTGAAAACAATAGGTTTCGTTTTTGGGGTTTTGTTTTGAAATTCTGAAATTTCATTTACAAAAGATTGAAAGGAGGTTGTTGTTGTTGACATTTCATTGTATGCTCCCACGTGATCTTGAATGGGATGGGAGTTAGATTTATGAAGAATTATATGAAAGTGGCGACGGTAAAATGTGTTTATTTAGTCATCATCCTGGTTTATAAATGTATAAGTTTTTTTTTTTGGTAAACTATAAATGTATAAGTTAATGCTTGTTGTTGCACACCTTTCAAATTTTAAAACATGACGGTGGTCTACGAAAAAAAGGTTCAGTTGTGGATTATGCTATCTCAGTACTTATGTAGAGTATGCCTATCTCAGTACTTTTAGTGGGCTATATGGAAGCCCATTAATCAGTAACTTGATAAAACGTCTGCTTAAATTACATCCCCTATATACTAAAAAGCAAGTCGCATGGCCAATCCTAACATCACAAGTGGAAAATCTTTAAAACAAAATTTTCAGAAAAATAAAAAGCAAAACACGTGGATGAATTTAAAAATAAGGGGAAGAAACATTACTTCCTATGCATAGCAATTCCCATGCATAGCAACAAATATCCGGATCAAATACAGATTTTATATGTGTGTATGTAATTGTATTAAAATTAAAACAATAAAGGATAGATAAAATATCAAATCCATAAATTTAAATTAACAATGAAAAGAGATAAATATAGAATAACTACCCACGATTATTTTTATTTATCCCACAAACCATTCTCCTAATTATTTTCAACTGCCCCATCATCACACGATAGTTTCATAATAACCTTTCTCTTTATCACCATTGTTTCACCTTTTTTTTTCTCACCATAGTTTCATCTCTTTTTTTTCTCCCCATCGTAGCCAAAACACTCTGCACAGGTTTTTGCTTTCTATCAATATTCTTAGAATAATTACTTTCTTCTTATCTAATATATCATCCAATCTCTCTTTCGGCAGAGTTTAGGTTGAAGATGCCACTGGAGTATACTGCTATTTCCGAGCTCAATTCATGTAAAAAAGAATGGAAAATCAGAGTGTTGGTCTCACGGATATGGGAGTACTTCTCCAAAAATAAACCTGAAGTTGTTCTCGGGCTCGAAGCTATCCTCCTGGATGAAAAGGTGTATACACTTTCATATCTAAAAATATTTTGTAGATGAAGTTGTTGAGTGTATACCTAAATAGTCGTTTGTTTTCTAAAAATATGTGCAAAGGCTGTTGTGGGAAAGCTACACCATATTTCAACCCTGTGACTGAGGAAATTGAGGCCAACAAATATTCATGTGTCTCTTGCGAGAAGGATGAAACCATCACAACAATGAGGTAGTATTAAGTTCTATATAATATTAAATTTTATTTTTAACAAAACTCTTATAATCCTTTATTTATACGCATTTCGATTATATTTACATCAGGTACAAAGTGCAAGCCAAAGTAGCTGATCATACTGGAAGTACATCTTTTCTATTATTTGATAGAGAGGTTATACAATTCATTTATAAATCTGCTTATGAATTGCTTGAACAACAAGTCCAGGTGTGTTTCCAATTGATTCTTCATATATTTCATGTTAGTATGATGCAGGGTCTGAATATAAAATATAATCTCAGACATGTTCTTCTTCTATTATTTTTTATTTTAACCGTGAGAGAGAGATTCCTCAAGAACTAATGGATTTGGAAGGAAGAAAAATCATTTGGATTATCTGTGTAAAGGGTACAGAGAAAAATTACCGGCAACCAAGTTTTAACGTTGTCAAACTCAGTGATAAGCCTGATGTGATCCATAATTTTCACACCAATATGACAATGGAGGTATGTTTCAAGCTATCTTGACTTATTTATGGGACTTAGACATACGAAATGATTATGTGAATGGTGATTCTTTGCCAATAAAAATCACCTTCAAAAGTGCACCTATATCATCATTTCGTATTCATTTATGGAACTTTGTTTATGGAACTTACGCTTTGTTTTTTATGGAACCTAACTTTGTTTTACAAATTTTAGGTCCGTACACAGTCAGAACTCCCTTTAAGTTCAAGTTCATGTTCTGGAATGCAGGTTAAAGACTCATACGAATTTGTTCATAATCATTTGTACTTTAAATAACATGAGAAACTATATTGAATGTACATTTATTACAGGTGGAAAATATATCTTCAGAAGCAAAGAACAACGGTTCACCTTGCTCTCCATTAACTCCAATCACAAAACGACAAGGAAGTCTTATTATTGATGATGAAGCAATTCAAGAATCATCAACAAGGTCTAAGAGAACATATAAAAAGGCTAGAGGAGAAAGTGATAGCAAAGTAGAGAACATGAAGAAAGAAAGCACAAAGGCAAAGCATTAGGAGGTTGAGCAGGTAAAATGATCTTGTGTTGGTATTTAATTTAACTTCAGTTTGTATAGAGGATTATATCTTTAAAAACATTGATATTAATCTTTAGTTATGTAATTGTATTGAATTTTTAAGTAACTTTTATGTTAAGTAAGTCTCAAGTAACTTTCATAAAGAAAAATACTAAGAGTGATTAAAAGAATTGCTATGAAGTACTTGAGACTTTGGAAACGAGGCTATGAAACTCAATGTATAAGAACTTATTACAAATAAACAAGTATTATATATGTTTTCACTAGATTCGTTCCTAATCTCTTCCTTCATCTTTTCTAAATAACTTATCTAACTTCGTATTCATGTCTTCTTCGTACTTCACCACTCCCACATTTTATTCCTCTTCTTTAAATCCTCCATCACATTCTTCATCTTCTTACTCTGCTTAGGTTTATTGATCTTTAATATGTAGTAACTTCCTCTGCAAGAAAATACTCTCCGGGGGTGATGGGTATTATACGAGATACAAATGTCGTAACGTGGAAACAATTATTCATGTGTGGACATGTGTTGACGTTTAAACACGTCATTGAAAATTATATGTCATTGAATTCTTTTGATTCAATTAGATTATCCTAAAATCAGATTTTTTTTATTATGACCCATGTTCACCCCCACTATCCCGTGCATAATTGTTATTAAACAAACCACTTTAACATTTTCTTATCCCACTAAATCAACTTTTCTTTTTTGTCAACATTATTATTTTCCCCGTATATTACAGAATTACTAGATTCTGACCCGCCCTTTAAAAGGACAGATATATTTTTTGTTTGAATTTTTTTTGAGAAATTTAATTTTTATATTTGTGTTATTTTTGTAATCATATTGGTGTTTAGTATTAATTTAATTTAATATAATTTTTGGTAACTATATTAAATATGTAAAATTGCATAATTATATGTCATATGTATTTTAGAAATTATTTTTAAACTTTATTCCTAAAATTTGCAACATATTATATTTTCTTAGTAGTTACCTAACATAATTAGTCAAGAAAAATATTTGTATCCAAAAAATCTGACTCGGAATCGAACCAAAAATCAAAGTCTCATAATCTATTAGATTTGGCATATATACTCGAATGGTTCTTAAGTGTTATATCCGAAAACCAATATCAAATCCAACACGCACAGAAAACCGAACAAAAGTTTTGAAAAATATTTGAAAAATATTTTTTTAATATATTTTGTTAAATATATATGTAAATGGGTTAATAAGGTCTTCATTAAACATTTAATAAATATTTTTAATTGAATAACCTATGTAAAATCCGTTAAGCTAAAACCCGTAGAATATATTTTTATAAATAATACTTCCATAATAATATCAACTGATCATGTTCCTAATTTAATAGAATAGATAGATTAAATAATTTAATTTTCTTATAAAAAACTATTTATATTTCTTGTTTATCTGAATTGATTCATGATTTTTTATTGTATTGGTCTAAATTTTAATCGGTTTTGAAAACTATATATTATTAAGTTATATATATTTGCTATGATTTTTACTCATGGGCTGTTGGTAGTTGTATATCATGATAATAACAAATATTTATAATTATATATTATAAAGCTAACGCTGACAAAAAAATATTATTAAGCTAATAAATATTATTTATTTTTGTCTAAAACTAACACAAATTATTAAAAGTGGGATTGTTTTTGGGTTGTATAGGTATTTCTATTAATGATTTGTATGTGGAATAGTTGATCATCATCAAAGGGATATTTCATGAAGTCTATATAATCACGTATAAGTTTCATACTAATAAATAATATTATACCTCTCAATTTTTAATAGTATGAGGTAAATTACGGTTAGTTTAAAAAAAACGAATATTACGGTTGCATAAAATTCGTTGTTAGTGGAAGTGGTTAATTTAGATGCAGTTATAAAATATGTTACTTGGACCAAACATTTATCAATTGGACATGTTGCTATTTTAATAGAATAGATAAGTCTCAGAGACATGTGAAAACAATTCATCCGTGCTCCTATTAACATGAAAACCTTCCTACTTTCCTCCTTCCATAGTACAAACCAAAAAAGGAAGATAATTGTGATTCCACCAAAAAAAATATCATGAACAATTTGGTAGCAGCCTACAAATCATTAGTCAAAGAGCTTTTGAAGCGGCTGTTTACAAGCTTTCCACAGCTGTTAAATCTCCAGATGGTCTTTCATTTGCTGCGATGGCACCTCCACCAAACAATGATCAAAGCGAGAGTAGCTTATAATATATTTAAAAATTACTAATTTATTTAAATTTACAATTATAATAAGATTATTCAAATTAAAAAAAAAAGATTTTTGCCAGTATATAATAAATAACAAAATATGCAATGCTAACAGAGCCGAGGTTGATGCTTTGTTTACGTAAGTGACATGCTACTATGTGAACATGCACTCATGCAAATATGCAATAACGTAAAAATATTTCAATATGCAAAAGACCCGTCAACGCTGCCTTTATTATATTGAATCATAGTAGCCGAAAATGCAAGAGATAAACAAAGTTTAAAATAGGGAAAACATAAGAATGTAGCAATTCTGAAAGTGACGAAAACTAAGTGGGGTTGACGGTTTGATCGACTTGAAACTATTCACTCACGGTAATGTTTGCAGCCTTTTTCTTTGTCTACAAGTCTGAGGATTTTCTTCATCAACTCCCATAGCTATCTTCGTAGCAACAACCGTGTAGCTGACTGCTGCTGTTGCTTGTCCACCTTCTTTGTCAATGACTGGAGTTTGGTTGCTGCTGCTACTCTGAGATGCAGTTGTACATATGTTAGTTAAAAAATGTTTATCAATACTTACATTTTCTATCTAAAAAAATGTTTGTTAGTATTATGCTAATTTTCTAAAAGTAGTATATATCTAGTTGACTAATTTTAAATGTTTTTTTGTTAGTTTAATTTATTTTATATGGACTTTAAAATATATGTGATTTTATTTCAAAATCACATTCTTTCTTAAAGGAATATTAGAAAATTCCTTTTATACATTGTAAATTGTTTAGATGATTTTTTTGTTACTTTTACTATTTTATCATTATGTTACTATTTTATTTTTGTATAAAATGTATTTTACAAATGTATTCTGATGTTTTATACCATTTATATTCTGTAGTATTATTTTTTAATGATTGAATTATATACTTATTGTTTTGTTTATGGAGAAAATATCATTTAAATCATCAACTTTCAAAATCTGGTTGAAATAAAGCAACAACTTTTCCGTGAACCTAAAAAACATTCAACTTTTGTTGACAAGCTACTTTGATCATAAACTTCTGTGCCATATTTTTTTAGTCATGTACGTAGTTAGTCAACAGTTATAGTTAAGTAACAGTAGACCTAAAATGCTTTTAGAGTTGATTTTTTTTGGTAAAAAAATATAAATCAATATTTTTCTAAAAAAATGAAGGTTAACTTTTGTAATAAATAATTTAGTAACTAAAACATTTTATAAATATGAATACTGAATAAATAAAAGTCTAATTTTCATTACTTTCTTCAAAATAAATATATATAATTTTCATTTATATTGTAATATAGTTAGTTTGATATATCATTAGTTAAGTAATCATCAAAAAGTTTTATAATATTTACGACAATTATGTAACTTTTTGTAACTATTTATATTGTCTTAACTGGATTATTTTTCACAATTTTATTGTCAAAATTTTGATTTTTTGTAAGATGTTAATATTTGTTTATTCTCAGAAAATTAATAGTAGAGGGATTTTACATAATTCCATTGATGTAGCAACATTTTGGATCTTAACCGTTTTTGGTAAAACTTATTTTCGTGCTGAAATGCAAAAGGAATCTGATAACACATTTATAGAAACTATATAAAATATATTTTGAATATCTGTATAATAAACATAAAGAATCATGAAGAATACATCTATCGATATAATTTAAATATTAATGTTATAGTTGTTAAAAATATAGTTAAAGATATTTAAAATCAGATATTTAAAAAAAAAGGTTGCTTTTTATTTGTGCCAAAAAATCATCAACTTTAAATGTCATTTTAGACCTGTTTAAAAGTTAACTATTGATAGATCTAAAATGGTATGGTCAACAAAAGTTTATGGTCAAAATGGCTTATCAAAAGAAATTGAATATATTTTTTGATTCACAAAAAATTAGTGTTTTATTTCAACCAAATTTGAAAATTGATGATTTAAATGACATTTTTCCCTTTGTTTATGCAAACTATATATACACGTTGCCACCATCCTACCAATCACACACGCCATGTGCGCCGCGAGCATCCCGAGCCAAAGTCCCTGGAACCCGAACCCAAACCAAAACGCCATAATCATCTCAATCGGTATGGGTATCGCAAGAAGGAGCAACTTCTTCCCTTCTCTCAAACTATCTTCATAAGACTCCTCTAAAACCTCCTCGTCGCTACTTTGCTTCTCTTCCAAGAAAGCGATGTAGATGACGAGAAAGACGACAAGGTTGAAATTTGACAAGACACCACTCAAGGCGATACCTTTTATACCAAACCCGAGATACTGCACGAGGAGAAACGTGATGGGTAAGTTGGAGAATATTCGCGATCGCTGTGCAGATTGATAAAGGCAGAGTCTTTGACTGGATCTTGAGATAAGCTCTCAGTGGGTGTAAGAAAGATTCAACGAGGAGATCAGGAACAGAGTAAAGCAGAAAGATGTGAGCTTCAGCCGCGAGATCCTCGTCCTGTTTCAACATTTCAAGGATTTTCTTGGTCTTAATCCAAAGAAGTGAAACAGGGAGAGATGTTAAGAGGAGGAGGATGAGTCCTCGCTGGATTGTAGCTCGGATTGCACGGAACGCTGGAAAGCAGATTGATTCGACGCCCATGGTTAAACCGGAGAAGAGAGAGTAACAGGTTATGTTGGCGAAATCAAGTGCGAGGGAGCCGCCGGCGAGAGTGGAGCGACCGAGACCGCCGAGGAAATACAGAGAGACGTAGTAGCGGAAGTAGAGGAGGAGACCTGGGAAGAACAATGGGAGAGAGATTCGTTTAGGAAGAGATGAAGATGAATAGAGAAAGTGAAGAGAAGAGGATTTTGGTGTGTGCCAGATATGAGCCTTTGTTGTGTTTATATAGATGACGACGAAGAGAAGAGGATTGTGTTCACACGTCCACTTTTTCTAGTTTGGTTATAAAAATTATTATTATTATTAGGACCGATGGATTGAATCATACACAATTTGTAAAGAAATTATCTTCAACTGCAAGAGTTCATTCGTGTTCCAAATTCACAATGTTCATTAGCTATCATCTCTTCCCTAGAATCGTTGTGTGATAATCAAAGAAGAAAGTTACGGTAAGGAATAAACTGTAGTTAAAGAGAAAATATGCAGCAAGGCATAATTTGCTTCTTATATTTTTTGTAGGGTTTGTTTCATGCGTGTCTACTGGTACATCAAAACAAAATCTTCCAATCCGAGAAAGTGATCATTTAGTTATTGTTATAGACGTTTGTGTTGTTGACTGATGGTTTTTGTTTTTGTTTAAATCATACCGGGAATTTGCTATTGATTGTTGTTGATTTTATTATAAAATGTTTTTTCGAAAGCATACGATTCTAAAGTGATTTATTTTTTTATTAAAAAAAATAGATATTAATATACTTGTAAACATTGCAATTGGATAGTTTGGTAATTTCATTTAGGAATAAGTGTAGTTTTCCAAAATAGATATAAAGTGATATGAATTTCAAAATAAAATCTCTTATGAATGTATTTTTCCAAATTTTTCCATAAATAAACTGGACACGATATATTGTAATTTTTTATCATCTACATTATAACATCCATTTTCATATATATATTTTGTACTATTTTACATTTATACCTTATGATAGTTTATGGCGCTGGAACGCAATCCCTTTGACTGAGTCCAATGCATGTTGGACGAAACTACCTTCATATTATTATGAGTTTTTTTTTTTGCTAAAACTCATATTATTATGAGTTTATCTTAGGCCTAGGCGTTCGGATCTTCGGATCGGGTTCGGACCGGTTCTTTTCGGATCCGAGTTTTTTCGGGTCTTAAATATTTAGACTCAATAGGTACTTAGAAATTTTCGATTCGGGTTCGGGTCGGTTCTTCTCGGGTCCGGATCGGTTCGGGTCTATAATTAAAATACTCATAAATACCCGTAATTTTTCGGGTCCATATCGGATCCGGGTCGGGTTCGGATATTTAGGATCTGAAAAGGACATGATATACCCAATTCCATCAACTTTAGTTGAATATTTGTCATATATATCTAAAATTTTACAAAACAGCTTAAATGAAACTATTAATAATTAAAATAAAACATTTTAAAACTCTAAATTTTACATTTTAAAGCTTTATATTACTTAAAAAATGTTAAAAAATAATAACAAATGTTTTTCACAAAAGATATTAATTTCAACTAAATCATAAAATAATATATATAAAATAGAACACAAAAACATCATAGTTTTAGATATACATGTTTTTAAGTCGGGTACAAATCAGTTCTTATCGGGTTGGGTCTATTCGGGTCGGTTCTTTTTGGATCCGGATCTATTCGGGTCGGTTTCTTTTCGGTTTCGGTTCTTTCGGGTAAAAAAATTTAGACCCAAAAAATACTTGTACATTTTCGGTCCGGTTCTAGGTCAGGTATTTTTGGGTCGGTTCCGGTTCAGATCTTCGGTTCCAGGTTAAAATGCCCATGCCTAGTTTATCTCTTGTTTCTTCATTTATTTGTTTTATGAAAACTGATAATATATAAATAAATAAACTGGACACGATATATTGTAATTTTTTATCATCTACATTTTCATATATATATTTTGTACAATTTTACATTTATACCTATATATCGTCTTGTGTTATGACTCTCGGAATGCTAGACGACGAATGTGTCACACTACTGTTTTTTTTTTTTATCTTAAACAAAATAAATGAATTTAAAAGAAACAGAAGTCAACTATCTCAGCCGGTCAAAAATTAAAAAGAAAATTAGAAAAAAAAAACTCTATATGAGTCTATAAATGTTTGTTGTCAACAAAAAAAAAACACTTTAAATTATTTGTCACATTAATAATTTGTCTAATATTTTTGTCTCATTAACATTATAATTACTGTTAATATGATTATACCCTTAATTTTTTAAAAAATAAACTTAATTAAAATATATAATATTTGTTTTTGGCTTTTTAATATAATTTTGTAAGTAAAAAAAGGTAATTACAAAAAGGGAAAACAACAAGGTAAACCTAATATTTCATGGCCAATTTGGCTAGAAAACCATGAAAGAAAAGATTATTAGGAATCCATGCAAAAAATAAGTTAATTAGCTAGTCGGATAGAAGAAGATAAGCAGCATTGCCAGCCCAGAATATCCGGTGGCCTAAACCAAAATAAAAAAATGTGGCCATTAATTTATTTTCAGAAATTTTGAATTTTGTTTATCATTACTATACTTTTATTTTATATAGGAAAATGTATTGTATTAAAACCAAATTTATGTTATCTTTTAAATCAAACAAATATAACAGTTTAGTTGTGATTGCTGTAAATTTAACCTGGATTTTTGGTAAGTTATTTTACAATTATATAAAGAATCAAGAAAATCATAAAAATATAAGAAAAATGCATTACTATATGTGTTTGAAATATAAAATATGACTCTCTTATACTATGATAAGTTAGATGACAATAAATGATAGTTAAAATGATATAATATATATATATATATATATATATACACGTGATTATTAGCTATAAAAAAAGACAGTAGGAAAGATGATAAGTTAGACAATAAGTGATAGTTAAAATGCTATATATATACACACGTGATTATTAGCTATATAAAAAAGGACACTAGGAAAGTACGAGAGAAAGGAAAATGACTAAATATTCTTTACTATCAATTATATCTAACTAGGTCCGTGCGGGCGGGACGTGATTTTTAAAATAATTTCAATAGTTGGAACATATGTTTAATAAACAGTATTTGTGTTATCTTTTATATTTTTTCTACATTTGTTTCTTGAGTTATCTTTTGATTCAATTTGGAATATGAAAAGTAGATGATAATGTTTTGATTGTAATGGTGTTGTGAGTTGTCTGTGTTTGTTCGAGATGACAGAATTTTTTGTTTCTGTAGAATATTAATGGAAGCGATGGACATGTTTTTTTTTATGGTTACGTATAATTGTTTTTAATATTAATATACTTAGCCTTTCATGTTTCTCTTCCTAAACAGAAACCTGGTAGGAGGAATAAAGTCATGAAGGAGTAATAATGTTTTCATCACTTCGATCTTGTCTTCTTGTGTGAATTGGTGGAATTTGCTTTGTAGAAGTTAAGAGTCCTTAGTTTACAAAAAAAAAAAAAAAAAGTTAAAAGTCCTCATTTTGTGACGTACTTGTTTCACTGAGGTCTTTGGGATGATGCAGAACCCGTGGTTTATGGAATTTGTTGTTGCTATCAACCGTTTTAGTTTTTCTAGTTAGTTGAACACCATATGAATTTGGAAATCTGGATATTGAATTATTTGTGTGTTTGGCACTGTTTGTGAATCGTATTTGTGACTTAGTGCGTGAAAATAGAGCAACGATCTGTTGTTAATAGTGATTCTTACTAATATGAACGTGAATCACCGGAAGCGTCAGGATTGATAAACCATGAAAAATCCCATTGTGTGTGATATACAATCACTGTCGTATGAATGTGTTTGCTTAGTTTTTGTCCATGTTCTTTTAAAAACTGGTGTATTTAATAATCACTATCAAATGTTAAAATTCTCAAAAAGAAGCAAATAAGTTGTTAAAAATAAACTCTCTTCTCGTTTCAAAAATATAGTTTTGAAGATCTATGTAGTCAAATACATATTAGCGCTCAAATTCTATCAACAAAAAACAGGGAAAATGAAAAACATAAAGATTAATATGCCTGCACTAAATTAACATATAGCTTAGTGTGGCCAGCTGAAAAGTATCATAAGCACCATCTATGTAGCTTATGCGGGCATCAAGACCTAGGTCTTGTCACCATAAACATGTAATTTTGATCAACCTCAGATACATAATGTGAAGGGGACAGATGAATCAAGAACATAACCTTAAGTTAGTCTAGTGGCCCGTGGACATGAATTGAATATGCAAGAAAAATAAAATGTGAAACAACTTTCTGAACAAAGAACACCATGAATTCCTCAGTAGTGTGTTGATGAAATTACTCAGTAGTATTTGTACTACATGAATTCAGCCGCACAAAAAACACCATGAATTCCTGAACACTTGAGAAAGCCAAGAGACATCAATTAAACAGTGTATTTAAACTTGATTTACAAAGAAAACTAAGCTAGGAATTACAAAGTACATGCTCATGGAGCTCTGTTCGCAACGGATTCATAGCTAAAAATGTGTAGTACAGAGTACACACTTACATTAATTATTTCTTCAGTCTTCAAATCTTTCCGGTCAAATAGCCAAATATGGATTCGAAGTTTCTGCGTGACAAATACAAACCAGAAGATAAATCAGAAAACCCCTAAAACTCAAGTTATGGAGCTGCCACGAAACCACCAGAAAATAAAGCAATTTTTTTTGTTTTGAAAAAAAAACATAGCAAAATTCAATAAAAAAAAAACAGAGAAAGTAGTCATAACAACACATATGAAGAAGAAAAATATCCAAGGAAATATACGATTGGCTGGATCATAATCCTCTGGGATTTGGTAGTTCCATGGCTGTCGAGATTTTTAGATCTCTCTAAAGCTTTTGGAAAGTTGTGGAGATAGCAGAGAGATGAGTAGCAGAGAGATGTGGAGATAGCAAAAAGTTATGATTAGAGATATATCATGGTCGCTTGCTTCATGGTCGACTGAAACATGATTAGAGATATATCAGTATCAAGAAACATGGAGAAGATCCAGAAACACAAATATGAAAATCTGGAAACTAACTTACATTCACATCTGACCCAGATCGGAGAAAAAAACCCTAGTATTAGCCATGTTGAAAGTGATGAGTATGAGATTTTAGTGTTACGAAGATAAGATGAGATCAAAGGAAAGACTAATTACACATATTTATACGGAGATCGCCGCATATCATATCGAAACGTAGCATTGAAGAAGACGTAGTGGGAGAGCGAATCAATGTGATTAATCACGAAGCTTTTACGCAAAACGTTTCAGATGGTGGAAGAATCGGAAAAGTTTTATGGTCACCGTAACAGGAGAAGGGAGACAATCTTCTTCGTTTAGGGTTAGAGGCACTTCTCTTCGCGTCGGGCCTGAAGTCTGACCAAGTCCTTAAGCCCAGTAACGTAAAACGACAGAAGCCCACAACACCAAGACTTAATGAAACGCAGAGCATCATTTACCTGACACGTGTCGCCGTATCCTGCGTCGATTTATCTACCTGATGCTGAGGTGGCGGGCTGAGAGGAGAGAAAACCCTTTTTTATAGTAATATATAGATAGATAGATAGATAGATAGATGAGATCCTATTGAAAGAAGACGCCAAGAAAGTATGAGAAAAAGAAAAATACTAAATATTTAATCAACATTATAATAGGACACTTTCAAGGCTCCTTAAGGTGTCCACGTGTGCACTTAGTGGGTCCCACCTTATTATTTTTTTCCCAAACCGCGTGGGCTAAATGAAATGGGCTTCGTGTTTGTTCATAGCTATTGAATGGGCTTAAGGGTTGCTCCTGCGTTTTGGTGAGAAGAAAGACCGACCCCTTGCCTTCTTCCAGATCCTTCACCTATGGTCGATTCCTCTTCGGTCTTATCGGATTAACTCGATCTTTATGGCTGTCTTAAGTTCTTCGGACGACAAAACGTCAACCTCTAACGCATCCACAAGACCATATATATAGATTCTTCATGAAATCAGGTATCGCCCTCCTCGCTACTTTTTTTCCTCCCCTTTGTCATCCTGTTTCTGAATTCGTAACGATAATGGCTTCACCCGCAACTCCAGTCGTTAACGCCGCCGCCGCCGCCGTCGGCAACCCCACGTTCGACTCTCTTCGTCTCGGAAGATCTGCTCAATCTGTTGTTGGTCGACTCATCCGGTTTTGGGATTCCCGGAACATTAGCAAGAATGGAGAGTTTATGGGGATAACAATTCTACTCCTCGATGAATTAGTAAGGATTGTTTCTGATCCAACTTTTTGCTTTTCGGATTGTTGTAATGAAAGACTATTAATCTTCTTTTATTTCTTACAGGACTCGGTGATTCACGGTTTCATTCCAGCTAATCGGGCCAACCATTACCGGTCCTCTTTGAAAACCGGTTCTATTGTCAGATTGGACCGTTTTGACGTGGCAAGGGTGGCTCACACGTATAAGATTACTGAGCATCAGTACGTCATCCGGTTCATTCCTTCAACGCGTGTTGTTGAGGTCCAAACGGACACCCCTGTGATCAAGTTGGACAAGTTTATGGTTAGGCGTTAAGAACAGCTTCAAGTGCTTGCGAACACCAGTTTAGAGCTACCAGGTCCTTTTTTTTCTCCGCGCTACTTTTAATTTCATCATAATGTTGATTGCTAAAGTAATTTTCTGATTCGCAGATGTTGTTGGTGAGATAAGATCTGTGCAGGGGTCCGATCTCAGAAACCAAACAGCCACAAGCAGGGTTGTTGTCCGCCTATTAATTGAACCGTACGTTGTTTTAGACATCCACTTAAACTTTTGTTATAGTCTCAAATTGTGTAGTCTGTTGGTCCACTTGAACTTTCGTTATAGTCTCAAATTGTGTAGTCTGTTGGTAGGAATTATAACTGTTTGGTTTTGTTTATATGTGTAGTTGAAACCGTATCCTTATTGTTTTCATAACAGGAACGTGACCGTGTTCATGTCTTTATGGGATGAGGCTGCATCAGCTTTTAGGGGTCTCTTGAAAGCTGGGGATAAATCACAGTCCGTGATGCTGGTGACCACAGTTAATCCTAAACTCTTTGGAGGTAAGAATCATCTGGTTTCTAATCCATATAATGTTTTTATATATTTTCCTCACAAGTTTATTCTCTGTTCAGGGAATCTGTATCTCAATTCCACACAAGGGACTAGGTTCTTCTTTGACACCAGTATCTCTGAAATAGCAGAGTTTGTTAGCAGGTAAGATAATCAAACTTAAATAGTAGCAAAATCTCAGCACGTCTTAATCATAACAACATGTTATATCCAGCATTGGATCTACACCACCTGAAGATTATACATGTGTCGACACGCTTGAAGGAGTCAAGAAGAAGGAGCTTGTGTCAATAGGGGATCTCAACACATTCATCTCGAACTCTAACGAACAGGTTGTTGTCTGCCTTTGTTTACTCCAATATATATATTCACTATTTTTTATACTTTCAATTGACTAAAATATTACTTGTGGGCAGACCCAAGAAGCTGATTTCCTCTGCAAAGCCCAGATTGTTGGTGTCATTCAGAAAAATGGGTGGTTCTTTGTGTCTTGCACTGGTTGCCACAAAAAATTGGAAAAACGTGGGACGTCATTGGACTGCAGCAGATGTGCAACTTCTGACGTGACTGGTGTTGTTAGGTAACTTTGTCTAGTCTTTAACATTTGGTTAAGCGGTTTCATGTAAATATCCATTTACCAGTCCATTACTCAACGTAAGGTTCCGCGTTGAGCTTGCTGTTGATGATGGCAAAGATAGCGCAACGTTTGTTGTCTTCGATAAGGAGATGAACTAGCTCACCAAACAGGAAGCTGCTGTGCTTGCCCTGGATGAGGTATCTCCTTCTTCCCTGGAACCATTTTGGTTTCTGTACGCATTTAGTGTAAGTCAATATAACTTGCGATAACTGGCCGCTTGCTGCAGGTTTCAAACGGTGGAGAGGAGTATCTCCCAAGTTGTCTTGAAGAGCTAGCCGGGAAGGAGTTTGTGTTTCAGATCCGTGTAACACCTTTCAACTTCACTCCCAATCACCGTACCTTCACCGTTGCCACCATCTCTGAAGATATCGAGGTTGTCTAATTTAGCTTATCACTATCTTTACTGACTGGACTCTTTTTAAAAATATCACTTTCATGTATCTCAGGCACACTCTGAGAACAGTGGAGTTGACACAGGATTGGAAGCTTCGTCTTCGGGCCCGTCTGTTTTGGGAGTCAAGATGAGTGAAGAACGTGCATCAGGCAATCATCCAGGGAATGCAGACGCTCAGCAGAAACGCAAGCGTGGCCGTGAGTAATTGGGAAAACATATTCCTACAAACCCGTCATCAGTCTTATTTGTCTTTTTTAAAAAAACTTCTACTAGCTATGCTTCTCATTATGAGCTTTGATCTCTGTCGTTATCGTTTTGATTTCCATGGATATTTTCTTCTTTTCTGGATTATTAATGAATCTTTGACGGGTTAAATTTGATTCATAAACCTAAGAGTACTGTTTCTTTAAAAAAATTGATTTAATATAGAGAAAATTGGCGGTAAATCAGCCGGAATATGCTTAGTATGGATACATGAATCCGTTAGTTTGATGAAAGTTATATTTAATCTAGATTGCTACACCATGGATGCACACTTTTACGGTAACTTAATGCACTAAATAATTAATAAATCTTCACCATTAATATTATAGGTATAAGTATTTCTATAATAAGCATGTAAAGTAAACACTCCCATTACGTTGAAAAGGTCCACACAACATTTCCAAAACTTTCATGCAAAAATAAATTTACGACTCATTATATTAACTTATTTCTTTCGAATAGTTAACCAACACTCAGATATGGCCTTTTCATTTGGACCTGAAAAACCGACCCAGCACTGACCCCCAAGAATCCAACCACTACAAGAAAACATCGGTATTCTGACGGATATTCCGACGGAAAATGAAATCCTCAGAATTTCCCGAGAAAATTCCGAGGAAGCCCAAATTTTGGGTTTCCTCGGAATTTCCTCGGAATATACTGACGGAATTCCGAGGAAACATTAATCCGTCGGTATATTCCGAGGAAATTCCGAGGAGAAATGTGTTCCTCACAAAATTCCGAGGAAATTCCGACGAACAAGTGATCGATCGATGCGTTTTTGGACATATACCCATCGATCGATCACATTGTTACGCTTTGGTCCATCTTAGTGATCGATCGATGCGTTTTTGGACATAAATCCATCGATCGATGCGTTTATAAAAAAATATTCGAGATTTTGAAACCCAAAACAGTAGTTCCTCGGAATTTCCTCGGAATATTCCGAGGAAATTCCGAGGAACACTTGATATCCTAGATCGATCGATGGGATAATCTCATCGATCGATCACATTGTTACGCTTTGTTCCATCTTAGTGATTGATCGATGCGTTTTTGGACATAAATCCATCGATCGATGCGTTTATAAAAAAACATTCGAGATTTTGAAACCCAAAACAGTAGTTTCTCGGAATTTCCTCGGAATATTCCGAGGGAATTCCGAGGAAACCCTTTTCTTCCTCGGAATTCCGTCGGAATATTCCGAGGAAATTCCGAGGAACAATATAAATTAATAAAAATATATGCACAGGATATTCTTTTTCCTCGAATTAATGAAAATATTCCGAGGAAATTCCGACGGATATTTAAGTGGCCGTCAGAATTTCCTCGGAATATTTTCATTTAACCGGGCAAACAAGCCGCCAAATATTTCGCGAAAATTGAAATTGAAAATACTGAGGGAATTCCGACGGAAAATATCCGTCAGACCGAAGGCTTTATAAACTCGAACCGCATCTTCTTCCCCATTTCTCTCTTCTTCCTCTCCGGCGATCTCTCTCTCCTTCCGGCGTTCTCCACCTTCTCTCGCGACGATCTCTCCGGCGAATCCTTTCCATTCCCTTACAAATCATGTAAGGACCCTATCCCACTCTCTTAGGTCCTATTTGTTAGGTTTTTAAGTAGATTTGATGATTTTAGAAGTTTTTTGATAGATTTTTGTTAGGGTGATTGGGTAGGATTGTGATTTGTTGTGTAATAGGTTTAGAATTGTGATTTGGTTGTGTTGAATTGATTTAGAACTTGTTTTATAAATTGTTTATTATTTTTGTATTTACAAAAAGTTTTTTCTATATAAATTCGATTTTACAAAACGTTTTTGTATATAAATTCGATTTTTGGATTTATAAAAGATGATTTCATATTTATAAAAATATTTATCTTTATTAAAACTAATTTTGTATTTATAAAACATTTTTTTTTATTTATAAACACTATTTTTTTATTTTTGTATTTATAAAAACTATTTTTAAATATACAAAACGTTCTTTGTATATAAATTCGATTTTTGGATTTATAAAAGATGATTTCATATTTTAAAATTAATTTTGTATTTATAAAACATTTTTTGATTTATAAACACTATTTTATTATTTTTTTGTATTTATAAAAACTATTTTGTATTTATAAAAAGATGATTTCATATCTATAAAAATATTTATATTTATTAAAACTAATTTTGTATTTATAAAACATTTTTTTGATTTATAAACACTATTTTATTATTTTTTGTATTTATAAAATGATGATTTCATATTTATAAAAATATTTATATTTATTAAAACTAATTTTGTATTTATAAAACATTTTTTGATTTATAAACACTATTTTATTATTTTTTGTATTTATAAAAACTATTTTGTATTTATAAAAAGATGATTTCATATTTATAAAAATATTTATATTTATTAAAACTAATTTTGTATTTATAAAACATTTTTTTTATTTATAAAAACTATTTTATTATTTTTTGTATTTTAAATATGTTTTCTATTTCAATTTTAATTTTATATTTTCGAATTTCAATTTAAAAAAATAAATTTATAATTTTTTTTTTTAATTTTGGAAATATTCCGAGGAAGTGTATCCCTCGGAATATTCCGACGACATCTTCCTCGGAATATTCCGAGGAATTTCCGACGAAAAAAGTCCTCGGAATATTCCGAGGAAATGAATTTCCTCGGAATTCCGTCGGAAATTTCCGAGGGATTCCGTCGGAAATTTCCGAGGGATTTCCGAGGAAAGATGAATTTCCGAGGAGTTATTTCCGAGGACTTTTTTCGTCGGTATGTCGTCGGAATAGCGTTATTCCGACGACAGACCGACGATTTTTTCCCTCTGTATGCCGCTGTTTTCTTGTAGTGAACCCGGAACCGAAACTAAAATTAACAAATACTGTTGGTCCAAATTTCTTTTCACAACAGAACCAGACCTGAAACTACCGAACCGAATAGACATAGCCCCCGAAAAATAAATATTAATAGATCCAACCTAGAAAAAACAGTTATGTAACCGATTTAAATACATGTGTATCCAAAACTATAGTTTTAAAGAAATATGAGGCTTTCAAATTTTAATTTAAATATTTTTAACATGTTTTAATTTAATTATTCATAATTTATTAAAAAGATATTTGGTTCAATTTAACAAATATATGTTTCAAATCAATATAATAGAGTTGAATATGTCATGTCGTTTTCAGACATTAGATATCCGAATCCGACTGGGGACAATATGAATCCTAAAATATTATGGATATTTAGTCGGTATTTTATTTATAGAACGAATCAGCCCTAAAATATTACGGGTATTTTGTTGGTATTTTAATTATAGAACCAACCAACCAGTATTGATAAATTTTTAATTGAAATATCTATTAATAATATCTTCTCATAGTTTACGACTTCCATAGGCAAACTCTGCTGTTTCAACGTTTAACAAATTAGGTTTTCATTCAACTTCTCCTCTTCTTCTTCTTCTTCTTCTTCTTTTTTTTTTTGATAATCCAGGGGTTCTCCGTTTCGCGGGTCATTCCCCTGGGTCCGGTCAGACAGCGGTCCACTTCACCCGGGAGGGCTTTACCTGAGCTGGATCGAACCCAGTACCGCTTTGGTGTCCAGAAGAGGCAGGGTAGTTTCCGCATGGAGAGGGAATCGAATCCGGATGGTAGTTGCCACCACAGGCCCGTCCTGCCACTTGGACTACCTCGTCCCGACTCTTAAAATTTTTAAACTTTATCTCCCAATCGATCCGTATACTTGCGTTCACTATCGTCATAAATCCCACAATAAAATCTAAATTCATTTCAAACAATTCAAACCTCAACTCTCCATCTCCCGTATCAGAAAATGAAACCGTCAGTTGAACTGGAACTATATAAATTAGAGAATTATAAGAGGAAGATCAACCTACTAACTTGCGAAATGGCTTCGTCTGCTACTATCGATTCTCAACAACCTCTTCCTCACTCCCACTTCGCTGCGCATCGTCTGGGTAGATCTTCTCAATCTATCCATGCCCGCCTGCTCCGTTTTTGGGACTCCTTCAAGGGAATCACTTTGCTTTTCCTTGATGAGAAGGTATACTAATCTTCCCCAACAAGCTTTGTACATCGATATCGGTTTTGTTAAACTTTAGAAGTACTTGAGTTTAACTCATCATAAAATTCTTTAGGATTCTATGATCAACGGCATCATTCCTGCTGAACAGGCCAATCACTACCGTCGATCCTTACAAGAAGGTGACATCTACAGAGTTGCCCACTTTGAAGTTGGAATATGCCCACATATGTACAAGAGTACAGAGCATACCTTCCTAATCCGATTCCTCCAAGAAACAACGATTGATCCAATCATCAACAATTGTCCTCATATCAGCCTACAAAAATTCATGGTTCGCAACTATGAACAACTCCAGATCCTTGCCTGGTATGTTTCCAACAAATTTCATACTTAACTCTTCTAACATTCCTTCTGAATATATTATAAACTAAAAACTAAACAACTTAAGCTTTTCATCTAATTTCAGATGTTGTTGGTCAAATCCAAACGGTCAAAGGTTATGACCTTCACAACGCTGAAGTCATTTCCCCACTTCTCATACGTCTTCGCATTGCCCCGTATGTACACTGTACACTCATATCTCTTAATTTGTATACTATTACTTATGCTCATATCCCCAGCAACCAGGTGTTTTTTCAGCCCCACTCTCCAAGCCATCACAGACTTTACTATGAGGTACAATTTCCCTTTTTTATGATTTAAACTATGTTTGATGTGTGCCTAATTAAACAATCACACCATTTCTATTCCAGCTTGGACGACAACACGGAGAACGCTACCTGGCCCCTTAGCTCAATTGGAGATCTCAGCTACTTCCTCTCCAATCCTACCGACCAGGTTAATCATATATACATGCTTACAACATAGTCATAAAATCTCTACCCCCTTCAAATTATAATATAGGCTTAAATATCTTTCTTCTTGCTGGAGACACAGGAACCTTATTTTGTCTGCAAAGCCCGGATAGTTGACGTCTTAGGCCAACATGGCTGGTACTACGTCTGTTGCACTCAGTGCAGCAAAGAAATGGTGAAATCAGCTGCCTCCCTCCGCTGTGACCAATGTGGTAACACCAATGACACCGGCGTTGTTAGGTAATAATTTTAAATCCTCAGTTTTTAAAAATAAAAGTCAAGATCTCCGGCATTAAGATCAGTCATATTAACGTTAATCACAGGTATCGTGTTGAATTGTTGGTTGATGATGGGAATAATTATGCAACTTTTGTGGTGTTCGATAAGGAGATGCTCGAGATGACTAATCAACATGCAGCTACTCTCTTTCTGAGCGAGGTTTTATTTTCCTCACCCAAACATTTGTGAGAGCTATTACAGTCGCTGAAATCTGTTTTGTACTACAGGTCAATGTTGGTCTTGACGACAAACTCCCGCAATGCGTATCAGGACTTGAAGGGCAAACTTTTGTTTTTCATATACGTGTCAAGCCATGCAACTCCACCCAGAACTACAGTCCCTTTACTGTTTCTGCTATCAGTCACAATATTGACACCAAGGTATGAGACTATATATATACTTACCGAACTGTCTTCATCTCACTCGATTATTTAAAGTCACATCTATACTTCTCTCCAGGATTTCAACATCAAGGAAAGCCCCTGTGTTGATCTTAGATGTGATGAACCATCCACTCCCCCTCCAGCCAACAACACGTTAACAGCTGAGGTGCAAGAAGGTGAACGCAGCTGCTCCCGTGAGTGAATGCTTGAAAGCAACCAAAAGCGTCAGCCCAACTATGCCTCCAAGTCTTTCTCAGTTTTAATATTACTATGCATTTCAAGTTTAACTCTTTGCAACCTCTTACTTGCAACGTTCTTTTAAGAACTCATTTCATTAATGTACCTCATTAGAGGATAACATTTTCATCATTTTAATTGCTTTAAGGGGGTGACGTATTATATACAATCGCTGTTCAAAAAAATTCTTAAAATTTCTTCTAACTTCTTCTAAGTTTAAAAAATTAACCAAAAAAATTTACAACCCCATCACCAATTTCAACTTTAACCACTCAAGTTCTTCTAGGTGACACATAACAAACTTCAACTAATTATTAGGATTGTTCATATATTGAGAAGCTTCACTAATTACTTAATCAAATAACGGATTCGTTTAAGTTATTAAAATAAAACAATTGAATACCATTGAAAAACCAAGATTCGTATCATTGGTTCTTTCTGTATTAAGAATCCGCTTTGTTTTGTGTTTCCTTATTGCAATAAATAAAAAATGCAAATAGAGTTGCTAAAATAACAAAAATGGTGATAGCATCTGTTTTAAAACAGTTTCGACCTACCACCTCTGCGTTGGTTCCAGTACCACCTTTAAAAATTCAAGCTAGGTCTTTAATATGATTTCAAGCTATTAAATTAAAGAGCAAATAATAATACCCTTACGGTGCTGAAGACCTAAACTGATGAAACAACAACATTGAAACTCATAAAATTATGTAATCTCCGGAAACGTGTTCTACACGTTAAACAATTAGATAATCAAACTATAACTGAAGCAAAACGTTGTCGTTTAAGTCAACAGAATACAAAATTAAACTTCCCCCAAAATCACGTGAACCTGATAACACAATTGGCTGCGTAAACAATCCCTCTCTATCTTGAAGTTTATTTATTAAGTTGACCACAGTCGAATAGATTTGTTTTAATTAATTGAAGGCCCACAAGTACACCCAATATTAAGCTATAAATCTTGAAGATCAACATACATAGGTTCTGAAGATTGCTGTAAGTAAAAATTTTAATTCCACAAGATAATTGCTACAATAACTGAATCTCAAACGTCATTTTATCATCTCATAATATTTTCTACACCATACATCATGATATTAATCATCTGATAACGTAAAAACACCAAAGTTAAAACAAAAGACGTGCTCTCACCGACAACCAAACGTTACGTAATCAAACACTTCAAAAGAAAACTAAATTAAAGCTCCTACTAAACTTCTGGAATACAAAGTAGCTTCTATATTTTCACAACGAATTCAAAGTAGTTTAAGATGCGAAAAAGGAAATCATCCCAGGGAACATCACCTGAGTGGAACAAACGTCACAAAGAAAACACACCGCTCGGATCAGCCACAGCTTCGATAATCACTGGTTCCTCCAGCGAGCTTCCAAACCGTAAAGGTCAGCTCCACCCATAAACTCACACTTAAAAAAACTACGGCTAACATCTACAACACCTGCAGCTGCCCAGAAAAGAGCAAGGGAAATGCGGCGAGCAATAATCCTATCAAAAAAAACAATCCCAAAACAACCAAGTAAGTAAGGAGATATTCCACCATAGAAACCTTCTATGTATAATCGAAATTTCTTTTACTGATTTCAACCAACGTCTGTTAACGTAGGACCCAGTCTCCGCTCAAAGGGAAAGAGGTCACAGTCTCAGGAACCCGCATCTAATGGAATCCTCGAATGCCCCTTCTGTCATGCTCTGGTTTGGGAAAAAGAAAAGAAAGGGACAAGAGGTCCAAACAGGACACCACTATTCTCAATATGCTGTCAACAAGGTAGAGTGAAACTCAAACCAGAGACAGAAGCTCCTCCTGCGTTGAAATCACTGCTCTTCACCTCCACCCATTTCCAACATGATATTCGAACTTATAACTCCATCCTCGCATTCACCTCTATGGGAGCCCAGATTGATCACTCTGTAATGCACAAGACGGGGCCTTTTACTCTAAGAATCCATGGTCAAAATGCCCACAGGATCGGCTCTTTGGTTCCTCAACCAGGACGACGTCCACAGTTCAGTCAGCTCTACATTGTTGATACGGCTAATGAGGTTCAGAATAGACTTTCAATTGTCAAGCGCACAGGCAAAACAGGTCAACTGGATCCTAATATTGTGAAACTGCTGATAGAAACAATGGACGCTCATAACTGCCATACTAAGATATTCAGAAAAGCAAGAGACATACATGAAACTGACAGTTGCCAAGATTTCAGTATAAGACTAATAGGCCAGTCAAAACGTAATCGTCAGTATGATATGCCTCAAGCGGATGAGATAGCAGGCCTTATCGTTGGTGACTTTACACAGGATATGGGCGAGAGAGATGTAGTTGTCCAACACAAATCATCAGGACTGCAGCATATAAGTGATATGCACCCACTCTTCATGACTTTGCAATATCCAATTCTGTTCCCGTACGGACCTTGGTTCAAAATGGCGCATGGCGAGGTGAGGCGATGAGTGTCTCGCTTCTCGACTTGCGCCATGGCGACACAAAGCGAGCGCTTTGTGTGTGAAGGCAAAAACTATAGTGCAAAAATATAGGTATATATAGAATACAAGTTTAGAACCAAAGTGCAAAACAGAGTACTTATTAGTGAACAAAAAGATCAGGAGAAACATCAAACATCAAAGTCGTGAAATAGAGAGAAGAACAATAGCACATGGAACCCTAACTTTAAACTTAGGTTACGGTATATAAGACTAACTTAGGGTTTGAAAAGAGCTTTTATGTGACGCTAAAGATGTGTTACAAATCTAACTCGGTTTAGCAGTTTAAATTTGGCAAACCAATTCGGTTTGACTTAAAATCAATTAAGGCGTTGCTTTAGGAGCCTTAGGTTTAGTAAGAAAGCGTAGAAAGCGCTCGCTTTGTGTAAGTCGCCACGCCTTGAGGTGCTGAGGCGATGAAGACATCGCCAGACCTCGCCTAGCGCCATGGCGCCAAAAGCGAGCGCTTTTTTAAACCAAGGTACGGACAGATAGGATTCAACGAGAACATACCTGTCACGAATACTGATGGAAACACAAGGAGAAGGGAATACATCACAAAGAGAGAATATTTTGCATACCAGCTGCAAACTCGCTTGGCGGAAGGCATGGTTATTGTGAGATCCAAAAGATTACTCCACCAGTATATCGTTGACGCTTACACATCCATAGAGCAAGAGAGGTTGCGGTGGTTCAGATTGAACCAGAAGAAGATCAGAGCAGACCTATATAACAATGTACAAGATGCTGTCATGAAAGGGGATACGGACGCAAAATCAATAGGAAAGCGAGTCATATTACCCGCAAGTTTTACAAGCCCACGTTATATGGCTGAAAAGTATCATGATGCGATGGCAATATGTCGGTGGTATGGGAATCCCGACTTATTCATCACCATTACAACCAATCCTAAATGGGATGAGACATCTGACCACCTTAAAATGTATGGCTCTGATGACCCTAATGATCGCCCAGACTTAGAAGCTAGGGTGTTCAAGATGAAGCTTGATGAGTTGATTTCAGATTTCAACAAAGGCATTTTCTTTCCCCGTCCCAAAGCAGGTATCATTCTGCAAAAACATTTGTTTTATTATTACACCAAATCAATTCACTCACCTTATAATTTCACTATACAAACTAACCATATCTGAACAAACATATCTGACCTGTTATTTTTTAAAACTCAGTTGTCTACACAATTGAGTTTCAGAAGAGAGGGTTGCCACATGCTCACATACTTCTATGGCTTGACGGTGACTTCAGAAATCCAACAGCATCAGATATTGACAAAATCATCTCAGCAGAACTCCCAGACAAAGAAAAAGATCCAGAGGCTTATGGTCTGGTGGAGCAACACATGATGCACGACCCCTGTGGGGAAGACAGAAAAGCATCGCCGTGCATGGAGGATGGTGTTTGCAGTAAAAAATTTCCCCGCAGCTACGTTTCACACACTCAAGTTAATGAGTCCGGCTACATCTTATACAGGCGACGGTAGACAGAACAGTTTGTTTACAAGGGAAACATCAAGCTTGACAATCAATTTGTTGTTCCCCACAATCTCCAGATCCTGAAAAAATACAAGGCACATGTCAATGTTGAATGGTGCAACAAATCAAGCGCAATCAAATACCTGTTCAAGTACATTACAAAGGGTGTTGATAGATCATGCTTCAGGTTCCAAAAAAACCAAGACCAGTCTACTCAGTCGGAGACAAACAAAAAAGAAAAGCCGACCAATGAGATAGATAATTATTTAGACGGGAGGTACCTTTCAGCATGTGAATCGATGTGGAGAATATTTGAGTTTTCTATTCACCACCACACCCCAGCGGTACAGAAAATGCCAGTACACCTCCCTGGAGAACAGACGGCTATATTTGAAGAAGATGAGGACCTTGGGAATGTCGAGAACCGGTACCTACATGGCAGAACTATGTTAACAGAGTGGTTTGAAATGAACAGACTCTACGAAGAAGTCAGGAAATTAAAGTACATTGAGATACTACTTATGTTTGTCTAGGATAGTTCAAACAAGATCTACACAAAAAGAAAGCAGAAAGGGACCATTGGACGGATTGTAAACATTAACCCAGCAGCTGGTGATAAATATTACTTGCGCATTTTGGTCAGCGTAGTACGAGGCCCTACATGCTATGACGATTTATATTCAGTGGGTGACATCAAATACAATACCTTTCAAGAAGCCTGCTATGCAAGAGGCTTGCTCGGCACAGACAAGGACTGGCATGACTCGATGTCAGAAGCATCTCAATTCTCATCGCCAAGATCTCTTCGCTACATGTTCGTACTAATCCTCGTCTTCTGTCAGGTCTCAGAACCAAAAAAACTATGGGACCATTCTTGGCAGGACATGGCAGAAGATGTTCTCATGCAGCAGCGACGTCTACTTCGTTTCCCAGACCTCCAGCTATCCCCCAATGAACTACAACAGTACACACTTATTGAAATAGAATGCTTGCTACAAAACTTCGAGAAGTCGTTAACTGAATTTACGGGGATGCCACTTCCAAACAAAGCTGTTATGGACCAAATCAAACATAAAGCTATGGCGAGGCACGACCAGTTTGACATAGCTGAGGAGGCCATTATCCACGAGAAGCTTTTTGACAAACTCAACCATCAACAACGGGCAGTATATGATGCAGTCATCAAGTCTGTTTTTCAGAAGGAAGGCAGGTTATTCTTCCTCTATGGAGCAGGAGGTACAGGAAAGACATTCCTATACCGAGCCATCATAGCAGCTTTGCGATCAAGCAGCAAGAAAGTCATACCAGTCGCTTCCTCAGCAATTGCCGCTCTTCTACTGCCTGGTGGTCGCACAGCACACTCCAGGTTTAATATTCCACTTAAGCTTTTTGAAGATACTTATTGTGAAGTGAAAGCTGGAACAATCCTCGCCAACTTCCTCAACGAATCAGACCTCATCATCTGGGACGAAGCTCCAATGGCACATCGCCACACGTTTGAAGCTGTTGATCGTACTCTAAGGGACATTTTAGCAGTCACAGATAAAACAGCGTTGACAAAACCTTTTGGTGGCAAAACAGTACTTCTGGGAGGTGATTTCCGCCAGATTTTGCCAGTTATTCCCCAAGGTACAAGACAAGATACAGTCAACGCCGCTCTCAATCGATCGCACCTCTGGAACAACTGCGAAATTTTTCTCCTAACGCAAAACATGCGTGTAAAACCAGAAGAAAAAGCTTTTGCGGACTGGATTCTTGAGGTCGGTGATGGCAGAGCAGCAAAGGAACCTCAGATCCTCGACGACTGTGCCCAACCAGAAGATCAAATTCTCATAGACAAAACTATCCTTCTGCCTATAACCTCCACTCCTTTGGAGACTCTATGTTCTTCTGCCTTTCCAGATTTTGCAAACGACCACAAGGATCTGTACAAAATCAGAGAGACTGCCATATTAACACCAAGGAATGTCACAGTTGATGAAATCAACACTTATTTGGTATCAAAAGTTCCTGGAGAAGAGAAGGAGTACTTGAGTGCAGACAGCTTTGCGGAGGAAGAGCAACATTCAGGAGACTTAGATATGACATACCTGGTGGAATATCTAAACTCATTGGAGTTTCCAGGTCTACCGGCGCATAAACTACGTCTGAAAGTGGGTGTCCCAGTCATGCTCCTGCATAATCTGAACCAAAAAGAAGGCTTATGTAACGGCACAAGACTAATAGTGACACACTTGGGGGAAAAGGTTATTAAGACAGAAATGCTCACATCAACCACCAAGAGAGATCCTATTCTGCTACCACGGATCATATTGTCACCACCAGAATCCAACCATCCATTCACCTTGAAGCGACGCCAGTTTCCGATAAGGGTCTGTTATGCGATGACAATAAATAAAAGTCAAGGACAGACTTTGTCACACGTCTCTCTATACTTGCCTAAACCAGTCTTCAGCCATGGTCAGCTATACGTGGCACTGTCAAGAGTTACAACACCCAAAGGACTCAAAATTTTAGACTTGAGCAGAGATGGCGATGAGAGTAGAACGATATCTAACATAGTCTACAGAGAAGCCTACAACGGACTGCCTCAATCTACCGGTATGTTATCTTCTATCTCCACCTATGCGTTAGGCGTCTCCTTATGCTTTCCAATATTATATAAAACACTTACGTTCGAAGCAAATCAGATTAACTAACACAACCTCAAATCTTAAGTCAGACAATCAGATATTCAGTTTAAACGTACGTTTTCACTTTGGTTCATCAAAGATGACAAACTAAAGGTTCATCTCAATATGTCTACATCCTCCATATCTATCAAGATAAAAACATTCAGAAAGAAAATTAAAGAGTTTAAGAATCACTGAGAAACTAACATGAAAAAACAAATTTGAGAACGGCACAGACAGCACGAATTGTGCAGCCAAAACTTAATAAAGTACAGCGTTTTAGGGTCCCGTTATACTTTTGTTGTTTCTCTATTAAAATTAGTGGAAAAAAAAACCAAAAATTCAAACCTTCTCTGTTGCAGGTTCAGACGATGACGAAACATCAAAGGTTGATGCCGACTCTGCCTAAGCTAATGTGAACAAATTCTTCTTCAATTACGCTTTAGAACAATTGCCGTAACCCAAACTCACCGCCTTAAACGCCAATCAGGACAGGAATCGCAGGCAACGGTGAAGCTCCCCCGACGACGGAGGAAAAAAGACGACCTAAGGGATTTTTTTAAGTATCAGAACAAATGTAAATTCAAGGCCCACCACAATTCGAGCCCAACATTTTTAAACCCAATCCGTTTTTTGGACGACCAAATATGCTTTGATATGTTGAGCATACAAACATTTAAGGAAACAACATTATATTTTCCCAAACAGAACTAACCTACAAAAAAATAGTTATATAACTATTTAATTAAGTAAATTTCATAAATTAATACTGTATTATATAAAAAAACCATTTAGTTGACCCACTTGATTATTTATCCTCTCACCACAAATTAATTAACTATATAATTAAATTATTTTAACAATTACTAAACTTTATGTCAACAATTTACAACCGTTATGTTTTCAGGTCCATATAATTTTTCATTTATTTATTTTTCAATGTTACCACCTTTTACAACATCCAATTACAAATGATAACCTCATTGGTGTAATAAAAAACTATTAAAGAAAACAAATTTCTAATATAATATCATTAAACGCAATCTTGAAATAATAGATCAAACAGTGATTGTAAATATATTAAGCATAATCTTCTGAAACAGTAACAAAGCAGCATAATAAAATAAATAAATTAATAACAGTCCATTTACTCCAAATATTTAACGCCAATGAATAAATGAACCATATAAACAAACGTCAAAAAGTAAACAACAAAAAAAAAAAACACACCAACCATCTATAAAACATATCTATGACACCCTACCTTCAACAAACACTACAAGAATGAATAACAATCCATTTCTTTCTCATCACTTCACCCACCGAACAATATCTTCAAGAGCAAATCCACAACGAACACTCCAAGTCTATATCCACAGACCAACGATACAACAATCCGTCATCAATTTCCAAGTTCGATCTTTCATTGACAATCATGGTAATTTCAACGATTCAACAATTGAGACGATGGAATTCATGTTAACATACCATGTCATTCATCATCCCAACCCAAAAATGTGTTCATCTACAACGTATCCGGCCCCGCGCTTGCACGGGGACTATGCCTCTAGTCTATTAAATTAGAGACTTATTTGAAAATTACCTTGGCATGTTTTAAATTTGAGCTTATTAAAGAATGTTGCGACTAAACACTTCATATACCATTATACTTATTTTATGAACAATTAATTTATTCTATCTTAATCATCGGGTACATCAAACGACTTAACCAATTTGAACTTTCCTTATCAGATCTAACCTGGTTAGGCCTGGGCGTTCGGATACCCGTTGGCATTCGGATCGGGTTTTTCGGGTTTTTGGATTTTCGGGTTTATGCTTCTAGGTCCCATACTAAAATTTTATTAGTACGGATCGGGTTCGGATAATAACACTTCGGGTTCGGTTCAAAATTGTATTGCATCATAAAACCCATAAAGTAATCATATATCGTACGGATTCGGGTTATATCAGTTCGGTTCGGATATAACCAAAGTAAAAAACAAAATTTTTGAAGTAAAATATAAAGAAAAACATCTAAATTAAATAAAAATTAATCTATCACATATAAAATTGATAAAATAACAATAAAATGTTAAATCAAGAATGAAAACAAACATCATTTGTAAACAATATATTGTCTTATAGAGAGTAGACTTTTTATTTTAATGAACAAATTATAAAATACTTATTTATAACTAATTGTGTACTTAAAGCATTTATTAGAATTTTAATATTTATTATTATATATAATATTACCGCAAATATTAAATTTAATAATTGGAATACTTATATATATTTCAAAATATTTATATTGACTATTAATTTCAGATTTTTCGGGTTACCCGTTCGGGTTCGGTTAATAACACTTCGGGTTCGGATATTTTTTGTACCACCCTACAAAACCCGTTCGGATATTTTTACGTTTCGAGTCGGATAACGGATCAGATTTTTCGGTTCGGGTTCGGTTCAGATTTCGGGTTCTGGACTTTATGCCCAGGCCTAAACCTGGTCATTGAACTAAACTTATTCTCAAGTATTTGTTCTTTTTTTTTTTGCACAAATTCTCGATTATTTGTTCTAACCTGTTATATTCTCTCTAGGTGTAACACAGGAACACATGAACCTAAAAGATCATTTTCTTAATGTTTGAATAATCCAAAGTAACCCATATTCTATAATTTTTGTTTCTTATGAAACAAACAAACACATGAACCTGCTCCTTAATATATACCCTATCGTCCCTATATGCTCTAACATTAATGAATCTTCCTCGGTGAAACTCATTTTCTCAACGTTTGAATCAAAGTAACACGTATTAGAATTTTGTTCTTCACGAAAAACATGAATCAATTAATCTACAACATCATCATTTATTTTGTTTTTTAACTATCTAATCTATTAATTTATAGTTCTATTTTTATCTACTATTAAAAAGTTGTCATTTGATTTTTTGACCTATTCATTTTTTCATTAATAGATTAATATATATATATATATATATATATATATATACAAATCAGATTATTTTGTTACAGTGATACATAAATATTTAATATTTATTGGATATTCAGTTCAAGCACTCTTATCATTGCTAAATTTTTTTGTAGGATCTAATTTGTTATATTAATGACTAAACAAATTTAAGAGAATATCTATATATAGTTAGTATATGTACGTACAATATGAACATAAGAATCTTATACATGATATGTAGTTAGTATTTTAAAGTAATAATTGATAAAATTTAGAAAATAAAGGTTAGTTAACTGAATATTAAAATACTATTAATTAGCCAATCTAATTAATTTACATAAAATAAATCTTTAAAATAAAAATATAAAATACATCGAATTGACATAAAAATGATTAGAATTGATTTAAATATACTATAATGTGTTGTCTATCAAACATATAATATAATTAGGTTTTTAAAAGTGTACAATGTCATATGAAAGCATATATATTATACAGCTAAATATATACTAAATTGGAACCAATACCAAATAAAATTGAACACACGAAATTTAATAGTTTTGAACTAAAATGAAATCATACATATCTAATTAATTATTAATTCCCAACAAAAAACATGTCTATCTATACTATTAAAGCAGAATCCTATTGTCCTTTTTACCTTAGTCTGCCCTTTTATTTACTAACATTGCATGTTTCATTAAGGGCAATCAAGTAATGTTAATAACACATCTATATTGGGCCATTTTTTTGGATCAAGCTCACTGTCCACATCAGATCTTTTTTGGGCCATTTGGGCCGATTAAGAAATCAGATCCAATTCTCACATTTTTTTTTCCTTTGGGCCATTGAGTCCAAGTTCAAATAATTTTTTTCCAACCATTCTTAATTATTTTTTTTTCTTTTCTTAATATAATTTAAGCATTCATAAAAAAAAAATTGATTTTTTCATTGAAAAGTATAAATCCTTATTAAAAGTATATAATTATTTTTATTAAAAATATTAACCACATAATAAAATTAATTTATCAGAGTTATACCAACTTAATTCATTAAAGAAATAAAGTTTAATTTTTAAACATAAATAGTCATTTAAAATGAAACACGATAAAGAAATATAAAAAGTTTAAGTCTTTTATAAAATAAAACACAAATATATGAAATATGACATTTACTAAATATTTGTCAATTGAAAAAAAAAAAATGATCCCGCGCTTTCAAAGCGCGGGTCAAAATCTAGTATATTGATAAATTAGGTAATTTTCTAAATTTATACAAGAAATAATATACAGATTGAGCTGTAACCAGCTTTTACTCATGTTAAGAAAACCCTATATCATAAATTTAGACAACTCTCAAGAAGAAAATAACTTTCTTTTTCTCTCTCTTTGATTATGTTTGATGCACTTAAACCTTAAATATTACTAGTTTTTGAGGATGTTATATCAATATTTTTTTACAGTTTTTGGTAGTGTATGTTTTTGACATTTACCAGTATTAAATATTAATTTAATATAACATTTATACACAAAATTTGTTGTTGCTTATATAGAGTAATTTTATTTATTATATCAAACCGTCAATTGGATTAGTTGTTTATATATATTTATCTTATGTAATTTACTTTGGCATATAATTATATTAAAATATGCATGAATTAACAAATGTAAACAACCATTTTTATTTAATATAATTTTCTAAAATTGACTATTTACATAGAATTGTAAATTGTAGTTATTATTAATAAATAATGAGGAATAGACTATAATACCATAAAGAATAATCTGATGATCAATTATCTTCATTTGGTAAAATAGAGAAAATATCCGCAAGGAAGACTTTTCGTATAATATATGGATTTATATAATATCAGGAAATAAAATGACTCACAAAGTTGTTTTCTCTTTTTTTTGGGTCAAAACTCACAAAGTTATTTTCATTTTCTATTTACAGAATATACAAAGTGTATGTACCTATAAGGTATAGAAAGTACATAATATACAAACTGTATGTATAAGGTTTAGAAAGGTGCCTAAGTTATTTTCATTTCCTATCATCGATTCTATTATTAATTGATGTATGTCATAGTCTGTTTGTAAATATTGTTTCTATTAGTAATGGAATATTCTGATTTCTTATGTATATATATATTAGATTTTCTTGTGGTAATTAAAAGATTACAATCTTTTAAGTTTAAGGTATAGCTAAATTTTAGGAATCCGATAGTAATACATTAACCATGTCATAAATATTAGGAACAATTTTAGGAAGTAAAGAATATTGTTAGTGAACTAATCGTAAAAGAAATAGACCAACTGGTGGTAGTCTAGTGGTAATCTTTTGGGGTCTGGTGTGTACCCACATCAGTCATGGGTTGGATTCCCTGGGGGAACTAAATTACCACCACTTGGCCAGTCTGGGTTTGGGCTCCGGTCCAAGTGGTTTACATGGTGGGCCGTAACAGATGATCGGTTCATCCCCTGGTATTAGTCGGAAGGTATTCCAAACTCGGGTCAGGTAGTGTGGTACGCTTTCGAAGTAGTACATTCTGTAACACTAAGTGCGTTCATTCCGGAACCGACCGGATCGGCCGATAGAGTTTATAAAAAAAAAAAAAAATAGACCATTTTTGAATATCTCCTATACTAATGACATGTACCTGGTTTATATTGTGCCATTTGATATCCTAATTACTTTAACATAATAACATTTATTGGTTATTTTGAATAGAAATATTCATATTTTTCTATTACTATATTTATATAATTAAGTACATATGATTTATGGTTTGTAAAGAACTCTGACTATTATTTTCTACTTGATCCAAATATCGAACAGATAAAAATGTTATAATAGGACAAACGAAAGGATGAATCCACAGATTCACGATTCCTCACGTAAAAACAATTTTATTATTCATAAAATCATTAAGTTATTTGCCTCTATCAAGTTCAAATTAACAGAGAGACTTTTCCTTTCGGCCAACAATAAATAAACAATCTTAAAACAACGGTATTTAAGGTAGTTTAATTAGGATAGTTCAGTAATGTTTTTTTTTAAACTGGTATTAGAAACCAGTGGCATGCCATTGTAAATATTAAAAAATAGTTAGAGTTAATTTATAATTGTACTTCAGTTTTAATAGATTAGATGTGAATTCATAATTTGTATGTTAACGAGGATGGCCAATAAAACTCAAATTCAAATTTGTATCCCAATATGAATTTGTTCCTTACTCTATTTTACGCGATGTTAACTCTGTTTTACGCGATGTTAGCTATATGTTTTTCTTTTGTCATTGACTTATGCATATTCATCATACTGACTCTCACTCTTTTGAACTAAATTGAAAGATTTTGATCCATGTGATCTATCATTTTTAGTTACTTTTTAAGCTATATCCGAAATGAAACAGAACACCGAAAACGCGTGGAGCCGATCAACGGGAAGAAAATAAGTCATCAATCTAGTTGTTCTTTAAGTTATTATTTTAAAAAAAAAAATTGTAACTGTTCTTTAAGTTATTATACATACGCATGTTGTTGTTCTAGAAGAGTTTTGTTTGTCTGTGTGATACGTCATACGTGCTAGGAGTCTTGATATGTTGTACATACTTAGAACCTGTTGTACATACTTAACAATAATAATAGGGGGACCAAAACACCGACATTTTTTTCATCAAGTCTTGCTCATAAACTGCTACTATAATCCAAAGCAGTGCAGACATTTTTTTCATCAAGTGTTGCTCATAAACTGCTATTATAATTTTAAAAAAATATTTTTAACGTCATCAGCAAAACACTAAACTCTAAATCTTAATCCCTAAACCATTCGAGTAAACCCTAAACCCTTGGATAAACCCTAAACCCTTGGATATATCTTAAACTTTAAATCAAAAACACTAAACACTAAAACACTCAAAGATTTAGAGTTTAGGGTTTAGTGTTTTTGATTTAGAGTTTAAGATTTATCGAAGGTTTTAAGTTTTACCCAAGGGTTTAAGGTTGACCTAAAGGTTTAGGATTTACCCAAAGATTTAGGGATTAGGATTTAGAGTTTAGTGTTTTGTTGACGACGCTAAAAAAAATTAATTTTTTTTTTTGCACCTACTATTATTTTTTATTTGTTTTTTATTTTTTTATTTTAAAAATATAATATAACTTGATAATATTTTATTTATTTTTTTTAAATATATTGAATGTAAAATAATGAAATCCTATTGGTTTGGGTTGAACGACAAATAATAACTCTTTTCAGTTTTGAAAAGCTTTATTATAGCAGGGACTTGTGGACCCATATTAAGATAACGCTATCATATATGCTGTTGTGTGTTATATGATAGTGTGTGTACAGGTTTGTTGGACAAACCGAATATTTGTTTGCAGGTCTGGAGTGGGCCGAATATTTGTTTGCAGGTCTCATCTTAACTAGTAACTAATTATGTTATTTTAATTGAACTTGTTATCTCTTTCAGAGAATCTGTATGTCTGTATGTAATATTAATGAAGTCTGTGTTATACTGTTATTGTTATAATAAGCTTTTCATACAATAGCAAATCTGAGTCTGTAAAGTACTATTAGTATTGTGAGTGATGAACAACAATTGTGAGATGTGAGGGCAAATACAATGGAGTGTCTCAATTCAATACGATCTAAACGTACATATATCCACGGACAGTATTCTCTGCGCCTTTACGCTCTTCCTCTCTCTCCTTCCAGGTTTTATATTTCTGATAGTCTGTTGGTAATTCATGCCAGCGGCATAAAAGGAAAGAGTTATGCTCCGTCCTGCACAGAACAAATCATATATATAATTTTTTTTTCAATCACGAGGCTAAGCAAAAGACAATAAACAACACAACAAAATTTGCTCTCGTTCTATCAGGAATGTCGATCACACAAACACAACAACTACATCATCAAAACCTAGCAAGGAGGAATAGAGAAGGCCAACACCAAAAAAGACAATAGAAACTACCTCTGGAATGATACTGTCAAGACCATTGATGAGTTCATGCATCAAACTGGCAGTTTCCCCAAAAAAACGTTCCCAGCAGAAGCAGCCTTAGAGGATTCACCAGCAACAATGGAAGAGAAAGTCGACATGAGATTCTGCTGCACTAGCCACTGAGGCTGTGGCGGCTCGCGATCAACAGTAAGATGTCCCTCTAAAAGATAACCCTGTGAGCTCTCGGTTGGTTGATTATCTACTTCTGTGAACTGCGCTTTGGCTTGAGCAATGCAGGATTTTAAGTGTTTCTTCTAGGGTCGCTCTGTTTTTGCATTTTTATCAATTTCTAAAAATTTATATGAAAATTAGGAGATGCCCAAGTTTTTTTATGCCTTCACTTGCATTATTTCTCTTCCTTTGATGTTGGGATGTTGTCGAACAATCTCCGCCCACCAATACTCAATCAGAACACAAGATGAAACAGACACGACCTTGCTTTCACATGAACAAGAACCTTGACTGAAAAACTCCACGGATTTACTGATTCGACCTTTAAGTGAGCCACATGGATCTAACAAAGTTGAATGTTCAAAACCTAACCCATATTTGATTTTTTTCAAGTCATAATATGGAGATCAAAGTAGATTATGCCTCATATTCTAAAACAAAACGAAAAAACAAGACTAGTTTCTCAAGTCCATAACAAACAAGCTCTTTTAGTTTTCACTTCACCCACCAATTTCTCAAGTCTTCCTGCGACCAACACGAGCCACAAAACCAGCTTTAATCTGCGCCACAGATCGTCCAGATCCACACTGCAAAAACCAAGTATACTTCTTCACATTTGCAAATAGAAAATACAGAAAGTTGAGCATATCTAAACATGATAAGTTGATCAGGCATAGAAGGCAACTATATCAACATCATTACCAATCACACATTAATGACTCATTGACTCTTCAATTACATGAGAGAAATACGGTTCACTACTGCATAAGTATGCCTCCTGGTGAGTTTATCCAAGAGAAGTTCTTTCGGTATATAATTTACAAGACTCCAGACTTCAACAATGTGGTCGTGTCTTACAGTACTATTAAAGAGAACTAATAAGCGACAGTTTTTTTTGGCTTGTGATAAGAATAAGGAGAAGACAATGACACATATAAGCTTTTTCATTTCCCCAAGAAGAGATTTGATTACTTAGTTGCGCAGAGAGCAAACAAAGACATGCATGTCAAGATAAGGACTAAATAAATAAAAAAACTGTACCTTTTCGCATCTGAGAAAGAAGAGACGATTCTCCTTTGAGAGAATTGTGTCCGGGCTCTTGCAACCAAGGCAAATGACGTACTCAGCTGCCAAAAAACACACAAGTAAGGAATCACATTACGAGCTCCAGATTGGTATTATTTGAATTACATGACTATAAAGAGAAAGTTACTTACTGACATAGCGCCGCAATATCCCTTCAAAATTCTTGGGTGCAAATCTCCCCTTGACAACCAACCTTTGCTGCCCATCAAGGGAACCACTAGTACCCAACTCAGCAAGCAGGAAATTCATCACATGATCCGGTTGACGATGCATCCTGAAGCCATGCAGTCATATAACTAGGTATTAGAACTTATAAATTAATCGAAGAAACTTGAAGAAGAAGATAAGAGAGGTTCGTTCATACGTCTTGCAAAGGTCCATGAAGTTGACAAACACAGTCTTCTTTGTTCCCTCACGAAGAACTTGAGGAGGCCTCATAACTGTACGACGCCTATCTCCAGCAAGCTCCGGATTGTTTTCACGGAGAATGTTGAAGACTCTACCAAGAAGCTGCACACAAAAATATCGACATAAAAACCAAGCAGTGGGAGATTCTTGAACAGTATATGTTTTTCATAATCAAAGAACTTTGTCAAAAAACAATGGTTTAATGAAAAAAAAAACATCTAAAGAGATACATGAATAAAAAACATCTAAAGAGATGCTCACCTCGTCATAAATGTAATCCCTATCACTTCCCTCCCAGGGGTAACGTTGCTGCTGCTGCAGATCTATCCCCTCTGCATCTTCCTCGTCATTGGCATGCTCTGCAATAAAATATCTGTAAGCGTCAGTCAAACAGGAAAAAAAACATTTTTGCCACTAGAAACAGTTAATAACAAGCAAAGAAAAAAAAACACCATCCAAATCTTCTGGATCATCGAGACTTTCTTCATTCAATGAGCTTGAAATTTCAACCTAATAATCATTAAAAGACAAACAATATGAGACAGAGATTCATCAAAACACCAGTAACTTAGAAGAAACAAATCGTCAATGAAACACCCACAGGCTTCTTCTTCTTTTTCTTCAATCCAACAAATGAACTCTCGAGGCCATCATTAGCTGCAGGAAAAATCAATTAGATTCTAGTGAAGAGAAAAAAAAAAAAAAAAAGTTTCCCAGCAGCAACATAGACTAATCAACATACCAGGCAATGAATCAGATTTCTCGGGCTGTGACTCTGTAGAATCCTCGATAGGATCTTGAATGACAACTTTCTTCTTCTTCTTCTTCTTGGTTGGATCAAAGGGTGCAAGCTAAGGATGATCAAAGAACCAGACAATTATCAAGCCAAAAAAAACCAAACTTGAAAGCCTGTTGAAAACTTTAAGATATGAAAAGGAACCAACTTACTTCTTGCTCGTCCTTCACTTCCTTCATCTCATTATTTTCATCAGCCATGATTTGTACTAACAAAAAGATGATTAAACACTCATAAACCAAAAACAATCTGCAACAGCGCTAACATATGTGTTCCAAATACGATTTCATTTGGGATTAGAAAATTAATTCGAAGAGGAATCAACGAACGAACACTCACCAACGATGTGAAAGCAAAGAGATTTGGTGTGATGGAAGAAGGTTGCTTGCGAGGAATCAAGCACACGCGGCGCAGACGAATGAAATCAGCAGACGATGTGGTAAGGCTTCTTTTCTGAATACGGTTGCTAGGTAAGACAAAGGTGACTCGGTCTTAGTCAGAGGCTTTCAAGGTTAGTATGTGTAGTGGAATCTCCCTCTTTCACCTAGAGTGTCTCCTTTTTTTTTTTTTTTTTGTCGAAGAGTGTCTCCTTTATTCTAAAATAATTGCTTTTTTGTTCTTTACCTACACACAACTTAATAGTTTATTATTACTAGATCTTATTGTATTTCGATATTATATTGTACTTTTGTTACATTTTATTTGCATTAAATAAATATAGCTTATATAATGTTATTTTTTTATAAAAACGAATTTAAAGATAATTTTGTTGATAAAAGTTAATTTAAATAAAATTTAAAATGAAGAACTTTTCAAAAGTACAAGTATATATTTGGGCAAATCTCCAAAATAGCACCTTTCTAACTTTATATCACAAAAATAGCACTCAAAAACTAAAATGACCAAAATAGCACCTTTCTAAGTTTATCCTTTGAAAATTTTAATTTTTTTTATTTTTCAAAATTTGAAATCTTATTCCCAAAACCTCATTTCTCAACTCTAAACCCTAAACCCTAAACTCTAAACCCTAAATCCTAAACCATAAACCCTAAACCCTAAACTCTAAACCCTAAACCCTAAAATCTAAACCCTAAACCCTAAACTCTAAACCCTAAACCCTAAATCCTAAACTCCACCCTTTAACTCTAAACCCTAAGTTTGTGACTTTTGATAAAACATTAAGTGCTATTTTTGTGACTTTTGACCTTGAGTGCTAGTTTAGGAACATAAACTTGATTTAGTGCTATTTTTGTCTTTTTCTCTATATATTTTGTTAGTTTTATAATAAATACGTTGATGTATAAAAAAATTATCCAAAGATATAATTTGAATAAATTTTAGGTTAAGAAAACTCTGTAGTAAGTTGTTTATTTTTGTCAACGTAGTAATTTGGTTATGATTATCATTTTTAATAAAATACTAGATCTCGGTTGCACGGGTTTTTGTTTTCATTTATTTTTATATAAATATTTTTTTTTCAATTCTAAATTGATATATATTATAACACATATGTGTCTATCAATTTTTAAAACAAAATAAGTTTACTATATATTTTTTCATTTAATAGATTGTTTCAAACTTTCACATGTATTTGTATCTTCTTATATATATATATATTTTTGGATTATTATTTCATTATTAAAATCGTAACTATATATATAAATATTAGTAAAATATTGGTTTATTTGCAATTCAAAGATATTGTAACATTTCACAAATTTAGATTTTTTTTAAAAAAATAAACTTTTCACTTCATAGATTTATATTATCGAGTAAATAATTATACATTTAGTTTTTGTTTAATTTTTAAAATAAACTATATAGTTTAAAATTTGTTTTCATTGGTTTAAAATAGTAAATATTAATCATTGTTAGATAATATGATTTTTGTTATTTAAAAAAAAATCTTTATAATTTTAAAGTTAACATCGACAAATATTTAGCATATAGAGGTATAGTATTACAACATTAAATTATATCTGTTTAATTTATACTATCTATAAATCCAATGAATCATCTATTGTTTAAATCCAATTATTGATAGCCCAATAAAAATTTCTGGTAGGCCGAAAATTTAAATGATAAGATTAGATATTAAATGTAACATGACTTTCTAGGAATAGGTTTATTAGGTATATTTTAAAAAAAAATCACACATGAATCAACGTTGTGGTTTCTGTTTTAATATATAAGGAGATAGTAAGTTTAAAAATCATTATAGCAACAAAAAAAATTTGACATATTATTACAAATTAGGGTAATACATTGTATTTTAACCAATTTAAAGGTTTCTCAAATCAATTAACTACCCGAGAACCTGTTGATAATGAAGGTACTTTATGACCAAAAACAAAAAAAAAAAGGGAATGAAGACACTTTATAAAACCCAAATTGTCCTTTTTTGTTTGGTTTATGGTTTATAACCGGCTAAGTAGCCCAAGAAAAAAAACCCTATAATGAAGGTACCTTCTTATACACACCAAATTATATACACACAATAACTGCTTCTTGATGATGAAGTTTTCCCTCTCGTAGGCGTCAAAGGCGACGTTAAGCGGATCTCCATGGCTGATGCTTTCTCCCAAAGTCGGTGGTTGTATGCTGTACAATCCGAAAGAACGCAAGATCGAAAGGAACCTGCTGTTTCCAGGGCCTCGAGTCCTGGCAAACTCGGGTAACTGGTGCTTGTTGTTAGATTCTGCATCCAATTTATTTATCGTAGACGTGTTTAGCAAGGAAACGATCCCTCTTCCGTCTCTAGAGTCCATTAGGTCAACTACTTGTTCTATCAAGCGCGTGGGTGATGTTGTGAGGGGCCTTTTGTGGGTAGACGAAGGGAGAAAAGATTACGTTGTGGTGTGGTTCTTCGACCGCGAATATAACCACGATTGCCTAAGCTTTTGCAAGAAAGGGAATACTCATTACACTGACATCCCTCTGTTTGACCGAGACGCTCACTGATATAGAGGTTTATCCGAGATGGTGCTACGGGGTTACACTCTTTACATCACAACTAGTCGTCGTTTTGTTCGAGTCCTAGATCTGTCTGGAGGACATGAGCAAGGTTCCTCCTCCTTCAAGGAGACTACCAGGCCATTCCCAATGCTTTCTTGTTATGAATCATGCGATTCTAGCATTGCGGTTACGACATCAGGAGAAGTTTTGTTGGTCGAGAGTGATCCATGGAATAGGACCTGGTTCCGCGTCTACAAGAAGAATCCTGATTTAAAAAACCCAGATTCCTCCTGCCACACGGTACTTGAGGTGGATTCTCTTGGTGGTGAGGCCCTGCTTCTTGACTTGGGTTTCACCGTGCCTGCTAACGATACCCTTGGCATCGAACCAGACTCCATCTATTTCACCCGCCACTACCGTCCCAGCCAATGGAGAGGTCGTGACCTTGACATCTGTGTGTACAATCTTGCGAGCAAATCCCTCAAACGCTTTTCTGATCTTGATGTCATCAATCTCATGGATGCTCGATGGTTTCTCCCTGGAAATTAACTCTTGATTTTTTTGGTCTTCTTTTTATTTATGCTTCTGAACAAAAAAATATGATGTTGATTTGCTTCCCTCTGTTGAATCATCAACACATATCTTACTGGACATTTAAAATTTCTTCTGTTAAAAGTATTAACATTGAAATGTAGTGAGTGGTGGAGAGCTCTGATGTTATTTATTTTCACTTTTGTTTCTTTTAGTACCAAGCTTGGAAAGTCATTTTACTTCAGTTTCAGAGAAACACAACGTTTATTCAAAGAGAATTGAGTAGATAACTAGTTTTGCTTTGCGCTTGAATCAAAGTTTCACAAAGTCCAATGCGCTCGTTATATTGGAAATTGTGAATTCTTTTATGGACGTCGTCCGCCTTAAAGTTTCAAATGGTGTAGTGGGAGAGAGATGGTTCATTGTAACGTGTATTCCTTCCTCACTAAATTCATCATTAATCTTTTATGTTTTTAAAATATATTATAGCAGAAAATCAGTATACAGTTTAGTATATATTTTTTTCTGGAAAAATAAATGGACTATATGGCAGATCCAACGGCTATACTTTACTATAAACCAAAACCCTTGTATATCCAGTAACGTAAAAACACAATATTTAGAATTTTGGTTCCTTTTACTTGGGTTTATTGTGCGTGTGTGGATCTGTATTAGGGTTTATCGCCTCCTTTTAGTTTAACGCAAAAAGTTAGCGTAAAACCTCACACTAAGCAAAAGCCTAGAGACCTTAATCGTCACTTTCGCTAGAGTCCATCTCCGATGGCGATGGAAACAAAAACACATCTCTTGGAGGTGTTGCAAACAGAGATTCTAGGGAGATTACCACTGAAAACCATCTCCAGATTCAAATCAGTCTGCAAGAAATGGAAATCAACAATCGAATCAACGTATTTCCGCCGTCTCTTTTTTATCTCTGAACCGAAACTCCTCCTCTTCATGTACGGACGAGACGAACTCATAGTTTTCCATGGGCACAAAACATGGGATGATCTTCCAAAATCTCCAGTTTCACTCATCCCACACTCTTTCAGACGCTATTATATCGGCGACTGCGACTATAGGGATTCTTCCGGTGGATTGGTTTTGATCACAGACGGATCTGATAAAGCTTCCTGCTACGTGGGGAGTCCAGTTACACAGCAATGGGTTAAAATCCCTCCACCTCCTTCCTCTGATCCTAAAGGTGACTCTACGGTGTTTGGTTTAGTGACTCGTTTGGACGAGGACGGTGTCGTTTTGAGCTTTAAAGTGATTAGGATAGCTTCTTACCAAGCAACCAATGATTATCTCTCGAGTGACTTGGGTGTGTTACTGTATTCCTCCGAGACAGGGGTTTGGACTTCCAAAGTAATTCACAGTCCTCATCAAATCGGCGACATGTCTAATATCAACCTCAACGGTACGTTTTACTTTGGTTGTCTCAGTGTGCCTGGAATACTCTTAGCTCATGATTTCTATTCTGAATCCGATCAATTCCGGGTCGTTCAGTTACCGGACTATCCGGATCACAACAAGGACTACAAACGAACCTTGACTACATCAGGAGGCTTTGTCATGTATGCCAGAACGTTAGCAAAAAAGGAAGAAACTGTTTTGAAGATCTGGAGGTTGATGAACAATGATGACTACTCTTGGCAACTTTTGTGGGAAGTCGGCTTTCCAATTACCGGTAACTATGCACCAATGGCAATGCATCCATTTGATGTCGCTACTGTCTATCTATGGAGTCAACGGGATCATCATTTGGTATCATGTAACCTGCTGAAAGGAAACTACACAATCCTAGGGGATGCAGCTAATGATGGTCATCAAGATTGTTTTATTGACAAGTCTGTTTGTAAGCAGAGTGTGGATGAGTTATGGCGATCATCATCAGATTTAGACGAAGACTTGAACTTTCAAGTTTGTATCTGGTTGTTCCAGTTCGTGATCCCACGGTGGATGGAATCGGTGCCTCGTCCTCCCCAAGCTGAGATGATTGATACGACTTCACTACTTTCTTACGCTGCAGCAACACATGGGAGAATGATGAAGGATATTGAAGAAGAGGAGTACTTTTGGAATGAGGTCGAGCATGGTCGGATCTGAGATTTTTGTAGCTCTGGAGTGATATCAGTATGGTTTTTTTATTTGATGTCTTTTGTTACTGTTTTATAACGTTTCGAACTATGCTTTGTTTTCAGAGCGGTCTCTGTTTTTCGGTAATAAAGTAATACATACCAGTGGTAAAATCAAAACAAAAATATGTTACACCCACCAGAAACCAGCTGAATTGGATCTTAACCAATGGCATTGTTCTATGAAATGCTTTGACGCCTGAGCATCTAATCGTTTGTTTAACCCCTCTTCAATATGAGGAAACAATTCTTAGGAGCCAAACTTGGCGTGCAAAGTATTTAATCCATTAACATAAGTCATATTCATTGGAAAGAAATACCAAGTGACCGAAAGCTCACCAAGAAGCTACTTGGTAAGGCGATCCCCAAGAGTGTTGTGACCAAAGACACAAAAACCGCGAGTTGTATTAGCAACAAGGTAGTGGCCCTCAACGTCCATTCGGTGGGACAAGTGAAAATGGAAGAGAAAGAGTTGTTGCGTGAAGGAAAGACTCGCGATTAAGTTGATGAGTTCCCTATGAGCGAGCCATTGGTTTTGTTTTGTCGAGGATGATGGCAAAAGTTGCATAGGTTATGAAGGTAAGGGAGATGCAAGAGTGTTAAAAGATATGGAGTTTGAGTTCCATAGAAATGAAAAGCGAGGAGCCTATTAATGATCAAGAGAGGCTCTAAATATCTTGGTTTTGAAAGAGGAAACCATGCACACTTCGGATCAGCGGGGCCTTTAAAACCATGTATGATTTTGGATGCAGAGAAATTAGTTTATGATAAGGTTTTTGGATAATTTTTCTCTACTTGTTCAAGCAATCCATATAAAACCATAGCAGCATATCCAAGTAAGTTTTAGAGCACAGAGCATTTTTCATATTTCAATTCAACCTACCTTCCCTCTGTTGAATCATCAACTCATATCTTACGGGACATTTTAAATTTCTTCTATTAAAAGTATTAACATTTTGTTTACATTAAAACGTAGTGAGTGGTGGAGAGCTCTGATGTTATTTATTTTCACTTTTGTTTCTTTGAATACCAAGCTTCAAAACTCATTTTACGTCAATTTCAGAGAAACACACCATTTATTCAAAGAGAATGACCAGTTTTGCTTTGCGCTTGAATCAAAGTTTCACAGAGTCCAATGAGCTCATATTGGCAACTGTGAATTCTTTTATGGACGTTGTCCCCCTTAAGCATCAAATGGTGTAGCCGGAGAAGGGCGTTTTGTTCTTCCCGTACTAAAATTACTATTGATTTCTTTTTATTTTTAAAATAGAATTAAGCAGAAAATTTGTATATAGTTCAATATTTTGTCTTTCTCTGAAAAAATAGATGGACTACATACATATACGTTTATATAATGTGATTTAAATAAATAAATATATATATATATATATATATATATATATATATAAAGATACAATTTTGTCGATAAGAGTTAATTTAAATAAATTTTTTAATGAAGAACATTTTAAAAATAAAAGTATAGATTTTGTTACTTTATAATAAAATATGTTAATTTTCAAAACAATTTTATTCAAAGATCTAATTTGAATAAATTTTAGGTTAAGAAAACTCTGTTGTAAATTGCTTTTTTTTTTGTCAACTCATTAAGTTGGTTTTGACCAAAATGCATAAATAAAGTTTTAAGATAATTAAATCATCATAAATATTTTGACATTAGTGGTAATACATATTGTTTAGATATTTTAACTTAGTTATAGATTTTTCAAATTAGTGAAGCTTCGTGAGTCCAGTGGTTTGATTAAAACTCTATTAGTGCTCATAATAACATAATTATTGAGAGTTAATTTTTTGATTTAAAATTAATTAATTACCCGATCCATTGACCCAAAGAAAAAACCGGATCCATCTTATAGTGTTGTGATCGATGGTGATGGCCTGTGCTCTCTTTCCCTCCTAATTCGTTTAGGGTTCCTCAAATCTCCTTTTCACCTCCTTACTTCCTCTTCGCTCCTATCTTCTTCCTCTCTATGTTTGAGAATCACCGCCTCCACGAGAATTGCAGAAAACTGAAAACCCCCATTAATGGGTTTCTCCTTCCCACCTAGATTCTAAGCTTCAATTCGCTAATTCTGCTTTAATTTTTGGGAATTTTAGCTGGTCCGGTGCATAGTGCGTTGAAGCCTGCTCAAGCGTTGGCAATGCCGGATGAGATGGTGATACAATTCTCCTCCAATTCTTCCAATCAGTCCGATCACTCTCTCCCCGACAAACTCGCTAAGCTCGAGGCCCGCTTGACCGGCAAAACCGCCTCCTCCGCCAAGCAGCAGCAGCAGCTCTCCGTCTGGTCATCTGCTTCCACCGCCGCGGCGGGATCGTCTGAAGCCTCTATCAGTGATTCCGACGACGAGGTAGCTTCTCACATCTTTGTCAATATTAAAATTGATTTAAAAGATTTTATGTCTATACTGTGCTTCAGAGCTCTTGACAGTATTCTCCGGTTGTTACCGTCTCTCAGAACACAGGAGACTTCCTCATCCGAGCCAATACCAAAAAGCGCCAGAAAGTTGAACACTTTAACAACACCACCACCTCCACTGTTGCTGAGGTAACTAGTTGATCGGTTAGTAGATTTTGTGGTGTGTGTGTGTTGTCTCCTGCTGTTTGCTTCTAATGAAGGATTCTGTTGAACTGAAGCCCCAAGAGGCGGCATACGATGCAAGAAAAAACGAGGCTGAGACAAAGACAGGCCTTGATGTTAGTAAGAAGAAACAAGGTCGAGCTCGGGCTTCGTCAACAGGCAGAGGGCGTGGTTCTAAAGCTAATAATGACGTCACGAAATCTCAGTCTTTCGCTGCACCTGTATCAGCTCAACTGAATGTCTCTGATCACAAGGTTTTAATGTTGCTTACTTCATATCATCTTACCTGCAACACTTCTTCTTATCATCGAGGATTTTTATATGTTGTTATACTTAGTTTCATTGACAAAACGGTGGATATGAGTCATGAGTTTTGTGTTCTAATCTGAAGTATAACCTTCTGTGGCCTATAAAGGAAAATGGAGAATCTTTATCTTGATTTGCATTGATCTTGTCAACCAGAGACAGTCTATTGATATAATTCTGCATTTTTATTCTTCAGGATTTGGGGCCTGATGGACAGCTCAGGAATGGTGAAGGCTCTCGCCATGATGTAAGTTTCTCCTATTGCCTAAGAGAATATGTCATAGTCTCGTTATCTACATCTTATAAGGTTGTTAGAATAATTGAACATGATTGTTATATATGATTATCCTCAACAATGTAAACATACCATTATATCTTTCTTTACTGAGTTTGTTTATAAATCAGGACGATGTGTCATCTTTACGTGCAAAAATCACTGTGCTGGAGGAGGAATTGTGTAAATCTCGACAAGATTCTTCTGAGGACCAGAATCTAATACGGAAGCTTGAGAATGTATTGTGCGAACGCCTTTTAGATTTAGCTGATTCTGGTTATGCTGTTACCATTTTTGCCTATAGTCCCTGTTAATCTTAATCATGATATATGCAGGAGTTAAAAGATCTAAAAGATCAGGAACAACAAGTGAAGCAAAAGGTGGGCAACCTTTTCTGTTTCCGTGACCAAATAGGTTATAAGAGGTCCTATTATCTTTTTTTTTTTAAATGTCCTACCTAGTATGGCAGAGTTCCTTAGTGTTGTCAAGGATTCTGAGAGAATCTTAGATTAAATAAATATTATTATCCGTAAGAAGTATGGCAGTTCTATCCTGAAAAAAAGGAAAAACATTGATGATAGTCTCCTGATTTGCTTAGAATACTCGCTAAATTTATTGCTGCCGTTGCTGCTAGAGAATTGAAATATCTATGAATGGTTGGATCTTGCCATTGTGTATGTCACATCTGTACTCCATGTGCAGGGCTCTTTTCATAGAGCATGTATTAGTATTTCTCTAAGTAATTTAAGAGAAAATCTATTGCGGAACCGATGTGTAGTGGCTAACATTTTGGCCTTCTAGTGACTCATAGTTGGTGGTTTTTAAAACCTATAGAGTCATGTCAGCTTGGTGTCTAAACTGGTAGAAATTTTGCACATCCTCTAGGAATATTCTTGGTGAAGAAACTGTCAATTTCTCTCTCTCTATTTCTCTGTAATTTTCATATTAGCTTGTACATTCTAATTCAAAACACGAGGACAACCTTTCTTTTTCTTGATGCAGACAACTAAAGTAATATCTGACCTTCTAATATCTGTTTCCAAAAGTGAGAGACAAGAAGCAAGGACAAAAGTCAAACATGATTCTTTGCGATTAGGCAGCGTTGGTGTACTCAGGTCTGCATAATTTATTTCATATTTGGTCTTAGTATATATTTCTTCAAATTTGTGATCTTTACATCAGTATGAGAATCATTTATACATTTCGAATGGAGTGAGTTAGTCTCACGTTTCTCCATAACCTGTAGCTTCAAGCTTTTTTTGCTAGGTTGCGAGATTATTATCTTGTGTTTCATTCAAAAAAAAAAAAGATTATTATCTTGTATTTGTGATTTAAAGTTCAATCTATCAGCTGTGACTGTTTTAGTCATTTCAGGACGGGAACCATCATAGCTGAGACATGGGAGGACGGACAAATGTTGAAAGATCTGAATGCTCAACTTGTAAGTTAAGCTGTCTAGAGACTAGAGAGACAAATTTATCAAACAATATAAGTAATCCTGCAGTGTTTTTTTTTTTGATTTTTCTATATAAATTTGCTACGAGCAGAAACAATTGCTGGAAACCAAGGAGGTTATTGAGAGACAAAGAAAACTCCTAAAGAAACGACAGAATGGTGGTATGTTTGTCTCCCTATCCTTCTGAATTTTTCAGTCGATCTGTGATCTCATGTAATGTATGTTGTCTTTTCTTTTCCTAGTGCAAATTGTAATTATGTTAAGCACCCTTGGCTTTTCCATTTGGCTGTAGATAAGAGTGACGGGACTGATTCAGAATCAGGAGCACAAGAGGAAGATATCATCCCCGATGAGATTTACAAGTCTCGCCTTGCTAGTATCAAGCGGGTATGCTCCTCCTTATGCATCATCTCAATTTCTTACTTTTTCTATTTTTGTTTCTTGAAATACATCTATTGATTTAACTGTTCAGGAGGAGGAAGTAGTTATGCGTGAGAGAGAGAGGTATGAACTGGAAAAGGGTCAGCTTATAAAGGAGATGAAGCGCATACGAGATGAAGATGGTTCTCAGTTCAACCATTTCCCAGTTTTGAATTGCCGATATGCGCTTCTGAATCTTCTTGGTAAAGGCGGATTTAGTGAAGTCTATAAGGTCAGAACATTGATTGATACCATTGTTTTTACGTGTGAGAGATATTTGCAGTAGTTTGATGATGTTAGGGATTTTGAGCAGGCATATGATTTGGTGAATCATAGATATGTTGCGTGCAAGCTTCATGGTTTAAACGCTCAGTGGAGTGAAGAAAAAAAGCAAAGTTACATCCGACATGCCATGAGAGAATATGATATCCATAAAGATCTTGTGCATCACCACATTGTCCGGCTTTGGGATATATTTAGAATTGACCTGGATACATTCTGCACTGTTCTGGAATATTGTAGTGGTAAACCAAACATTCTCTCTTGGTAGATTAATGAAAGATTTGTCTATGGCTTCAGTTCTCATTGGTCTGTTTTGAATTTTTAATGCAGGAAAAGACCTTGATGCGGTTCTGAAGGCAACATCTAATCTTCCTGAGAAAGAAGCAAAGATTGTCATTGTACAAATAGTTCGAGGCCTTGTGTATCTGAACAAAAGATCACAGAAGATAATTCACTATGATTTGAAGCCAGGGAATGTTCTATTTGATGAGTTTGGAGTCGCAAAAGTGACTGATTTTGGTCTTAGCAAGATTGTGGAAGACAATGCTGGTTCCCAAGGAATGGAGCTTACATCACAGGGAGCTGGAACCTACTGGTTAGCAATCTAGTTTTAGTATATTCTCGATATGATTTTTCTTACTCTCTTCTACTTCCTGACGCCATATTTATAGCTAAAGAGGTTGGAAAATCATGAATTTCAGGTACTTGCCCCCAGAATGTTTTGAGCTTAGCAAAACTCCTATGATCTCATCAAAGGTTAGCGAATGGTTCAATGGTGTCTTTATCAGAACGTGTTAGGAGTATTGTGGTCCTAAATTATGCTCAATGTTCAGGTTGATGTATGGTCGGTTGGTGTTCTGTTTTACCAAATGCTATTTAAAAAGCGACCCTTTGGACATGACCTAAGCCAAGAACGGATACTACGAGAAGACACAATCATTAAAGCCAAAAAAGTTGAGTTCCCAGCAAAACCTGCCATCTCAAATGAAGCAAAGGTAGTTAAGCTGTGCCGTAGAACAACCAAATGGTCATAAATATTTCTCCATGGTCACTCACTGTTGCATTTTTCTGCAGGATTTGATTCGACGATGTCTAACATACAGCCAAGCAGATAGGCCTGATGTTCTAACACTGGCACAGGATCCATATCTTTCCTACACTAAGAAATGAAAATGTGTAGTCGTCACAAACAAACCAGAGATACTCAATGTCCTAGATTGTTTTCTTTTTGTATAGATTTTTTTTTTTTTTTTTCCGCCAAGGATATTTTTTATTAAAAAGAAGGGTACTAAGCCCAAACACATATTACAAAGCATAAGCCCACAACAGCAGGGCAAAGATCGACCAAACCTAATCGGGCCTACAGCCCAACCAAACCAAGCAACACCTAGACGGGCCGGACGTCTCTCTTTTGGCCCACGCGTGAAGGAGCGGGGACACGTGTTAGAATTTTACATCAGCGCTACACGCGTCTCCTTTGCTCGACTTGACCCGTCACCGCTTCGAGAAGCCGCCGGAACCAGCCACCGAAACCCTCGTTACGCCGGAGCTCAAACCCGCAGAGCCTCCACCGAAACCACTTTCCTTCAACTTTCTGACCTCTCTGCGGAGAGCTTCATCGACCTCATCAAGATCTCATCCGCCTTAAGAGAGTCGCAAGCCACAAACCTCATAAACCCGATCCAACAACAAGACCACCTTTTAGAACCGCTAGAGCCGGCGACGCAAGACTGTGTGAGCCTTCACCCCCCGGAGACAAGACCGGCGCGGCGATGCTGAATAAGCCAACCACCACCCGGGAACAAGAACCGGCAACGACAGAGCTTTAATAGCCTCTACCTCCCGGCTAAGAACTATTACCATGCAAGACGACTACGCCATACTATCCCCTCCACACGACCGCGCTTTAACTCCAGTAACCCAGCCACCGTTGAAGGCGATTCACTCCTCGAGTAAACGCCTCCGGAAGTGGATTACACCAGAGGTCAAGCAAAGCAGATCGGGGAGAAGACAAGGGAGAGACACAAAAACAGATAACTTTAACGGAGAAACAAGAAACAAAGGTCTCCGGCGACGGCACGCGCGCAGACGCGCCGGCCGTTCACCGGAGACCAAAACGAGATCTACTTTCTCTCTCTTCTCTCTCTTCTCTTTTTCTTTTTGTATAGATTTTGTGTTTTCTTTTTTGAGTAAAGTTTTTGTTTGTTTATTTAAATCTTTTTTATCTCCCCGGAACCTTGAACCATATTAATTTCCAGTGAATTTGATTAGGTTGTTTTCTATAATTACGTAACTATATCTTGCTCCGTGCATCCGAATAAGTTATTTTTCATATAGAAAAAAATATTGATGTTTATATAAAAATTTATGATTAAGCTGTAAATGTTTTGGTGTTATTCTCTAATTCTATATTAGATGTTTCAACACAGCATTTGACAATTTTTTTTTTAAATGTCTAAATATTAAGATAACTGTACTGGGAGGTGCATGTGTGATAATATATTATTATGTAGCTTTAGTTGAAGGCATATATATATATAGTTTCATTTTAGGTTTTAGTAATATATGGTGCTATCGAAATAAAGTATAATTTATTATATTTTTTTTTAGGATTTTCTTTTAGATGATGCCCTAAATAAAAAATACATATGAGATAAATCATGACTTTTATTATAATAGTCTAGGGTCGGCCCGCCCTACGGGCGGGATGTGTTACATTTATATTTTCCATTACGGATATATGATTGTTAATATGCAAATCCAATGGTAGAGTCTCCGGTTCCAGTCGTAAGCAAAATGGATTCAACAGCTTTACAGACGAATTCTTCAGAATCAATAACTCAATATCATTAAAGGGAATCAGAATCAACAACTTAATTTAGTGCTACTTTTGGAGAGAATGCTTAGTCTTTTACATATCCATGATTCATACACATTAGCTATTTTACATGGACAAAGACTGGTGATTAGAGATAAGAACATTACAAAAAACGTTTAAAGAAAATCATAATGCCTCTCCTTGTCTTTAATGGTGATGTCAAAAATATTAGGAAAGTTTGTCCCAAACAATGCGGTTACAGCTTATAAATTAAAACCAATTGTCGAAAGGACATGGAGAACCTGCAAACGGGCCAATTAAAATGGTTAAGATCTCATATCGTTAACAGGTTTGAGATCATATAGAAAAATCGTTTAACCTTTTTCTGCTAAATTATTTTCAATTTCTACACAAATTTGTAAATATTTAGTTTATTTTCAATAAAAAAAATGACTTTGTTTCTGGTGGTCTATCCACGCTAGCGGACATTATTTCATTGTTATTTGAAGAATTTGATGTTTTGCAGTGAGTATGCAAGATTGCGAAGTTGATTTATGGCATATAAAATTAGCCAGCTTAATATGCATACTTAGAGAAGTTCTTTAGTTGAGATAAGAAATTCATAAATAATTCATTTGCTGTTGGTTATTATACAGAAGAACTGGCTACAGCTCCATGTGGTTATCATTTATAAAAGAATACATAGAATTCATGATGATGAGACAGAAGGAAAAACACCAGAATCAATCATATATCAAGAAATAATGAACACTTCAGTCATCATTGAGCTTCTTCGCCAAGATCTCAACTGAAAGGATAGCAATTGACCTCAAAAGCTTCACCTATTTTAAGAAATTTACTTTTTAATTTTTCACCAAAATAGAAGATAATAAAATACATGTATCTTCGTCAGGAGTATTATTTTAGATCACAATCTAAACTTTAGTATAAATATATATTTTTCTTCAAATCATTCCATGTAGAAATATTCTTGGCTAGGTAGATCAACAAAACAAAATAAAACAATAGAGGCAGAACCAACGTCAAATATAAACATATGCAGATGAGAACGTATAAACTACATATAGAATTTAGACTCTAACTTGCAAGCGTCTATGGCGAAGAAATTTATATACATTAAGAACGCAGTCAAACTCCTGCAATAGAAAAAAAACTGCACTTTTAATGTCTAAGAAACTAAGAGTAGAAAATAAGAAGTTAACCTTCTCCCCATAGTTGGGAACAACAACAAACTCCTCAATGACAAACTATAGTGTTAAGATATCTCCCTAGTTGCGCAAAATTTGATCCTCTTGAACACCATAGACTTTTTGTGAGGCTCCAGCCCAGTGAGGAAGCTTTATTTGCTTTGTTGGATCAATAGACTTCTCATGTTAAGAAGGACAGCTTGTAAGGCTATTTGCAGAAAACACAACTTAAAAGGTAAAACAGTCGCAAATCTCGTACTTCCTCCAGAAAGAGCCTCGAGAGCGTCTTCACCCACTTGTTATGATTCTATCTACCTCTGTTGAGTGGTAACACTTTTATAGGCTGAAGCAAAAATATCACCAGCCTAGAAAACTCACAACAGACACATGAATGCATGAGATACATATCCAATGCTTTAAGATAACAGTTTAAATATGTAATTAGCATAATGAAAGTCATGTATAGTCAAGTCACTTAAATTGTATTGACCAAAGATCATCTATAATACTATATTTTACATAACCACTATTCACAAAGCTGTCAAATTAGTTATGAACCAAATGAGGACTCTCTCATATTACCTAGTCAAGAAGGAGCTTGTACTCCAAAAGGTACATTGTAAGAGCGCTGTTTCTGGAGCACGATCATTGGAGTTGATAAGATTTATAAGATACTGCTCAAGTACGACTTTGGATCTTCTTGTTAAGGGAGTCAACGAAAATGGGTACATAAACTACAAAAAAGGATATAAAGATTTAACCTTTTTGGATTTCTAGAGTTGTCGAACCCGAAGCAAACGCAGGAGGAGCGATCTCCACCATGTCGAAATCCATTGACGACGTTCCTCAAGATTGATTCTTTATGCCTCACAAAACAAAACAGATGCAAAAGTGATTCAAAGAGCCGATATAACAATTGCATATGTAAAAGTTCAACTCGAACCGTTTCATAGATTTGGAAGAAGCTCAGACGTTTCCAAGCGCCGCAGAAAGAAGGAGAGAGACGACCTATGTTTCTTTGCTTCATTAGATTTAGGGCTATCGAGGTCGGGCCGACGGAACGCATACATAATCAGAAAGTAGTAGCCCAAAACACTATAGATATTCTCCTAACGATAAAAGCCCAACAAATTCACAGATTAAATGAAGTGCTACGTTTAATACAGCCGGGACACGTGTCGGCCTGTCAGGCATCGACTTTTCACGTGGCAAAGCAGGAGTGAGGCGAACATATTTTTATATATATAGATAACTAGATTTATAACTATCTAATTTTGAAAATGTAACAGTTATTTATAGTATATTGTTTACACTTTGATCTTATAACATATTTTCTACAACATTATTATTCTTCAAAGTTATTAATATAAATTACTTATGATTTTATACATTATTCAATTTGTTATTAGTTGTCAATCCAAAATATTAAAATTTAAAAATAAATAATAGTACTAATTAGTTATTAATTTATAAAATCTTATAATTTATGTAAATGAAAAATATCCTTTTGCGATTTCTAAATATTTTGTGGGAAACAATTAAGTTTATTACGATAAGAATAGTTGTATATGAAGATATATTCTACTAAATTTTGAATTAAAAAAAATATACAATAAAGTGAATATCTTCATATAGAGTATTTTCAGTTTCTTTTGGAGTAAGATATTCTGTAAGTTATTTGTGAAAAATTATTGTTGAATATCTAAAATAGTTCAAAATTCACAGATTCACTTATTTGCCTTGACAAATCTTCTCAAATGTTTGTTGAGTATTTTTCAGAATATTAAATTAATGATTTGTAGTTATTATACTTAAAATGAAATGTTCAAATATACAATTTTATTTCAAATTTTTTATAAGTTTCTACGATTATAAATGGCAATTTGACAGTAAAAATGGGATCGATTATTCGCTGCTTGAATTGTGATATTACGTGTATACGCACACCAATTAACCTAATGTGCACACTACCACAATCGAATGGTATGTCGATGTAGCACTTTAGGATCGAATCCACAGAGACCAACTATTACACTTTATCTTTATGGGATCAATATCAAGCTAAAACAATATGGGGGTTTAAAGATTTGAGGGTTTCGTGAGAAACAAGTAACAAGATTAATTAAAGTATTCAGATAACTAAAATGCTAGCCTAGGGTGGTTTGATCGGGTGTTAAGCAAGTGTGAGCCAAACAATTATTCAAGTTTAATTAAGAGCAAGTCTAGAACTCGGATCACTCAAGTAGAACAGTCCACTGTCGTGGTACTGCTCCCTATGCTTATCGATCTTGATACCTAAACTCTCGTTTGGATCAAGATGCGACAGCAAGCAATAGAGATCAAGTCCGATATGTTCACAAAACACCCTAACATCTACTTTCGCTGGTTAGGGATGCAATGCTCATTCAAGTTATGTCTAGCAACCTATAACACTTTTGATGAATAGATTAAACCTAGAATCAGGCACTAAGTGGTTAACTTGATGCAAGCCTTAAGAACAACAGTGAATGAAGACAATCGATTTATAACTTATTTATGTCTAGCTCACGGATCTAACACCCTAACACCCTAGACTAAGCAAGCTGACTACTCAGCCATAGCTACAGAGAACACAGAGATAATAGATGAAGAAAACATGCTGAATCAATAAAATAAAAGAGATAGGGTTCAGGATTCTTCTCAAGAGTGTAGAGATCCTTCTCCCTTTACAATAAGCAAATCCAACAATGGAGTTTTCGGGTCTGGTTCCTCTCTGTAAACTAGCGTAGAATGATAAAGAGAAATAGAAAATATGATATATCAAAGCCACAGGCGGCTGGGAGAGAAAATATGGATAATTAGGGCAAATCCCGTAATGATTGTAGTTTCCTTAAAAATCTCTGCCGCTGGAACACTCACTCGGAACAGTCACTCGGGTTGCTCCGCTATCTGACTGTTCTGCGTAAAACCCACCAAATTGCATTGTTTTCTGCCTTTTTTGTTCCAGCTGGTCCATCTCCCATCCAATGCAACTCCAGACCTGTAATGACTCCAAAAGGACTAGAAAGACTCGATAAAGACTTGAAAACCAATTTAAAAGCATATATACAAGATGTATAAAACACCATATATCAATTCCCCCAGACTTAGATCCTTGTTTGTCCTCAAACAATGTCAAGTATCAAGAACAGGGAGAAAAGTTTGAAAGTGTGGGAACTCTCCTATTCTCAGCAACCATACTTTAACCACGAATCTCTGAACCATACAAGCAGTAAAACTAGGACAACACACCCTTACCGGAACCCCACTGACTGCTGTTCAAAAATCGGCTCCATACTCTTCATCTCAAACCTGAAAAAGCAACACTATCGAGAGAGAACTCCCTACATTCATTTAAGAGTAGCGTGAGCTTCTCATCACAGGCATCATTCAGGGTAGACGGTCTAGGTGTGGAACAGGCTATTTAATGGTGGAGTTAAAAGTGTTTAGGGGCTACCATTTCATTGAAGAGGATGCAGGATATCACACAAAATGACAAGAGAGGATAGATCCATTGATGTCCACAGCCTCTACTCGTTTTTGCTCTATCTGGTGCGATTGTTCTGATGACGGAACATGGAACTGATTGTTTTGCGTTCCACTTTCCTTTTGGTACCCACTCCTTTGCTCGATCTTTCCAGTGGCTCATATTTCTTTGATCTCATCCCCTTCTCCATTACCTTATTTTTTTTTTTTTTTTTTTTTTTTTTTTTTTGAAGACTGATATGGTGATGTGACAAAGAAGGAGGTCATACATGATGGTTCTGAGTGCCACTGGTGGTTCTGATTTCGCAACCATTCTGGTTCTCCACCCCTGCTCTTGCGCAGTTCATTGGTTATGAAGCGGTTGCTCCCTTAATCTGCTTGTTCTCCTTTCTGCCATAATTTCTGGAGCAGTAACGAGTAGGAGGCTTCGTAAATCCTTTTCTTTCCGACATTTTTGCACATATCTGCACATATGACACTGAAAAACAAATGCATGAAGGTGGAATAAAGGCTAAGGTGCAGGGTGGGAACTAGCTAAAGATGAGCTAGCCACTCATGATCAGCAAGATGGATAAAAAGGATAAGAAGTCCTGAGTGTGTCTCGTTTCCTTGATCTAATGCCCATAACAAGAAGAATTTCAGTTAAGATTAGGTTCAAGTAAGGTGGAGTTAAGTCTACCCAGTGTAACCTGATCGGCTGAGAACTTCTGGAGAATCAAGTGAGATATGTCAGGGTGTTCCAGGTCCACATGTGTGTTTTTCGCCACTGCTAAGGTCACTGAATAAGATAACAAAAGCACAAGGTGGCCAGTGATCAACACAGAATAAGGTCCTAATTCCCACAAAGTTTTGACTGACTCAATAAAGACTGATTCAAATTGACCCAAAAGAAAGAAACGAGTTAGTAAACAACGAAAACCCTCCCCCAGACTTATTTCACAACGTCCCTGGTGTGAAAATAAATCAGAGAGAAGGAGAAAACAAGAATAAATATATATATATATATATTTTTTTGGGTTGAGATACTTACCTGAGTGGAGCAGGCGCTCTATGAAAATTCTGGGTGTTCTATCGTCAGATGATAGCCTGGAACAACCGCTCTTTTCTGGGGGTAGGTTGTTCTGTTTCTACAACCCAGAATTTTTGAAGTATCTCGGATTTTTTTTTTGCTTTTTGACCTGAGACTCAATAAACTAAAACGAAAATAAGTAAACAAAAACAAAACCAAGTTATATTTACACGTAACAGTGGGTTGCCTCCCACTAAGCGCTTGGTTTAAGTCTCTAGCTTGACTTGGTGACTGGGATCAGTCGGGTTGAGCAGGAGGACTTGTTCCAAAACAAGCTCCACAATCAGACATGTTCAACTTCAAAACTCTGCTCAGCAACCCTTTCACAGCAGCTTCTCCTTTCTCTTTCAGCTCATGTGTGAGCATTACTCTGACTTTAGAGAAAGGTTTAAAGGTACCCTTGCACTTTACCTCATACTCAATGGATTTCTCATCACACAAGCGAGGTATCAAAGTCATCATAGGATCACCCTTGACCCTTTTCTTCTGAACTTTCTGTTTCACCCTTGAATTCTCTCTGAATTTAGTAGGATCAGTGTTAGGATCTTCATCAGATAACAGCCTGCTCTCACCCTTATCACCATGCTCCTTCTCTGGAAAAACCTTCAGCTTTTCTACATCAAACACTGAGATGCGAGAGGCGTGTGATGAGGAAGATCTGGTGGGTACAGCCTTGTAGAAAACTTTCTTGCTGATGTTGGAGAAGCAGACTCTCTTGTTGGGCATATCGATGGTTGCTCCAACAGTAGCCATGAATGTCCTTCCAAATATCAAAGGCATCTCATGATCCTTGTTCATCTCAACAACTTGAAACTCAGCAGGAACAATGCATTCCCTTACTTGAACATGAAGGCTGCAGATGGTTCCATATGGGACTGCTCTAGAAGAGTTTGCAAAGGTCAGGGTCAGCTGAGAGCGCTCAACATCAGCAATACCCAAATCGTCTACAATAGCCTTTGAGACGAGATTCACACAAGAACCAGAGTCACAAAGAGCATCCTTGATGGTTGTTCCTGCGATGGAACATGGGAAAACAAACTTTCCAGGATCATCAACCTTAGGCAATACCTTCAGTGCTGGTGTAGACAGAGCTTTGGCATAGAGGACCTTGATCTCCTCTTGAGTCTCTCTACAGTTTCTAAAAAACTTGAGCAATGGACGAATCTGCAGAGCATCTTCAAATGCAAGTTCTTTAGGAAGCCTTCTCACCATCTTGTTAAAACCTATCAGCTGCTCTTCACTAATGGGATCCATCAGATGTCTAGGTGGAATTGGATAGGGAACCTTGGGAACATAGACTCGAGATGGTGGAGTCTCAGCAGGTTCGCTAGGAGCAGTCACTCCAGAGCTAGCAGACTGCTCTGCTCTCTCTTCTGCGCCTGGAGCAGTCTCAGCGAACGGCTGCTCTATTGCATTACAGTGCTCAGTCCTAGGATTTTATCTGTTCTTTCAGGGAGCGTCTCTTGTTGCCTCTTGACACTCTCAACTGTTTGAGCAAGCTGAACATCGATCTTTCTTATATGGATCGCAAGATTGTCATACTTGTTATTCAGCTCAGTGAACATGTTGCCCATCTTGGTGTCTATTTCCGTGGTTACGTGATTCAACGCCTTGGCTTGAACCTGCTGACCCTGCAACAGCTGTTGCATCATCATACCCAGACCCTTCAGCTCATCTGGTTGACTGTTCCCGTTAGCTGGAACAGCTTGCTGATTGCTCTGCGGTTGTCGCTTGTTCTGTTTCTGAATATGCCCGGCCGTAGCTTGCTCCATGTTGAAGACGTGCCCTTGGTTGTTTTTCAGTAGCTGATCAACCTTGGCAGCCAGCTCATCTTTTTTCTGGGTGTCAGAACTGTTCCCTTTCTTGGAGCAATCACTCTTCTCTTTCTTATTAGCTGAGCTAGCAGCCATGTTCTCAATCAACTTAAACGCTCCATCAGTGGTTTGAGTCATGAAGTCTCCATTGCTCGCAGAGTTTAGAGCACCTTGGTATTTCCAGTCCACTCCATCATAGAAAATGTCCAGGAGGTAATCATCATCAAATCCATGGTGAGGACATTCTCTGCTATAGTCATTGAAGCGCTCCCATGTGTCGCAGAAAGGCTCATCAGTGAGCTGTCTGAAGGAGGTGATCTTGTTCCTAAATGCAGTTGTTTTCGCCTTAGAGTAGAAATGGCTGAGGAACGCTGATCGGACCTGTTCCCATGAAGTGAGAGAGCCGGTAGGGAGAGAGTTCAACCACCGTGCAGCTTTTCCATCAAGAGAGAATGGGAATAACATGCACGTGATGTAGTCTGGTGGAACACCATTCACGTGAGTGAAACTGCAGACTTTTTCGAAGCTCTCAATATGCTCCATTGAATTTCTGTAGAGAGACCAGAGAACACCTTTCTCTGTACTAGACCGATCAAAGTAGGCTTGATCGTGAAGTCTTGCCTGGTGCAGAGTGGAGGACCAATGGCAGAGCGCGTAGTAGGGATGTTGGAAGGAATGTTTCTCTGCCCGATTGGAACAGTCTGCGCTTGTTGTTCCTGCCGCGCGAGAGCAGCCTGTTCAGCAGCATCCTGCTGAGCTTGGATGGTATGCTGCATTTGTTGCATCTGCTGCTGCATGAGTGCCATAGCCGCAGTGAGATCATCCTGATTGGCGTGATCACCCATAGTGGTGTCGGTTTGCCTTGGCTGTTGACGATTTGTTCTTTCTAACCTTGCTAGCTCCTGGTTAGTAAATGTAACTAACTATCCTTGTGCGTTTCTCCGAGTATGTCTACAGGTAATGCACCTGAAAAATTAGCTGCAACAAAACGGATAGAGCAAGTTAGAGGTCTTAGACTAAATAAATAACCGAAAAATATATGTAAAAAGATGGTCCCCAGCAACGGCGCCAATTTGATATTACGTGTATACGCACACCAATTAACCTAATGTGCACACTACCACAATCGAATGGTATGTCGATGTAGCACTTTAGGATCGAATCCACAGAGACCAACTATTACACTTTATCTTTATGAGATCAATATCAAGCTAAAACAATATGGGGGTTTGAAGATTTGAGGGTTTCGTGAGAAACAAGTAACAAGATTAATTAAAGTATTCAGATAACTAAAATGCTAGCCTAGGGTGGTTTGATCGGGTGTTAAGCAAGTGTGAGCCAAACAATTATTCAAGTTTAATTAAGAGCAAGTCTAGAACTCGGATCACTCAAGTAGAACAGTCCACTGTCGTGGTACTGCTCCCTATGCTTATCGATCTTGATACCTAAACTATCGTTTGGATCAAGATGCGACAGCAAGCAATAGAGATCAAGTCCGATATGTTCACAAAACACCCTAACATCTACTTTCGCTGGTTAGAGATGCAATGTTCATTCAAGTTATGTCTAGCAACCTATAACACTTTTGATGAATAGATTAAACCTAGAATCAGGCACTAAATGGTTAACTTGATGCAAGCCTTAAGAACAACAGTGAATGAAGACAATCGATTTATAACTTATTTATGTCTAGCTCACGGATCTAACACCCTAACACCCTAGACTAAGCAAGCTGACTACTTAGCCGTAGCTACAGAGAACACAGAGATAACAGATGAAGAAAACATGCTGAATCAATAAAATAAAAGAGATAGGGTTCATGATTCTTCTCAAGAGTGTAGAGATCCTTCTCCCTTTACAATAAGCAAATCCAACAATGGAGTTTTCGGGTCTGGTTCCTCTCTGTAAACTAGCGTAGAATGATAAAGAGAAACAAAAAATATGATATATCAAAGCCACAGGCGGCTGGGAGAGAAAATATGGATAATTAGGGCAAATCCCGTAATGATTGTAGTTTCCTTAACAATCTCTGCCGCTGGAACACTCACTCGGAATAGTCACTCGGGTTGCTCCGCTATCTGATTGTTCTGCGTGAAAACCACCAAATTGCATTGTTTTCTGCCTCTTCTGTTCCAGCTGGTCCATCTCCCATCCAATGCAACTCCAGACCTGTAATGACTCCAAAAGGACTATAAAGACTCGATAAAGACTTGAAACCCAATTTAAAAGCATATATACAAGATGTATAAAACACCATATATCAAATTGCAAGACTCTTTATCACAATTAAAATTTACAAACCATTAACACATATAGGCCTGGGCATTTCGGGTATCGGTTCGGTTCGGTTCGGGCATTTTGGGTTTCGGATAGTTTGGGTAGGAGGCTAGAGGATCCATTTACTATTTGACCTATTTTCGGTTCGGTTCGGTTCGGATAGTTTCGGGTTCGGTTTGGTTCGGATAGTAAAACTAAAAAACGGGAAATACCCGAAAAATATTCGGTTCTCATTTGGTTCCGGTTCGGGTTCGGATAGTTCGGGCAGTTCGGGTAATTCAGATAAAATATCGGTTATTTAGGGTAAAATATTAAATAATTAGGATGATTTAGAAAAGAATTTTGGATATTTCGGATAAATCTATCCGGATAGTTTCAGATACTTTCGGGTAGTTTGGATACTTAATAATAATTTAGTTATCCTCAACTATTTTCGGATACTTTTAACAGATTTTTAAATTAAAAATATATATTTAGTTATATCATATGTATATATAATTAATATTTTTATATATTCGGGTACCCGTTCGGTTCTCGGTTCGGTTCGGTTATTTCAGATATAGAAATATAGGAACCGTTCGAGTATTTGAGGGTTCTGGTCTGGTTCCGGTTTCGTGTATTTCGGTTTGGTTCCGGTTCGGTTATTCGGTTTCGGTTTTTTTGCTCAGGCCTAAACGCATACATGCAGAACTGAAAGGATGAGCTTTTGAAATTATATACAAATTGGATTGTTTGCATAACTATTATCATTATGAACTGCAAGATTTTTTTTATGATCATTACATATGCGTGAGATGAGAAAGCAAATTTTTGTTGTGGTTTAACTAGCAAGTTTAATGGTATGTGCACCAATACAGAAATTAAAACTAAAACAAAGTAAATCAACAAATATATTCATCAACAATCACATGTGTAAAAAGATCTGTGTATTTTATATATTCTTAATAATATTAATCTGTATAATGATGTTTCCACATTTATTGTTAAGATAATGGTCAAAATTTATTATTGGGATGATAAAAAAAAAATTAGTACACTTTTTAAAAGTGTAAGAGATGTTTTAACCTAAATATCATACATGAAAAAATAATGTGATATCATTTAAAGATTTGTTGATTTACTTTACAAATTATAATTTTAATTTATTAATGTAAAAATAATACATGTTAAGATTTTAATGAATTGGTCTAACAACTTTTTATCAGTAGATAAAAACAAGACTCTAAATTAATAGAGTAGAAGTATTTTATTTTATATCTGAAATAGAAATGAATATTTTTCTAACAAAATATATTTAAAATCTTTGAAAAACTAAATTGATATTATCGTTAAAATATAATTTAAATATTTCATAGAATTTTTAGATTTATTTATGAATTAAAAATAAATTAACTTTAATTTCCAATGATATTTATGATAATTAATTTTCAGAAATAAAATTTAAAGGATGCCACAAAGATTTTGTTAAATTTAATTTCCAATGATATTTATGATAATTAATTTTCAGAAATAAAATTTAAAGGATGCCACAAAGATTTTGTTAAATTTTCATTTAAAAAAACTTCATTTTCATTTCAAATAAAAAGATTAAAATATTAGAAGATATTATAATTAAATCATGTAAAATTTGATAAACTTTCTAAAGAATAGTCAAAATGAAGACAACACACATGAAATAACTTATAACTTATGTTTTAATAGTATAGATAATTTGTTTTTGTATATTCCTAGCGATTCCTGAAATAACACATAATTTTGCCTTGTCATCAAAAACTTTTGACGCTCAAACCTCTTTCTGGTTTAAGAGACTTCTTTCCAGATTGTAGAAAGCAATGGATCATATCTCTAAACTTGGTTGCAATGGCCTCTGGAACCATATCAAGCCTAGGGAAAATGTCCGCAATTTCAAATTCATCAACTGTCTCTGAAAAGAACAAACTTAAACAAGCAAAATGAAGCTCTTTGAGTTCAAAACCGATGAAATAACACAATACCAAACCATTTTCTCATAGATATTCAAAGGGAAATAAGAATTTCTTACCAAATCAATGGTTTTTTTCGAAACAGTCTCGATAACCTCATGTTTCTTCTCTATAGTTGATAATCTAGAATCACAAATACCATAAAATAAACAAATAGAGCCATTAAACAGCAGAAAATCACAACAAACCATGACATGATGCGAAATCTGTACAACCATTACATTTCTCAAGAATTCAAAAACAAGACTATGAACGCAAACAAATCCTAACAAGTACATAAACCAACATTGATAGGAAAAAAAAAGAAATCACAAGTTACATGACATTTGTGATGTTTGGTGACCCGATTCCTTCGATCAAACAAATTTAGAGAGAATCCGAACGAACCCAAAAAAGGAATATTGACTCTCCTCATCTTCGACAAAGAAATCTCGAGTACACCACTTATCTGAGCTCATTTACATCCTCTCACATCTTTCGACCATTGCTTTCACCGCTCCATCATCCAATTAAACCTTTTCAACATTTGTTTCAACGTCATTCATGTACTAAACCACAACAATGTCGATCCATTCGAACAAATGATACTTATTCTACAACACCAACTTCTCAAATCACTTTGTTTTTCAATATCAATTAACAAAAAAAAAAGTGTTAAGAAACAACTAAACTCTTTTGATTCATGAGGACAACAATAGAACAATCTACCCGTTTTTTTTTTTTGTGTATGATGTTCTAATAATCTTGTTTCTCCACATCGACACTTTCTCGTAATTCCTCCTATTCTCAGAAGTTCTAATAGGATCCCTATCTTTCCTACGCTAAGTAATGAGACTGTGTAGTCTTCACAAACAAACCAGAGATATTTAAGGACCAGGTCCTACCTAGATTGTTTTCTTTTTGTATAGATAATAAAAGTTTTTGTTTGTTTATTTAAATCTTTTTATCTCCCGGTCCCTTCAAACCATATTAACTTCTGGTGAATTTAATTAGGCTGTTTTACTATAATTACGTAACATGAACTATATTCTTAAAGCTTTGAATAGAATATAAACTCAAAAGTTGAGACAGGCTCCAAATTTTTCTGCCGTCGTCTGCTTCTCAAGTTATACAAACTCAAATGTGATCAGTTGAATAACTAAACTTATAGCTTCGGAACAAGACAAGCCTACAACTTGGCTGGTTGTGTGGTCAACCCAAAACCGAACGGGTACAACGGGTCATAGTGCTGGTCGCCAACATTCATCGGCAACTGATTCACCGACTTAAACCAAGTCCGAGCCAACTTTCCAGTGAACCCATAATCACCAAACAGAGCATCAGCAACCCCTTGACCTTCCGTCCCCGGAAGCCAAGCTGCCACAAGGGCATCAATGGTCGAAACATAAGGCTCCATCACCACGGGACGCCCAGAGACAACAACCACCACACACTTCATTGATCCGCACACGTTCCCTATCGTGCTCGGACCAGGTTCACTTATGGTCAGGTTAGTGCTGTCCCCATACATCTCAGCATAAGGCGGCTCACCCACGACCACAATGGCGTAGTCAAATTCACCAGACTTGACGAAGTTTGCATCGGGGTTTTGGTTGTAGACGACTTGTGTGGTCGGAGCCACTGTATTCTTCACAGCCGCAAGGATCGTTGTACCTGTGAATCATCAAAACCAAACTCAGTATAACTAACATATGTAACATGAAGTTCTGTATCATCAGTAAACATACCAATGGTGAGGTCGTTGCCGTCAAGGCCTTGCCAAGTGATGGTCCAGCCACCACATTGATACCCCAAGTTATCAGCGTGTGTTCCCGCCACAAGGATCTTTCCCGTCTTCTTAGGGAGAGGAAGCAACGGGTTATCTCCTTTCTTACCATTCTTGAGCAGCACTAGAGATTTCCTCACGGCTTCACGAGCTAGTTCCCTGTGTTCCTGTCAAAATTTGCGCAGAGTTTTTGTTCAGTTTCATAACTGATGATGAGTAAAAGAGGAGGATAAAACAAACAACGGACCTTGCTACCAAGTTGGTTGGCGAAGGTGAGATCAGCCAGTGGTTCCTCAAAGAGTCCCATTGTGAATTTGATCCTTAAGATTCTCTTCACAGCGTCATCAATCCTGCTCATAGGGATCAGATTTTTGTTTATCTGATTGTTGATTTCATCTATGAACTCTGTGTAGTTGTATGGCACCATGATCTGCATAGAGAGAGACACACACACATACAATAATCAAGTAACCAAATGGACCGTATAACAAATAAATGTAAGGTAGAATCACTTAACCATGTCAATTCCAGCGCTGATTCCCGCGTAGACAGAGTATGAATAGTTAAGATGCGGAGGATTCGTGATCCTATCAATCCCCTGCCAATCAGAGATGACAAAACCCTGCAAAGGAAACAGAAGCTTTTAGAACCAAAGAACAGCCAAGTGCATCCAACATGAATCATTTCTTACTCTGAACTTCAACTTGTCCTTGAGGAAACCCGTGACGAGTTCCTTGTTAGCATGCATTCTCAAATCGTTCACGGCAGAGTAGGACACCATAACCGTTGCAACACCCTTGTTTACAGCCTTGTAATATCCAGGCATGTGGATTCCAAATAGCCCGTTCGAGTCAATCACCGTGTTGTTCTCATCTATCCCTCTCACTGTACCTCCATCTCCCACAAAATGCTTAGCACAAGCCGCAACTTTTGATCTGTTACCGTCACAAACTCATTTAGATAAACTCAAGATAAAGACTGAAACGAATCTAACCAAACTTATACTATCTCCTCTAATGAGTGGGACAGGGACTGTTTAGATGCTTCACACTGGTCCTACAGTGGAAGAGACTCTTTAAGAACTTGTCTGAACCTACTATAGATAGAGTTGAAACATGTCACATGTGTTGCCTAATCATAGACTGCCAGGCACTTGTGAAATTGACAATCACTACATTGATTCATCTGTTATCCTGAATCTATTAACACTCAAGGGCCAATAAGTTCTAAATAAAAGCACCCGTGATCATGATGACCCGAGGCTTGTCCCCCACTTTGATCATCAGGATTCAAACATAAAAGAAGCAAACCGGGTATAAACATAAAGATACTTACTTTCCACCGACAAAGGGAACACCTCTTCGCTCGGTAGGGAGGTCACCTTGCAAGCCGGGTATAATCTCAGTCATCTCCTGGACAATTCTATAATCCTCGCTATAGCTCTCGTAGCATCTTCCCCATCTCGGATCCCTACAAACCTGTCAAAGTATAACACTATTAAGCACACAGGTTTCTTGATTAGACTACTTCAAACTAGTATATACTTACTGCAATGCAGGGAGCAAAGGCATATGGGATTCCAGTCGCTCTAACTTCAAGTGCGGTTGCTTCCCCAATCCTCTTAAGTAGCATAGGATCCCTACAAGATTAGTAAAAACACACAAATATAAAGCTGGTCTCATGTTTATAGCCGTACAAAAGTTTATTTATGAACAGTTCTTAAAGGCCTTGTTGGACAAAACTTGCCTGGTGACTCCAAGGCCTACATTGTGAGGGAAAATGGTGGCGCCGTACACGTTGTTGTGACCGTGAACAGCATCAATCCCATAGATCATGGGGATCCCAAGGCGGGTGGAAAGAGCAGCCTTTTGAATCTCATTGACCATGTTCACCCAAGCTTCAGGTGTGGCCTTTGGTGCAGGCACACTTCCTCCACCGCTCAACACACTCCCTACACATACATCAAAGATAACCCCCCCCCCCCCCCACGATGTCAACTAACTTAGACTTAACAGACACAGTTCCAAAGATTTCTTCTAACCTATGAAGTAGTTCTTCATGACATCAGGTGTGGCTACGGTGCGTTCGATCTGAACCATCTGACCAATCTTCTCTTGGAGAGTCATACGGTTCATCAGGTCCCTGATTCTTGCACCCAAAGGCTGCTTTGGGTCTTTGTACTTTGGAGCACCCCCAGTATCAGCAACATCAGCAGCAGCAACGGCCAGGGTACAGAACAGCAGGAGAAGACATAAAGCCTTACTCAAAGTCCCCATTTTTTTCCACAACTAACACAAGTGCACATAATGAGATCTAAGCTATTAGTCAGAGGAACTGTTTCATTGTAATATCAAATTAAAAAAAAAAAAAAAACATAACATATTGCTAGACAGAGATGGTGAAACAGCTGGAGGAAACAAGAAGAACAATCTGAAGAATGAAACAACATCAGAAAGCTTGGATGAACATAAGAAGGTAGCATTACCGGAGAGAGCTGGAAAAATCAGATCTTTAGAGTTTGAGAAAACAAAACAAGAAAAAACTTATAATAAGAAGAAACCCCAGATGAGAAACTCAGTCAGGAATCTTTACTGGTGTTGGTATAAAAACAGACTAAGGTATTTGAAATCAATACAGAAGCAAGAAAGGAATAAACTTAACGATTGGAGGAAGAGGAAACAAAGAAACTTATTAGTCTTGGAAATGAGGTTTAGGGAGAGAATCTTCTTGGCGACTGTATAGTAATCTCTCTTCTCTGCGAAACAGTAGAGTGAGATCTTGGAAACTGTGCTGCTACCTTTTTTATAAGCACTCGAAAGTTGTTCTCCTTTTTCTCCACGTCCCTTCACACTTTTTCAAACATTTTACCCAAAAAAAAATATGGTATTCTTTCCGTGATATTATTCCTTAATGCACAAAGATTAAAAAATTTATTTTTCTCTAAAAAATAGTTTTAAAAATATAATTTAAAAGTTATTCAACCAATTACAGAAATGACTACAACATCTAATTGGTTACACAGTTTTCAATAAAGTTAAAAATAACATAAAAAGATCAAAACATCATCTATTTTGAAACAACAAAAATCTTCTAAAATATCATCTATTATGAAACGGAAGAAATATTAAATAGTTTAATACTCAGAAGAAGACTCATTTATCTTTGTGGTTTGTCATTTTAACTAAGTTTTTAAACAAGTTCTATTAATGGGAAAAAAAGAATTAGTTATCAAATGTGGCTTTCACATGCAAAACGAATCGCTGAACCAATTACAAGGGCAAGATAATAAGAAGATTACATTGTTAGTTGTTTACTATTACTGTCTGGCTCTACCAAAATGAAAACCACTCATTGCTATTATTTGCTATAGTTATTATTTGCCACTATAACATTATGTTAATGGTGGATAAACTTATCTGTGACATTCCACATATTAAAATTCTAAATTTAGAGTAAAATCACACATGAAAATCAGCATTATGCAGATTATTAGGATGTTTATTTAAATAAGAGAAGAAAACATGAAGTATATAGAGATAATAATAATTATCCACTCTCGTGAGTCTCAAAGTTCGGCACAAATAGTGGGGACACTCAAGTCAAAAGTACACATCATGAATTCGTATTTGACAATCAATCTAATGGCCACATATGAAATTTACTTAAATATCATCATTTTCGTTTTTGACAACTTTGCTATAATGCCCAAATATGCGCCAGTGACTTAATATGTAGTATTTGAACTATAGCTTAAACTAAATATTACATAAAGAGCATTATTTACTTAACGATTGCGTAAAACTATAAGTTTTTTTTCTTGACTGAAGTAGTAAAACTATAAGTTATCTGTTTATTCTCTTGTTTAATTCGAAAAATGGTGGTTTCTTCGTGTTTTGACTAGGAGAAAACCGTTACTTCGCTCTATTTTTTCAGCTTATGTTATGAACAAAGAGCGTAGTGGTTTTAAGTTACAAAAAAAAAAAAAAAAAAAAAAGCCAGTGGTTTTGGACTTGGGTGGTAAACGAATTTGCATATTATTTGGACGATCGCTTGGTTAAATGGGTGAAAGCGCATCGTGGAATCCGTGCACTGAGTTACCGTGTAATAGAAGGAACAAAACTAGTAGTATTTGGTTATTGCTAAATGGATAAGACGAGAGAATATGCTACCCACTAACGACTAATAGTAAGGTTGACTTGGAAGAAAACAAAAAGGGAAATTGCTACTCTAACGACTAACATATGACAACACGTGTGAAGATGCTTTCAGTGTCCAAACCAAAAATCTTGGTTTGGCTCAGTTCGGTACACTCGGTTCGGCAGAAACTGCAGAAGTATATACAAGGTCTTTAAAAGGGAGGTGTCTTCTACACTGACACTGTTACATGGATCCTTCAGAGGACATAATAACAACTCCTGATGGGCCTAATCTGTACACACAATCTTTAGTGGGCTGATAAGGTTTATGTTGTACCTGATTTGACTAACTACTTGGGATCTTAATTTGTGTATGAAACTATGGATCATCTTTCACTTTCAAAAGCAATGTTGTTCTTTTTGGACAGAGTTGGCCTTTGGGTATGACAAAGTCTTTTTTTTTTTTTTTTTTTTTGTAACATGGTATGACAAAGTCTAAAAAGCTTCTTTCATAGCGTAGAGCCTCACGTTTTTTTTTTCCGTCAATATTTCATTGAAATAGAAAATGGGCCAAGCCCAAGAAGTTACAAGATAAAAAGCCTACGGTCCAACTATCAAACCCTGCTAAACCCTAGACAAACAGGCCCACAGGCCCACAAACCCAACCCCGACAGGCCCACAAACCAAAGATCCCGGATCGGCTTAACCCAATCATGAAATGACTCATCCCGACTGTTACCGTCGAATGGCTCTCCTCGGTCGCGCTTGTCACGGAGAGCGTCATCGGACTAACCGAGAGCTCATCCCAAACATCCATGCCACCTACTGGGCATATCAAGCCCGAGACTCAAGAACTATGCTTTCCTTCTCTTGTCGTCGTCGCCATCGATGGAGAGCTTCATCGTCTACCGATCGCTCATCCCTTCAAATCCGAACAACCACCCTAACGACAAGAACCACCCCGCAAATTCCACCCAATCCATACTAGTAAAGACAAAGAAAAAAAACCCCAAAAGAGAACGGGGACCTAAACCGACAGCGTAGAGCTATGTGAGCCCCTACCCTCCGGAGCCAAAACCGGCGAAGACGGAGCAGAGAAAGCCTCCCCTTCCCGGGAACTAGAACCGGCGACGGCGAAGCTGAAGAAGCCTCCACCTCCCGGAAAACAAATCGGTGACGACGGATCTGTGATAGCCTCCATCTCCCAGAATCACCACTGACGCATTCAAGCGTCTCTTCTCACGCCGTTAGCCTCCACGCGACCGCGTCTTCCCTCCACGCGAGGAAACCACCGTTGGAGGATGGTTCCAATCCAGAGTTCAGACAAAGCGATCGGTGAGAGGCGACGAAGAAGAGGCCAAAAGAAACCTCTATGAAAAGGAATAAAGGTTCCGGCGACGGCACAGACACTCACGCGCCGGCCGTACGCCGGAGAGAAAACTCAGATCTCCTTTCTCTCTCCTTTCACTTGGTGCGTAGAGCCTCACTGTGACTCTGTTTTTTTTATATATAATTTTCTTTAAAAATTTTTTTGGTTATGCTTCTTTTGCTTATTGAAACGGTCGTTATTAAAAAAAATGAATAATAAAGATGACCAAAAAGAGTCCAATACACTAAGATGCGATATCCTTAAACTAAACAGATTGATTGAAAGAAGAGATCATCAATAGTAGACCAAGTTATTTGACATTACGATATATGCAAGATATCATATAGACAAACATTAACCCTTACCTTAATCTTTGTTTTATTTTATTACAAAACCTTAACCTATAAAAGACATTACAAGTCGTTTGTCATAAAACTTAAAATATCATTGATGATTTTCTTTTAAGAAAAGGCATAGTATGAACTTATGACAATGTCTACAATGTTTTTTAACCAAAAAACATCGGATAAAGATCCATCTCATTGGACCGAAGAATAGATAGAGTACGTCAAACTAATTCTCGTCCGGTCATCGATGATCCAGCTCGTAGCTTTAAACCTGGTCCTCTTTAGAAATCTAAGCAGTACACCGAGTGAGTTACCATTACCAAATCTTGAGTGAAGACATGTGTCATGTTTGCCATCTCACGGTTCTGAAAAGATAATCAGTCAGACCATCTCAGACAACTGTTGAAAATGTCAATAGAGTTGTAGCATTTGAACACCTCAACTGCATATGTAAATGTGATTCGTTGGAGGAGATCAAAATATGATTAGTTAAAATTATCATTTTTATTCTTCCCCGTTCAAATTATCACAGAAATTCACAAATATCATCCACCACACCAGAAGAGACTAAAACCATATCAATTTTTTTTATTATCTAGACGTTTCGGGGACAAAGCCCATAATCCCTCAGGCCCGGGACCCAGACCATGGGGACAAGGCCAATGGCATAAAATATCTCTCCCATGATGGATCGAACCCAGAAACGCAATAACATCAACGCCTGCGCTTAAATCAACTGGACTGATACATCCGTGGTAACCATATCGGTTTCTTTGAAAGCCCAAACAAACAAAATGTGTATCATTTCAATCCCTTCGGGACCACACTTGCCCCTATAGTGTCAAGTGCTAACCATAAATTCTATTTTGGCTGCTCCTGACTATTCCTTCAAGGGTCACATCATAATACGAAATCCAACAGACAAGGTCATATGTCATATCTCTTTTGTGCTGTGTATTTTATCATAGTTCGGATTAATTTGTCGATTTGTCAAAGTGATTGACATAACAGTTATAACTCCGTTTTCAACCACAATATACTTGTATGACTATTCGTAAGAAGCTATCATAATCAATAGTATATCATTTTTTTTTTGTAACTTTTAGTATATCATTATCTTACGCTTATATATTTAAGCTACTTTTGGTTGAATACAGTTAAAAATGACAGAAAATTTTCCACTTGACAAAATGAAAGTAAAAGTTCAAGTTCTCTTTCTTTATCTTTTTGCATGTTCATTTTCTCTTTCTTTCATTTCTGTTTTATTATTTACTCTAATCATTTGTTTTCTTTTTCTCTCAGTTTTTTTTTTAGATTATGCCCAGTTACGCTGAGGTGTACTAATCATATTCTTATAGTTTGGAGAAGATAGCATTAATTTTAGAGAAAATGAGTAGAATGTATAACAAAAGTTGGTTTATTAGTAGAGTGTTAAACATTTTTTTAAAATGACTAGAATGTTTGGACACCCATAGTAAATGACTCTAAAGATTTTTGGTTAGTTTTTTTTAATTGAAATTACTTTTAAACATATAATCCACATCAGTAATTAAAATTACACATCACCACCACAATAGAAATCAAATCGTCTCTTCTCCAACATAACTAAATCGAAGTTTAAAAAAAAAACTAACTAAGAACATCGTTTTGTCGTCTCAAAGAAGAACTGTCGAAGAAGGAACCGCGAGGATACTTCCACACTCCGTCATCGACATTGTCTGTGTTAACTTCTTCTTCGTCGAAATAGCTCTCTGTCGTTGTACTCTGTTTTCTCTGTTATCATCGTGCCCGAATTCAGAATTATGAACTCGTTTGTACGAAATCGTCTTCGCCGCCGTCTTCGCCGCATTCTTATCTCCGAGTTCGTCTTTTCCGGTAGGATATCGCGACGTTATATATTGTGTTTTGTTGAGTTTGTGGGTCAGTTATGTATTATATTTCATCTGATTTATATTTTTGTTGCGACTGAGATAAGGTTGTGTTGCGGCTGTGATTTTGTTTTGTTGGGGGTTTCGTTGCGTCTGAGTTAGGGTTTTGCTGCAGCTGAGTTATGGTTATGTTATGGCTTAGTTATATTTGTGTCGTGAATAACCTAATGTTATGTTATGACTATGTTACTCTTATGGTACGGCTGAGTTACTGTTTTGTTGAGGCTGATTTTATTGTTGGGTTATATGATCAGATGGATGCTGCTGAAGTTAAATCAGGGGATTACCCACCAAGAATTTACCCTGAAGGGTCTTCTAACCTAGATGGTAAAGTTATTAATCACAATTTCCATCCAGGGCATTTCCCCCACGTTAGAGAAACAATAGAACTTGATGTGTGGGAAGAACTGGTGAACTCTCCCATTGGAGTAGTTGCTAGGCTAGATGAACGCGAAAGCATGTGGTCTCGTAGGACCGTGCACTATCTACTGTGTAGACAGCTGCGAGTTATAAAGAAGGAGATATGGTGTCTCGTGGCTGATGAGGCTATCAGGTTTAGCTTGCTCGAGTTTGGTGAGATCACTGGGCTAAACACATGTCTATTGCCAACACAAAAATTTGATCCTAGTCAATACAACGAGTTTTGGGGGGGGGGAGTTGAAGGTGCCGCATGGGATGAGACCAAAGTTAGATGAACTGAAGGCAACATTAGCGTTCTGTCCGCTTTGGAGTTTTGAAAAGCGCAAGTGGTTGGGGCTGCTACTTCTTCAAGCCATGGGAGTCTATTGTTTGCATCACAATTCAAGGATACCCTTTCAAAGTGCAATAAGGGCATTCGACGATGAAGCCATGAGGTTGTATCCATGGGGTCGGACTGCATACGAAGTTCTAATTGACTCTATTAAAACATTGGCTCCAGATGGAGGTTCATATACAATAAGCGGCATGAAGGACGCGTTATTGATTTGGGCTTATGAATCCGTCACATGCTTCGGTGAGAGTTTTGGGAGAGTGATCAATAACGAAGACGTTCCGCTTTTGCAATGGGGTGGAAAGCGTACACGTGCAAGCTTTGATAAATTGTTGTCTGCCGAAATCGAAAAGCATGGCGAGGCAAGGTTTAACGCTGACTTAATTTATTTGATGACTGAGTTCTGAGTTACTTAATGGCTGAGTTATGTGTTAAATTACTGCTGAATTATTTTAGTTGATGGCTGAGTTATGTGTTGAATCACGGCTGAATTATTTTAGTTGATGGCTGAGTTTTGTGTTAGTTTGGAGGCTGAGTTTTGTTATAACCTGGTGTTGCAGGTGCGTGTGAGGAGAATGGTTTTGAAGGACTCAATTGAAGAGATGTTTCCTATTTGGCCGGGTGAAGATGACGACCAACAACTCGTTAGGTTGATAACAGATATACATTCAGGTAGATTTGTGAAAGGTTTGTGGGAAGTGCAGGGGAATGCAAAGGGGAAGAGGAATGAGAAGAAGAGAATGAAGGGTGGAGTTTCGTCAGAAGTTGAGCCACCCATTAAGAAGCAAAAGAAGAAAGTTAAGACACAAAATGAGTCTGAAGCTGATGCAACGGGAAAGGGTTCTAGCGATAAGGAAGGTAGCGAAGAGTTGGAGTTGGAGAACAAAGCGACTCTAACGATCATTGTGAGTACTCTGGATATTATTTCCAGAAAATTTGATCAGGTTGACTCACGGTTGGAAGCTTACGAGTTAGATCGGAACAAACCATTGATGGACCAAAAGACCATTGATGACAGGGTGAATGCTTTACTGGAGGAGCGTCTGAAAGATCTGGGGGTTGGGAAAATTCCTAAAAACCATGATAATCCCTCTCCACCATTATCAGATAACTCTTTATCGATGGCATCACCGGTGGTTTGAACGCATCAGAAGTCTGTCAATAGTCCAGCGTTAGTAGCTGCGACCCCTGGTAAGGAGTTTGGACCGAAAAAGAATTTGGCCAAGGAGCTTAAAAAGAAATCAGGGGTGAAAAGGACTTTGGATGAGGAGTTTGGTAGTGTCGATAAAGCTACTGATATGCGGCCTCTTGATTTCGTAGTAATTTCTCCTGCAAAGGCTACTAAGGATGATAAGGCTACTAAGGATGATAAGGCTGCTAAGGATCCAGCCTATGGACGCGGTTGCAGGTGCATGCGTATTGTTAAAGGTGAGGAAGCCGATGAGAAGAAAAAAGCAGCGCAGGCAGATGCTGCGTTTAAGAGGAAGGAGAAGGCTGAGGTTAAGAAAAAAGCTGCTGAGGATAAGAAAAAAGAGGCTGAAGCTAAGAAAAAGAGGCTGAAGCTAAGAAAAAAGTGGCTGAGACTAAGAAAAAAGAGGCTGAGTTAAAGAAGAAACAAGAGGCTGAGCTAAAGAAGCAAAAACAGGCTGGGTCAAAGTACAAAAAGGTGACTCAACCGTGTGACGGTGTAACAAGATGCAAGGTACAACCTGAGGTAGAGGATAGTTCATTGGCTGATATAACTGACGAAGTTGTTGCAGAACAGAATGAATTCGCGCCGGAGTCTGATGTCGAGAATTCTGAAGTGGTTAGATCTGCCATAATTAAGGACTACCGGGAAAAAAATGTTCGGTTAACTCCAAAAGGGTTGTCAATGACGGCAGTTTCTTCATCATTAGTTTTTCCGAACGTAGGACATAATAGAACTACGTGCATGAGGAAGAATGTTACTCCTTCATTAGCAATATATGACCCTCTAGCACCTGTTGATCCGGCGCTATTGGAGAAACTTATGCAACACATCAAGGCAATTCCACCGAAACCACTAGCCGCACCAGGTAAAAAAGAAGTACTAACAGCTGATCATGATAGTGACTTCTACAGCATACTCATCCATGAGAGGCCGTGGCCGGAGAATGAGAATGGATGGGGGTCTGATAATGTAAGTCTTTATTACGGCTGAGTTATATATTATTTTATTTTATTACGGCTGTGTTATCAAATTTTTACGGCTTAGTTATATATTATTTTATTATATCACGGCTGAGTTATATATTCTTTTATTATATAATGGCTGAGTTATATATTTGATTACGGCTGACTTGTTAATATTATTTATGTAGCATGTCGTGGCGTATATGAACGTCCTCATTAAAAGGTTCATGCGAGAGCCCACTCCATTCTGGTCCAAGCGGATTGCCTTCGTTGACGTTTGGTGGCAAAGTTTTTTGATTCACGATTACGCTCAGTTCAAGATGAAACCCACAATGTTCATGTTCAAAGGCAATGGTTATGAAGATATGATAAATGGTAGGATTCCCGATCATTGTCGAACAAACTTGAAGTGGTATGAAGATGTGGATCACTTGTACGGATGTCTTCAAACCGGTAGAAATCACTGGGTTGCGAATCACGTGGATCTGAAGAAGGAGAAGATTGGTTGCTACAATCCAATCTTTGGAGAGGTAACACTCGAAAGTGAGCAGAGAATTCTGAATTCATTTAAACCGCTGACGCACATGATTCCCGCTATGCTGAGTGTACATATTCCTGCCAATATCCGACCCAATAGCAGGAAAAAGTTCTCATTCAGAAGGAGGAGCAAAAGATACACTCCACAAAACATCCAGGTTGGCGATTGTGGGGTGTATTCGTTGAAGTTTGTGGAGTGTCTAGCGCTTGGTGTAACGTTTGATGAGATAAACGATCAAAATATTCAAGGTTTACGGATGAAGATGGCAACAGATATCCTCGCTGAAGGAGGAAATGTTGTGACGGACCAAATGATGGCTAAATGAATATGTGTTGTTATGAAGTATTTGACTTATGTTGTTGTTGTTTTATGATGAACTTATGTTGTTATTTTGTACTTGACTTATGTTGTTATTAAGTATTTGACTCAGTCTTATCGTTTTAATAACCCTGCCGTGTTGTATATACGTAACTCAGCCTTACCCCAAACATACCCTATAATCGTAACATGTTTATATAACTCAGCCGTATCGATTAGTATTAGTCAGCCGTTACGATATTATAACTCAGCCATACCTCAAACATACCCTATAATAAAAAAAAATGTTTATACTTTAAAATGTTAAATTGAAACTCCAATTATATATCTGAAGTGAATATATAATCAACTGAATGTGTCTTCTTTATTGAATCTACGAGTTTAGAATCAATCATGATCTTGAGGTATATTTTTGTCTTACAATTACTCATAAACTTAACTGATACATATAAGGTGTGAGCATAATTCAAAACTCATAAACTATTATTGTGTTATTTATCATGAATTTGTGTTTTTATAACTCTTCTTGCACCATAAATCCAAATCCCAAACTTAAAAACCCAAAAAAGCAAACCTAAACCCTAGATAAAAAACCCTAAACCCTAAACCCCATTTACTAAGTCAGCCGTAAATGTGGTTTGTAACTCAACCGTAAAGTGTAACTTCATCCTGACGTTTGGCGGGAAAAAGATAACTGCTTCTTGGGAAATTTTAACTCGAGACGTTTGACGTTCTGTACCTCTCTATATATTGTCTCTTCTCTTACACCTTTCTCTCTCTAAAAAAAAACCTAAACAAAAACTCTCTATCCCCATCAAAAGTTATGACGATTGTTTCTGGTTATTCAACGATGTTAGAGAACAGTGTCAATGCGATACTAAGCTCAGCAAATCGTGAAAACCTCCCTCTTCTATATCCTGGTCCGGGTGAATTACTTGACACAACCAGTACTATCTGGTTCAAATTTTTAAGTGATCTCTCTCTCGTCATCCCGTCGATTCTTGCAGAAGGCTGGGTTCATGATTGGCCGACATACCACGCAATTCCCGATCATTTCAAGGAACGCTGGTTTCTTCAACTCGCTGTAAGAACAGTTTGTCCACTTAAAATGACAGCATAGCGTTGCTGAGTTATTTTTATGTTGTGTTCTCAACGGTTTTGTAATTTTTTTTTTTGTAGCGCAAAAACACATGGGATCGAAGACATAATTCGACAGTTTGGACACATTTTAATCTTGTGGCCAGAACGCTATTTCGTTGCCAGATGCGCTATTTGAAGAGATCTTGGGCAATCGGAGGCGACAAGCCTCCGTGGATGTTAACAAGAGTCTGGCGTGATCTCGTCCACATGTTTGAAGAGTTTGGTCCTCACAATTTTGGTTTCTGAAAGTGATGCCTTGTCTGTATTTTGAATATGATAATTTCGGTTCCTGAATGTAAACATGTCGAATTCATATTTCTTGTATATTAAGTACTATAACCCAGTCATAATGTGTTTGTTTAATTCAGCTGTATCTTTATAATAACTCAGCCTCTACGTATAAAATAACTCAGCTATGAATGTTAACTTAGTGAAAACTTAAAGTTAACTCAGCCAAAACGTATAAGGTAACTCAGTTGTGAATGTTAGTTTACGATAAACCCAGCCATAAGTGACCGAAACTCAGCCATAAATAAATTAATCATAATTCAGCCATTATAAAACGGCAAAACCCAGCGGTGAATGTTAATATAATACATTTCTAATTTGACGTTTCCACTTGCTTGATTGGACTGAGTTGTCGATTAATTATGGCGGGTGTGGAAAATACGACTCAAACCTAATATCGAGGCTAATTATTAATAGTCTATGACGCATGTGTCGAGGAATTTACAATATCGACACATTTAAATATTATTTTAATTATGGCGCGTGTGGAAACGATGCTGTTTCATCATGTCGTCTTTCTCACCCTAATTCCATGTAATTCCATTTCGTTTCTGAAATTGTTTTGAGAATCAAAATGTCTTCTTCATCTTGCGTTTCAGGAAATTCTCACAGACACCGTTTGAACGCAAAAAGATGAACGCCGAAACAATGTTGGTGTGGTGAACCCTGTTACATTTCTACATCTGGAACCACTATATTGCTGTGGAAAAGGATATAATAAGGTTCGTTTTGGTTCTTATTTCGCATGTTCTGTAACGTAGTACTTAGATCTGGTTATATTGTGAAAACATAGACATTTATTCAAATGGGCGGATGAGTGTTTGATTGAAGAGGTTGAGGATATTAAGTCATTGATAAGTGGCATGAACAAAGACATCTCGGAATTCAGACTTAGCATTGCTCAGTTGGAGAAAGAGATTGAAGTAATGAAGACGACATCTGAGGGAAAAGGAGAAGAATGTATGAGTCAGGGTCGGTGTTTGAGGAATGTGTTTGTTTGTGGGGTTGGAATGTCGTTACTTTGCTACTACTACTACTTTGTTTAGTAATGTTTTGTAAGTCAGCCTATGTTTTATGTAACTCAGACTTAACGTATTAAAGTATCTCAGCCGTGAAGCAAACAAATGATAACATTGTTTACAAACTCAGCCGTGAAGCAAACAAATGATAACATTGTTTACAAACTCAGCCGTGAAGCAAATAAATGATAACATTGTTTAGAAACTCAGCCGTTATGTATAAAGTAACTCAGTTGTAAAGTGTAAGAGCACGTATAACCCTGTATCTTAGGGGGACTCTTAATGAAAATTAAAATTAAAAGAAAAACAAAAATGGCAATTTAAAGAAGAAACGTTCCTTAATCTGGGGTTAGAAGGAAGGTGTCTTAGGTACACGTGTTAGATTTCGGGGGAGGAAGAGAAAGAGAGAGAAAGGAAAAAAACTGGTCTTGTCTTCATTGTTTCATTCGGTCCTCTCGCTTTCTCTCTCTGTCTCTCCGTCGGTCCCGACTCTGCATGCGTCGGAGACGAATCGGCGATGCTATTTTGTGAATCGAAAGGCTGATCGAAGAGGTCGTCTCTCTCTCTCTCTCTCTCTCTCTCTCTCTCTCTCTCTCTCTCTCTCTCTCTCTCTCTCTCGCTCCCCAAAATCGCATGCGTCTGAGGCTCATCGAAGAGGCTGTTCTGTGAATCGAAAGGCCAATCAAAGAGGCTGTCTCTATCTCTCTCTCTGTCGCTCCCGAAAACCGCATGTGTCTGAGTCGAAGCGAAGGAGCCGCATCAACAATCAAAAGGCAACAATCGAAAGGTAAAATCGGTGATTCCTTTCGTGATTGTGTTGTGATTTGAAATGGGAAGTGTCAAAAATCTGACTTTGTTTAATTTTGGTTCTCTATCTGTATCTCTCAAAGTCTCAGGCGGTACCGGAAACCACTTGCAACTGTGTGGAAGCGAGACAGCTGAGTCAAATTGAAAGGTCAAGAATCTCTGTCTCTCTTTGATGTTTTGTTTATGAGTTTCAATTTGTAGATTGTTCTCAATGAATCAGAGTTGATGTGTATCTTCTGTTGTGAACCTAAGTTAGAGAATCAGATTCCAAAAGCTTAAAATATAATTTTATAACTTTAATTTCTATTCTCCTGAGCGTTTTGTATATCAGAAAACATTGATCATATTTTTGTATGTTTTTTGTTTCATTGTATTTATAACATGATTGGTTTGATGTATGAAGGTGAAACGCATAAGCTTTGCGGTCCTGTGATGCGGATTAACTTGGTTGAAGGTGAAACGCAGAAGCTCTCAATAAATTCCAAGTTCTTCTCGGCAAAGTCAAGGTTTGTTCCCTCCTTTACAGTTGTTACTGAAATGAATATGTCTTGATTATGATTAGAATAGAACTGGGGATAATAAATGTTGTATACTGTTAGTTAATGGTTGGCTTAGGTAATAAATATGTGGTTGATCGATTGTTGTTGTGGGATGAATGTGAATAGATAGGATCGATTGTTGTTGTGTAATGAATGTGATTAGATAGGAACGATTGTGGTTGTGTGATGAATGAGTTTAGATATATGTCTAGTCCATTTAAACTTCTCTTCCATCTATTTAACTCAATCTCATCCATCTAAAATTTCTAACTTCTCTTCCATCTATTTAAACTTCTCTTCTTTATCATCTCTTCTTTATCGTCTCTTCTTTATCATCTCCTCCATCTCTCTTATAATCCGTATCAGTATGGATTATAATCCATATGCAAATTATGCTGATCTTCTTAATAGTCAACAAGAAAGTGTGACTTCTTTTGACTCTCCGCCAGTTCATGTGGCTCGCACAGAAGGCACTGAAGATTCATGCTTCGGTGACACTCCTGCAGACCGTAGAGAGCGAAGAACCTGGACGCCTACAGATGATATAGTTCTAATTAGCTCGTGGTTAAACACTTCTAAAGATCCCGTTGTAGGGAATGAGTAAAATTCATGTGCATTCTGGAAGAGAATTGCGGCCTTCTTTGCGGCTAGTCCTAAGCTTGCAGGCTGTGAAAGAAGAGAGTCAATGCACTGCAAGCAACGTTGGCACAAGATCAATGATCTTGTGTGCAAGTTCTGTGGAGCATATGAAGCTGCAGGTTCACAATCCTGTGTGCAAGTTCTGTGGAGCATATGAAGCTGCAGGGAGAGAGAGAACAAGTGGCCAAAATGAGAATGATATTCTCAAACAAGCTCACAAAATATTCTTCAACAACTATAAAAAAAATTCACACTCGAGCATGCGTGGAAAGAGCTTCGCAACGACCAGAAATGGTGTGATTTATCTACTGCTAAAACCACCAAAAGCTCTAAAAAGAGGAAGTGTGAGGACGGTTCACAATCCTCAACATCTCACGCAACTGACTACAAGGCTGGTGAAGCGGATGAGGGAACTGCTAGGCCCACTGGTGTTAAGGCAGCGAAGAGCCGTGGTAAGAAGATAATGGAAGAGGGGAAGGGGCTGGCCGAGTTTGAGCGTATGTGGTCCATTAAACAAGAGGATTTGACTAGGAAAGAAAGACTCTCGAAGTTGGGTCTACTTGACCGTCTACTAGCAAAGACAGAACCATTGGCTGAGTACGAAGAAGCTCTAAAAAAGAACCTCATCAACGAGTTGTTCTCCACTTAGTTTAAGTTTTATGGTTTTTGTTGTTTGGACTTTGTCAAAAATGCATCTTTATGACTTGTTGTTTGAACGTTGTCGTGAATTAATATGAGTTGTTGTTTTTTGGTTATGACAAGAATGTATCTCTATGACTTGTTGTTTGAACGTTCTCGTGAATTAATATGAGTTGTTGTTTCTTGGTTATGACAAGAATGTATTTCTATGAGTTGTTGTTTGTTGGTCATGTTCTGTTGTTAACATGTTCTTCTCGAGTGTAATTATTTCAGGTAAAGCCGGGTGTGGAAAACTGGTGTAAAGTGAGAGAACACTCACGAGCTCTGTCACAGAGTTGTAAAGGCATGAAAGTGACAAGTTTTGGAATTTTCTGTCACAGACTTGTATTGTTTTGTATTGGTGTGTCACGAGTTATGAAAGTGTCATGCGCTTTGTATTGGTGTGTCACCAGAATATTGTAAACTCTCATGTTTTGTAATGGTGTGTCACGAGTTAAAGTGAAGTCTTTCTTTATAAACTCTTCTTGTTCTCTCTTTAAAAACACATAATATCTTGTTCTTATTCTCTCGTTAAACTCCCAAGTCCGTAACGAGAACAACACAAAAAGTTTCAATATCAACTCTCTCTTCTGTTCTTGTTCTTGTGTCTCTTCTTCTTGTTCACTCTTTCAAGTTTCAGTAACATAGTCTCTTCTTCTTGTTCACTCATTAAATTTTCAAATCTATACCAAAAGAATCCGAAACTATTTCTTTTTCTCGAAAACTCTTTATCCCTCTTATAACTTCAAATCCGTACCAAAAGAATCAAAAACTCTACACATATATGGCATCTTCTTCTTATAACATTTTCGAGGGATCAATTGATGAAACTTTTGATCAATATTTTGATCAACATTTTGATCAAACGTTCGAGAATTTTTTTATTGATTGTGGTGATCAAGAAGAAGAAAGGAAAAGAAGGAAAAAACGAGTTTATATCTAACAAAATCATGAAGAAGGCGATGTACATTTATGGAATGATTATTTCAGCGAAGATCCAACACATCCTGAAAATCTATTCTGACGACGATTTAGAATGAACAAACCATTGCTCATGCATATTGTTGACTGACTCTCCAATGAAGTTTAATTCTTTCAACAAAAGAGAGATGGTCTCGGCAGGCTTAGTCTCTCTCCACTTCAAAAGTGTACCGCATCCATTTGTGTCTTGGCATATGGTAGTGCGGCTGATGCGGTCGACGAATACCTCCGACTCGGTGCAACAACTACTCGGTCATGTTTGGAAAATTTTATGGACGGAATAATTTTTTTATTCGGCGATTAGTACCTAAGAAGACCAACACCTGCTGATCTTCAACGTCTACTTGATATTGGTGAGCATCGTGGATTTCCCGGGATGATAGGAAGCATCGATTGTATGCATTGGGGGTGGAAGAATTGTTCCACCGCTTGGAAAGGGCAATATTCTCGGGGTTCGGGTAAACCAACAATTGTTTTAGAGGCGGTTGCTTCATATGATCTCTGGATATGGCATGCGTTTTTTGGACCTCCAGGTACCTTAAATGGTATCAATGTTCTTGATCGATCACCGGTTTTTGATGACATAATAAAGGGTCAAGCTCCACAAGTCACTTACTCTGTCAACGGAAGAGAGTATCATTTGGCGTACTATCTCACCGATGGTATTTATCCGAAATGAGCAACTTTTATCCAATCTATTCCAATAACACAAGGGCCAAAAGCAGTTTTATTTGCTCAACGTCAAGAAGTTGTCCGAAAAGATGTCGAGCGTGCTTTTGGAGTCTTGCAAGCTCGCTTTGCCATTGTTAAAAATCCAGCACTTTTTTGGGATAAACTCAAAATTGGTAAGATTATGAGAGATTGTATCATACTTTATAATATGATAGTAGAAGATGAACGAGATGGGTAGACTCAATTTGACGTTTCAGAGTTCCTACAAGGAGAAGACAACGAGAGTTCACAAGTCGATCTCACATATTCTACATATATCCCTACAAATATCGCCAATATGATGGGTGTTCGAATTAGAATTCTTGATAGACAAATGCATCAACAATTGAAAGATGATTTGGTTGAACATGTGTGGTGTAAATTTGGACGTGATGAAGACAACAACTAATCTTTTTTTTTTATGTTTTTATTTAAAATTCAATGTTTAAAATGTTATCTTTCATTATGTTTTATTTAATAAATAAATTTTATTTTTTTAAAAAATTGTTTAATTATTTTTTTTTAAAAAAACTCTTAATTATGAGACTTGCATTGAAGCACCTAAATGTTGCCGTCTCTTAGCAGAGTCTCTTAAACCATATTTATTATTAAAAAAAATTAAGAGACCCATTTAGGGTCTCTAGGTTAATCATGCTCTAAAGTAACTCAGCCGTGCAGCCGTAATGTATAAAGTAACTCAGCCGTAAAGTATAAATTAACTCAGCTAACTCATCATTTTTTATACCACAACGAAGATTATCACTCACCCACTTTCATTATTAATGGGACGTTTCCACTTGCTTGATTGGACTGAGTTGTCGATTAATGGTGGTACGTGTTTAAAATATCGAGGCTAATTATTACTTTAATTCAGCCAACGATATGAGAATATCGAGGCTAATTATTACTCCCTTCGTTCGTTTGTAATTGACGTTTTACATGTCTGCACGTAAACTAAGAAATCTGAACGTTTTGCAATGCACGTAAATGAACCTCTTTTTTTAAGTGTTTAATGCACAATAAATCAGCCGTGATAAAATAGTAATGCAGCCGTAATTGAACAATAAATCAGCCAAAAGAAACAATAACTAAGCTCTCATTACATTCATTTGAACTTAAAAAGGAAATAGCAAAGAACTTAAAAAGATAAGGTGTCGATAGATTACATCTTCACCACTTCCTTGTGTCTCTAATAACGCTTATCGGTTCAAAATCACGTAAAAACGTGCCAATCTCTTTGATCCAGAAACAACGCTCACACATGTTGTCATCCTTAGTCATATCAAGGTGCCACAAGCAGAGACATTTTCACCACACATGTGTTGCACATTGGCATCTGTAGAACGACGGAACAAACTTTGAAATGAACAGCGCCCTATTTTGTAGGAACTCGTCAGAATGCCACAAATCCCGTCCCCATTTCACAGATCGCACTAGTTTCCCTATCCTCTGAACCCATTCTCTTGGAATACCATGAAAATACTGCCCATCACACAAAAAGATTGCTTGAGTAATTGCGTGTGTATACACAGCACGCTCATATCCTGCATCTGCTGCACTCTTCATGAGAGAAAGACACGCTTCATGAGAGAAAGGCCTTCTTCATGAAAGCCGAATGTGAAGTAGAACTGTACACCCTTTATATAAAGTGTGCTTGGATTTCCCTCAGCGTAGCAAGATTACAACAACTGCGAAGGCATATTGAGTCCCCAGGGAATGTATAACACATCGTAAAAATAGTATACACCACGCCGCTCTGCTAACATTTTCATCGACTTGGACGATGCTTTGAGGCTATAGAGATCTTGGAAGGTTACGGGCCACACGTTCAACCACCAACGCCTGAATTTCTTCAGGCAATTCAAGAGAGGGAAATATTCCATTTAGATAGAGAGAGAAATTGTGTAAAAAATAGAGAGTTGAACATATAATTGTCCGAGAAATGCCTTATTTATTCAGCCGTAATACAAATTCCTTCAATTAATCAGCCGTTTATTGACTTCGCGACGTTTCTTATTTTGGGCGGAAATTATAACAGTTGCGTTCGAAAACAGAAACCCAGCCGTAATGCAAATACATGAAAATCCCTAATCCAGCCGTAATATATATATAAATGAAAACAAAAACCCAGCCGTAATTCAAATACATGAAAATCTCTAATCAAGCCGTAATATATATAAGTGAAAACAAAAACCCAGCCGTAATTTAAAAACATGAAAATTCCTACAACACTTGCTTACATCAGACAAGTTTTCGCATTATGGCCACTCTGTCTACATCGAGAACATGTGTGTTCTTTCCTAGGACGTTTGTTTTGAAGTGCAACTTCTAAAGCAGATTTCATCATATTTTTCTTTGGTCTTCCTGGTTGTTGACGAATATACGGAGGCAAGCACGGTTGGTTTGCCACGATTTCTGGAACAGGTTGCGCTGAGTCAGCCGGCATGATAGATTCAGCGTATGCGCTCACCAAATATTCACTGTTATAGTAAGGACTGCACAGGGATATACGACAAACATTGTTGTACTCCGCAGCTGCGATTGCGTGTACACATGGTAATTTCTCGCGTTCGAAACGCCGACATGTGCACTTTCGCTCTACCAAACTAACAACATTCAAAGACTCGCTAGAAGATACATATTTAACTTCAGTGTGATGATCATCAATCCTTTGGACCGTCAATTCTCTGGCGGCAGTTACACGACCCTATTAACAAAAAAATAAATAAATATGAAACGACTGAGTTATTACATATTACAGCTGATTTAAGAATTATAAAGGCTGACTTATGAATTTTATAAAACGGCTGACTTAAGAATTTTATGAATTTTAAAGAAAGACTTATTTTTACTGTTACGACTGACTTACATGTAGTAGTTTCTCCACACCACGCGTAAGCGTTGTTGGCTGCCATCTGGCATCCTCTCTCCGTTCAGCAAACCATCTGGTCATCATAACCCGTATCGATTCTAATATTCGAACAATGTTTAGACCTCTAGCATGCGACAATGCTCTGTTCATTGATTCTGCTATGTTTGTAGTCATTAAATTGTACCTCTCGCCCGGGAAATGAACACGCGTCCACAGGGGGACATCAGCTCTTTAGAGGTAGCCGTGGAGTGCAGGATGAATCGCTTCAATCTCCTCGAAAATCGCAGTAAAGTCAGACATCCTAAAACATCTCGCTGCTTTCTTCATCAGACGGAATGCTTCTTTTCCTTTGTACCGTCCCAATATGTTCTTATATAAATGGTAGGTGCATATTCCCCGAGCAGCCAACGGATACACATTTTTAATTGCTTTCCCTATCGAGTTATGCATGTCGGAGATTACCGCAAGACCCTCGTCGTCAGGAATTAGAAGTTTTAGTTGCGGAAAAAACCAATGCCACGAATCATCATTTTCTGTGTCAACCACTGCGAAGGCTATTGGACAAATCTGGAAGTTACCGTCCTGAGCTAGTTCTGTGAGTAGCGTCCCATTGTATTTACCATTGAGAAACGTATCGTCGACTACAACAACTTTGCGCATGAAAGGAAACCCATTAACGCTCGCACCAAAGGCAAGAAACACATATATGAATCTTCCAAGCTCATCGATTTGAAGATGCATAGCTGTACTCGGATTTGCCCTTCTTATCATGTATAAGTAAGAAGGCAAGCTTTCAAACCCACACTCAGGTGTTCCCTCATCGATTTCCCTTGCAAATTTCAGCGACCGGTGTGATTTCCAATAATCCATCTGTTCACATGAAAAAACGATCCTCATTACTCAGCCGCATCAAATAAATACGACAGCCATATATTTTACTATAACTCGGTCGCATCTAAATATATAGTAACCCAACCGAATTGTATGATTATGTCAGCCTGTACATTTGACATTACTCAGCCGTGTCGTTAAAATAACTTAGCCACAACAAAGTAATTACCTTTATACCAAACTACTTAGTGATAGCTATTCTGACACTCGTAGGGCGAACGGCCGGACCTACGTCGCCGAGAAAGTTCTTGTACAACATACCTAAAATATCTGGTGTTGCTTGTCAAGATCGATTAGAACGCTCTGTGAAGGAACATGTATGCTTCGAATCGTAAATACGAACATAAAATGCCTTGGATTCTCCTTGGGTAGAAGCACGAACACTCCAGAGACATCCATCAACCAAACACTTAACAATGTATGATGTCGGGGTTGATGTTTCTACATCAAAATCAAATTTATACCTCACTGTAAGAAGTTTCAGTCGTCTCTCAAAATCGTCTTTACTATTGTTTCGTTGACCTACCGTAATGTCTATCGACGAAATCTCCAAACTTAGAACCTCTAGATTCCCTTTAGATCCGCTCACTGAGAAGTTCTGATATCTCTTCTTGGGAGGTAGCGTTGGTGAATCTTCGTCATCTGTAGGAGACTCACCGTATGAGCTGAAGTTATCATGTTCAGATGACGCACCGTCTGAATCGTCGAACATATCAAATCGGCTTTCAAATTCACCATCTTCTTCGTTTTCTTCGTTTTCTTCGCCTATTTCATCTTCTCCGACTACGTCATGTTTTTCTCCTTCGACATTACTAGAGCAGTCATTCTCATTGTCCTCTTGTTCCTTCTCCAAACTACAACCATCGTAAATTCCACTGTAATTTTCGTCTCTAGACTCAACTACTGAAGCTTCTGCTTCTGCTTCTGAGATAAAGCTTAAAAATGTTTTACTCTTCTCTCTTGCTCTGTTCTCCGTAATCTCCACACAGAGACGTAGTTGTTCGATTTTATTCAGGCTTAGAAAACCTTGCAATTGTCGAGTATTGGACACGTAAACTGGTGGAGTGTCGTGCGCCATCATTTTCAATTCTTTATTCGAGAACATGTAGCTAAGCTGAATATGATCCTTCAAATCATTCAATCCGTAATCATCGAGAACAGACTTTGCGAAATCTTCATGTGTTGTTTTCTCATCTAAATGAAGAACTTTACACCCTCTACTGTCGACGTTGAATACATATTTGTTTTTCTTAATCCAGTTACCGGAAACAATAATTACCGGATCCATAACCAACTGAGAAAAATGAAGACGATAGATAACTAAGATGAAGAAGAACATGAACAGTCTCATAAAGCAAGTTATAAATTCCGTTCGTTAGTGATGACATGACAAGGAGTTTGTTGACATGGCGGATTCCGAGTCTGTATCTTGGATTTTTTTTACAAAACTCAGCCAAAAAGTTAACATTACCTCAACCTTTAAGTAACAATAACTCGGCTATCACGTATTTAATTAATCCAGCCATGTCGTATTTAATAACACTCCAACAAAATATCTCAGTCATTATGAAATTAAAACTCAGCCGTAATTGAAGAGAACCCTTTTTACAAAAATCAGCCATAATTAAAAGACAACAACCCAACCATAATGTAAAATATAAATCAGCCGTAATAATGTCACAACAAAGAACATAAAAAGAGAAAAGATTCGGATAGAATACATCTTCACCACTCCCTTGTGTCCATAATCACGCTCATCGGTTCAAACTCACGGAAGAAGAGCCCCAACTCTTTGATTCAGAAACAGCGGTTACACATTTTGTCACCCTTACTGTTTTCAATGTACCACAAGACCCAATCTCGCTCCATAACAGGAACACATTGGCAACTATAGAACGAAGGAACAACGGTTGAAATGAACTCGTCCCTCTTTGGCAGAAACTCGTCACTGTGCGACAAACCCCATGCCCATTTTAGAGATCGAACTAGTTTCCCGATCCTACAACTGATTCCCTCGTAAAACGAGCAAAATACTCCTCATAACCCCAAACTTTTTTCTAGTCATTGCATATGTATACACAGCACGCTCATATCCTTCATCCGCTGCAACCTTCATGAAAGCAAGTCCTTCTTTCTGAAGGTTAAATGTGGAGAAAAACTACACACCCTTCATATAAACTGTGCTTGGATTTCTCTCTGCGTAGCAAGTTTTAAACAACTCAGGAGGCATATTGAATCTCCTGGGAACAGATAACACATCATAAAAATGGTTTACCCTGCTCCACTCTGCTAACGCCTTCATCGTCTTGCACGATGCTCTTAGGCCATAGAGATATGTGAAGGAGTTACCGGCCACACGTTCAACCACTAACGCCTGAATCTCTTCAGGCAATTCAAGTATCGGGAAATAATCCATTAATGTAACGTTCATATAACTAAGCAATTATATTTGATATAACTCAGCCATGTTGGTTAATATAACATCGACGCCTTCGTAGAGATCGAGATGGTAATACTTCATTATTTAACTCATAATATAACTCAGCCATTAATATTAACATAACTCAGCCGTTAATATTTTGGGTTTTATCATGGCCCATCGAGATTTAGGATTGATACTTTGGGACGGCAGAGTGTGGAAAATACAGCTCAGAACTAATATCGAGGCTTTTATAACATCGAGACGATACTTTAGTATTTAAAAACTGATTTAACATTCACGGTAATCATTTTTTATAATATTAAACGCCTTATAATAATGGGACGTTTCGTCTTTCTTGATTTGACGGCTCAGAACTAATATCGAGGCCATTTATAAATGGAGACGATAATCACGAGGAGTTTAAAAAGTTAAATAAGGCAGAAATTAACGATAACTCAGTCGTAATACGAAAACATTAAAATCCATACCTCAGCCGTTATACTAATCAAGAAAACCCAATATAATCGTAACATGTTTATATAACTCAGTCGTAATGTAAAACATTAAAACCCAAAACCCAGATGTAATACAAAACATTAAAACCCAATTCTTTTCATCGTCTCTCTTGCTCTGTCATTCCGATTTATTTTGTCATCCTTGTTCTCCGTAAACTAGTGGAGTGTCGTTCGTTGAATACATATCTGTTGTTGCGAATTCAATCTGTTGTTCAATTCATTCAATCTGTAATCATCGAGTACAGACTTTGCGAATTCGTCATGTTTTGTTTTCTCATTTAAATGCAGAACTCTACACTCTCTACTGTCAGCGTTGAATACATATTTGTTTTTCTTAATTCAGTTACCATAAACAATAATTACCGGATCCATAAGATCTCGGAGAAAGATGAAGAATAAGATGAAGAAGATAGATATATAGATAGATAAAGAAGACGAAGAAAAAAGATGAACAGACAGACAAACGTAGTTGTAAAGTAGTTCGTTAGCAATGACATGGCAAATCCGAGTTGATGACATGGCAGATGACATGGAAAATTGGTTAATCAGCCGACAAACAAATATATAACTCAGCCTCCATAAATCAGCTCTCATTTACAATGTAAGTCAGCCGAACCATGTAAATATTTCAGTAATTAATCTTTTGATCCTTAATCAGCCGTAATTAGGATGAAAAACGATAAATCAGCCGTATCGTCACATAGGTCAGCCGTCAAACGAATGATATTCTAGTAATTATTCTTTCGCTAATAAGTCAGCCGTAACCGAGCTGAGTTTACTGTTAATCCATCCTATTACGGCCGAATAATCATAAACTCAGCCGTAACAACATCACATTAGTCAGCCGTAAATTATATAACTCAGCCAGTCGATATTCATTAACTCAGCCGGGGAAACATAACTCAGCCGTCTCTTAGTTACAACTCAGCCAAATTTTCCAGAAAACAAACCGCCGATGTATAAGTCAGCCGTAACATTTGTCTGTAAGTCAGCTTTTATCTCATAAATCAGCCACATTTTTGTAATTCAGCCGTACCGTCTGGCTGACTTATGTTCTTAAGTCAGCCTTTTCCTCTTAACTCAGCCGCTTTTGTTTATTCAACCGACATGTAGATATAAATCAGCCGTAAAGACATATGTAGCGAATTACGGCTGGCTTAATGAAAACACGGAACATAATTCCTACGTGGCGCCGGGTTTTTGTTTATGTGGCAGCGAAAAGTAATGACATTCCTGTAAATATGTTTTTTCTCATAACGTAAAAAAAAAGCACGTTTGGTATTTAAAAAATGCCAGTAATAAAAAAAAAGATCTGTATGGTTCTTGTCAATTGTCCTAAAATTTTGTATATTTAAGTTAACTTTCCTTAATTTTAACCATTTGTTCAAATGAATAGTGGAAGTTACTTTGTTTCCAATACCAGTGATACACATGTACATTGTAAAGTTTAATCAAATATATCATATTTCTATATATCTTAATGAATCTGAAAAAAATCAAAGAAATAACTTAAGAAAACGACCAATAATTATTTTCAGGATAGTAATCTTATTAGATAGTTAACTCATATAAATACGAGTATTTCATAATCTTGTAAGGTAATTAATCTTTTCGAAAAATACAAGATATTCGCAAATCAATAGCGGTCCACTGGTAATATTAAATACACCGTACATCCCTTATATATTAATTAACAAACATTACAACATTGTTTTGTAGCCACGCGTCAGCATGAAAATAAAATTCAGAATTATTAGAGGAATAGGCTGGTCCATCTTAATTTATATTATATTTTTTATTAAACTAACTATTAAATTGATAAATAGTGTACAAAAGAATATTCTCTCACTTTCCTTGAATAAAAGCTACAGAATTGCCTTATATGATTAACGTATATATGACAATTAATGATTATGAATAATAAATATTTGATAATAAATTTTGTATCTTAGCTCTTTTTTGTTTAATTTAAAATTATTAAAAGATATTAAACAACCGCATTAACCGTATAATAAAAAAATTAAAATTTTCTTATATGTTATATTTTGAATTTTTAAAACGAGTATAAATTACTAAAAACGTTAAATGTCTCACACTAAAATTTTATGATCAATGGTTTAATTTTTTTTTGTAATAACAAGATATAAATGATCATAAATCGTATGAATATGAAATCTTATTTACTAGACATTAATATTATATATTAATATAGATTAAAATTAAACTATATAACATAGAAAAATACTTAAATATGATAATTTCTACATTTGTATTGAAAAATATTGAGATATTTTAATTTTAAAATTTTCATTAAAAAAATCACACACTAGAAATTGTGTGTTTATCATATGAGTATGAATTCTTAATAATAAATATTTATATTAAAATATACTATATATATGTCCATGTCGTTGAAAATTAATTATATACCATATAAAATAAATAAAATGATTGTTTTGATTTATTTACCAAAAAAATATCGTAAAAAACAAGATGTACTGTTTTGATTTACGTCTTTACTTTAATTTAGTTATATACATAATATGTAAATAAATACAAATAAATAATAATAGAAAAAAATATTTTTATATATAAAATTCATTCCGCGCAATTGTGCGGATCTCAATCTAGTTTTCAATAAAGCTGAAAATTTTATTATTTAATGATGAACGTTCACATATACGACACAATTTTATTTTAAAAAGAAAAAAGACAAAAGTAAAAGTGAAAAAACCAGACATGATTTATCGCGAATCAAGAATCGTGCGCTTGATCTTTTCCACATATTAAATTGCACTATACATTTTCCGGTGAAGTTGAAAATTCGAATATTCAAATTGATTGTGTGTGTCTGTCCTACGGAGTATCTCAGATGACGTCGTTCAAGGTTCTTAAAGTTCTTCACACGTCTCTTTTGTAGTCTATACCAAGAACCTTGCTGCTGCCTGCTGGTTATGGCAAATTCTTTTATACTTAGTATACAATAATATTCTTTATATTTTATTTTAAAATAGAGTAATTCTATTTTAGAAAAAAAATTCTATTATAGAGTTAAATGTGCTTCAATATAGAATATGTTGTGTTTTCTTACTCCAAATCTCGTATATATTAATTGAGGAACATTTGAAAAATGTAACTTTAATTTTGTAATAATTAAAAAAGATCTTTTGCTTATGTGTCAATCAATTATGTAGTTAATTAATCATACGTGTCAGCCTCACATTGAAATTGAAAAACATGTTGGTCCAATTCGATTTTTATATCTCACTAAAAACATTTAATACCAACTATATGATATCATATGATATTAACTAAAGCAATGTGGCTATTTATTATATATTATTTTCTTAAATAAAACTTACGAAATTATCTAATGTAATTATGATATATATAGTAACTAATGATTTTAAATCTGGTCTTGATAACCATTGAAGATGGTCTGATTACTGTTTTTGGGCTGGACATCTGCTTTTCAATCTGCTCTTTATCCATATCTTATGCATTCTTTCGTTTTTCTTAGATGTATGGTTTGTTCGCTTCATGTTTAAGAGTTGTTTTGTGTTTTTCCTTACTTCACTATGCTATAATCCTTTCTCTTTTTATTAATGCAAAATTTTGGTCCAGAAAAAACTTATATTCAAGTTTATGGAAAACAAGTCATTCTTTTGTTATCTATGGGTTCAAACTAGACATTTAAACAGTTTACCACTGACGTTAATTTGTTACTAACTTACTCTATGTATCATTCAGATTCAAATCATGTAAAATAAACGATAAGAAAACACAAGTAAAGTTTGGTTAGTCTAAGGTTCTTTAATGAAAATCACTCCACAAATGATGGTGAACTATTTTCCATATAATTTAATGTAGTGGTTAGCATTATCTTTCATCAACCTACCAAATCGAATATAGCAATACGCCAACCGTATAAAAATATTTTTCTATCAAAACATAAAGGGACATAAATATATATAAAAATAAAAATATTTTTTTCTTTGTCAAATAAGTTAATTATATAAATATATATACTGCTGGAGAGAATCTTATCGTGTATTATTCTTGCACATAGGCTGCAGAAAAATACTAAAAAAACTCTCTGTCACTTACTCATTGCAGGAAATAAAGTCAAGATTACGAGAATATATGATGTGGAACTAAATATTGGCTACACAGAGAAAAAAGAAACAATGGGTGAGAAGAAAGTGATTGAAGAGAAAGAAGAAGCGATGAAGATCAAGAAGACCCCTCTTGTTTTCGCTGTTAATGGAGAAAGATTCGAGCTCGATCTCTCTTCTGTTGATCCTTCAACCACACTCATCGATTTCTTGCGTAACAAGACACCTTTCAGGAGCGTCAAGCTCGGTTGTGGTGAAGGTACGATGATACAGTTCATGAGTTAACTGTATATCTTCTTGTTCATGAGTTACCAAGAGTTTTTAGATTCAATAACTATAAAAAGACTATTATTAAAAAAAGAAGAAGACTATTATTAGTTCTACAGTCTATGTATGACAGCTTTAATCTTTATGGATGTTTTTGTGTTCTTACGTCTGATTGCTTGAGAGATGAAACTAAATAGTGGAAACCATAAGATTTTGACTGATGATTTCTCTAAAACAATTTCTAATGGTTTATTTTATTTTATTTTTTGCTCTAAAAGAGAATAATTTTATAATAGAATTAAATTATATTCCAATGATACTTTATTTAAAAACAAAGAATAAAAGATAAATAAATTATTCTGTTTATAGAATCAAACTATTTTTTTAGAGTGAAAATAGAATACAATTAAAATATTTATACTTTAAATTTTATTTTAGAAAAAAGATAGAAGTTAGATTGGAGATGTTCTGAGTCAGATTCAACCTCTAATCTATTTTGTTTTTGTTTTTTGTCTTAAAAGCTATTCAGATTCTAGAGGACTCTTATACGGACCATGATTAAGACTTTGATTTAAGAAACGACAAAATCAAAGCAGATAAACGGCTATTTCAAGTCCACAAATAATAGACATTTTTAGAATTTTTTTTTTAAAATTGCTCGTAAAAGTATTTATGCAAAGTGTACAGTTTTATTTTGGCTTAATCAACAAGGAGGTTTGAACATTTCGGATTTAATAATCCGTTATCAACTAAGGTCGTGTGAATTTATATGTGTGGATAAAAATCTTTTGAATATACTATTCTTTTTTTTTTTGAAAAATCATAGTCTTATACATAAAAAGTTCAACTGGATTTCAAACGGATACACGGCTGTTGCAAGTCCACAAATAATAAATATTTTTAGATTATTTTCTTTTAAAGTTTTGCTCGTAAAAGTAATTATGCAAATGTAAACTGCAATGCCAAATTATCTACTTGATTTAGCGTTGCTTTTTCAGTTAACAAGGAAATTTTGATTTACATATCGCATTTCATTACCCTGATCGAATAAGGTCGTGTGAATTTATGTGTGGATAAAAATCACTTGAATGGACTATTCTTTTTCGTTAAAAAAACACTATCCCTTTTTAATCTCAAACAACACATAATATAATGAATTATTAATCTTTTAATTGAATAAACATCAAAAATTAAACTTTCATGGCCATGATTTACATATATTAAATCCCACAACAATTTAATATAACTGAAAATTTGAAGTTAAGCATAAACGGTTGTATCTATATTTGGCAAAGAGACTATATACGTACTTAATAGTTTGTAACACAAGCAATCCATCTGAGAAGTATAATCTGTTCATGTCTCTTCCGCTTGGCTTCTGTATTCTTTAAGTAACGTATCTTCTCTTGGACACAGGTGGTTGTGGCGCTTGTGTTGTTCTTCTCTCAAAATACGATCCCCTCCTCGACAAAGTCGACGACTACACAGTCAGCTCGTGTCTCACACTCCTCTGCAGCATCGACGGCTGCTCCATCACCACCTCAGAAGGCCTAGGCAACAGCAGAGCCGGGTTCCACGCTGTCCACGAGCGTATCGCCGGTTTCCACGCTACGCAATGCGGTTTCTGCACACCAGGCATGAGCGTCTCCATGTTCTCCGCCCTCTTGAACGCTGACAAGTCTTCTTCTCATGACCTTCCTCCTAGCAACGGTTTCTCAAACCTCACTGCTGCTGAAGCCGAGAAGGCTGTGTCGGGTAACCTATGCAGGTGTACTGGATACAGACCGCTCGTGGACGCTTGTAAGAGCTTTGCAAAGGATGTGGATATAGAAGATCTTGGGTTCAACTCCTTTTGCAAGAAGGGAGGGGACAGAGATGAGGCTTTGAAGAACTTGCCTTGTTATGACCATACAAAGCCAACTACGTTTCCAGAGTTCTTGAAGAAGGAGCTCAAGATGGATATGAGTCTTGAATCTGATCCAAGAAAGTACAGATGGTCAAGCCCGGGAAGTATCTCTGAGCTTCAAGGTTTATTACAGCTTGATAACAGTATGTCTGTTAAGTTAGTAGCTGGTAACACAAGCACTGGTTACTACAAAGAAGAGAAGGAGAGGAAGTACTCAAGATTTATAGATATTCGGCGGCTTCCTGAGCTCACTGTGGTAAAAAGAGATGAGAAAGGAGTTGAACTAGGAGCTGCTGTTACCATATCAAAAGCTATTGAGGTTCTAAGAGAGAAAGAAAATGTCTCTATGTTGGCGAAACTCGCTAATCACATGGAGAAGATAGCAAGCAGATTCGTTAGGAACACTGGAACGTTAGGTGGAAACATCATGATGGCGCAGAGGAAACAGTTTCCTTCAGATCTCACAACCATACTTGTTGCTGCTAGAGCTACTGTGAAGATCATGAGTATAGGCTCCAATGTTCAAGAACAGTTTACACTAGAAGAGTTTCTTCAACAGCCTCCTCTTGAAGCCAAGTCTCTTCTTGTGAGCCTGGTGATCCCATCTTGGAGGCCATTGAAGAACGGTTCTTCTTCTTCAGATACTCATCTCCTCTTTGAAACTTACAGAGCAGCTCCACGTCCTCTAGGAAACGCATTGGCGTTTCTCAACGCAGCTTTCTCAGCTGAAGTTTCTTTGAATGCAACACATGATGGCGTTGTTGTGAATGATTGCTTGTTAGCTTTTGGTGCTTATGGAACCAAACATGCACACAGGGCGAGGAAGGTTGAAGACTACCTTGTGGGGAAAGTTATCTCTGATGAGGTTTTGATGGAAGCTATTGGCTTGCTTAAAGATGAGATAGTGCCTGATAAGGGTACTTTGAATCCTGGTTATAGATCAAGCTTGGCTGTTACTTTCCTCTTTGAGTTCTTTGGATCTTTAACTACAAACGGTTTGCTCAACGGATGTAGCAAAGAGAACGGTTTTGAATCTTTGAAACGTGAAGCTATGTTGTCATCTGCACAGCAGATAGTTGAAACTCAAGAACATAGTCCGGTCGGTAAAGGCATTGTTAAGGCTGGAGCTAAGCTTCAAGCATCTGGTGAGTTCTATATAATACTCTTCAGAACCGGTCCTAAGATTTTGGAAGCTATAGGCTATTTAGTAATGATTTATATAATTTTTGCTTTTACAATTTTTTCTAAAATTTTGGGAGCCGTAAGCCAATGCTTCACATGCCTATGCTCAAGAATGGTCCTGATACTCTTTAATGACTTTCTAGATGAAAATGGCTAACGTTGATTCTCTGTTACTGTTTATATGATTCTACAGGTGAGGCTGTGTATGTAGACGACATACCTTCACCGGAGAACTGTCTATACGGTGCATTTATCTACAGTACAATGCCGTTGGCAAGGATCAAGAGTATAAGGTTCAAGGAGAACAGAGTTCCAGAGGGAGTTCTTGGCATAGTAACGTACAAAGATATTCCCAAAGGTGGACAAAATGTTGGTAACAAAGGTTTCTTTGCCTCGGATCTTTTGTTTGCAGAAGAGATCACCCATGGTGCTGGTGAGATCATCGCCTTCTTGGTAAGTCTGGTGAAGGAATACATTGTGCCTCTGAAGAATGCATTTATGAAGAAGAAACTACTTAGATTAGATTCAACTTGTGTTATGGGCAGGTTGCAGAGAGTCAAAAGCTTGCAGATATTGCAGTAAACCTTGTTGTGATTGATTATGACACTGAGGGTTTAGAACCGCCCATACTGTCTTTAGAAGAAGCTGTTGAGAAGTCTAGTCTTTTCGAGATTCCTCCATTTCTGAAGAGTAAACCGGTTGGTGATATCACCAAGGGAATGGCTGAAGCTGAGCATAAGATTCTTGGATCAAAGGTGGTTTTAGTTCTGGTTCCTTTCCTCTCACTCTCTCAAGCCCTACTCTTGTCTTAATCTTTGTAATTGTAATTAATGTGTAGATAAGTTTGGGGTCACAGTACTTCTTCTATATGGAGACACAAACAGCTCTTGCAGTGCCTGATGAAGACAACTGTATGTTGGTTTATAGCTCCACTCAAGCCCCTGAGTATGTACACCGAACCATCGCTGGATGTCTCGGTGTTCCCGAGCATAATGTCCGTGTCATCACTAGACGAGTTGGTGGCGGCTTCGGTGGGAAAGTCATGAAATCAATGCCTGTAAGTTCATACTTTCTCAGGTGTACTTTGAGTATATCATGTTTGTTTTAACAATTTATTTTAATTAAAATAACCCTGTTTAAACGATTACAAACCCGATTTGAACAAAATTTTTGTTATTAGGTTGCTGCAGCTTGTGCACTTGCAGCAACCAAAATGCAGCGTCCAGTGAGGACATATGTGAACAGGAAAACAGATATGATAACAACAGGAGGAAGACATCCGATGAAAATCACATATAGCGTTGGATTCAAATCCAATGGGAAGGTCACTGCTCTAGACTTGGAGCTGCTACTTGATGCAGGGCTAAGCGAAGACATAAGCCCTATTATGCCGTCAGGGATCCAAGGAGCATTGATGAAGTATGACTGGGGTGCTCTCTCTTTTGATGTGAAAGTATGCAAAACAAACACTGTGAGCAGAACTGCTGTTAGAGCTCCTGGGGATGTGCAAGGATCTTATATAGCTGAAGCCATCATTGAAAAAGTAGCTTCTTATCTTTCTATTGATGTGGATGAGATCAGGAAGGTTAATCTCCATGCTTATGAGAGTTTAAAGTTGTTTTATAATAAGAAAGCTGGTGAGGCCACTGAGTACACGTTACCACAGCTTTGGGAGAAGCTAGATAAGTTCTCTGGGTTTAGCCAGAGGAGGAAGGTGGTTGATGAGTTTAACGCATCAAGCAAGTGGAGGAAGAGAGGGATCTCGCGTGTTCCTGCGGTTTATGGAGTGTCTATGCGGTTAACACCGGGAAGAGTAAGCGTGTTGAGCGATGGGTCTATAGTGGTTGAGGTTCCAGGGATTGAGATAGGACAAGGGCTATGGACAAAGGTGAAACAGATGGCTGCATTCTCACTTGGGCTGATTCAGTGTAGTACTACGAGCGATGAGCTTCTCGAGAAGATCCGTGTCATCCAGACCGATACTTTGAGTATGGTGCAAGGCTCAGTAACTGGTGGTAGCACAACCTCTGAGGCTAGTAGTGAAGCGGTTAGGATTTGCTGCGATGGCTTAGTTGAGAGGCTGTTACCTGTCAAGGCTGCTTTGGAGGAGAAAACAGGAGGACCTGTGAGTTGGGATAGCCTCATCAGCCAGGTACATACTCTTGTAAATTTTGGTGTTCTCTGGTTATTATGAATGCACTCTGACCATTGTATCAGAAGTCCTAGTTCCACTGACTGACCGCTTGGACGAAACTAATATTATATGATGTGGTTTGGGCACGAGGGATCCAAACCTTCTGGTAATTTAAAAAGGAAAAGTTATTATGAATGGACTTTATTAACAGTCTTGTTCTTGAATGGTCTTTGTGTAGGCTTATATGCAATCGGTGAACATGTCTGTTAGTAACACTTACTCGCCAGATTTCTACAGTACTCAGTACCTTAACTATGGAGTTGCAGCGAGCGAGGTAAATCTCCTCTTAGCTTACTTAACAGTTTGTGAAACAATGTTTAGATTTGTTTGGCTGTAATCAAACAGGTTGAAGTAAACATTTTGACTGGTGAAACAACGGTTCTGCGCACTGATATCATCTATGATTGTGGGAAAAGTCTCAACCCCGCTGTGGATTTAGGACAGGTTTAAACAGACTCTATGTGTTGTATGTTTCTGTTATGGTTCTCTTGGTCTGGATTTGTAATGTTTCATTGTAAATTTTCCAGATTGAAGGAGCGTTTGTTCAAGGACTTGGGTTCTTCATGCTTGAAGAGTACCTAATGAACTCAGACGGTCTCATAGTAACAGACAGCACATGGACTTACAAGATCCCAACGGTTGATACAATTCCAAGACAGTTTAATGTCGAGATTCTCAACAGTGGACACCACAAGAACCGTGTTCTTTCATCCAAAGGTGACTTAACTTACTTTATATCAAAATTTTACCTTATTGGGTGAAAGTCTTTGTGTTAAAATCTTTTGTTTTGGGGTTTTATACAGCTTCGGGTGAACCACCATTGCTTTTAGCGGCTTCTGTTCACTGTGCGGTCCGAGCAGCTGTTAAAGAAGCAAATAAACAGATTCAGACATGGAGTAATAACCAACAAGGGGTTGATATGAGCTTTGATTTGCCTGTTCCAGCAACAATGCCTGTTGTGAAGGAGCTTTGTGGACTCAATGTTGTTGAGAAATACTTGGACTGGAAAATCAAGCAGAGGAAGAACATTTGATAGCTTGTGTTTGTGTTGTGAATGTAATTGCTCTGTTTATTTTAAGTGCTTGCAACATTCCTATGTTCGCATAATAATGTTTATGTTTGTGTGAAAGACCAGTTTTTGTAATAAGCTGCAACTTAGAAAATCTCTTCCACTTTTGTTTTAGGGATATCTATGTTATATAAGAAAATATTATCAGTTAAAAGATATTTACATCAAGTTTATAATGCAAAGATGGTGAGCATGACAATGGTGGTTCTGGTGTTTGGATTTATCTTCATGCAACGTGCATGTGTATAAGAAAATATTATTCTCATATGTACATGAAAAAAAAAATGAATATAACAAATAAAAAAGGTATACTTAATATTGAACTCAATCCAAAGAATCATTAAAAGCTTCAAGACAAAGAAAACCAAAAGAATTAAGCCTTCGTTTCTTCAAACTAAAACCAAATCAAACAAAACTCTTTGCTGTCTAATAATAATCTTCTTTGCCTATAAATTCATTTGATATGTTTCTCTGCTTTCTCACAACACAAAAACATTACTTCTATTTAAACCAAAGATTATAAAAGAGTGAGAGAGAGAGAATGGCTGCAACTAGAATCTACCAAGAATTTGAGCCTGCAACTAGATGGACCTCTGAACCAGACGCTGAGATCCTTGTCGTTGATCTTCCAGGTTCTTTGTCTTCTTCTTCTCAATCTTGTTTATTCATGTTTCATTTCACTACATTGAACAGAAAGAAGAGAGACAAGTAGTTTGGTATGAACCAAGCAAGCTCATAATGCATTGTCTTATGCGATTAGGTTTCAAGAAAGAACAAGTTAAGGTGGCGGTAACCACAACAAGGAAGCTAAGACTAACAGGAGAACGTCCAACTGGTGGAAACAAATGGATTCGTTTCCGCCACGAAATTACAGTTCCTATGACCGTTGATATTGACTCTGTTTCAGCTATGTTCAAGGATAACAAACTCTACATCCGACATTCCAAAGTCAAGACAGAGAGCCCTCATACTAAGCCACCATCACAGGTGGTCAAGAAACCACATGATCAACATGAGACAAAACAAGGACAGGGTGCTAAAGCAGCAACGGTCGAGAAGCCGGATGGTGCCAAGACAGGAATCCCTCAATCACCTGTCAAACCACCGGTGATGACGCAACCACGTGATCAACATGAGGCCAAACAAGGCCTGGGATTTAAACCCGAAGAGCTGAAGCATGATGCACAGCATAAAGCAGGGGAAGTACAGAATGACAACAAGGAATTAATTGGTGAGCCTAAAGGACCTTTGAGTTCCAAAGATGAGGAGAAGGACAAAGTTGGAGCGAAGTTGTTCGAGAAGTACAAAGAGGCAACTGGAAATGTGGTACAGAAAGCTAAAAGCCAAAGGCAGCTACTCTGCAATATGGCTGCTTCGATTACATTGGTTCTGCTAATCCTACTCTATGCTAGAAATGCAGTACGTTCATCCCTTGTGTGGAACTCAGAGGAATGAGTGACCCTTCACACAATGTATATGTTTGCTCAGGCAGAAAATAAATAATATTTGATAATTCCCCTCTACATGTCTGTCTACAAATGTGTAACTAGAAAATGAGAAAAAAAAAAAACTCCATTTTATAGATTTCAAATCAGTTTTAGCGTAATTCCAGTGCCAGAACAATCATTACAGGTTCATTCCAAGCAATGATAATACGTAAAGGGATTTAGAGAGAGAAGAAAGTGGTAGTATGAACAAACTTACTGGATGAGAAAGACTTTATGACTTATTTAGCTGAGAGCGGATTAGCTTGGTAGCAGCAACCATGTTGCTCAGTGCAGACTTAACTTCAGAGTACTTCCGCGTCTTTAGGCCACAGTCAGGGTTCACCCAAAGGACTTTGCTGTCCAGAACTGCAAGCATCTTATTGATACGCTCAGCTATTTCTTCAGATGATGGGATACGAGGAGAGTGAATGTCATACACCCCTGGACCGATTCCAGCACCGTATTTCACTCCTTCATGGAAGACTGATAAGAGCTTCTCATCTGACCGTGAGTTTTCAATAGTGATCACATCAGCATCCATGTTTATGATTGAGTTGATAATGTCGTTGAAATTTGAGTAGCACATGTGGGTGTGAATCTGCATGAAAGTACAAGGAAAGCATGAATAAATTACATCTGTTTCATAATGGAGCAATAATGTGAGATAAAGATGACCTGAGTAGTGTCTCGCACATCACAGTTTGTGATTCTGAATGCGTGGACGGCCCAGTCAAGGTAAAGTTCTTGCTCGGACCTCCTGAGAGGCAATCCTTCTCTTAATGCAGCTTCATCAATCTGGATAACAGTGATGCCAGCCTTCTCAAGGTCCTTAACCTCATCTTTAATCGCGAGTGCAATTTGGAAACACGTCTCATACCTATAAACAGCAACAGTGAGATGGAACACCACATAGAGTGAAAAGAGAATTTGATAGGCTTGGGTTGTCACACACCTGGGCTGGTCATTTCTAACAAAGGACCAATTGAGAATTGTCACAGGACCAGTGAGCATCCCCTTCATAGGACGTTCGGTCATCTTCTGTGCCATTGACGACCAGAAGACAGTCATTGCCTTTGGTCGGCTGACATCACCGTAGATGATAGGTGGCTTGACACAGCGGGATCCATATGACTGGACCCACCCATTCGATGTGAATGCAAAGCCAGACAGCTGCTCGCCAAAAAACTCCACCATATCGTTTCTCTGCAGGACTACGGCATATCAGGGGAATAAACAATGCAATAGTTCGAATAATAAGCTTAGTGTTTTAGTATGTTTTCACCTCTGCCTCCCCATGCACCAATACATCAATCCCAAGTTCTTCCTGAAGCTTGACTACCTTTTCAAATTCGACTTTGACAGCCTGGACATAATCAATTTCTGATATCCTGCAAATGCAGTAGGTGCATGAGCAATAGAAGAATGTCATGTTACAGTTTTTTAGATACATCATCGGATTAGATAGGCCTACTTTCTGGCCTTGAATTCCTTGCGTATCCGTCTGAGATCTGCTGTCTGAGGAAAAGATCCAATTGTCGTTGTTGGAAGAGGAGGAAGGTTTAGCTTCTTCTGCTGGGCTTGTAGCCTAGCACTTACTTTTGTAGAACGGCGATGATCAGATTTCATTACTGCAGCAACCTGAGTAAGAAAGTAATTAAAGATCCAAGTCCAGGATACAAAATGTATTTGTAAGGAAACCCCTTACATTATGTTGTATAGTGGCATTTGTCACCCTTGGAGATGATCTTCTAGAAGCTTGTCGCATGGAATTAGAAGCAAACATTGCCTACAAAGAGATAATAGTCCTCAAAGGATGTGCGTAATGTAATAAGAAAATATGTACCTTACCTCATCCTTAACACCAGAGAATGATCTGGCAAGTGCATACACTTCAACGACCTTTTGTGCCGCAAATGCAAGCCATGATTTTAGCTCTTTATCAAGTTTAATTTCATTCAGCAAGTCTACAGCCGTATGGAGTAGAGAGCACGAAGTAGAGACCACAACTTTTTCTGCAAAGAGAAGACAAAGGTTGGCATCATTCTGAGTCTAACGATCGAATAAAAGGTTGTTTAGTGATGATACCTTTCCCAACAATGTCTTCAAGAGTCTGTAGTGTCTTGAGCGAAGCAGAAAGATCATTGGCCCAAATGTTTCTTCCGTCAACAACTCCAGCAAATAGCAGCTTCCCACGAGGAAAATCCACTTTGATCAAATCAAGAGTCTCTAATCCACGAACGAGGTCAAATCCAAACCCAGTTACACACTTCAACGACGTCAATGCCTTGTACGCTTCAGCAGGAACATCTGCGAAGTATGTGGCGATAAGAACATTCAACCCCGCCAAAGATGACTCCATGTGAGAGTAGGCATCCGAAAACGCCTGCAACTGGTTGGTGTCAAGATCCATCACAAGTATAGGCTCGTCGAACTGAATCCAACGTGCACCAGCAGACTTTAGATCAGTCAAAACTTCTCTGACAAAACAAATGCCACAGGAAACCATTTAACCTCTCTCTCTAGTACTATCCAAATGAAAGTGTAACTTTGTATTTGTTTTAGAAAACCTTAGTAACAGTTCTTACTTGTAGACGGGAAGAATCTTGTCAATCAGAGAAAGAAGGCAGAAAGATTTATCAACATCCTTAGCTGGTTTTGAGAGGAGCAAGTAGGTCATGGGACCAATGAGCACGGGAACTGTGTCTATACCAAGCTGTGCCATGAGCAGCCAAAAAGTACAATTTTGAATAAGAAACTTTTACCAGGTCAACTACAAGCTTTTAACTAAGAAAGGTTGCAGTCAACTCACCGCTTTGGCTTCCTTAAACTCCTCCACAGCCTTGTGAGATGCATAGGAGAATTTAACAGAAGGACCCAACTCAGGAACAATGTAATGGCTGTTAACGCATTTAATTAGCATTAGAATCTTTCTTTACAAACATGGGAGGAGAAAAAGAGGATTCGATCACTTACTAGTTTGTATCAAACCACTTGGTCATTTCCATAGCAGGAACAGAATCATTACCCCTAGCCATGGAGAAGTAAACATCGAACCCGACCTCACCACTTTCCCAACCGTACCTAGAGGGAACAGCTCCAAGCATCGCTGTGGTGTCCAACATCTGATCATAGTAAGAAAAAGTGTTGCTGGGAATGTATTTGATCCCTACACCAGCCATATGTTTCCATATGGAGCGTCTGAGGTCAGCAGCAACGTTTTGCAAATCCTCAGCACCGGTTTTCCCATCCCAGAAGGACTCTAGTGCAAACTTAAGCTCTCTCTTGGGACCGATGCGGGGATAACCGACAATGTGGGACGACATTGCTCTGTTTCGTCACAAGCAACATGATCAGGGGCTCATGATTGTAATAAATAATACAAGGAAACATCAAGAGAGGAAAACCTGGGACGGAGGGGGCGGCGAGAGGAGGGTGCGCAACGGAGGGAGGGGGAAGAGGAAGACGGTGGTGGAAGAGATGGAGTGCGGCTTGGAAGCGACGGCGGGACTCTCTGAAGAGCGCGCTGACCCATTCTTATAGTCTTCCCTTTCTTCAAACTGCTCCTATTATTTCTGTTCAGTCTCCGCCGGGGAAGGAGGAGACTCATACACAAACACAACTATTTAATTTAATTTAATTTCACAGGTTTTACCTATTTTTAATTCGATTATTGTTATAACCAAAAGATAATTAAACTGGACATAAAACAAAAATACCAACACAATTTTATTTTTTCTCACATATTTTTACAAGCAGTTCTTATTACAAAACATGCAAGTTACAACAATGCCTTCTCGCACCATATGTAGTTGGGTTTCATGTAACTCAATAAACCACAAACATTCTCAAAAGTGTTTACACTCACTTGGGGACTGATTCATTGACCAGAGAAGCTGAGAAGTTTCAGTGAGTACAAGAACAGCCACCATCTTTTGTGTCGTCTGCTCCCATGTGTCAGCCGGTGGTGCGGTGGCTTCTGCCATATGCTTTGGATGTTTCTCTCTCTCTCTCTCTCTCTCTTGTCTCCTTTGATCTGCTTCGGGGCGTGCTTCAACGCTGGTAACAGCGCCTTCACACACTCGGCTACTGCGTTTAGGTTCCCAGGTATGTAGATTATCTGAAAAAAGTAAAAAGACCTGGAAACGTGAGTGATGATGATTACTTAGAGATGATAAGAGCAGTGTGAATTTTGGAGATTTGTACCAATGTTGAGCCTCTCTAATTCTTGCTGCAGAGGGTGAGAGCGTCGCAAATGGCGTGATCTGCTAACAGAGAAAAAGGAAAACGGGATCAGATAACTACCCACCGCCATACTTTTCCAGGATGGAGAAGAGCAAGCAACTGCTTCGGTTTGGAAAGAAATAGTAACCAAAACAAAGTTGCAATAGATGACAAGAAAAAGCCTTTTACCTTTACGCTCTCTCGCATCATAACAAAGAGAAGACCGGGTGTTTCTCTCTCGATCACTTCTTTTTTTTTGCTTCTCTTGGAGTGAAGCCAGTACCACCTAGTTGCAAGAAGTAATTGTATCACAATATGATCCCAACACACTACACCAAATCTGATACGTAACTAGATGTTGTTTATATACCAAGTGTAAGAATGAGGTCTGAAGAGAAATTAATCACTGATACAGCCTGTGTCCACTGCAGTAGCACAAGAAAATCAGAAAGGGTCATTAAACAAATGGAGGAATAAGTAGTTATGGGAGCAAATTTGAACTAATCGAAGCAAAACAAAATTTACACTTGCCATCACGTAGAGGAACCATGGAGAAATAAAAAAAAAAGAAACAATGAGGAAAGGGTTTGAGTATTTAAGGAGAAATGGTATGAAAAGGAGCAATATTTTTGGCATCGAATAAGTGACCTCACCAGAATAACGAACTGGAGAGATGTATCTAGCTAGATGCACTTTAGAGGCGCATATATAAACTCAACTCATCCAGGTTTGTAACAGAACAATCAAGAAAGTATTTAACACTAAGCATACCTTCGATCAGGTCCAGCCCCCAGCTGAGACAGTATCACTGACAGTGAGAATAGCCAATTTATACTCAGGTACTAAGAGCAGATTTTAGATCATAGAGACAACCAAACAATGAATAGCCAAAGTCGCCAGCTTTCAATGACGTCATGAAAGAATAGTATGGTGGTAGAGTATCAGGAGGAGCGCGAATATCCTCCGCCAAACACTTTCCCAAGCGCTTCCTGCAGTGATATGACTAACGGAGGAAGCCCATGCCGAGTACTATCCTCAGAGCTTCCTCCGTAAGTATCATCTCCGTCTTTCCGTCGCCGCCTCCACAACAACCTTCGCTGTTTGAGAGAGAGAGACGCCAGGTCATTTCATCTAAACTATTAAAACCAATGAGATTATTATGTTTAAGCCAACAACAACCAAACACGCTTGTAACAGGAAATACAATCCGGTTTATCTTATTTGCTTTGGTTTAGCTATTTTGAGTTACGGTTCACACTTGGTTTGTCATTTGTGAAACCTTTATGTAAATCAATTTGAACCGTACCTCAAAATAGCTACAAACCGGGAAAAATAAGATAAACCGGATTGTATTTTGCTGTTACAACGCTCCTTGTATTACAGACGATGGAATTGGTTAAAGTTTTCTGCTTTAGCTTGATTAGCTCATCTAGCTGCTGCTGCTGCTGCACCCTTGTGATTGAATCTAGGGTATAGCTTATTATTGACTGCTTGTGAGATTGAATAACGAAGAAAAGAGAGATGTGAAAGTGATCATGTGATGAGTTATGTTGCCTGTTGCCTGTAGGCTGTAGCTGATGGGTGTATTTACAACTTGTGAATTGCCAAGTAGGAATTCAGATTTGAACTCTATCAGTGTTGCACCATGTTCCATGTTAATGGTATAAACTATAAAGCATGAAAATGGAAGAACTTAGCTTAGTCGTAGTCAGATGAGTGATGTGGTGGGTTCTTGCTACCATTCCAGATTTTGTCTGTGAGAACAATATTGTGGCTAAAAGAAAGATGTGGGTGGTTTTATGTTCATGGTGGAATTGAAATTCTTTTTTCTTCTTCTTTGTGGGTTTGATTAGGGGATACAAGCGTTTCTACAGACGTACCCTGCTTGAAACATCTGACTTTCTCAAAGATGATTGATTGCCTAATAATCAACTGTAAGGTTGGAGTTGTGGTCTCCGAGGTACAGTGCCCGCCCACGTTTACATTCTATTCGCGTGTCCCTGTTTCAGAACTTGGATCACATTTTGGTGTTTTACTGGATAGCATGGAAGGCTCTGATGTCACTTTTAACATTGCTGGCGACAAGTTTCAATCTCATAAATTAGTTCTGGCTGCTCGATCTCCATTTTTCAAGTCTAAATTTTCCAATGAGCTTGAAGCAAACAGCACAGAGGTCACGATTAACGATCTGGAACCTAAGGTACATGATTGGTGGTTTTTCTTTACTTGTTTTTGTTTGTTTGTTCAGATCATGTCTGTATTGATGCTCTGTTCCTTTCAGACATTTGACCTCTTAAAGCTTCCTGATATATACGAGACGTTGATTGTAAAGCTTTTAGCAGCTGCGGACAAGTATTTACCTGAATAGGCTCAGGCTGTTGTGTGAATCTCACATCTGCAATGGCGTATCAGTAAAGTCCGTTGCCAAGATCTTAGCATTGGCTGACAGATATAAAGCTACAGAACTAAAGAGCGTTTGCCTAAAATTTACTGCCGAGAACCTTGCAGGTATGCATGCTTCTAATATTGCGATTAGGGTTGGACAATCTTGCGTAATGCTTATTGTGTTTTGGTTTTCTTGGTCTTGTGGAAATCAAAAACCAAATAGAATCATTTGTAATTCGGTTTAGTTCAGTTTGGCTTCATGCAATGTTTGTTTGGATTTGGTTCAGTTTTTAAATCAGTAATAAACCAATCGGATTATAAACACAGTTCATTTCATTTTATTTATGAAAATCAAGTGTATAATCGATCTTCTGTTGTGTTTGAATTTGGTTGTGGTGTTTCAATATTACAGCTGTCCTGGAGACAGACGGTTACCAACAGCAGAAGGATGAATGTCTGTCACTCCAGTCCGAGCTTCTGAAGGCAGTGGCTGGCTACGAAGAAAGCAGCAACAGTATTGCCAAGTCTCTCAGCGTGTGGGCACAACTATCAGAAGGCGGTGGCTGTGGCGGTGGGGATACCAGCAGCCGGCATGTTAGACAACGAACCACCTAGAGCCTCAGGCCCTCAATATGCATTTTCTCAGGTTTATAACCACCATAGAGGGGGTATATAGTTTGCTTTTCTGAAATTTTTCAAGGTTTTGGGGACAGGCTACGTTGAATATGAATCCTAACTCTTTAATATAGTATGTAGGAAAAAATCTTTGTAACATTTCACTTCAGTAATAGTTTCATATGTGTCCTTGTATTGCTGTATCTCAGAGTGTAACATGCTATAATTGTTTCAAATCCATAAATTCCAGAGCGTTTTTTTATGTAAAAGATAAGTATGGCCGTGTTCGTTTACATGTCGCGCGTCCTGTGACCTGCGACATGTGACATGCGACTGATCGCAGGTCGCAGGTTGTTGTTCATTTTGCTGTCGCGTAACATGCGAAGTCGCAAGTCGCAAGTCGCAGGTTGTTGTTCGTTTTGATGTCGCGCGACTGATCGCACGACCAGTCGCGGGTTCCCATTTAAATCGCCCGAAAAAACAGCGACTAAAAATTAAGAAAATTTTGATCGCGCGACTGGTCGCAGGTCGCAGATCGCAGGTCGCGCGACACGTAAACGAACATAGTTTTAGTCGCAGGTCGCAGGTTTAGTCGCATGTCGCAAGTCGCAAGTCGCGCGATACGTAAACGAACGTAATCTTAGTCGCATGTCGCAGGTCGCAGTTCGCGCGACACTAAGCTTTGAGTTTACGGTAATTTTTATAAGAGATCTCTTTTTATACACTGTAACCTCTTTTACACTAAGCTTTGAGTTTACAGTAATTTTTATAAGAGATCTCTTTTTATAAATTTGTTACTAGAAATTAGAAAGTAATGTTTATAAGAGTTATTTTGTGTCGTGGGACGTGGGTTATAACATCTCTCAGGTTCATGTAGCAACTCATACAATCTTATTCTACAGTAAAATGAAATATTACAAATTCTTAAAAGTAAAATTTGTATTCAGAATACTTAGAATTTTGGAATATTAAATCAAAATATTTCGTTATTTTACTATAAATTTTCATAAACAACTTTTGTAGGTTTCATTAAGAAAGGACATACTTTAAATTTTGCTAGAATAATTATTTTCCTATGATAAAATGCAAACTCAAGGTATAAATAGCAAATTTATAAAACACAGAGATTAACCAACGCCAACAAAGGCAGAGTGAAGATGCTAAATATTTTTTAAAACGAAAATCACAACACCGATTATTATTCTGTTGCTTAGGCAGAAAGGGATCTAGAGTCAAATAGCCATATGCTTCAACAGAAGAACATAGAGCTTGCAACATCCACCTTCAGCTTTGGCATGGGAGAGACAGGTACTGCTTCAGATGTTGTAATCCCACCATGGCTCGATGAAGTCTCGGAGTTGTCCTCAAACTTCATCGCAGTTGCCATCTGTGCAGCTGCCAAATGAGCATACATTATAGGCGCAACTGCAAAAAAAAAGAAGGAATTTGAGATGTGTTTTTTTTTGTTTTTGAAACACTAGTGTTTTTTTATACACTTTGAGATGTGTGTTAATATTATGCATTACTCAATAATAAAGACCAAACTCTAATCTCACATCAAACAAGTTTATTGTCCATATCATCTAAAAATCTACTGATATTGATCAGAAAAATTACCTACAGAGATGGCAGTTGTGCTCCGCTGGTAGCTGCAACCAAACATTTTATAGATTTAGTTTGACTAATTCAGTACATAAATGTAAATAGACAAAGATTGTGATGCTTACACATAGGATAGAGAATGAACAAGTTCTTGGAGGTCATCTGTCGAAAATCCAATCTCATTATAGAGCACATGGTAATATGTTGGCCTTGTAGTTCCCTAAAACATCAACATCAATAAATAAAAAATTTCATTCCATACATAAACAAGATTCATAATGGATTCCAGCAGAAGATTTTTAACACAAATGAGGCATGTGATTGTCTCATATAAGCAGCGGTTTTGAATGAGGCTATTTACTTACAATCATTCCATTATGGGCACAGAGATAGAAGTCATTGTTGCGTGGGTGACAGATCTTGCTGTCAACTATTGTTCCTGGAGGAACATTATCTGGTGGAACATTGCCAGGGCTTTCAGCCTGGAAGAACTTGGTGTGGTGGTTCTTTTGGGCAATGATCACTGTGAACTTGGGTTCCCAATTTTCTTCAACAAATTTGCATGCCTAACCCAAGAAAATAACCAAGTTCATAAATGTCCAACAACATACACTAAATAAACAAACCATAATCCATACCTTCATCATCTGATCCAATTCAATGTTAAGAACTTGATTGAACTGAGACTCACTCACACCATCCCTACATGCAAACATTTATAAACCAAGAGTTAACAAAAATGTATTATATTATTACTTTCACATGATACCTTAATAAATGTAAATATACCTGAAAATGATAATGTGTTCAGGTCTCCTATTCCCCGAGCTTGTGTAAAAGTCGAACAAGAGCTCCCTGAAAAGCGCATGAAGTTTCTCATTAATATGACCAAAAGCCTCTGCCACAAGCTATGAACACAACACAAGAGTAGTCAAACCAGAAAATTCCTTCATCAACGAGTTTTCCATTCTCGTCTGTGACAGGTTTGAAGAGATTATCAATCATTTCCGTGTTCCGAGATTGTGTGCGCACACATGCCCTATATTTTGAGATGAGTGGCCATTCTCTGGATCCCACAACCTATGGTTTCAAAACAAAAACATCAAGTTACCAGAAATAGATAAGAGTTAGACTTAAACTCTCTATATATGGATGACATCATAAGAAAAGAGAATCAATATTACAGCAGCAACTGATGGTATGTCAGACTGTCCAGGGGAACCATGGGATACATCCATCCCAACAATGAAGGTATAAACTTGCGTTACTAAAGGCATCATTGCTCGGGGTGAGCGCTCCATAGCTAACAGGGAGTTCAGTCCACCAAGCTGCGTATAAAAACACAAAGAAATCATGAGTTCTTGTAAGGTCCTTTTATAATCAATCTTGAAATTCTTAAGTGACTAAAATGTCAATCTTCGGAGATCACCTTGGCATTTATCTTGAGGAGAACATTTGTGAGATACTGATCATTTATTTTGGGGGTAGGAGCAATACACTGCGTCACAATTCCTTCTTCAACAAGATTTCTCCTCTTCCAAGGCCCTGGAAAATTCCGAGAAAAAAATTTCACATTTACATTCATTAGTTTATTAAAAAAAAGAGAGAGAGAGACCATATTCAAGAATAGTAGAATACAGTTTACCATAAACAAGAGAGTTTTTCTTTTCGGCAAGAATGCAAAGAATGAATTTTGGCTTTCCTTCTATTCCTTCTTTTCTGAGTTCAGATTGCATCTGCTCGAACATCTTTTGTACTCTGATGTTGGCTGGTGCACCCCTATAATCAGGATCTTCTTGAAATACGACTTTGTATGGAGGTTCTACGTTCTGAAATAAAAACAAAAACAAGGTAAGAATTAAAAAGATATTAAGTTTATATAGGCTAGCAATGATCCATTAGAGAGCTTACGATTCCTTTCATCCTTCCACATCCAATCAAGTCAGAAATAAGCCTTTTTGTATCACACCGAGCAGAGAAGTTCACAAGAACCCATCTAGTAACAGTAGCTGGCTCAACAAGTTTCTGCAAAAAGAAAGATTCAACTAGTATCAAAGGTTAAAATATCCATCAACTGAGGAAAAGATAATCAACCTATGTACCTTATAATTGAAGTTCCAACGCCCATCGCGAGGTTGAAACTCCTCTCCATTGCCTACTTTCAGCTGTTTAGAGACAAGGACAGATAATTAACGTTTAACCTTCAAGATTCAAAAGGAGTTACTCGATCAATGTTTACTTGCAAGAGAAGCAAGGTAAGCCATACCCTTGGTGTTGGTAAGACGCGGCCTTCCACTTGAGTGAAGTTTGAGCCAATGCTGACACCACAGTCTTGGAACATAGGGTCATTATTATAACCACTGTCCTTAATAGCCTGCCAATGAAACTTGAAAATTAGAATAAGAACGAAAAAAAAAAGAGGAAGAATGAAATTTTTAAAGACCCTTACGTTGTTTAACACATTCATCTTTTCTTGTGGTTTCTGTACTGATTCTTTGACAAGTTTACTCCTCTGAAAAATTGTAGGAGCTTTCGTATAGCGTTGAAGAGAAACAAGATGACATTGCTGAAAAAATTTTAAAACAACACACAAGTTTTATCACCAAAGAATGAAAATGTGATGAGAACAAAAAAAAGAAAGCAGAATATTACCTCAATGGGAAAGTAAGTAGGACGTTTTGGCTTACCAACACTGATGCAAGGTAAGCCACCTGAATGACGCATTGTAATTTCAAGATGTTTAGTGAAGTAATCATACACTGTAACCTCAACCTCCTTAGTTTCCCCGTTTCCTTGCTTTTGCTTCCAAAGAAACCTTAAGTAAAATAAAAAAAGGTAACTTATAACCAAATCAAAGAGAAGTTTAAAGCATATGATCAAAAGATATTAGTTCAGAACATACGTTTGGTCTCTGCAAGGAAGTCTAGTTAGTCCGGTTATCTTGTATTCTCGATTCGAGGGGTAGACTTTAACTCTAAGATTCTTGAGAGTACGTTCAGCCTTAACAAGAGAACAGAATCAAATAAGTACTTAACCTTAAACATACCACTGAAATTCTTGTAAGTACCTTTTTCCAGTCGATAGAGGATGGACCTCTCACTTCTTGATTTAAAGTAAGGAAATCAATAACAGGACCAGGTGATACTATCAATGTAGAAGAAACATCTGATGAAAAATAACAAAATGTTAGAAAGATGAGTTTGGATTCGACGTTAGAAACTGTACAATGAAAAAAAGAGTTACCAATGTTGAGGGATAAGCCTCCCTGAGTAGCTCTGAAGCTTGAATGGAATCCTCTGCATAGATGAAAACCTCCATGGTTGTTTGAAAAGTATTTTGCGTCATTGTGGAAGAAAGATTGACGAACAAGAAGACAACCTCTGCAATAAAAAAAAACAGTTATGTAAGTAACAACATGAAAATTTAAATTTTACCATAAAAAAACATTAAGATGTAAAGAAAGAAAAAAATCAAGAAAATGTATACTAACTTTGTAGCTGCATTCTGGCGCAGGATAACATCCAACACTCTTACAGCATCTTGAAGATCATTTGTTTCCTTTCCTTGAAGAGCACCTTGAATAGCTTGCATTGAGATTTTTGCAGCAAAGCTGATTGCAACATTGAATCTTTTGGATTGATTATGAGGCCTTAATCTTTTCGTGTTGGCGTCACTGGTACTGGTGTTGCTTCTGGTACAAGACATGTCTTCAAGAACGACAGAGAAGTCTAGTTTGTTGTTGGGAAGAGGACCAACAGTGAAAAGAGTCTTGTCGCCATCATAAGCAAAGTGTTTGGAACCCAAATCAGTTTGATAAGTTTCTTGAACTTTTGCAAGAATCTTTCTGCCAATACCCTTGGCTTCAACTGGATTCCCATCTTCATATGTGATAGCGACCTGTATCCAACACATCCCACTGTAATAAGTACTTTCAAAAAAGAAGAGAGATGAAAGTAAAGACATTAAGAAGCTTACACTGTATTGGAAGAAATGTTGACTTTTTGATGTGAAGTTGACTCCAAAGTGGTTAGTAAGCAGATCGATCTTCTGTCCTCTAGAACCGTTACCACTCCGAGCCATTTGAAGATGACCACTCCTGTTCGGATCCATTTCTGGAGTCGTTAAACCCACAAGGTCACATTTTAATCATATTTCATTAACATAAAAGTTTAAAACACATTTTTATAAAACCTAATCAAGAATTAAGCAAGAAAATGGAGATAAACTTGAAGATATATGACAGAAAAATAATTGTCAAGATGAAGAGAAAAAACTTGCCAGAGAAAAAGAAAAGAGTTATGTAAGGATGCAAACTTTTTTAATAGTATTTTAATAAATCAAACGTATTCTGATATAATCTAATCATGAAAAAATGAAATAGAACAAGCAAGAAGTGGAGTTAAACATGAAGATTATTACATAATAAAACAATAGTCAAAGATACGGAGTATGTAAGAGGAGACGAAGAGTGCGATGACGAAGCCAAACTAGTCGTTGCGTATTTATGCTATTTTTAGTGAAGAAGACAGAGATTTGTAACTTCTTCTCTTTTTTTTTCTGGAGGAAACGTGTTAGACAAACCTCTTCATTTTCCTCTTTTTATAGACTCTGCCTGAGGAAACGTGTTACTACTCGATATTACTTTTGAATTAACCAAAATTAATATTTTGATAAATAATTCTCCCTTTATTTCAAAATGATATTTTTTGTCAACATTTCAAAATGATCTATATTCAAAAAAATTTGTTAAAATCAATTTTTTTATATTTCCAATGCATGTAATAATGATACATAGTAATTTTTTTTAAAAAAATTGTATTTTGATTGACTACATTATAATTTAAACATAAAATAATGCATTTATTTTATGTCATTTCATAGTAAAGTCATTATTCTAAAATAATTGTCTTTTGATTGACTACATTATAATTTAAACATAAAATAATGCATTTATTTTATGTCATTTCATAGTAAAGTCATTATTCTAAAATAATTGTCTTTTGATTGACTACATTATAATTTAAACATAAAATAATGCATTATATCAAAGTATTTCGTTGTTTTACTATGCATTTATTTTATGTCATTTCAAATATCAAACTTTTTAGGTCATTTTTGTAAAATCGTTCAAGAAAGGACAGTAGAATAATTATTTTCCTATGATAAAATGCAAACTCAAGTTTTAAATATCAAATTTATTGAAACATAGATTAACCAGCGCTAACAAAGGCAGAGTCAAGATGCTAAATATGTAAAAACTAAAATCATAACACCGATTTTTATTCTGTTGCTTAGGATCTAGAGTCAATAGTTATATGCTTCAACAGAAGAACATTGACGTGGCAACATCCACATTCAGCTTTGGCATGGGAGAGACAGGTACTGCTTCAGATGTTGTGATCCCACCATGGCTCGATGAAGTCTCGGGAGCTGTCCTCAAACTTCACCGAAGGTGCCATCTGTACAGCTGCCAAATGAGCATACATTACAGGCGCAACTGCAAAAGAGGAATTTGAGATGTGTTATTATTAGAGAAAAAAACAAAAATAATATTAAATCAAGTTTTTGTTCTCAAACTAACATTCAAGGTCAAAAGTCACAAAAATAGCATTTAATATTTTATCAAAAGTCACAAACTTAGGGTTTAGAATTAAAGGGTGGGATTTAAGATTTAGGGTTTAGGGTTTAGGATTTAGAGTTTAGGGTTTAGGGTTTAGAGTTTAGGATTTATGGTTTAGAGTTTAGGGTTTAGAGTTTAGGGTTTAGGGTTTAGAGTTGAGAAATGAGGTTTTGGGGATAAGATTTCAAATTTTGAAAAATAAAAAAATTAAAATTTTCAAAAGATAAACTTAGAAAGGTGTTATTTTGGTCATTTTAGTTTTTGAGTGCTATTTATGTGATATAAACTTAGAAATGTGCTATTTTGGAGATTTGTTCTTATTATTATGCATTACTCAATACTAAAAAAAAACTATAATTCTCACAGCAAACAAGTTTTCCATCTCAGAAATTTTACCTTGAGAGATGGCATATGTGCTCCGCTACTATTAAAAGCATATTTTGTTAAAATAAAATACTAAACGTAAGTAAAACTGAATAAATATTAGAGATTTCATTTTGCTTTTATGTTATAAGATATTTTAATCTTTAAATTAATGCAAGTTTTAACGTATTTGATGTTTTCCTTATTACTGGTATATACAAGCCTATTTTCTGAATGACTGAACTATTTACATTAAACATTTAAGAATTTTTTTACGTAAATTTTGTTCATTATTCTCTAAACCATTTTATACTTAAAAAAAAAGGAGAGTAAACATTCATAGGAAATGATCAAAACAACCTCTCTTCTTTCTTTTTTTGAGAATTTCCCTTCCTGTATTTTCTTTCTTTTTTGGTACATCCGTCTCTCCCTCACTCTCCTTCAGTTTCTAGTAATTTTGTTACTAAATGACGATTAACTTTAAGTAAATTTGATCATTAACGACGAGGATAGTTTTGTATAGTGGACCAACTAAAAGAAAAAGCATTATGAAAAGAAAAACAATGAATTCATCGTCATCATCCAAAAGCTACACCGTGTAAACAGGAGTATTAAGTAAATTCCAACCTAAACGTCAAACTTCACCACGCGTTCAAGTTTTAAAGAAACACACCAAATAGAAAATAGACGCATGTGCTAACAATTAATTGTTCACAGAAGAAAAGTTAATCCCAACCTAAACGTCAAACTTCACCACACACATGAATTTATGTAAGAGTGTGGCTGTTTCTTATGCTTGAAGTATAAATAAAGGCTATATTATTCTGCTGAAAAATAGGAAAAATATGTAGTAAACAGAGGCAAATTTCCAACTACAAAACAAAATTCTGAGAACAAGAATTTGTATAAATTAACTCATGGATTCCTCGTTTTTCAACAACCATTTACTAGAAAAAATAAATCTGAGATCAATTTTTGTATAAATTAACTTGTTTTTGACAAAAAAACAAATTAACTTGTTTGTTTAAGATTTGGAAAATCAGTGAATTTTGGTGATATTTTACTTGCAACTTTATTTTTTGAAATATTTTCCTGAAAGAACTTCTTAAATTAACGTTCTCCGAAACATAGAATTGAGAAAGAAAAAAAGAGCTAAAACCGAATATTTTCAGTTTGCATTCAATCATAAGACACAAGTCTGCTTAGCTCAAAAGCCTAAATGTGCCAACTTTTTTAAAGTTGCTTCACCGAGTGGTGTTGGAAGGAAAACGAATCACATATGCTTAGGCCTTCGCCTTGCCACTTGCTCTTCGTTTTGTATGCCACGCTCGATTCCTATCTCCATTAACAGGGTTCTTATGAGCAGCAATCGAGCATTGGTCAGGCCTTCCACTCTTTGCATTCATCTCCATTTGCATCCTCCTCCGCCTCATCCTGTTCTCAAGCCTCATTCCTTTCAGAGCTCGAGTTCTCCTCTCAATCTCCAACGCTTGTGTGAAGTTCCATATCCGAACTACGCCTTCTTCACCTCCACAAACTATACGGTCACAACCCACGTCCACCGAGAACAGGTTCGAACCGAACCCGTGCAGCATTCTCTGTGGCGGTTCCACAATTCTCGAAGAAACCCTCTTGGGTAAGCCACGACGGTTAGTCTTCAACAACTTCCTAACGTCGATAAGTGCGAGTTTACCGTCACCAGATGCTGATACAAGCCAGGGAAACTCGAAGGAAAGAGAGTAGACAGGACCAGTGTGAGGCATCCATTGAGATATGAGCACGACGTTTGTTTCACTACCGTGTTTTCTGATCTCAAACATTTTGATCCCTCCATCTTCCCCACCGGTAAACAGGAAATCTCCACTATGGCTTCTTGCAAGAGAGTAAGTGTTACCCTCATGAGCACCATGGATGATCGCCTGAGGAGTCTCACTGCTAATGTCCCAAATGTACACATCCGAACCAGCAGCACAAGCGATGCTTGTCTCATGAGGCGCTAGTCCCCAAACCCAATCACTATGCCTCAACGTTTTGATACACTTGAATGAAGACCTATCCCATATCCGAACAGACATGTCCCACGAACCGCTAAAGATACTTGTCATGTCCAGTGCAAGAGATGTAATAGGACCCTCATGCTCCCAAAGACGAAACTCTGTCTTCTCTTTCTGAAAACCCGTGAGGTCAAAGAGGTTTTTCAGACCGTCCACTGCTTTCCAGCAATGTATAAAACCATCAGTACCGCCAGCTACCAAGAGCTTCGTATCAGCCGCAGCTGCTCTAATAGTACAACCAAGCGGTTTAGAAGCTGCAATAGACAAGCCTTCTTCCATTCCCCACATCCGAACAATGCAGTCATATCCAGAAGTGAAAATGAGCTTAGCAGAAGCTAAAAGAAAAACAGTACGAACTGCTTCAGTGTGACCATAAAGGGTATCAATACTATGACGTCCTAAAAACGTATTGCTCCTAAACTCCCTCTCAATAAACAGCTCTTTCCATGACCTCTCTTCAGAAGTTTTACCCCCGAAGACGACGGGGAGCCCCCACCTCTCGCAGTAGAAGCCTTTCCACGCATGATGCTCTGAAGCTAACCTATGCAGACAAGTCGAAACACAGGACACAAGGCCCAACTCTTTTGGGTCAAGGCAGTTAAGAATCTCGGATATCAAAGCCTGAGGCAAATCGATAATGGTGTATCGATGAGTAGTAGTAGTAGTAGTGGACAGATCCTTATCACTGGGCGCTACCAAAGTCGCCTTCTTTTGATGATAACAAAGCTTCACACATGGAACCTCCACAGACCCATCTCCAATTCTCAACTCAGCTCCTTGATTGGATAAACCTTGGCCAACAATCGCAACTTCAGCTCTCTCTTGGCACTCAAATTCCATGAAAATCCAACCAAGCGTCTCAGAAACGACCCAAACCGGATCTGAAAATCTACAGCTCCAGAGACGAATCCCAGCTAAGCTTGAAGAAAAAAAAAAAAAAAAGAGAGATAACGATTCAATTCAACAGATTCATAACGAAACAAAACTCAATTTTCCCGTCAAAATGAATATCCCAAATTCGATTAACAATCAAACCCTAGAAAGAGATTTGTAAACTCTTATAGCTTAACGAAAAGTAACGAGCAATGAGAAAGCCACAGAATCTACGTACCTCAAATACCTCGTAACAGAGAAGAGATTTTTCTCCCAAATCAACGTTGCCCTAATTTCTCAGATCGAATTGATGAGATGAAGAAGATTGGAGAAGGAGAGCCAACCGCTAACAAAGACTCAGAAAATATTGCCAATAAATCATTTTTCCATTTTCAAAATGTTTAATGGTCTCAGTACGGTGCTATTATAACCGTCGGATTAAAAAAATATCGGACGGTGAAGATCTCATCCTATTTTCTCTGCGTTGTTTTTTCAAACTTTCATCTTACGACCTCGTCCTCTCTTAGAAGCGATCAGCCTCAAAGCTCAAAAATGTCTGATTCTTCCCCAAACCACGACTCTCCACCTCCTCCGTCGATCACCGGCGGCGTCTCAGAACCCACCGTGGCAAACGAATCGGACACCAATGCGAAATGTCAAACAGCGTTACAGTCCTTATCCTCAATCGTAACAACCGCGACCATCCCTCCCACAATCTCCCTCCTCCTCGAAGACAACGCCGTCTCCGCCGCGATCTCCTCTCTCCTCCAACTCCCCGACTCAGGCGCCGGAGACAACAACCTCTGCCGCTGGCTCTACGATACCTTCCAGTCCGCGGAGCCTCCCCTCCAGCTCCTCGTCCTCCGCTTCGTCCCCTTAATCGCGGGACTCTACCTCTCCCGCGTCCCTCTCCGGCAGCCTCAGGCCGGATTCGAAGCCGTGCTGCTCGCTCTCTACGCGCACGAGACCACCTCGCGCGCGGGCCAGGCCGTAACCGTGAACATCCCCGATCTCTCTCACCCTAGTATCTACCACGAGTCGAAAGGTCCAGCTAAAAACAACTCCACGTGTCTAAACATAGCCGTTATCTCCTCGACGCTTGATCCGCACGGTACCGTGAGATCCACGCGACGCGCGAGGATCGTTGGAGTGGCCTTGGAGCTTTACTATGGTAAGATCTCGAGTATGCCGCGCGAGTCCAAGCTTAACTTCTGCGAATCGTGCGAGAAATGGGCGGGGCAGAACGGAGAGAGGGAGGAGCAGAAGCCACGAGCTTTGATCCCTGAGGAAGAGAGTGTTGCCGTGGGAGGAAGGTCTGAGAAAGACAGCGGGCGGATTCCGTTGCCGTGGGAGCTTGTGCAGCCGATTCTGAGGATCTTGGGGCACTGCTGCTTGATGGGGATGAAAGGGGAAGAAGATAGGGAAGTGTCGGAGGCGGCGAGTAAGGCTTGTCAGAGTTTGTATCTTAGGTCACTGCATGATATTAACCCTAAGGCGATACTGGCTACTGGGAGTCTTCTCCGGCTCAGGGAGATGGCTCTTGATCCCAAGAACCAGATTGATCACACTGAGATATCAAGCGACAACGTTTTGTCTGTCTGAGCACTTCAGTAGTGCTGTTCTGTTTTTCAGTCGAAGCTTTTTATGTTAAGATAAAACCATCTTCGATTTGTCAACGTAAACACTCACAAAAGAGAAGCTTTTTATTGCAATGTAAGGAGAGGCCACGGTCTTTTATGATGAATAAAAACAATCCTTGAAAATTAAGATTTATTATTACTGTGATAAGACCAAACCACATGCTCTCTCAAGGAAAAAGATCCTGCATGTCGATGATGTCTGCAAGAACACCGGCTGCAGTCGTGTCGTTCCCGGCTCCGGCACCTTGAATCACCAAAGGCTGCTCCTTGTAGCAACGGCTACGTATCTCCACCTGCAGGTTTTCCAACAATTCAATCACTTAATCCTCACGAGACAATATACAGAAGGAAGTTTGAGTGCAGCAATGCGAGCTTAAGAGGTCACTGTGTGCAAGGAAGGGAACTGGTAAGCCGTTTAAATAAAAGTTTATGTGAGGAAGTTTCAGAAAAGATTCAACAAAAGAGTGTTATGAAAAACTTACTATATTGTCACTGCCTCTTAGTCGTCCCAGTGGTGAATCTTTTGGAACTTCTCGAATGCCAACTTGAACACTGTTGAGAGACCGTGAAATTCGAAGTCAGACAAATTGTGACATTGTACACTAGCATTCTAAGGGTGCTAGGAAGATACTTGCTACTTACCTTGAGCCCTCAATCATACAGACATAACGAAGCACACACCCGTTTGACGAAGCTCTTTTAACTCTCTCCTCAATGTTCTGATCCAATTTTGCTATTCCATTTTGGAGGAAATCATCCACAGTCATGACTCCAGGTCTCATCTCTTCAGGGTATAAGCTCTCTATCTACAATTATGTCAGGAGAAAAAAATGATAAAAGAAGTTTTGTTAAGAGCCATTCTTTTCGGAATCAAGAAAGCACAACAAATGTTCAGACACGACTGAGAGCAGCATCTCTAAAGCTCAGTTATAACTTCACAGTTAAAAACAAAGGCGAACAAGATTTCACCAGCCACAATTTCAACTGAAAGTTGACTCGAAAGAGAGTTGTTTCATCAAACATAGATCACTGCATAGAATTCAAAAAGATTGACAATGAAAAGTTTTAAGAAATGGTTCATACCTTTATGCTATCCATAACTATCCTTTTCCCAAGAAGTCGAGCAAGAATCAAAGCCTATCATGACAGAAAAAAAAACAACATAGTTGAGATACATAAAATTTTTGTATTAAAAAATCTCTCCTCAACAAAAGTATTTTGCTTGAAATGGTATTTGGGAAATACAATGCATAGTCTCTTGAATCGTAGTGAGTTAAGTAAATACAATGCTGCTTTTATGAAAGAAATATCGTCCATAAGGTACACATGCATTTTAACTGTTAGTCTCTCACAAAAGATACAATAGCTATATGTCTGTGTACCTTTCTAGCAACATCCATGCCACTGAGGTCGTCACGTGGATCTGTGACAGAAAAAACAAAATAGATAGAACATGTCAATCAGACATCATATTTAGAACATTCAAACGTGATTTTTTTCTTTTCATCGATTATGAGGCAAGGCGAAACCAATTATAAGGAGAAAGCAAGTTGGAGCATATTGTCAATCTACAAAACATATTATAGAGTATAGGAAGATAGATATCTACTTAAATCTAGTGCTGCTAAAAGAAAGCAGTTGACAAAACATGATACTCTCTGTGCCATGATGACTAAATGAAATTGGAACAAACCTGGCTCAGTGTACCCCAGCGTTTTGGCAGCTCGAACAACTTGACTTAGAGGCCTTCCATCTTCAAGCTCACTCATTACATATCCCAAGGTACCTATTACAAATGAATGAAGATACATATATTCACAAATAAACTGTACATGCCTAAATTCGGATAAAAACAATGAAAAACATCTACAACACTATCACAATAAAATGAATTGCATCTGTAAGTGTGATTACCGCTCAAACTACCGACAATACTATGAACAGGATCTCCAGATGAAATAATGCGGTTCATGGACGCAATGACAGGAAGCCCAGCACCAACCTGTATATAAAAAAGCAGAGCAAGAACTTTAAGGTTTTTTTCACTACACACCCAGCCATATCATCACACTTATGATTAGGTAGAAAAGTAATAGTGTCAGTTTCATTATCAAAGACTAAAAAATATGATTTTAATAGTGTCAACTCTATATAAAGGCCGTGTTTCACCTACAGTGGATTCATGGCGGATACGTCGAGGATCCAAAACCAACTTGTCATAATGTTCCTGCGGAGAAGACAAGATGAGAAAAATATGTAACACGTGACTATTAGGTTGTAAATTTAGGAGAATTCGATTGAACAAAAGTATCATTTTCTGCTTGAAAACAACCAACACATGTTCAAGACTCTATGCTGTCTCCAGATGAACTTATTCGTCACCACAGCAAAACCAAAAGGGAGAGAAACAACTCAGGTGAACATGTTGATGCATATGCCACCACATTCATAACAATGCAGAAATGGTAACTAGTAAATTAGTAATAAAGAAGCTACCAGTGTGGAAGTAAGAGGCTTCTTATTTGCAAGGACAACACAGCAACCCAAGTCAACTGCCTTCATCAATATTTCAACCGTTTCACTGCTGGCTGAGCAATCCACAACAACTAAGCCTATAGCAAACAAAAAAAAAAAAGACTTTAATCTTAAAAGAACTCCGAAAATAATGTCTTGAACTTACATGCATTATATTAAAGGCCTAACACTAACGCTGACCTGTAGATTTACCGAGAAGTTGTGCAATTTCTTCCGTTTCTCTTATTGACTCAGAACCATTGAACACGCGATATTCACCTTTTCCTGTGATTGAAAACAGATTTCTATTATATCATGCCAACCATGACTGGTGAAAGAGTCACTCTCACCTAAAGCACCAAGCGTCGTCAAAGCAGAACCAGCCGATTTGATACTGCAAACTTCAGACAAGAGATCATCATCAAGTCCCTCTTTGAGCACATCCACTGGAACAGCTAAGGATTTACTGTCACTGACTCCAACCACCCGTAAATGAACTCCCTGTCCCCAAAATGAAAAAAACAAAACAAAAGGAGGATTTTTATTACAGAACTACTTACAGTATTTGTCCATACATTGACATCAGCTTCCGATTCATTCGAAATCGAGAGAAATGAGTACGGACCATTTTGGCGTGAAGCGATCGGAAAGAGACAATGTGTTGGAGAAGTTGTCGGCCAACGCCTCCACATCCCATGAGAATCACCGAGATCTTCTTCATCCTCCCCTCTTCTTCCTCAAATTTCGTCTGCTTTCTGTAGCAGTTTTGCCTCCGCTTCGACTGACTAAGAACGCTAATTGTATGTCGCAGCGTTTCGGAAACGCGCGTTTTATGTCTCTTGGTTATACGGACGGACGGTGGTGATTTGCGGGTAGGTTAGAGGTGTACAAGTGGTTAAATATTTATAATGGGCTTGCAAAGCGGAAAACATTAATAATCTGATTGGGCCTTTAGCGTCAGCTTTTACACCAATCAAGCCTAACACATGGTTTTATTCCGGTTCGGATGAGTGAGTTATTTGTTGGTTCGATTGAATATTTGTTTTTTCATTTGTTTTTAATTAAAGAAATGCGAATAAAGACATTTGCCCGGGACAACGCTCATTTGATGCCCATACATGTGATGTTCAAATAGATCTACATTATTGTGGTCGAGGAGATGAATGACGTTAAAACAAATGTTGAGAAGGTTGGAACTTGGATGTTGGAGCACTGAAATCAATTGTCGAAAGATGTGAAAAGGAGGTAAATGAGCTCAGAGAAGTGGTGTACTCTTGCGAGATTTCTTTGTCAAAAGACGAGAAGAGTCGATAATCATTTTTTCTATTTCAATTGTCTATGAATTTGTTTGATGGAAGGAAGGAATCGGGTCACCAAACATTCCAAGTGTCGTGTAAGTTGTGATTTCTTTTTCTTTCCTATCAATATTGGTTTATGTACTTGTTAGGAATTGTTCACGTTCGCTAATAGTCTTATTATTGAACCTTGAGAAATGTAATGGTTTGTACAAATTTTGTATCACGTCATGTTATGTTTATGTTGTATGTTTAAGGTGTTTTAATGGTCCTAATTGTTTGTTTCCTTGTATTTGTGGTTCTAGATTATTAACTATGGAAGAAAAACGTGAGGTTTTCAAAAACTGTTTTGAAAGAAGCCTTTGATTTGGTAAGAAATGCTTCTTTCCCTTTGAATATATCTGAGATAATGGTTTGGTATTGTGTTATTTGAGAGGTTTTGAACTCAAAGGGTTTCGTTTTGCTTGTAAGTGTTTGTCCTTTTCCAAAAACAGTTAATGGATTGTGAAATAGTGGAGATTTCCCATAAACTTGATATGATTCCAGAGACCATTGCGACTAGGTCACAATCCCTTTCAAGATCTTCACTTTTTTTCTGAAAAAGGTGGTTCATCTTCATCTCACTCCTGCACATTTGGTGGTTATGGTTATTGCGCAAGACAAATATATAACTAGATTTGCCTTCGACCTAGCTACCATGGTCACAGAAGGTAATGATAGGACACGTGGAGATGATGCCTTTCTACAAAGGGCTTATGAGAAGATAGAAGTTGGCCTCACAAGGTATGCATAGAGGTTTCTGAAGAAATAGGCTACTAGTTCAAGAAGAGTAAGTAATATCAGTTTTAGCTTTGTCGTTAGTTTGCAAGTGTTGCAGAGTTTTGTTATAAGGAGATAGTTGAGACTTGAGAATTTTGCATGGTTAATGGTGGGATTCTGTGGCGGAGGTAGAGAGGAAGCACGTGGGTCAGATGACCCACATCAATTTTGAAATTTAAGATAATTTAGGCATAAAATTATAATAAAACTTGACTAAACGGTTGAATTCCACTAGTTTGACCCCTCTAATAAGTAGCCAATTTTATATATGTAATTTTTTGACCCTAGTGAACTTTTTTCCTAGTTTCGCCAAATGACACGATTTCCATTGTAAAACAATCTATGATATAACTACTATATGAATCTGGAGTTAAGGAAGTAAGATGTTCTTTGTTCTATGTTAACTAGCTTTCTTTGTCTTAACAATAACAATAATCTCTTACTCTTTGTGCAGTACACTCCATACCCAAAATGAAAACAAAATAAAAGAGGAAGTTATTACAACACTATTTTAGTATTTGTCCATGTACAAAACGAACAAGGAAATTAAAGTGAGAAGACGATCCAGAAGCCAAGATTCATAAACTATATGATTAATATCAACATCAGCTTTGGATTCATTCAAAATCGAGAGAAACAAGAGATTCATATTCTTTTATTTTAATTTTAGTTGTGTTTTTTTATTAATTTAGAACTAAAATGTATAAAAATACGTTTAGTTATTTTTATAGTTGTTTGGTAAATATCTTGAATCTTAATTAATATATTTGGTAAATCTAATTAAAACACTTCGGATTTTTCAGTTCAGTTTAATTTAAAATTGATTCAAACTGAACCGTTTGGATTAATAAAAAATTTAATAAAATGATTTAGACATGTATTTTAGTTTGGTTTGGGTTGGTTTTAATTCGGTTAGATCAATTTGGTTTGATTCTGTTATTTTTTTTTTTGCGCAGAGAACACTAATTATTGTTGCAGTGTTTCAGAAGACGGTGGCGAATATTGCGAGCAGGTTACAGGTCTTACACGTGGCCAGATATTTATAATTGGGCTCGATAAGCTGAAAACAAAAATAATTGTATTGGGCCCTTAGCGGAGCCTTTTACATAAGAAATGGTTCACTTCGGTTCGGTTGAGTTTTTTTCTTCTGTTGGTTCGATTGGATACATAATTCGAATCCTCAATATCCGGACTGCTTCGGTTATTACGGTTAACTGATTTCGGTTATCTGAGCTTCGTCATCCTCAGACAGATCTTTAATTCCCAGCATGAAACCCGACAAGATTCACATGTAGTTACCCCTTCTGATTCATATATCGGAGACTCAGATCGAGCTGCTGTTCCTCAATTTGACGGAAGAAGAAGAAGAAGAATGGATACATTCAGCGCGGAGGATCTGTCGACTATCGGCGGAATAGCCACAGTGTCGCTCCTTCATTCGTTCATTCCGACGCATTGGTTACCTTTCTCCATCGTCGGACGCGCTCAGAAATGGACGCTTTCCAGAACCCTCTTCGTCAGTACGTTTCCCTTTCTTAGAGAAATGAATGCTCGTTTGATGTTCGTGAATTCTAATCCTAAGGCATTGTTTGATTTGAGTTAGATATAGAGATCGTTAGGGATACAGGGCATGCATGGTTCAACTGCTACTTCAATGGTCTATGTTTTGTTTGGTGTTGTTGTATATGTTCACCCATACGTATTGTTTTCTGATTTTTGTATTTACTTATTTGTCAGCTGCATTTGGAGCAGTCTTGCATGTCATATCCACTGCCCTTCTTGGTATTACAGCCATCACAATGGCTAATACCATTGCCGGTGAAGAGACTGTTCACAAGCTGGCTTCCCTTTTGCTTGTGTTTCTTGGTGGAAGCTATATCTTGCTGTTTTTGGCTGGTAAAGGAGGCCACACTCATTCTCATAACCAACCCATGGAGAAAATGGCTGTTGCTGGCCTTGTCCTTGTTCCCGCATTATCTCCTTGTGCAACGACCCTCCCTGTTTTCCTCGCTGTTGGAAACTCAAAGCCAATGATGATTCTCGCCATCATAGTTCTGCTCATCAGGTGAGAGACTAAAATACTACTGCTTTTTCACATGTTTTGTTCTTCAGTAAACATAATCTTCTAAAATGATTTTACAGGGGAAAGAACATATGTCTGAAATTATTTGATATTTTATTTGGGCAGCACCATTTTGGTGATGACATCGCTGGTAGCTCTATCGTTCTATGGTGCAAGCCAGCTGAAGTTTCACTGGGTGGAGCGATACGACAAACTACTGGTTGGTTCGGTCCTGTGTCTGGTGGGTATCTTAACCCTTCTCTTCCATGATCATGACCACCATGGTGGTCATGAAGCACATCAACTGCACAGGAAAATCATTACTCTCTAGAGACCACTTCTGTTTCACCTGTTTCGTCTGTTTGTTGTAGAGCGGCTTAATGTCTTCTCACCATGTATGTCTATATAACTAGTTGTATCGCACTCTGTTAAACGTGAAGAATTCATATGGCAGTACTGTTGAATTCCTATAACATAATAACATTAGTTGTGAATGTGATTTTCGTAAGCAGTATATCAAATTCATATGTATGCTACATTATAATAATAAATTAATAATGCCAGTGGTGTGAGACCGATGGAAGTTGCAGACTAAGAATATATTGCATTCTGAAAATCTTGTAGTGGTCGGCTTTTTCTACCAATATGATTGAAGAAAGGAGGAAGGTTTTGATACTCTGTGAATTGACAATTTCTACCATTTATTTAGTCATCTAGCCTCCTTTTCGCTATTTAATAGTGTAGGAAGAAGTGGAGTTGGTGATTATTCCGACATTTAAGTGTTAAGTATGTGTTTGTCGGATCAGATTCCATATTAAGAATCGAATACCATTGACTTTGATTAAATCCTAATTCTTAAGTTTGCACTCAACTCTTCTTCGTTTTTTTTTGTTCGTTAGTGCACAAAACTCACGTTCCATCGAATGAATGATAGAGCGTCTGATAGTGTCAAAAAAAAAAAAAAAAGAATGATAGAGCGTTTGTACCAAACTATACGCAAAAGCGAATATCATCACACAAAGAATAGTGTGCGACTGTGTGTGCACAAAGGAGAAGCACTGTTTGTTTCCGCGTGAACTCTAGTTTCCGATTTTGACCAACGCAACACCTCCCTCTTTTACTGCTTTGACCCACTCAACAAATTACTAGAAGCCTTTAAAACCCAAAAATAAAGTCACAGGACTTTCCCTTTTTCGTCTTCTTATTTAAATTAACGCTCAACGGTTAAAACTCAAATCCAAAGCAAAAGTTCACTTAAAAAAAAATTGCAACTAAGTTTATTAACTAAAAATTGTATAATATTTAAAATGGATTAAAGTTCAAACCAAAGTAATTCATATTCTCGACATATTCTCAAATATCGTGGAGAATACAGCTCCACTTAAAGTACAATTGTATTTAAATATACTCTTCTTTATTTTGTTTCACATTTTTCAAATGAAGAATTGTTCCAGTGCGTTTATTTGATTATTATTTTTCCAACAGTATTCATTAATATCGATGGTAAGACAGCATTGTGATATAATCAGTTTATAACTTTATATCACAAATCACTACACGAGAGTGTACTGTCCATAAACAGCTTGATTAATAAAAAAAAAGATTTAAAGAAAATAAAGAAAGACAAGAATATTAAAAGTAAAGGAAGCAACAAAAAAGACGGGAAGTAGAGAAGTCTTTCTTCTCTCCGTCGTTCCCAACACCAAATCGCATAATCAATCGATTTCTTCGACTTCAACAAAGAGAGAGAGAGAGAGAAAAGGGGCAAGGAAACCCTAATTTTATCCGATCGTAAAAAGAAACTAACTTTACTCAATTCCCCTTTCCTAAAAGCTCACATGGCGTTCCGAAACTGTAGGTGGGAGCTCCTCGCGGCTTCTCTAACCCTAACCTTAGCTCTGATTCACCTGGTGGAAGCGAACTCCGAAGGAGATGCTCTTTACGCGCTTCGCAGGAGCTTATCGGATCCAGACCATGTGCTACAGAGCTGGGATCCGACTCTTGTTAACCCTTGTACCTGGTTCCATGTCACCTGTAACCAAGACAACCGCGTCACTCGTGTGTAAAGATCCTCTCTCTCTCTCTCTCTCTCTAGGTCCTGTTCTGAGAAGTTGATTCGTCTGAGAATCTATGGAGATTCCGTTGATACAAAGTCTCTATTTTTAGGACAGGACTTCTGGGTTTAGTTTCCAATTTTGGATTACTTCTATAAAGCTTTCCTTTAGTCGAACGAACATGTTATGTTTTGTTGTATTTTGTCACTGGGGAAGATGTAAAGATTAAGCTTGACCATAATTGATTTGTTGTTACTTTGTTAGAGATTTGTTAAATTGAGAAAGAGCAAACAATATTTCTTATGGGCAATTCTGTAAAACTAATAAGAAGATTTCATGAACATATATGATAGAAAGTTGGGTTTGATTAGTTCACCAGGCTTGGCTTTTTGTTTGTTTTCTCTTTTAACTATTGTCAAATCAAATGGGGGAATTGTGTATTTAGTTGATTTGATGATGATTAAGCTTTCCTTTTGTCTTTGGAAACACTTCTTCATCAAAATGGGGTGACTTTAAGGTTCATGATTTTGTCCTTTTCGCAGCTTCATATGCAGAGTACGATTTTTTTTTTTTTTTTAAGAAAAAAGGAAATTAATCTAAGCTCTCTCATGTTCTGCACAGTGTAGATCTCTCTCTAGTCATTCGATTCCTTAAAAGGCTCGAAAGAATCCCCAATAGTTTTGTTCCATCTATTAATTTTGTGTAATTTTGCTTGTACTTCATGATTTTTTTCTGTGCTTTGTTACTTATTTATATTACTCTTTAGTACCTACTTTCTTACGCTTTTAGAATTATCTTGGATTCGTTGTAACTGATTACATCTACTTATCTCTCAGAACTGTTTGATGAATCGGTTGTAATCTTATTGTCTCTTCCTTCTTAGATATTAAAAGTGTATCTCTGATTCAACGTTTTTTTTCTTAAACTTTTGGCAGGGATTTGGGCAATTCAAACCTTTCAGGACATCTTGCACCTGAGCTTGGCAAGCTCGAACATTTACAGTATTTGTATGTCATCACTCTTTTGGCTTTGCACTTTTCCAAAAAAAAAAATTTCCGCTACCAGCTCGGATAAAGTTAGATAGTGAAAATAAAGTTACGTACCATAAAGTGCAAGCTAAAGCACCCACTATGAAATTGATTTTTGTTTTTTTTTTTTTAACTGTGAGATTGATTTTGTAACAATGTAAATTAACTTTAGTACTTGTGTTATAATTGATTGACTCAGGGAGCTGTACAAAAACAACATCGAAGGGACTATACCTTCTGAAGTTGACAATCTGAAGAACCTCATCAGCTTGGATCTCTACAACAACAATCTTACGGGGAAGATTCCTTCTTCTTTGGGAAAATTGAAGTCTCTTGTCTTTTTGTAAGTTGTTCTAAGATCCTGAAACAGATACACTTTGGAAATTGCAAATTATAGGCTGAGTAAAGTAACTAGTTTTACACTCTATAATTCACAAAAGGAGATATGGTCAAGTACTTGATTCTCTTCTTATGCTTTCTCTTCTTACCTCGCCTCTCTTAAGGAACTGTTTAATGTTGCAGACGGCTCAACGACAACAGGTTGACTGGTCCAATCCCTAAAGAGCTCACGAAAATCCCAAGCCTTAAAGTTGTGTAAGTTCAGGTTTCTCATTTTGTGCTTGCTTGCTAAACTCTCTGCTGATGCTGTTCTCTTAAGGACCCAGTCTTTAAACCCTGTTTATCCAACTTACTGACACCATCCTCTTGCTTTGTCATCATTTCATCAGTGATGTATCAAACAATGATTTGTGTGGAACTATCCCAACAGAAGGACCCTTTGCACACATTCCGTTGCAGAAGTAAGTTACCTCTGTCTTTCACTTGGGCTTGGCCAAGAAGTTTCTTGATACTGTTTCTCTTCCATTTTTCATCTTCTCACCCCATATTACAAAGCTTCTTTGATATTCTAATATAAACTGATAAAAGTTGCATATGAGCATTTTGTTCCTAATAACTCAAAAACAATTGTTGCAGCTTTGAGAACAACTCGAGATTGGAGGGACCGGAACTAATCGGTCTTGCAAGCTACGACACCAACTGCAACTGAACCAACTGGCAACACCTGAAAAACAAGAAATGAGGGGGTGACCTTGGAAGAACACTTCACCACTTTATCAAATATCACTTCTATTATGTAATAAGTATATATATATATGTCCTAGTTGAGAAAAAAAGAGTTGGAATCAGTAAAATCATCCGTCTCAATTGAGACTGAGGTCTGTCTGTGTGTATTGTAAAATCTATATACATGCGCCTTTCGCGTAGTGTAATGTTCGTTGTGTGACACTGAGATGTAACATTTGTATTGGTAGCAAGTTATTTACCTTGTCTGCATTAACACTTGCTTGTATGGATCTGTCATGATAAAACAAAAACTATGGGTTTGGGTGCTTTATTTTATTTAGCATTATACTTCAGTTCGATTCCACCACAATTGATGTTTGGTTTGTAACCACTCATGTCCAGTCGACTACGCGATTCGTCATCTAGGCCCATGCTAGTTTGCGGACAAATCATATAAAGTGCTAAAATACAGAGTCCTTTATTAGTCACATGGAGGTCGACACAATTTCAAAAATAAGAAGTAACAGAATGGAAAATGTGCGTTGTAGACTTTATTCTGTCCATACTTTTCGCAAGTAGGGTTGTGTTCATGTGTTTTAAACAAATTAATTTGGGGTATTCCAAAGACCATGAATTGGTACAAACTAATCTAAAGGGTAACTTACGGATTGACCCTCTCCCTGAATATTCAAATGGGTTATAGTCCATTGGTTATATCTATGTAGCCACACAATGGAGTGTAGTGGAATGTCTTTGAACCTAGGTTAGTTAACAACCCAAAGCCCCCGTGCCACTAAACTACTATGCTTGGTTTTGTGTTCATATTCAAAATAATTATTTGTAACTGTAGTAAGTTGAGATGATTATTATTTGATCCGTATTGCATACTGGTTAATCTTCGTGGCTGCATTTTCGTACGTCAATGTAGGCTCTTGATGCTTACTAATTATGAATGGATTATTATAAAATCTATAAGTAACAAAAAGACTAGAAAGTAAAAGTTTTGTTATCAGAAAAATGAATTGAACTATGGTAACACAAATTTGAATTTAACTTGGAAACAAACACTTGGAACCACACTGCATTCAGGAATTGGTCGAGTCTCTTGAGGGTGATCCTGAAGATCGATTATTGATTTGCATTTATTGAAGTATTAATTTTATCGACTTATTAAACCACTATAATTGCAATGTTGACTGAGCCTAACCAAATTGCATTAATAGTAAATACAACCTATGTTTGGGGCTTCTGTTTACACCACTCGATGAGTCTGTGGCTTATATAAAGAAGCACGTGCCCAATATCTCCAATAATTGGGTTTACTCACCAGCCATGCTTAAGTTTTAGAGGCCAGTGACTTATAAGCATATTTTTTTGTAGGGTAGTGAGATGTACCGGCTAAGAGTCTAGTTTGTTGCGTACTGATAATACGTAATTAGGCTGCATTTTCGTATCTCAAATTAGGCAATTGATGCACATTATTTATCTATGAATTATTACAATCTACGAGTGAGAAAACATAGAATGTAAAATTTTTGCCATTAGAAAAATGAATTGAACTAGGATTGTTGTTAGAAACAAATTCAGATGTATACATTGTAAACAACATTTTGCACCACACTACATTCACGTCTTGATTGAGCGTGTTTTCTAGAGGTAATTGTAAGGTTTATTAGTGACTTGCATTATTAAACTACTACTAGTATTATTTTTGGCGACTTAATATAAACTACTGTATACGTCTTCTCATCATTCTTCAACTTGCGATATTTACTAAGCTTAAAACACATTTCATATGTGGTTAAAGACAATCTATTATGGCGAAAACTTGAAGAGTCTTGGCTTCTATAAAGAAATACGTGCTCTATAACTCCACTATGCCGTTGCCTTTTACTGACCTCGACTGCAGCAGCTTATCTCTGTGAATAAGACACTTGTCACTCTTTTTCTTTTTGTTGAAAGATAGTATTTGTAAATAAACAAAAACTTTGTTGTCAGTATAATATATTTAAAACTTCATATCCAATAATAGTGAAACTGAACTAAACAAATAATCACATAATTTTTCTCGAAAAAATAAATAATAATCACATAATAGACTACATAATTAATTACAGAATATACATTCTTCTGTGCATGACAGAAGGCCACATAGCTAATTTACATGTTCTCATAATTCAACGTGAATAATTCTTAGTTTCTATATTTCGAAATAATTCCAACCTTTAGATCTTCATTGTTGGAGACTACACGTTTCTTCCAAGTAAACAATGTGAACATGCCGAAACTAATTGTATAACTCAATGGTCCATTGATCTTGTCGTCTTTCTTTTTTCGTTTGTAATTATATCAAATTTTCAAATTCAATCAGTAACATCCACACAAAAAATAATGAATAATTATTTGGATTTTTTCGTTTGTTTATTGAAATTTAAATGAAAACAACCATTCCCTTTCTATATAATATAACCAGGAACCCTCTTTCATAACAAAGCAACACAATCTATTTTATATAATTATATATCCAGCCACACCACCAATTCTATGTCGGCAGTTGTGTGGTGGCTAGTAACGGTGGTTATGGTGACGGTTCACTCGGCCTCCGCCGGAGTTGTAGAATTAAACTGGGAGGTTGAGTATAAGCTCCGGTGGCCGGACTGTAAAGAAGGCATCGTTATTGCCATCAACGGCGAGTTCCCGGGGCCAACGATTGATGCTACCGCCGGAGACACAGTCATCATCCACGTTACCAACAAACTCTCCACGGAAGGTGTTGTCATCCACTGGCACGGCATACGTCAGGTTGCTTAGTTTCTATAATTTATCAAAAGTTTATATATAAAGTTAGTATAATAAAAATAACTAGAACGGGACTAATGAAATGTGATTCTGGAATAGAATGGGACTCCATGGGCAGATGGAGCAGCGGGGGTAACTCAATGTCCCATTAATCCTGGCGAGACTTTCACTTACAATTTCATGGTTGATAAGGTAAAATAAAATACTTCTTTCTTATTTTTTTAATAACTTTTACAAATAGACATATCGATAAAGTTTTGATATGGTACAGGCGGGAACACATTTCTACCACGGGCACTACGGGATGCAGAGATCGGCTGGACTGTACGGGATGATGATAGTGAGATCGCCCAAAGAGACACTACAGTACGATGGAGAGTTTAACCTGTTGCTCAGTGATTGGTGGCACCAAGGTAGTCACGCGCAAGAACTCTATCTTTCTTCAAGGCCTATGCGTTGGATCGGGGAGCCTCAGAGTCTGTTGATCAACGGAAGAGGACAGTTCAATTGTTCACTAGCTGCGTACTTTAATAAGGGAGGCGTAAAAGAATGTAAGTTTAAAGATAATGATGAATGCGCACCTACAATTCTGAGGGTCGAACCTTTGAAAGTTTACCGTCTGCGAATTGCTAGCACAACCGCTCTTGCTTCACTCAACTTAGCCGTTGAAGTAAGTTACTCTTACTGAACCTTTTTCAATTATAAATAAGTAAAACTTTGTAACATATTTTCTTTATAAATTGAACCATTCAGGGCTATCGCTAGGATATGAATAATTTATTAAAATAATAAACAATTTTTTAATAAATTTAAGGGCAATTCTCCTAAATACAGACTACTTTCAAGTTTTGGTCACAAAAATAGACAACAAAGAAGAAAATGACCAAAATGTTTCATTTAATAGGTAAAATGACACTAATACCCTAGATATAAAAAATTAAAAATTAAAAAAAGTTAAAAAAAATTAAAAAAATTAAAAATAAATAAATAATAAATGATTTTTTTTTATAGTTTTAGATTATATGTTTTCAAATTCGAACTTTTTTATAATTTTCTTTTTTCAAATTTTTTTTCAAAATTTTTTTTCAAATTTTCTTTTTGTAATTCGAAAATACTTTTTGAAACTATTTTTAAAATTTTTATTTTCAAAATTTTAATATTTATTTTTTATTTTATAAATTTTAAATCTCAATCTCAATCTCAAATCTCCACCCTTTAACTTTAAACCCTAAGGTTTGGATTAGTTAATCATAGGGGTATAAATGTATATTTATCTATTTAATGAAACATTTTAGTCATTTTCTTTCTTGTGGTCTATTTTTATGACCAAAACTTTTTTAGTACTATCCTACGGTATTTCTCTAAATTTAAAATCATATTAGTTTATGCATATTAACTCAAGATTCAGTTCAATATTTTATTTGACTATTTTTAGGACCGGTTCTGGGCTAGTCACCTTATATTTTTAGATGTATCATGTTTGTATCAAGAAGCATAATAGCCAAATTGAAATATTAAATCATAAACTTAACTTTGGTTTGAATTTAACTTTCATAAACCATATGGATGTCTCCTAGACTATATTTGCGAAGTAATTTTGTCACATGTCCTATCAACAATCATTTTTACAAAAAAATGTTGACACGACTAACAAGATTGATGACATGGCTTATAGTTAATATGACATGGACAATCATATTTATTACTGACAAATATTTTTGGTACACTTTATAGAATATGACAATAACTAATACATTACATTTAATGTTGATTTATATTTTTGTTAAACTTCTTAAAATATAGTAATAATTCATAAATCATCACTAAAATAAATATATTGAAATATGCATTATAAATTTCGAAATACATTATTTAATTGTATTTTTATAATTATACAATTTTTATTACTAATATTTTCAAAGTTTTCTACATCTTTTTAAAAAAATTAATAAATTGTTAATCGTAATTTCATTAGTTTCTTTTAGATATCTACAAATTTTATAAATATTGTTTAGTTATAATTTTTAATAACTATACAATTTTTATATGATTTTTAGTAATTTTATACAAGTTGATTTAATACATTTAAAGAAAGTAAATAGATAAAAAATTTATCTAAGATTCGAATTTTAAATATATTGCATATATATTATTAAATGTAATTTAAAATAAACAAAATTATTTTTTTCTTAATTTTATGCTTAAATAATCAACTTTATATTAAATATTAGTCATAAATAATAAAATATATAATATTAATAAATTTCATTTTAAATATAATTTAAGTTTTAAAAAATTTATCAGTGCACATGGTGGAGAAAAACACCTAGTTATCATTATTTTAGAATATATGTTAAGAAGTTTAAATTCAATATATTTCATAATCAAAATTTAATTTATTTTGACAAACTATTTTCATTGACATTTGCAAAATTTCGTTTTGTACTTGAATACATAATTTATTCATAGTTGTGAGGTTGATTGTGCACGTGCAGGGACACCAACTAGAACTCTAGAAGTCGTTGAAGCCGACGGCAACTACGTCGCTCCGTTCACCGTCAACGACATTGACATGTACTCCGGCGAGACATATTCCGTTCTTCTCCGAACCCACAATCCAACTCCTTCCAGAAAATACTGGATCTCCGTCGGCGTTCGTGGCCGTAAACCTAACACTACACAAGCCCTCACCGTGCTACATTACGCAGACGCTCCCGAATACGAACACCTACCTTATCCTCCCCCGGTGACTCCCAGGTGGGACGACTACGACCGGAGCAAAAGCTTCTCGATGAAAATCTTCGCCGCGAAAGGATACCCGCCGCCGCCGGAGAAATCAGACGAGCAGCTCTTCCTCCTCAACACACAGAACCTCATGGATAAGTACACAAAATGGGCGATCAACAACGTCTCGTTATCAGTTCCGGCGACGCCGTACATCGGAACGATCAGATACGGGCTTAAGACTTTGAACTACCAAAAACCTCCGGGGAAGGAGATCGTGGAGGACTACGACATAACGAAACCTCCGGTGAATCCAAACACGACGAAAGGTAACGGAATCTATAGCTTCCAGCTCGGCCGCGTGGTCGACGTGATACTCCAGAACTCGAACGTTTTGAACGGTAGAGGCAGCGAGATCCATCCGTGGCATCTCCACGGGCACGATTTTTGGGTTTTGGGTTACGGCGAAGGGAAGTTCCGGCTAGGAGTCGACGAGAAGACGTATAATTTGAATAATCCGCCGTTACGGAATACGGTGGCGTTGTATCCGTACGGATGGACGGCGTTAAGATTTGTAACGGACAATCCTGGGGTTTGGTTTTTTCATTGTCACATTGAACCGCATTTGCATATGGGTATGGGCGTGGTTTTCGCCGAGGGAGTAGACCAGATCGCTAAGATGAATATACCCAACGCGGTGCTCGGTTGTGGGTCAACCAGAGAATTTCTCATGAACCGGGGACGCCATTAAAAACCGGAGCTATAACCGGTGTTTTCCTTTCTTTTTTTTTGAACAACAACCGGTGTTTTCCTGTTACTTACTAGTATTAGTGGTTATTATTTGTGTGCGCTTTTAGTTTTTTTACCTTGCTTTGTTGTTATTTGTTAGCTCAAAACTAAAAATGTTAAACAACAAACACCAATTTCTCCCTCGCCTTATTCATCTCCTTTTAGAGTGGCGCCTCTGTAAGTGCCACCGCCGGCCTTTCCCTTTTTGACTCTGTAGCTTGTGATGTGTGATTTTTCTTTTTAAGTTTCGATGGGATGAGGGGCTTTGACACTCTAGCTGGTTCATGAGAGTGTGTTAGGTTTTAGCCATATCTCGACTGGTTTGTTTCTTGAGTATTTTGAAGCCGCTCGCGTCTATTAGATTGTTACTCGGTTGTCGCAGTGTACGGCGATGGATGCTCAGAAGTGGATCCAATAATAGATTTGGTGGTTCAATAGCTCGTATGGCCGGTCCTAGTTTTGGGTCTTGAGGTGACGGCTAGTTGAAGTTCTGGTGGTGGAGAAGCTCTACGGTTGCAGATTGTGTGTGTCTACTTTGCTCTTCAGCTTCAGGCTTTCGTTTCAGCTAGGTTTGTGTTAAAGCCTTCCCTTGCTTTGGTATGTGTTAGTCAAGATGGTGGTGCTTTGTGTTGGTATTGCTAGTAACTGCAAACTGTGTTTGACGTGTTTGATTGATGGGTCTCTATACGGTTTAATGCTCTATTGAGTTGCTTCAGTATACTAGCTTTGGTACTTATGTAGATCATATGCTTTGGTGGCTGCTGGTGTCAGATCTTATATGGTTTCTGGTTTGCGGTAGAAGTACTTAGCCGGTTCAGATATGTTGGATCAATAAAGCCTAATGGCTTTGTTCATTAGTGAAAAGAAATGTTTTTGGGTTTCATTTAAATGAAAAACCCAGAAATAGTAATAGAGAAGTATGAGTTTGTCCCACATCGGGGAAGAGGAGCAAAAATGAGATGTTTATATATGGGATAACACACTCACTTGTTTAAACGAGTCAGAGAAGGAAGAGACTCCCCATGCGCGCACCGCCGCCGCCGTCCGGCCGGCTCGGCGTGGGCCTTGGTGGACGGCCTCTGGCCCAATAAGAATATTCTTTTTGGACTAAGTTAATCTCTACATTTTTGCCATTTCATTTCTAAAAAACATCATGACGTTCGTGTATAAATGACGAAGTTTGTCTGTTCGAAATGGATCAGAACGAGTCAACAGAAGAGAGATCTTGCGGAGAAAGTTTCTCAACTCACCACTCCCGAGATTTCAGAGATATTTTCGCTAAACGTGTGCAACAGTTTCAAAAATCAAATCCGGTTCTCTTCTTTAAATACTCGCCTCCTCTTCATTCATTTCTTAACTTTTCGAAAGCTAAATACCAAGAAAACTCCTAAGCGTAAGTCTAGAGAGTGTTTCGTAGATTATTGGTTCGTAGAGGTTTTTCACGAGTGCCGCGTGATAACCTATCATGGTTTTATCCTGGGACTCATGTTCGTACAGATCCGTCGCACTAACGGAGTGAATATTAAGAGTTAAGGAAAGAGATTCGTCTCGACTCCATGGTTTCATTTACATTTCGGTTTCGAATTGTCTATATTTTCCTTAACATCGTATTTATATTATCGTTAGTATCGATCCGGTTTTACGACTTCTACAATCTTAACTCTTAATCGCTTTATGTCTAAAGCTCAAATCGGGTTGAAAAACGATTTATAAAAATGGGTTTTCGAACGGTGTTTGCGATTTGCTTTCTAGCTCTTCCGTGAAACGTTTATTCTTATTTCATAACGGGGTTTGCGATTTGCTTTCGAGCACGTCCGCGAAATATTTGTTCTTATTTCATAATCGTGTTTCCGATTTGCCTTTTAGCACTTCCGCGAAACGTTTATTGTTTATTTCATTACGCTTTGCAGATTGCTTTCTAGCATTTTTCGCAAAACGTTTTTGATACAGTCTTAAAACGTTATATACATGAATCGTTTCAGTAACCGCTTTCTTAAGCGAGTTTGTGAAACATTCTAAGTCTATAAAAATGGTTTCTGCGAACGCTTATAAGCAAGTTTGCAAAACGTTTTCTCAAAGACTTATATCGATATGATTTGGTTCAAACACCAAAAATGAACATTGATTTTAGACTATTATTTTTATTTAAAATAATATGTTAATTGTTGAATGGAGTACTAATCCGTTTTTCATGTTTTCTCTACAGAGAAATGACGAACGATAACAACACCTCCATTGACACCACAAATGTCAATCAGACTCCACTCAACGTTGCAGCCACTGATGCAACTGTGACAACCGTTGGAAACATCACAGCGTCAACCGCTGCAGCAACAACAAGCACTGCTGATGAAACCACTCTCCGGAGTCTATTCGGTGCTGGTCTTTATCAGACGGGTTCAGTTTCAGCAACTGCAAGTTGTCCGGTGGCAGTTCAAACTCCTCCGGCTGTCCCTAGTGTGTTCACTCAAGGACTGATGCCAGACAAGTTTGATGGCAAAGGCTTCAAAACGTGGCAGAAGAAGATGATGTTCTTCCTGACAACGATGAAGCTGGACAAGTTCATCCAGGAGGACAAGCCCCTTATGCCTTACAGGATTGATGATGTTCACAGTCTTGCAACTATTGACATATGGGTGCATTCCGACTTCATCTGCAAAGGTTACATTTTGGGTCGTCTCATTGACCCATTGTACCGTGTCTACTGTGAGATCTCCACGGCGAAAGAGCTATGGAGATCACTGGACAAGAAGTACAGAGGTGAGGACGCTGGCTGCCAGAAGAATGTGGTCTCAAAGTTCCACGACTTCAAAATGGTGGATTCAAAACCCATCATGAATCAGGTGGAAGCGCTTCAGCTCATTTGCCATGAAATCGCTGCTGAAGGAATGTCCATCTGCGAGACATTCACAACTCTCAGCTTCATTGAAAAGCTTCCTCTAAGCTATGCGGATTTCAAGAACTACTTGAAGCACAAAAAGAAGAAGATGGGGCTCGAGGAGCTCATCATGAGGCTTCAGATGGAATCCATAAACCGAATTGCTGACAATGTCACTGCTAAGGAGCACATTGTCAACACGGCTGAGCACAAAGGCAAAGGAAAGGCACACGCCCATTCTCCTGCCAAGCCTTCCAAAACTGCTGCAGCCCTGAGGGCTTCTGGAAAAAACTTCAAGAACAAAGGCATTGAAATCAATGCGAATGCGAATGTGGAGAAGTTCAGGGAGAAATGTCACTACTGCCACAAAGTGGGGCACAAGACTGTTGAGTGTCGCAAAAAGATCAAGGATAAGAAGGCTCAGGCAAATCTCACTGAGGAGGATCTCGTTGCTGTGGTGACTGAAGCCAACATGGTTGAAAGCAACAACCTCAAGGAATGGTGGTATGACACTGGTGCAACCACCCACATTTGCACCGATAGGGCGATGTTCAACACCTATGAGAAAACCAAGACTCTGGAGAAGCTCAAGATGGGAAACACTGCAGTCTCCAAGATTGAAGGACGTGGCAATGTGATTTTGAAGATGACATCTGGACGTGAGGTCACTCTGACAAATGTGAAGCATGTGCCTGACATGAGGAAGAACCTGGTCTCGGAAACCTTGCTCAGCAAGAATGGATTCGCCACAAGTTTTGAGGCGGACAAGCTCGTGATTAAGAAGAATGGAATGTATTTGGGAAGAGAATATGTTAATGGTGGACTTGTCAAGTTGAATGTAATGACAGTCCTTCCGAAAGTTGTAGCTCCAAAAGTTTCAATGAATAAGAAAGAGCCAGTTGTTTATTTGGTTGAGTCTTTTAATATATGACATGAAAGATTAGGCCATGTAAACTACAAATCTATACAAAGATTAATGAATTTAATTCTAATTCCTAAATGTAAAACAAGTAAACAAAAATGTGAAGTATGCGTACAGGGTAAGCTCACAAAAACGCCATCACCTCGTGTTGAAAGAACTAATAAACCTCTAGATTTAATTCACACCGATTTATGTGATTTAAAATACATACAAACTAGAGGTGGGAAAAAGTACTTTGTGACCTTCATAGATAACTGCACAAAATATTGTTATGTATATTTATTACATAGCAAAGACGAAACCTTAGAAAAATTTAAAGAATTTAAATTCGAGGTCGAAAATCAGCTTAAAACAACTATTAAAGTAGTTAGAAGCGACAGAGGAGGCGAGTATGATGGTCTATTCAATGCATTATGTAATGAACATGGAATAATCCATCAAACTACAGCTCCTTACTCACCAGAATCTAATGGAGTTGCTGAACGCAAAAATCAAACTCTAAAAGAGATGATGAATGTAATGTTGCAGGAATCTGGGTTACCCCAGAACATGTGGGGGGAAGCGTTGCTTACCACTAATTATATCCTCAACAAAATTCCACACAAAATAACTGGCAAAACACCATATGAATTATGGAAAGGTAATTTACCTTCGTATAAATACCTCAAAGTGTGGGGGTGCTTGGCAAAAGTTGCGGTACCACCACCAAAAAAGGTCACTATTGGACCTAAAACAGTGGATTGCATCTTCATCGGATATGTATATAATAGTAATGCTTATCGATTTCTGGTACATAAATCTGAAATATCAGACATTCATGAAAAAACAGTTATGGAATCAAGAAATGCATCTTTTTCGAAAATATTTTTCCATATAAGGAAAAACAAGGTTCAAAACGAACTCGAGAAGAAAGAGACAATGACAAGAACTCAGAAACTGACACAAACGTCGAGATTTCTATAAATGATATTTCAGAAAATAGAGAAAAAGATGAACCTCGAAGGAGCAAAAAAGCTCGAAAAGAAATATCTTTTGGAGAAGATTTCCTAATGGCATTTTTAGAAGAAAATGTTCCAAAAAATTTGGCAGAAGCCATGGCATCACCAGAAGCTCCATTCTGGAACGAAGCTGTCAGGAGTGAATATGATTCGATCATGCAAAATTATACTTATTACATAACGGATTTACCACATGGCTGCAAAGCATTAGGGAATAAATGGATAATGACACGAAAACCTGGTGGAAAATACAAGTCTAGGCTTGTAGTTCAAGGATTCCAACAAAAGGAAGGCCTTGACTATTTTGATACATACTCTCCAGTGACGAGAATAACATCAATAAGACTTATGATAGTAATCGCAGCCTTAAGAGACTTAGAAATCCATCAAATGGATGTAAAAACTGCTTTTCTAAATGAGGATTTAGAAGAGGAAATTTACATGAAACAACCTGAAGGTTTTGTCATTCCCGGACAGGAAGACAAAGTATGTTGACTTGTAAAGTCACTTTATGGGCTTAAACAAGCTCCTAAAGAATGGCACGAAAAATTTGACAATACAATGATGTCAAATGGTTTCAAAATAAATGAATGTGACAAATGCATATACTACAAAACTACCAAAAATATGTATGTTTTGCTGTGTTTATATGTAGATGATATGCTCATTATTGTAAGCAATAAAGACATTATCAATCAAACAAAGAACATGCTCAAAGGGACATTTGAGATGAAAGACTTGGGATTAGTAGATGTAATTCTCGGGGTTAAAGTCACAAGAAATTCAAATAGAATTATCTTAACCCAATCTCATTATGCTCAAACAATATTAGAGAGATTTAAAAATTGCTCTAATAGTACGGCAAAAACCCCGTTAGATCCCTAAATGCACTTGACAAAGAATTCAGGTGAAGCGGTTTCACAAAACGAGCATGCACGTGTGATCAGAAGTCTCATGTACTTGACCAATTGTACTAGACCGGATCAGGCGCATGTGATGTGTCGAGTTTTAACCCGATTATCTAACTGCAAGTGCACAGTAAAGTACGCAGTAGTAATGCGGGATCGAATCCACAGAGACCGATGATCACACGTAGAGTTGCAGACAAGTTAATAGCTACAGCGAATCAATATATATTTTTGATGGTTTTTATTTAATTTTCTTAGGTGTCACAAAACATAAACAAGCTGTAAAAAGATGACTTAAACGATTTGAAAACTATTTTAAAACAAACGTTGGGCATTGGGAATTCTCAGGGATTTCTTTTTAATCAAGATACAATTAATGACAGACACATGGATATATTAAGAACCGTCTAGAACTCAAACACGATAATAGAATTAACCTACTTCCGTAGCGCTAATTCTCTATGTTATAGAAATCTCCACACTAACTTCCGCTGAGTTTTAATTTCTAAACAAGCATTAAGAACATGTTCAATATGTTCACAAAGCGCAATAACATCAACTTCCGAGGGTTAAGGACACTTTGCTCATCTAAAGTATTTTCGGAAGTTCAAACAATCACTTTCGGTGCATCAAACAATCTGATATCATGAACTAAGTGATCAATTTAGTTCAAGCAGTAAGAAATCCATTAAATGAAGAACCAAAACGTAATCCCTTAGTCTACACACGTTTTATGAATCAAAACATCAAGAAATCCCCTATGAGAACCCCTAAACCCAACTAGATGACTACTCACACATAACTAAGCAAGAACAACACGATTTTAATGAAGAAAACAAGATAAGATTGTATTAAAACAGAGGAAAGGTTAAGAAGATCTTCTCCAAATGGTTTTGAGATGAACTCCTTTACAAATCTTCACAAATCACACAAAACAAGTACAAAACTCTCAAATCTCTCTCAAGAACTTGTAAATCTCCTTCTTGGTCGCCCCTGATCTTTTCTGAGTCCCAAAGGTCGAGTTCTTTTGTCCCTTCTTGAGTGGAGTGGGTAAAAAGGAGTGAAAAGCTCGTTTGTACGTGTGGAGCCCGTAGAGCGTGGGATCGGTCGATCCACATGGACCGGATCGGTCGATCTCACGTCCTGTGCGATCAATACGTCTCATTCGGTCCATTGTTCGGTCCATCTTGCTTCTGAATAAATCCTGAATGCGTTCTTTTCTTGCAAGCTATCTAGTAACCTGCATATTACACTTAAGAACACCAAAACGCATCAAATAGACCAAAACATTAATTAAAACCAACCATTTAATTTCTCCAAAATGAGTTATAAACCGTTAAAAACACGGAATATCAACTCCCCCAGACTTGAATCTTTGCTTGTCCTCAAGTAAAGAGGATTAAAATTTGGGAGCTCACTAACCCTCAGTAGACCTTACCTTGTGATTTCGCTAACCACTTAAATCAGAGACTGTCAAGGCATTCATTCCAAATCCCCACCAAGACCGCGCGAACCTTTCCATATTTCAGACCTGCAAGTCTCAGTTTCAAGTAATCAACTCTTTATATTCATTAAAAAGGGCGTGACCTTTCCACCAAAGATATCTCCATCAGGTATAACGGGCTCGGTGTTTGGGAGGCTGTTTTAGTGTTTAATTAGGTGAGGCTCAAGTGTTTGTGGGTATCAGCGATAACAAAAAATGCAAAACATTATGCAAAATCGCTGGAGAAACCGAGTATATTGATAACCACGTTTTTGAACTGCTCAAGTCTCAAATGATCAAAACCCAACAAATCTCAAACTCTAACCCCAAATTTAAACAACGTATCATCTCTGGTACACAAAATAAAAATAAAATGTCTAAACCAAATCTACTGAATGAGATATAAACATGAACTTTTTTTTTTTTTTTTATATTTCAGAACGAAAACTTATACAAACCGAAATCGAATATATACACTGCGATGCAATCACACACTTACAACACCCACTTTTTCTATTTACACCTCTAGACACACAGGTCCGTGTCTAACCACCTAAATGTTCCGATCCTACCTAAGCAGTCGGATGAACCATGTCTACCCTAATCTCTCCATTGTTTTTGCACATGTATGCACATATGATCAGTGTGTAAGAATGCATGGAGATGAAATAAAAGGGTAAGGTGTAGGTGTGGTACAAAACTATTGATGAGTCTGGCCATTCAGGATTATTAAAGAGTGGTAAAATGTGGTAAAGATAATCCTGAATGTGTATATGGTGTACCGTTTCCTGATGTTGATTCCTGGTCAAAAGAAATTAAATTCATTAATGGTCAAAAATAGTTGAGTCGATTACAATTCACCGAGACTTGATAAAAGATTTAAAGAGAGGTTGCTTGGTCAAGTGGTTCCTCGGTTTGTCTGTGCTAACAGTCCTGAAAAATGGCCAATATGAAATGTAATGCACAACACACAAGGAAATAGTCTAATAATCATCACAGGGTCTGATAAAAATACGTAGAGAGTTTTTAGAGTTTTTTTTTTTTTCTTAAAACACAATCAAATCCGATAAAGTAAGAAAATAAAAGAAATAATAGCAATATGGTACATAAGTAGCATCCTCCCCCAGACTTACTTCACACCGTCTCGGTGTGAAAATAATTCCAAGAGAGATTACCGATCAGGCGTTGCGGTCAGTGCGCCTCTTCGAGCGCCTCTCCAATGCTCCATCATCATCAGAGTCCTCCGCTGCCTCAGGTCCAGCAGCGGTGTCGTGAGCGCCTGAGTCGTCATCGCTATCTCCAGAAACAGCTGGCTGTGATGCGCATCCCTTCTTAATGTTGCAGATTCCCTTCCACATCTTCAGCAGTATGGAGTTGTTGGTTTGATGGCTCTTGATGGACCAAGCGTTGATCTCAGCAGCGGATGCAGTAGCGGGAGGTGCTGGTGGCAGCATATACGGAGTGAAATCCGTGGGGAAAAGACTTTCCTCATCTTCCGGTTCCTCCTCTATATCATCATGTGGTGCCTGCTGGTGTGTCGATGATGATGCGACTCCTTTCTTCTTCAGTGTCGCGGGTCTGGTGCAGAGAGATGCAGGCGGTGGTAGAAATATGAGGGCACCTGGATCAGTCAGCTCGGTGATGGCTGTATCGGGTAGTTTGACAAATTGCTCTCTCCCTTGTGGGTCCTGGAACTGGTAGATATGAGGGGCTGACTTGTCGATGCTACCTCGCCAAGGGCCGGTGAGGTAGTGGATGCTAATGAGTGCTCTCATGTCGAAAAAGTTCTGATGCATCCCCTTCTTATCCACCACTCTGTCAATAGGTGGAAGAAACACTCCACATTGCCTTAAGATCTGTGTGATAACCGCTCCAAACCCACATCTCTTCGTGTCTGAAACCTTGAAGTACGCAAGCTTCTCCGCGATCACAGCTCCTATGTTTATGTCCTTCCCGCTAACATAGGTAATGTCTGCGCCCTGAGGCCATAGGTGTCCAGCCCCGATGAATAGAAGAGCTAGCTCATCTTTTGTCACTGCAGCGGGTTCTGTCTTCCCATAGATAACACTTCTGATCACTCTCACTGCATATCGCAGAACAGGACTACGAATTCTAGCTTGCTTGGCCTCTCGGGAGATGAAGTTTCCTGAAGCGATGAATTTCCAGAAATCATTGTGTTCCGGGAAGTCAGGAACACAAGATTGACGTCCTTTCCCGAACCCAAAGACGTCGCACAGCTGAAAGATGGTCATGGAGTGGAACTGCCTGTTCACAATGAAGGAGAACATTGCCTTATCAGCTACCGGGTTATCCTCGTCAGGATGGTAGAGGCGGGCTGATGCGAGGAACTGCCTGGTCAAATCAGCATAGCAATCACAATGGAGATCGAAGATGTACCCCAGGTCAATCTTCTCGAACAAGGCTTCAATATCCTCGGTTATCCCCAATGCATCTGTAGTGTCTCTGTGAGCGAAGCGTGACGGACATATTTCCACTCCCCTCATCTGCTCGTAGAAATCATCATCATGTATATCCCACTGCTGGGTTATCTCTCGATTCGCAGGATGAGACTTATCCGTCTTTTGGAAATTGCCCTTTGTGTTGAGCCTAGCAGTCTGTACCGAGGAGCTCCCATGCTCACCCTGCTTCTTCTGTCTCTTAGGCATTATCTGTGTCTTGATGAAAACTGATGGTAGAAATGGATAGAGCTTGAAAAACTAATGAGTTTAGCACCAAGAATTACAAAAATCGGATGAGAAATGAATGAAATCGAATTGGTTGTTCTTGAGAGGTTTGAGAGAGTTTGAGAGGAGAGGAAGATGAAATTTCATCAGTTTTGATCGACATTTTCGAGAGTTGAGTGTTTTATGGGTGTTTTCCGGTTTAAATTAAGTGAAATCAAACCGGGCAAGACTTACCTTAGATCGACTGATCCATACACTTAGGATCGACCGATCTTATGCACGGATCGACCGCTCTGGCTCACACGGATCGACCGATCTTCTACTGAGATCGACCGTTCTGTTTCATAAGGATCGCCCGATCTTCTCCTGATCGTGATACATGCCTGAAAATCATCTAAAAACACAACCGAAAATCAATTCACACAAGAAAATATAATCACAAAAGAGAAAGAAAATCAAACCATGTGGGTTGCCTCCCACTCAGCGCTTGTTTAAAGTCGCGAGCCTGACTATTTTGTTGTCCTTAGGCGAGATCAGGTTCCGATAAAGGAATGTTGGTTCCTTCTTCGGGTTTTGCATCTGTGAAGTAAGGTTTTAGCCTCTGCCCATTGACTGTGAACTTCCTCCCATTCTCTTCCAAGACAACAGCTCCATAAGGTCTAACCTCTGTGATGGTGAAAGGTCCGGACCAACGAGACTTAAGCTTTCCAGGAAATAGCTTGAGTCTAGAGTTGAACAGAAGGACTTTGTCTCCAGCAGTGAAGTCTCTCGGGATTATCTTTCTGTCATGCCACGCCTTAGTTCTTTCCTTGTAGATTTTGGTGTTCTCATAGGCGTTCAACCGAATCTCGTCCAGCTCGTTCAACTGAACCATCCTCCTTTCTGCAGCGGTTTTAATGTCGAAGTTCATCAACTTCGTTGCCCAAAAACCACTGTACTCCAATTCCACAGGTAGGTGACAAGACTTTCCATAGACCAGATTAAAAGGAGTGGTGCCCAAGGGAGTCTTGTAGGCGGTTCTATACGCCCATAAGGCGTCATCAAGCTTCACAGCCCAGTCTTTCCTTGTTTTGCCTACAGCCTTCTCCAAAATCCCTTTGATTTCTCGGTTCGATATTTCAACCTGCCCACTTGTCTGAGGATGATAAGGTGTAGCTACCTTATGCTTTACTCCATGTTTCTTCAGCAGTTTATCGAACGTCTTGTTGATGAAGTGAGAGCCTCCATCACTAATAACCACTCTCGGGATCCCGAATCTTGGAAAAATGACTGTCTTGAACATTTTCTTGACAACACTAGAGTCATTTGTCTTGCTGGCTACTGCTTCCACCCACTTGGAGACATAATCAACCGCAACCAGGATGTACTCATTTCCATAAGAAGATGGGAAAGGGCCCATAAAATCAATTCCCCATACATCAAAAACTTCAACTTCAAGGATGAAATTTTGGGGCATCTCATTTCTCTTACTGATGTTGCCCTTCCGCTGACATGCATCACACTTTGAGACAAACTCATGGGCGTCTCTGAAAAGTGTAGGCCACCAGTAACCAGCCTGCAGGACCTTAGAAACCGTCTTGAATGTTGCAAAATGGCCTGCGTATTCTGAACTGTGGCAGTGGAAAAGAATCCCTTGCATCTCATTCTCCAGAACACATCTCCTGAATAAACCATCTGAGCATCTCTTGTAGAGGAAGGGATCATCCCAGTAGTAGTGGTTCACATCTCTCATGAACTTCTTCCTCTCATACCCCTTCAGGTTCGGTGGTTCAATTCCAGCACATAGGTAGTTTGCAAAGTCTGCAAACCATGGGAGATCATCCTGAATTTGTCTCATGACACAGCAATCAGCCTGATCCAAATACTCATCTTCCAGCAAGGTGATCACATAGACATTCTCCTCGGGTAATGTATCATCCAGTGGTGTTTCAGCTTCCACTCTCATTCGGGAAAGATGATCTGCCACTCCATTTTCTGCTCCTCTCTTGTCTCTGATCTCAATATCAAACTCCTGTAGCAGTAAGATCCACCTTAAGAGTCTCGGTTTAGCATCTTTTTTCGTCATCAGGTACTTCAAGGCTGCATGATCTGTGTGCACAATTACTTTCGAGCCCACCAAATAGGACCTGAACTTCTCGAAAGCATAAACTACTGCCAGCAACTCCTTCTCAGTGGTAGCATACTTGATTTGAGCATCATCAAGCGTTCGGCTGGCATAATAGATCACATGGAGTTTCTTGTCTTTTCTCTGCCCCAAAACAGCTCCAATCGCGTAATCACTTGCGTCACACATTATTTCAAATGGCAAGTCCCAATCTGGTGGCTGCACAATGGGAGCACTGACTAGAGACTTCTTGAGAATCTGAAACGCAGCGAGGCAGTCAGCATCAAAAACAAACTTCGCTTCTTTGCACAGCAGACGGGTGAGTGGCCTCGCTATCATAGAGAAGTCTTTGATAAACCTCCTGTAAAAACCGGCATGTCCCAGAAAACTCCGAATATCCCTCACTGTCCTAGGAGGCTGTAGGCTGGTCATAACTTCAATCTTTGCTTTGTCAACCTCGATACCCTGCTCTGATATCCTGTGACCCAAAACAATGCCATCTTTCACCATGAAATGGCACTTCTCCCAATTTAGCACCAAGTTCTTCTCCTCACATCTTTCCAGCACCTTGCACAGATTAGCAAGGCAGTCGGTAAATGAAGAACCGTAGACTGAGAAATCGTCCATAAAAACCTCCATAATGTCCTCAATAAGATCAGTAAAGATCGACATCATGCATCTCTGGAAAGTGGCAGGAGCATTGCACAATCCGAAGGGCATTCTCCTGTAGGCAAAAGTACCGTATGGACAGGTGAATGTTGTCTTCTCTTGGTCCTCTGGATGAATGGGTATCTGAAAGAACCCGGAGTAGCCATCGAGAAAACAGTAGTAGGGGTGGTTGGCTAGTCTTTCCAGCATCTGGTCAATGAAAGGAAGTGGGAAGTGGTCCTTCCTTGTGGCTGAGTTTAGCTTCCTGTAGTCAATGCACATCCTATGCCCTGTGACTGTTCTGGTAGGAATCAGCTCAGCCTTCTCATTTGTGATGACAGTGATGCCACCCTTCTTAGGAACCACATGAACCGGGCTCACCCAAGTGCTGTCTGAAATTGGGTAGATCACCCCTGCACTCAACAGCTTTAGAATCTCCTTTTTCACAACTTCCATCAGTTTGGGATTCAGTCTTCGCTGGTGCTCTATGGACGTCTTTGACTCATCCTCCAAGTGAATCTTGTGCATGCAAAGATCTGGAGAAATACCTGTAATATCATCCAAAGAGTACCCCAATGCTTTTCTATACTTTCGCAATTTTGAAAGAAGCAAAGCGGTCTCCACATTATTCAGGTTAGCACAAATAATAACAGGATATGTGGAATTCGGTCCCAAGAATGCATACCTCAGCCCAGCTGGGAGGGCTTTAAGTTCCACCTTTGGAGCATTCTCCTCACTCCAATCTGGTTGGGAGGATGACGGTTTGACGGTTTTATCGGTGCCTGAGTCTTCAAGGCTGACATAGGCGACATGCTTCTCAATCGGTGAGGCTGAATCCAAAATCTCAGAAAATCCAACCACTTCTTGGTTCATGAACCCGAACTCACTCTCCCTTTGGGTCAATGCGACTTGTAGAGGATCATCAGTGTGCAACTCTTCATCCATTTCCTCCACCAGTTCAGTCAATGTATCAACCCAGAAAGTCTGTCCATCAATAGTCGGATTTTTCAGCACCTTCTCCACATTGTATCTCATCGCCATGTCTCCTAGACGTAAGTCTATATGCCCATTCTGTACATCAATCATGGCTCCAGCAGTAGCTAAAAACGGTCTGCCCAAAATGAGAGGATCTTTAGGTTCCTCTTCCAGCTCCAGAACTACAAAATCGGTAAGCACATATCCCTTTCCAACACCAACAGGGATGTTTTCTAGTACACCGACTGGTCTTCGCACTGATCGGTCAGCAAGGACCAAGGAGATCCTTGTAGGTTTGTAGTTCGTCATGCCTAGCCTCTCAGAGACAGAGAAAGGCATTAGGCTCACTCCTGAACCCAGATCGCAGAGACTCTTCTCAAAGGTAAGTGATCCAATGCGGCATGGTAGAACAAATGCTCCGGGATCTTCACGCTTTTTAGGCATGACATTTTGTAGAACTGCGCTACATTCCTCATTGAGCATCAACACACCACGCTCTAGGCTCATCTTATCGGTAAGAATCTCCTTCATGTACCTTTTAAGAGAAGGTACCATCTTCACCGCTTCAACGAATGGCAATCTCACATGTAACTCCCCAACAAGGTTCTTTAGCTTCTCGTACTCACGTTCTTTGATCTTCTGCCTTGGTCTGGATGGGTATGGAGCCTTAGGAACATAAGCAGGAGGCGCCACATACACCTCTTCAGGTTCAGAGGAATTTGGCTTCGTTGGCACGGGATCGGTCGATCCAGATGGACCGGATCGGTCGATCTCCTTCCCCTTGGATCGGTCGATCCGGTCCTTAGATCGGTCGATCTCTTTCTCATTCGATCCCTCAATCGTTTTTCCACTCCTAAGTGTTACAGCATTCACAAACTCCTTGGGATTCGTCTCTGACTTCCCTGGTAGAAATCCAGGTGCTGTTCTGCTGCTGGAGGCGGTTTGAGCAACTTGCTTTTCCAAAACTTTCAAATGGGTGTTCAAAGTTTCAAACTTCCCATTAAGCTCTCCATACATGTTATCCACCTTGGTGTTTATCTCTGCAGTGCTATTCTTCTGACCTTCTAGCACCATTTGCAGCATCTTCTTAATTTCGTTATCCTGAGAAGACTGCGACGAAGAGGCATTCCCTTGATTCTGGTAGTTGTTGTACTGCTGCCTTTGCTGAAATCCTGAGTTGCCCGAGTTGTTCCCCTGATATTGATTTCTGTTCTGATATCCTTGGTTGAACACACTCTGGTTCTGATTCTGGTTCTGCCTATTTCCTGCCTGAGGGTAGGACTGATGTTGTGGATTCTCCACATTGTTGCTCCGGTAAGACAGATTATTTTGCTGATTTTGACTCCATCCAAGGTTCTGATTGTAGCCTCTGTTGTAGTTTCCTTGACCACCAATGTAGTTCACATCAGCTTGCATATCATCTGAATCATCACCAACAGTTTCTTGTGAGGAACGATAGCCTTGCTCCTCCACAAATTTCACAGATTTCTGATCTCTCTTGAGAAGCATCTCAATCTTGGCATTCAGCTCATCTATCTTCTTGGATTCATAACCAACACCCTTCTGGCTGGTGTCAAACCTTGACTTGCGGTTTGCTTTGCTGGATGACAGGTTGTTCAGCAAGGTGTAAGCTTCTTCAACAGTCTTGGTCATGAAATCACCATTACTTGCTGTGTCCATGGCATCTTGACTCTCTTCATGAACTCCATTATAGAAAATGTTCAGCAAGCTCACATCAGTGTAACCATGGTGAGGGCAGTCCTGTGTGTACTCCTTGAAACGCTCCCAAGCCTCATGAAAGCTTTCTGAATCAAGCTGCTGAAAGCTTCCAATTCTGCTTCTCAGATATGTGGACCTTGACTTGGTGAAGAAATGCTGTAGAAAAGCAGCTCTTGTCTCTTCCCATGTAGTAAGAGATCCTGGAGGGATGGACTTTAACCATCTGATAGCTTTATCAGCTAAGGAAAACGGGAACAACCTGCATTTCAAAGCGCCTTGAGGAACTCCATTATGTCTGCTGGTGTCACAGACTCGCTCAAAATGCTCCAAGTGATACATCGGGTCCTCAGACGGGTTTCCATGAAACGGATTTTTCTCCACCAAATTAATGAGACCAGTCTTGATCTCAAAGTCTCTTCTCTCAATGGGAGGTGGGCGAATCCCAGAACGATCGGCATAGAATGCATCTGGTGTATCATAATGTGCAAGCGTCATCCTAGGCATGCCATAGTCTCCAGCCTGTTGTCTTGCAGCTACACCAGCCTGCTGATTATCACCAGCATTGTTGCCTTCTCGTTCATTTACAGGAATTGGATTTTGCGGGTTGTCCTGAAACTGGTCTTCTTGGTGTTCAGCCATTTCAACCTCTTCAGCGGACTCAAGTCTTTTCTTTTTCACTTGTCTCTCTAGGCGGCCGAGCTCTAACTCCAAAGGTATTAAATTCGATGATCCTTTGCTTCTAGTATGAAATCCGCTCATTCACCTGAAAACACAAACAGAAAGAGAAAGACAGAAACATTAGACAAAAAAAAAATGCTATAGTCTTAAACTGATCATTAACTCTAGGGTGACCAAATGGTCCCCGGCAACGGCGCCAAAAACTTGATGTGTCGAGTTTTAACCCGATTATCTAACTGCAAGTGCACAGTAAAGTACGCAGTAGTAATGCGGGATCGAATCCACAGGGACCGATGATCACACGTAGAGTTGCAGACAAGTTAATAGCTACAGCGAATCAATATATATTTTTGATGGTTTTTATTTAATTTTCTTAGATGTCACAAAACATAAACAAGCTGTAAAAAGATGATTTAAACGATTTGAAAACTATTTTAAAACAAACGTTGGGCATTGGGAATTCTCAGGGATTTCTTTTTAATCAAGATACAATTAATGGCAGACACAGGGATATATTAAGAACCGTCTAGAACTCAAACACGATATTAGAATTAACCTACTTCCGTAGCGCTAATTCTCTATGTTATAGAAATCTCCACACTAACTTCCGCTGAGTTTCAATTTCTAAACAAGCATTAAGAACAGGTTCAATATGTTCACAAAGCGCAATAACATCAACTTCCGAGGGTTAAGGACACTTTGCTCATCTAAAGTATTTTCGGAAGTTCAAACAATCACTTTCGGTGCATCAAACAATCTGATATCATGAACTAAGTGATCAATTCAGTTCAAGCAGTAAGAAATCCATTAGATGAAGAACCAAAACGTAATCCCTTAGTCTACACACGTTTTATGAATCAAAACATCAAGAAATCCCCTATGAGAACCCCTAAACCCAACTAGATGACTACTCACACATAACTAAGCAAGAACAACACGATTTTAATGAAGAAAACATGATAAGATTGTATTAAAACAGAGGAAAGGTTCAGAAGATCTTCTCCAAATGGTTTTGAGATGAACTCCTTTACAAATCTTCACAAATCACACAAAACAAGTACAAAACTCTCAAATCTCTCTCAAGAACTTGTAAATCTCCTTCTTGGTCGCCCCTGATCTTTTCTGAGTCCCAAAGGTCGAGTTCTTCTGTCCCTTCTTGAGTGGAGTGGGTAAAAAGGAGTGAAAAGCTCGTTTGTGCGTGTGGAGCCCGTAGAGCGTGGGATCGGTCGATCCACATGGACCGGATCGGTCGATCTCACGTCCTGTGCGATCAATACTTCTCATTCGGTCCATTGTTCGGTCCATCTTGCTTCTGAATAAATCCCGAATGCATTCTTTTCTTGCAAGCTATCTAGTAACCTGCATATTACACTTAAGAACACCAAAACGCATCAAATAGACCAAAACATTAATTAAAACCGACCATTTAATTTCTCTAAAACGAGTTATAAACCGTTAAAAACACGGAATATCAGCATGCAGTAAACGTACTTAGTCGATATACAAGTAATCCAGGTCATACACACTGGAAAGCTATAACGAGGGTACTCAATTACTTGCGCTACACCAAAGATTTTGGGTTTCACTATGGTAAAGAACCAGCAGTTTTAGAAGGATACAGTGATGCTAACTGGATATCAGATTCTAAAAACTCAAAATCCATGAGTGGATATGTCTTTACACTAGGAGGAGCAGCAATATCATGGAAATTTACCAAACAAACAGTGTTAGCCAGATCTACCATGGAATCTGAGTTCATAGCCTTAGACAAAGCAGCAGAAGAAGCTGAATGGCTTAGAAATTTTTTGGAAGATATTCCTATGTGGGAGAAACCTGTGCCAGCTATACGCATACATTGTGACAGTCAATCAACAATAGCTCAGGCTCAGAATAATCTCTACAATGGTAAATCTCGTCACATCAGAAGATGACATAAAACCATTAGACAACTTATCTCAACTGGCGTAATCACTATAGACTACATCAAATCGGCTGACAACCTAGCGGATCCATTTACTAAATGTTTGCCATGAGATGTTGTTGCTAAATCATCAAAAGGAATGGGTTTGAAGCCTATAACGAATGAGGATGCTTGATTGCAACCCTACCTATCATGACTGGAGATCCCAAGACGTAGGTTCAAAGGGAAAACAAAATCAAACAGAATCTAACCAAAGCACTTGAGACAAAGTAGTGTCTTCCCAGCTCCTAAGATGATAAAAGTGCTAATGAACGTGTGAAGGATAAGCAGAAGCTTTTAATGATTCCATAGCTTCTAAGCGGAGTATTACTCAATACTTTTCATGGTCAATCACCTAATGAGTGTGAAATGAGACCGTTTCTAGGAGAATGAATGCAAGGCTATATTCTCTAAGTTCACTCATGAAAACCAGGAATAGTTCAGGGCCACAATGAACACAATAGAGAACTAAGTTCTACGAGAAAATGAAGCTGTGTTATGCATGTTGTCTCGGTTTACATAAAACACCGATTGGTTCAAGACATCATTTTTACCTTCTGGTAAAGTAAACCCGACATATATTAACTATGAGTGGTTCAAGGCTTAAAAATGCCACCAACTCAAACACAGTGAATTTTTCGCAAACACTCTCGATAAGTCTGTCTAGTCTAGTCAGGATTAGAATAAGTATAGTTTTTAGAGTCTATTGAGTCTGCATTTAGTCTGCATATGTTTAGAAGAGTCATTTCTATTCATGTGGGGGATTGTTGGATCAATAAAGCTCAATGGCTTTGTTCATAAGTGAAAAGAAATGTTTTTGGGTTTCATTTAAATGAAAAGCCCAGAAATAGTAATAGAGAAGTATGAGTTTGTCCCACATCGGGGAAGAGGAGCAAAAGTGAGATGTTTATATATGGGATAACACACTCACTTGTTTAAACGAGTCAGAGAAGGAAGAGACTTCCCACGCGTGCGCCGCCGCCGCCGTCCGGCCGGCTCGGCTCGGCTCGGCTCGGCGTGGGCTTGGGTCTTGGGTCTTGGTGGACGGCCTCTAACCCAATAAGAATATTCTTTCTGGACCAAGTTAAGCTCTACATTTTTGCCATTTCATTTCTAAAAAACAGCATGACGTTTGTGTATAAACGGCGAAGTTTGTCTGTTCGAAATGGATCAGAACGAGTCAACAGAAGAGAGATCTTGCGGAGAAAGTTTTTCAACTCACCACTCCCAAGATTTCAGAGATATTTTCGCTAAACGTGTGCAACAGTTTCGAAAATCAAATCCGGTTCTCTTCTTTAAATACTCGCCTCCTCTTCATTCATTTCTTAACTTTTCGAAAGCTAAATACCAAGAAAACTCCTAAGCGTAAGTCTAGAGAGTGTTTCGTAGATTATTGGTTCGCAGAGGTTTTTCACGAGTGCCGCGTGATAACCTATCATGGTTTTATCCTGGGACTCATGTTCGTACAGATCCGTCGCACTAACGAAGCGAATATTAAGAGTTAAGGAAAGAGATTCGTCTCGACCCCATGGTTTCATTTACATTTCGGTTTCGAATCGTCTATATTTTCCTTAACATCGCATTTATATTATCGTTAGTATCGATCCGGTTTTACGGCTTCTACAAGATATGGGGTCTTTATTTATTCGGGTTTGGCCGGACAGCCTTTCAAGTGTGGTCTCAGAGGTCTTATGGCTCTACCCTCTAGTCACACTCCATTATCTTCGGTATCTGGATGATTTTTAGGAATATCGTAGGCTTTTCTCGGGTTTAAGGTTCTGTGGAGTGGTTGATGTATTGGTGTTATCAGGTTTTCATCCGGTCTCTGTTGAAGATCTATTTGAGCTTTCTTGTGCTATGATATGGTTGGACTGATGTAAGTGTACCGGATTTTAGCTGCATGAACTTTGAGAATCCGACACCTTTGTGTTTTGGGCTTTTTGTCTCTTTGGATAGAAGTCTCTTTCAGGATCTCTACAATGTTCTTTGAAGGCTCTTCGTCATGATTCTATCCTTATTTTAGAGATCGGAGTGCTTTATTCTCTCGATGCAATCATATGGCCACTTCATACCGTATGTCTCGGCTGTGAGCTTATGTTTTAGCATATTCCTTTTCATCCTTCTGTCTTAACTTTAGTTTAGTTATATATCATGACTCTAGAATTTTTTTTGATCTTTTTCGGCTTCTGGCTCTGGAAGGAATGTGTTTCTTCTCAGCTTATGGATGTACGAATGCATTTCACATGTGTTAATATAATCTTTAGATGACAAAAAAACTAAAAATATTTTGTTTCATGATTAAACTTATTATTATTTTTGTTTTGAGCAGTAGCGGCCCAGAGTTTTGTTGTGCCGGTAGCACAAAAAAAATTTTGGGCCACTATATATGAAAATAGGAAATGTCCAACATGGACATCGAACTCATGACCTCTTATGATAATAAAGTTTACTCATTACCGCTGGACTAAGTGCAACTTGCGTTACAAAAACTGGCCGAAATCATCTATAAACTTTTAATGGCCGGAAGCACATGCTTCCTTCGCTTCTTCCTACGGCCGGCACTGGTTTCGAGTTAAGCGATGAAATTTATTTGACAAAGAAATCAGTCGGGAAGAGACTGATTCATAAGATTGAAAAAAATCTTTGTAATATGTGTTTGATTTGAATGAGATGTTTGTGTTTCTTGATGAGGTTGTTTATCTGCTAAATACAATCAGAAATCACACTTTATTCTTCATAAATGATATCTTCGGAAATTTGTTAAGAAAATTATGTGCATGCAAACTTTCTAGACAACTAAGATTATTATAGGTAGTCAAAAGTACATTAATACACGAACGAAGTAAATGAACATTATCAGAGATACAAAAAGTGTTAAGCATAAGTATTTACACCATCAATCTTCAAGTTGCCATGTTTTAAGCTCAAAACACATTGCATTTGTGGTAAATGACAACCTATTTTGGGGTTATTGTAACAAAAACTTAAAGAGTGTCAGGCTTCTAAAAAGAAACACATGCTCAATATGACAATATCTCCATTAATTGGGTTACTCAAGTCACGAGTCATATTTTATTTTCTTGCTGCCCAATAATTTTTAGCAATAAGCATGTATTAAGTATTGTGTAATTGGAAACAACACCACATTAAATGATCAATCGTTCTATTTTATTTCTCTCTTGCTTGATAGAGTATACCATTTAAGTTGTGTGTAACTGTCCATAAACATGTATCATGCTTGATTGTAATCATTGTCCATAGAATGAAATGGAACGTAATGAAATGCAAAAGATATCCTTATTCATTTTCTTTAATAGTTTGATGTATCCACATGTGTACTAGTCCTGAAATTTACCATGCAGTTTGCATGCTTAGTAGATTCATAGTAAACTAGGATTCACCCATTGACAAGCTGCAAAAAGGACTTTGAAATATTTAAGGAAACAAAAAAGTACATGTTGACATATCAAAACCAACACATCAACAGATGGTTGAACTTTCAGATTCAGATTTTGGTGGATGCAAGTAATTTAGACACTATACTCTCGGCTATGTATATCTCCCTGGTGGAGTTGTCATTTCATGTAAAAGCTAGAAGTCAAAGTTGATTTAAACATCTATTATGGAAGCTAAGTATGTTGCATGTTATGTGGCTTCTATTCAAGGAACATGGTTGTGGTATTTCGTGTCAAAGTTTGGGGTTTTGAGTTATGTTGACAAGCCTCTTTTGTCATGATAGGAAATCAAAAGTAGCTAAACATATGGGTTTCAAACATTTATCACTGAAGCAAAGTGTCGAAAAAGAAAAAAAATGTCATTGAACATATAGACACTTAACTTATGGTTGCAAACATATTTACAAAATTTTTATCTCCAAAGACTTTCATGAAGCATGTTGAAAGAATGGGTCTTGAAGATAGCACTTAATTGTGTTGTTTGTTTGTGATTAGTTTATATATGCCAATTATTTAAGATTTTTAGTGACTTTTACATATTTTATACATAGTGTTTTAATGGGCACACATTATTGTTTGTTGGATTTATGATAACAAAAAGTGTCTTTATTTAAAGACATTAAGTGGACCACTGCGATACTCATGCTTATGTTTATGATCTAATTATGAAGGTGATCAATGTGGTAATATATGGAAGAGATCATGTTGCAGAATGATATGTGACCGTTGTGACTCTTGTTGATTACTGGATTAGTCAAGACAATTATGATGATTAATTTAAAAATAAAGTGTTAGCATATTATGCTGACCTTATGATTCAAGAAAGAAACTATTAGTGGATCTTTACTAACGACCAAGTGGAAGACTGTAAGGAATATTTTATTTCCACTATTATTTGGTATTATAGATATCTAATTTATATTGGAATATTGATGTTCTTTAATATATTTGGTGAAAAAATAAATTGAAAATAAAGGAGTAATTCTTAATATATTTCTATTTCAATGGATGGTTGAGATTAATTAAAAACAAACTCTAACGATAAATTAAGTTTTTTCTCCACCTATAAATAGATATTTTTAGACCATTCATAAAAATATACGAAAGCAACACATAACATTTATAGATAAGGAAAGAGAAACCTAAAAGTTCACTCCGAAATTAAGTTTTTTTTTGTCTTTCAATCAACATATAATCCATTGAAAAAAATATCTTATGCACAATGAATGTAGATAAATCTATAAACTTTCATATGATTTTTTTTAACACTGGGTTGTATTAATAAGCATTCTAGGCAAAGAGTTCTAAACGTGAGAACTAGTAAAACAAAAGTAGAAAAATGATACACTAGTAGGGATCCAAAGCAAACTAACACACATCTATTTTGCGTATAGATGACTAAATATTATTTCATATAAAAATTCCTATTTACTTCTGAAATAGTTGAATTTCAAGGAATATAATTTTGGTATTAATCCAAAACACCATGCTTCAGACTGAGAATGATTACCATTGTCTTTTTAATATTTCTGTAGGAGTCACCGAGACAAGACAATTCTTTATATTGCTCTATTGATAATAACCAGGGGCGGATCTAGAATTTAATACAGGGCACAATATATAAAATTATTTAATATAATCTAATAATTAAATTGTGTTATATTACTAATAAATTAAATTAAAATAATTTATTTAATAAATTAAATTATATATTTTAATAAATGAAATCATATTATATTTTAAATAAATCAAATAAAAATAAATAATTGTTATAGTGTTAAATATTCATTTAAATAATATTTTTAAATTATATATTACACATAATAGTTTGACTATAAAATCTTAATTCATTTTAGTTTTTATTTTAATCTAATTGTTTTTTTAAAACTTAATAAAACTAATTGTTAGAGTAAAATTCATGTAAATTTTTGTTTATTATATATTTATGTTTGAACAAAAGAAATTATATATTTTGAAAGAAAATGATAGTAGACAAAAGAAAATAAAAAACAATTGTGTATTACATCTATCTGTTACAAGGCCGATCATAAGTTTGCATGACTAATGCAAAGATGGTTTGAGGTTTTGGCATGATGGTTTTTATTTCCACACTCGGTTCATGCACAGATTAGTTTCTCTATTCTTTATGTATATGCCTATTTTTTTACGAATGATCAATAAATTTTATATTTCATCAAAAAAATAATTGTAGTAATAAAGAACAGCTTTAGGTAGCTGGAACAAAACAAAAAGATATTAAATATATTTATGAAGAGATGAGTGAAAGTGTTTTAAAAAAAAATGAAGGAACAAAGGACAGTTAGTGGGCTCGAACGTGATTAGGGTGGGGCATAAAGGCACGTTTTAGCGGAATGAGCTAAACAATTTCATCTCAGTAAGCATTAGCTTACAGGTTTTATATCAATGAGTGTCTCTGTATAGTTAAAGAGATTACCGTTCTATAAAATTTCATGTTGCCCTCTCAAAATAACCATAGTTTACAGTAAGAATTCCATCACCATCAAATAAAGAACCATCAAAGATTGAAGCCCGTGAGACTTGTCACCACCATTAGCATTAGATTTGTCAATTACCTTTCCTAAACGGTTCAATTGGACCGAAGATTTTTTATCTTACTAAATCCATTGGAAGAAACATATAAAACAACAATAAAAAGCTTTGCAATATTTAAAATAAATTGGCAATCAAACAAACCAAGTGCCGAAAAGTAAAGCAAATCAAAGAAGAAAAGTAAAACGAATCAAACAACCCAATGTCGGAGCTATACCAGCCTCTGGCCATCAACTTGAAAGTATAAAAAATTCTCTTTCTTTCTCTCTTCATCGTATGATTTATTATAATATTAACATGTTTTATATATCTAATGTACATGCGCACGTATGCTATCAAAAATCATAAAGAACATTACATAAACGATATTACAACCAAGAATTCTATGTGTTACGGGGGTCCATGACTAACTGCATTATCGTAAACAGCTCTATGATATTCATTGTTGGCGGTATTTATTACATAAATGTGCGCCAGTATTTATACGTGAATAATTATTTTTTCTGAATAGTATAAATCCTTTAGACCTTCATTGTTTGACTACACGTTTCTTCCAAGTAAGCAATGTCAAAATGATATAAGTTGTAACCAATTGCATAGTCTTCCAATACCAAACTGCTAAAATTACTAATATGGTCACATTGATCTTGTCGTCTTTCTTTTTCATTTGTCATTATGTCAAAATTTTCATACTCAGTCAGAAACAGCCACAAAAGAAAAAGACTGCCCTTTAAAACACAAAGGAAAAAGACAAAATAATTATAGAAAATTATTTTGATTTTTCTGTTAATTTTTTTTGGGAAAATTGCCAAATATGACTCACAACTTGATTTCAAACACAAAAGTTAACCCAAACTTGAATCAAATGCAAAAGTAACCTAAAAAGCTATTGAAATTACAACCAACCCCTTGTGAACAAACAAAAAAACCGAAATTTTTTTACGTTTCTAACCCCCGTAAGTCGTCTTCCCAGATGACTTTCCAGACGACTTTCTAGAAAGTCGTCTGGACTAGTTTTACTTAGAAATAATTTAAAAATTTTGTAAAAAATATTTTGATAAGTAAAAAATTGAAATCATGTAATTAACATATGTTTTAAGAGATATAAATTAAGATATAACAAAAGTTAATTGTTTTCAACATAGATGAGTGAAAGTAGTGAGTCATGATATTCTTTGGTTTAGGTTTTGCCAACATAAGTTGTAGTATTGTATGTGTTCTTAGGGTTAGATTTTGGAATGCATAAATGTTTTTTTTTGAAAACTTTAAAATTTACCTAAGTGTTTTTATTTCTGTGTATAGTAAACACTATTTAAGTATAACTACGGGTTTATAACGTGGTTAGTTAGTTAATTTAGTCAATTTAGTTTAGGAGTTAAATTTAGGGTCTGGAACGACTTACTAGTAAGTCGTCTAATGTACAGTATTCAACAGACGACTTACTAGTAAGTCGTCTGATGTACAGTATTCAACAGACGGCTTACTAGTAAGTCGTCCAAACCGGACCAAACCTTTAATTTTACAATGTACTTTTTAACCTAACCGGATTATTTACCGGCCATATATAAGGTGTTTTTTTCACTGTTTATCGAAAATCAGAAAACCCTAAAGCCGTTTCTCTCAAAGGCGATTTCGAAGGCGATTTCCGTCGATTCTCTCTAATCCATCGTTCTCATCGTTCTCACCGCCGGTTATCTCTCCGCCGTTATCACCGTCGTTCCACCACCGTTCTCACAGCCGCTTCCTCTATTTAAGATCCGAGAGGAAACTCTAGCGCGCATTCTCTCAGAGGCGTCTCGTTGAACTCCGGCGCCGGTAAGTTATATCTCCTACTGTCGAGTGATTGATTGAGGAAAAGGTGAACATAAAACTGGAAGTCTTGGAAGACTTATAATTAAGTCGTCTGGAAAGTCTTCCAGCTGGAAGACTTTCCAGACGACTTAATTATAAGTCTTTGATTGTTTGAGATGGTTGTCTTTGATTGTTTTGCAGGCAAAAAAATGGAGATGCCAGAACTCCCCCGTAGGATATATATATTAGGGGAAGAGCCCCCCGCAGTGCATAGCATTTCGTATCATACTTGTTGGACGTTGCATGCTGCTTTAAAGAAAGCTCTTCATGATGACGAATATGAAGAGCTGAAGGAGTCGAAGTTGGGAGTTTTCATCAAGTTCCAAGAGCTGGGATTTGATTGGGCTTCAAGGCTGGTTCACTACATGCTCGGTTTCCAGCTGGACATAAAGAAGAAGTATGAGCTGTGGAGTCTCGTTGGTCCAGAACCTGTGAGGTTTTCACTGTTAGAGTTTGAAAACCTCACTGGTCTAAACTGCGAGTACATCGAGGACCTTGAGAGACCTCACTCTGCTGTTACAAAGGAGTTGACTTCTTTTTGGGAGATGCTGGGAGTTCATGTCGAAGCTGGGCCATCTACTCAGGAGATAATAGCAGCACTTGAGAGATGCGAAGGGTGGTCTCGGGATGATCGCAAGCGGCTCGCGTACCTTGCCATCTTCACTGGATACATTGAAGGGAGAAAGTATTCAACCCCTACACGGGTTAGTCTGGCAAGGCTAGTGATGGAGCTAGAACGGTTTGAGAATTATCCATGGGGGAGAGTCGCGTTTAAGGTGCTGATGGACTCTGTGAAGGGCAGAGATATTTCGGGTTGTTACACTATTAATGGGTTTGCGCAAGCTCTCCAGGTCTGGGTGTACACAGCTCTTCCGGAATTGGGTGCTACTTTTGGTAATCCTCTCCCAAACAATCCGTCTCCACCGATACTGGCTTACAAGGGTCGCAAAGGACGCAGACAGTTTAAAGAGGCTATCCTCAGTCAGGTATTTACTTCAATCTGGACGACTTCGCAGAAAACTTATAATTAAGTCGTCTGATAAGTCTTCCAATTAGACGACTTAGTAGAAGACTTATAATTAAGTCGTCTGGAAAGTCTTCCAGCTGGATGACTTAGTAGAAGCCTTATAATTAAGTCGTCTGGGAAGACTATCCAGACTACTTAATTATAAGTCTTCTACTAAGTCTTCCAGCTGGAAGACTTTACAGACGACTTAATTATAAGTCGTCTACTAAGTCGTCCAGCTGGAAGACTTTCCAGACGACTTAATTATAAGTCGTCTGTGAAGTCTTTTCTTTCCATCTTTCTTAATCCGTCAAATATCTAAGTTCATATCTTCTATTTACTGCAGACTAGGGTGATCAACTTTGTTGAAAAGGACACTGCTGAAATGTTTCCAAAATGGGAGTTTGATGTTGAGGACACGCTCGCGGAGAACATAATTAAACTCATGTTTGTGAAGAAACCGTGGAAGTGGACCATGGATTGCTGGGAAGTCACCGGTACTTGGGTCAATACAAAGCCGGCGGTTGTGAGTCCAGCGAAGAAAAAGGTAGTGAAGGAAGACAGTCCAAGACCTCGGAAGAAAGCTCGTAAAGAGGCACCTGCTGAAGCTAGTGAAGAGGCAGCTGCAGAGGCTAGTGAAGAGGCAGCTGCAGAGGCTAGTGAAGAGATGACTACGACTGTTGGTGGGTTGACCAAAGAGGATATTAAAACCATGTTCAAGGACATAGCTGATGCCATGAGGGAAGGGTTTGGGACGTGCCTTAAGGAGATCAAGTATCTGTCGGAAAGGGTGGAAGCTGTGGAGAAGAAGGTTGGTATCACCACAAAACGGAAAGGGACATCATCTCAAAACACTACCTCTCCACCTAAACCGACGCTCGAACCCGGGGTTAGTAACGAATCCTCTCACAACAAGAGATTGACTAGACAAAGTCTTAAGAATAAGAATTAAAAAGTTGCATTTGCTTTGTTTCTTGTATGTCAGAACATGTGTGCTTTGTTTATAGTGTATGGATTTTATATATGTATTTTGTTTCATGTTTGAAGACACTCATTGGTTATTATTGTTTGAAATGGATCTTTGGTTATTATTGTATAAACCCATCTTGTATATTGCAGAGTGAAAGTGTCAATGGGACGAACGCGGGAAGGAAGAGCTTGGCGGAGGATAAAGGTCCAGATGTGCCCGCAGATGTGCCCACAGATGTGCCCGCAGCTGTGCCCGCAGCTGTGCCCGCAGATGCTAGTTTCTCGGAAGATAAAGCTCCAGAACCGAGCCTTGTTCTATTGGACAAAAATCAATCCACTGTTTCAGATTTACAGAAGGAGGATGCTAGATATCTAGAAAAGAGGGATGCTGCTTTGGCACTTTGCCGTGCAAAGAGTGATCGAACAAGGAAACTTGCTGCCTCACAGAAATCTCCTTATACGGCAAACAGAACGGCCAGAGTGATCATTTCAAACAGAAAGCTTTATCCAGGCTATAATCCTTTCGCATCAATTGACAAGACGAAGTTAAGGGAGCTCGCTGATTGGTTGAAATCTTGTCCGTAAGTGTTTGTTTTTCCCATAATAGCTTGCTTTTCACATAATAGCTTGCTTTTCCCATAAAACCTGATTGCTTTTCAACATTTTGTGTTTGCAGTCATTATAGAACAGCTCTCGATAAAAAACCACGTAAAAGTAGAACTTGGTGGTATCAAATCCTCTGAACCTCCCTAGAGTGGCTGAAGGACTGTGTAAGTCTTCTGCTATGACGTAGACGACTTACTTGTAAGTTGTCTGGTAAGTCTTCTACGTAGACGACTTATCAGACGACTTAATTCGTCTACGACTTACTTGTAAATCGTCTGGTAAGTCGTCTACATAGAAGACTTACCACTAAGTCGTCTGATATCTTCTGACTTGTACTCTATTTTATATGCAGCATATTGATGCTTGGATTAATGTGCTGAGGAAGAGGTATGACGCTAACCCACAACATTTCAGGAGCGAGAGAATTGCTTCCTTGATCATCTCTTTGCTCAGCAATGGATATTCAACTTCAAGGATTTTAAGGACTCGAAGCCCGATCACAATGGTTTAGGAAGAAGACTCCCTGGTGGGGCGTGGAATTATTATGCAGGCACTATACCATCATTTTGCCAATCGAACAAGGTTTGGGGGACGGATATTGATGATATCTATGCGCCAGTAAACTTCGCCGACAGTCATTGGATTGCTATGTGGATATCGATCCCTAAGAGGCACATAGTCGTCTTTGACAGCATTTGTTCCAGTATCTCCCCAGAAGAACTCGATGTGGTAATGGAGCCTTTTCTCTACATGGTCCCTTATCTGCTTGTTGAGTGCGCTTCCTCAGACGAACAACGTGCCCAATACAGCCTGGAGCCATTCACATATGAGAGACCGACCAATATACCTCCGGCCCGAGCTGGTGATTGTGGCGTGTACACTCTAAAGTACATTGAATGTCATGCTCTTGGGATAGAGTTTAGTAAAAAAGACTTTGCTAAGCCCAACGGGAAGAGTATGAGGGATAAGATGGCGGTGGATATATTTCAAGAGCTTCCTGACGTGCATGAGTTCGAAAACAAGGACATGGATGACATCCTGGGTACGTATGACGGGTGATAAACAGGCCACTTTAGATTATTTGGTATGATATATTAGGCTGATGTGTGTATTTGAACTTGATCCCTATTTTGTATTTGAACTTGATCCCTATAACTATATTCTGCGCAGAAGACTTACAGTTAAGTCGTCTGGAATGTTGGACGACTTAACTATAAGTAGTCTGGAAAGTCTTCTGAGCAGTGACCTTTTGTAACTATATTTCGGATAATATAAAGGGCAAGACCATCTTAAATTTGTTTGGTAGTGCAATTTGACAAAGAAGTTGACACAAATAAGTTCATAACACAAATTTTTAGTACATAGACTGAACACTGGGCGACTAACTTGAAGGTCTTCTGGAAGAAAAAACCCTGGACGACTAACTGGACGACCTTCTGGACGACTTAATTGAAGGTCTTCTGGAAGACTAATCACTGGACGACTAACTTGAAGGTCTTCTGGAAGAAAAAACCCTGGACGACTAACTGGACGACTAACTTGAAGGTCTTCTGGAAGAAAAAACCCTGGACGACTAACTGGACGACCTTCTGGACGACTTAATTGAAGGTCTTCTGGAAGACTAATCACTGGACGACTAACTTGAAGGTCTTCTGGAAGAAAAAACCCTGGACGACTAACTGGACGACCTTATGGACGACTTAATGGAAAGTCGTCTGGAAGACTAATCACTGGACGACTTACATTGTGGTTTCGTATGGCCAGTTTCCTTGCATTTTGAGCATCTATAAACCCTGTGTTGCTTCCGGGGTTTGCGTCCTCTCATCCTGGATAGCTCCAACCAAGATTGCCATCTTGATTTCTTCTGTCTTCCCGGACCACGTTTTACTTCCGGAGGAAAGCATGTGCGTTCCTCAATTTGTTGTCCAACACAAGGATATATATTCTCTGAGTATCCTGCAAACAGAAAATCCTTTGAGTACACTGGACATACAAGTGTGGAGATATGCAAACCAACAGATGTTCCAGCAGCTATAGCATGAGAGCAAGGTATTTTCTCCACTGCATAGACACCACAATCACACTTTCCATGTTCCAAATCAACCACACAGTCCATTTTCCCACCTTTCACAAAGAATCGCCATCCATCAATTGGTTGTACCGTCATCGTATCCGCTATCTCCGATCGAACAGCAAGCAAGTATTCAACACCTCGACTATGTTGAGTTGGGAGACTCAAAGCATCTTCTCTCCTTTTCCAAAACCACTTTCCTAGCTTCTCCCTTATGAACTCCAACAGGAACTGAACCGGAAATCCTCTAGCTCGCTTCAGAGCGGAATTAATAGATTCAGCGATGTTGCTTGTCTTTATGTTGTACCTGTCCCCCTGACAATAAACCCTTGACCATAGGCTGACGTCGGCATTCTCCAAATACGTTGCAAGGTCCGGGTTTGCACTCCGTATCTCAGCCATGTACCGGTCAAAATCTGAAACCGTATGAGCATAAGCAGCACCTTTCACCAAGTACAAGAGATGTTTCCCTTTAAACTTTTTGACAATGTTTACTTGAAGGTGATAATAACATATTCCTCGGGTTGCCCAAGGAAACACCTTATCACACGCACTTTTAATGGCCGCGTGCCGGTCAGAGACTATCACCAGAGGCTGCTCATCAGATACACAACTAGCCAATTTTGTGAAAAACCATTCCCAAGAAGGTTCATCTTCAGCATCTACGATCCCAAAAGCCAATGGAAATATCTGAAAATTCCCATCTTGTGCGGCTGCAACTAACATAACACCTCCATATTTCCCACTTAGGTGAGTCCCATCCACCACAATGACCCTTCTCTGATACTTAAAACCTTTGATAGAAGCTCCAAAAGAGAGAAATAGATACTTAAATCTATTGATAGAATCAAGTTCTATAGCCGTGATAGAATCAGGATTTGCTAAGGAGATTTGCTCGAGATATGATGGCAGACGCGAATACCCATCTTCTGCTGATCCTCTCACCAATGTTTGTGCATATAAAAGTGCTCTGTATGAAGTGGTGTAATCAAGCGTCATGCCAAACATGTTCTTCATTGCATCAGTGATATGCTGCGGATTCAACCCATCAATGATTCCAACACGATCAATGAAAAGCCTACCAACATACTTCGGAGTACAGTGTCTCCGCTGAGCGAGTCGGTCTCCCGCTGAGCATGTATGTTTTTCCACATACTTTGTTACCCAAAACGTGTTTGTCCCATGTTTCACACTCGCTCTGACCTTCCATTGACAACCACTAACCAGACATGTTGTCACAAGGAGAGTTTTCGTTGACTTGTATATTCTGAAGGAGAACTTAAACCTCACTGCTGTCAACCGCAGCTCTGAAAGCAGTGCATCATTGGTAACAAAACTCTAGTTGACATAGATATTGTTACCATTCGATCTTCCTCCTTCAATCTTTTCGATATCTTCAAAACACATATCATCATCTTCCTCATCCTCATCTTCAACCTTTCCATAAACACTGCAATCCTCACCATTCTCATCCGCTTCAGCAACAATAGAGATACCAGCATCCTCCTCCCCATAGTCCTCCTCCCCATCATGATTTTCATCTTCAACCAAATCATCATCTTCAAAACATTCATCAGCTTCATCAGCTTCCCTGAACTCTGAAACCGTTTCCACCTTGCTACGGCTTGATACACAAAGCCGTACTCCATGCATTTTGGTTATCTCGAGCGAGTTTCGAACTTGTCTATCACTTGTAACATGAATAGGATGGGTGTCTGGAGCCTGCATCTTTTCTGCTGGTAATGAGTAGGTTATCTCCACAGATTCTGCGCTCATGTCCAGGTTATAATCTTCTTGAGCCATTGCAAGAAGTTCAGCATGTGTCGAACCTTTCCCCAAAAAAATGATTCTCGCTCCTTTGACATTATCAACCACAAAATCCCAACGGCAATCATTCAACAACCATTCTCCATACACTGCATGTAACTGACGCATCATCTACAAAAATTCAAAATAAAACACATTAGTAAACATAGAGAAAATGAAAGTTTACTAAACATTGACGCAGACGACATACCAGTAAGTCGTCTGGAAGACTTACCAATAAGTTATCCAAACAAGTCATTTTTGCAATTGAATTTTAAATAGGACGACTTACAAGTAAGTCGTCCATCTTTGTTTGTTAAAAAAAAAACCTAGACGACTTACTGGTAAGTTGTCTAGGATAAATGAGTTAGTTTTGCATTTGATCGAATTGCATCAGATATTTGACTTTTCCTGGACGACTTACCAGTAAGTCGTCTCAGAGAAAAAAAAAATTTCAATATTTTATTAAAGCTAGACGACTTATTTGTAAGTCTTCTCAGGTTAGTTTGCAATTCGAAAAAGAAACTTATATATTTAACTTTACCCAGACAACTTACTTTAAAGTCGTCCAGGAAGACGACGTACAAGAAAATCGTCCCAGATAAGCAAGGTTTGACCATAATCTAGGAAATAAATCTGGACGACTTTGCTTATCCTGGACGACTTTCAGGTAAGTCGTCTTACTTGACGACTTCCGCGTAAGTCGTCTGGGAAAAGTTAAATATTTAAGTTTTATTTTCCAATTGCAAAAGTAACCTGAGACGACTTACAGATAAGTCGTTCAGATTTAATAAAATATTGAAATTTTTGTTTTCCCGGAGACGACTTACTCGTAAGTCGTCCAGGAAAAGTCAAATATCTGATACAATTCGGTCAAATGCAAAACTAACTCATTTATCCTAGACGACTTATCAGTAAGTCGTCTAGGGTATTCTCTAGATTTTTTTTAACAAACAAAGATGACGACTTAAAAGTAAGTCGTCCGTTTGACCAGAAGACTTACCCGTAAGTCTTCTACAGCCAGACTACTTACGAGTAAGTCTTCTACACAAACAGATCTGGAAAAAATTTCAATTTCATACCTTAAACTAGTGAGATGACTTCCTTAGCACACAGAGTCTTCTCCAACCACCCAGAATCTCAAACGAAAGTAACCCACCAAGAATAGTATGCTTGAATGGCTCTATAAACCATAAAAAAAAAATTGAATCAAAAGCTTGAGTTTTTTGGATGAATATGGAGGCAAAGTGAAAGAGATGTTGTTTTTAGTTCATAACAAGTGATAAAGAGATAGTGTAAATCGATTTTAGGTGCAGTAAGAGCTTCAAATTGGTTGTTCATGGTGGTTGGGGTATTGATGACAATGGTAATCTTGTAATTACTTGAAGATGATGAGGATGAGAGAGTAAAAATGTCATTTTCGGAAGAAAAAAAATAAAAAAAAATTTGATGGCATTTTCATGAATATCATGAACTTGTGGGGTGAATAGGACAAAAGAAAAATTCAAGAAAAGTTTGGGTTAGTTTTAGGTTTGAATTTGAGTTTTGAGTCAATCTTCCAAAAAACCCATTTTTTTTTTTGAAAAAAAAAGAAAAGCATCCATTCCCTTTCTATATATACAACTACGAAAGATGTCATAAAAAGCAAGACAGTCTATTTAATATAACTCACACAATATATCCAGCTTACATAACCAAATAATAATAATTTCAATGTCGGTAATTGTGTGGTGGCTAGTCACGGCGGTTATGGTTGCGGCTCACTCGGCCTCCGCCGGATCCGCCGGAGTTGTAGAATTGTACTGGGAGGTCGAGAATCAATTCCGGTCTCCGGATTGTACAGAAGGCGTCGTTATTGCCATCAACGGTACGTTTCCAGGGCCAACGATTTATGCTAACGCCGGAGACACAGTCATCATTCACGTCAAAAATAAACTCTCCACCGAAAATGTTGTCATCCATTGGCACGGCATACGTCAGGTTGCTTATATAATTACTATTCCATATGTCATAGTATAATATAAGATATGTTATGTCTAAAATCACAAAAATTAAAAAAAAATTAAATATATAGATATAATATAAATTAAAAATTATTGAACTAATCGTATTAAATAACGATACAAATATATTTGGTTAAAAAATTCAATAAATCTAAAGTTAATATATAAATGTCAAAACATATATGTACTTTTGAAACACCAAAAAATTTCTAAAACATTATATATTAAGGAAGGGAGAGAATATATTTTTATAAAAAGTTATACTAGAATGAAGATTAGTTATATTATATACATAAATTTTTGTATAATCAAATTGTCAAAAAAGGGACATAACAACAATGAATTATGATTATGGAATAGAATGGCACTCCATGGTCAGATGGAGCAGCGGGTGTGACGCAATGTCCCATTAATCCTGGAGAGACTTTCACTTATAAATTCACTGTTGATAAGGTAAACAAAAGACATTTATTTCTCTTAAATAACTTTTACAAAAAGAGATATCGATAACGTTTTGTAAGGGTGCAGGCAGGAACACATTTCTACCACGGACACTACGGGATGCAGAGATCGGCTGGACTGTACGGGATGATGGTGGTGAGATCGCTCAAAGAGACTTTGCATTACGATAAATTCGAAGAGTTTAATCTGTTGCTCAGTGATTGGTGGCATCTAAGTAGTACCTTGCAAGAACTCTCTCTTTCTTCGAAGCCTATGCGTTGGATTGGGGAGCCTCAGAGTCTGTTGATCAACGGAAGAGGACAGTTCGATTGCTCACAAGCGGGGTATTTTAACGAGGGAGGCTTGAAAGAGTGTAACTTTACAAAAGATGATCCTTGCGCACCTACAACTCTAAGGGTCAAGCCTAATAAAGTATATCGCCTTCGGATCGCTAGCACCACTTCTCTTGCTTCCCTCAACTTAGCCGTTGAAGTAAGTTATTTTCTAACTAATTTATTTAGACATTTTTAAAATATAAATACTTCAAACAAATTTTGTAGCATACATGTTTATAAGACAAACTAATTAACATGTTTTTTTTTTCATTTGGATTAAAGGCAGTTCGAATATCTAAACAAATATAATATTATTTTTTTATCAATAAAAAGTTAAATAAATTAAAAACTGTTTATATTTTTAATTTTCAAAATGAGGTATGTATAGTCTTTGCAGTATTTTAAATATTTTTGTTTATACTAATTAGCTATTTTTTTAGAAACGCTAAACAAAAATGTTTTAAAATATTTTTTACGAGTGGACAAATAAACCGAATCTGGAAACCCGAGCTGAACCTGGCCCAATAATAAAGAGTCTGAATCGAACCAAATCCGACAAAAATACTGAATAGAACTTTGTTTTATGGTATTTCGGGTTATGAATTTTATCCGAGAACTGAACTCGACCTTGAATGGATATCCGAAAAAAAAACCAAAAATTTCAAAGTTCCAAAAGATATTTATACTAAACCCGAACTCAATTCCAAACAAGTATCCCAAATATTCTAAGATTTCATTGAATACCTAAAATAAGTATTTATTACATGAATAATTAATTCAAAACATAGCTTAATATATTTTGGTATTTGGTGGTTTTCCTTCTTTTATAAAGTCGAGTTTGTCGGGTTCGATGTATTTTTCACTTCGGTTTATTGGATATGATGTGTTTGCACATAGTTTTAAAGTTTTTTCTCTAATTTCATTGTCTTTACTCTCTAATTTTACTTATCGAAAATTACAGTAGAACCAAAAATAATCCTGACAAGAGCATTTTTCATTTCAATTTTTTGATTTTGGGTCTTTGTTTCTCATGATCTTTGTTTGGTTTTCGAGTTTAATTAAGTATAGAACAATATTTTGGAACCAAAAACTCAACTAAGATCTGAAACCCAAAATTATATTGGGTTCAACTGGTTTTTAGAAATATTATCAAACCTGACAAAACACGAACCAAAATTTTATAATATCCGAATAGAGATTAAATTCACAAACTCGAAAACCCGATTGAACCCGAACCGAAACATGATTTGTTCTCCAAATGCCAAGCCCTAGTATTTTTACTCGTAAATCATTTTAAATATTAAAATATATGTTAAAACTAAGTAAGAGTTTCTATCAATGATATAAAATTATGTAGAATAAAGCATTTCACTTTTATAAACTATTTTTCGTGACATTTGTATCATTTAGTACGAAGATTTGCCTTTGTAGTTAAATCATTATTTCAATTTGTGTGCAATATTTATCGATTTATACATGTATTAGAGATCACACGTGTGACATTAAATTGTTCCCATGCAGGGACACCAACTAGAGGTCGTTGAAGCCGACGGCAACTACGTCGCTCCGTTCACCGTCGACGACATTGACATCTATTCCGGCGAGACCTATTCCGTTCTTCTCCGAACACATAATCCATCTCCTCCTAGAAAGTACTGGATCTCAGTCGGCGTTCGTGGCCGGAAACCCAACACTCCTCAAGCACTCACCGTGTTGCACTATGCCGGTGCTTCTGAATCCGAACGCTTACCTTTTCCACCGCGGGAGACTCCAAGGTGGGACGACTACAACCGGAGCAAAAACTTCTCCAAGAAAATATTCGCCGCGAAAGGATATCCACCGCCACCTGAGAAATCAAACGCGCAGCTCTTCCTCCTCAACACTCAGAATCTCATGGAAGGCTACACAAAGTGGGCTATCAACAACCTCTCCTTATCCGTCCCGGCGACGCCGTACATCGGATCCATCAGATACGGGGTAAAACCGGAGTATTTAAAATTTCCGGGACCAGAGATCATAGAGAACTACGATATCGATAATCCTCCGGTGAATCCCAACACCACCGTAAGTAGCGGTATCTACAATCTCGCGATGGGGATGGTCGTGGACGTGATACTCCAAAACGCTAACGTTTTAGAAGGTAACGTCAGCGAGGTTCATCCGTGGCATCTCCACGGCCACGACTTTTGGATTTTGGGCTACGGCGAAGGGAAGTTTCGGCCAGGAGTCGACGACAAGAGGTATAATCTGACGAACGCGCCGTTACGGAATACGGTGGCGTTGTATCCGTACGGATGGACGGCGTTAAGATTTGTAACGGACAATCCTGGGGTTTGGTTTTTTCATTGTCACATTGAACCGCATTTGCATATGGGCATGGGTGTGGTTTTTGCCGAGGGAGTAGACCAGATCGCTAAGATGAATATACCGCGGGAGGCGCTAGGTTGTGGGTCAACCAGAGAAATGTTTATGAACCAGGGACGCCATTAGAAACCGGAGCTATAACCGGTGTTTTTCTAATACTACTAGTATTCGTACGAGTAGTATGCTTTTATGTGTTGTGTGTGTGTGTTTTACCTTGTATTGTTGTTAAATTATTTGGAGACAAAACTACGAATGTTTTGATTCATGATTTATCAACTCAAAAGGAATTAGTTACTTTTTTTTTTGTCAACTCAAAAGGAATTATTAGTCACTTGTTAGTAATATTATTTTTGTTTCGAGTTAAACGATGGAATTTATTTAAGAGTTATTCTTGGGTTCACCAACCAATAGAAAATTATCATTTTAAATCTAGTATCTTTTAATTAAGGAAACAAAATAACTTGGCAAACTATATTATCTTTTCAAAATAAAATTTAAAAATAAATAAAAATAATAAATAAAAAACGAATTCAAAAAAAAAATAATGTTGTCAACAAAACACTAAACCCTAAACTCTAATACTAAAACCTAAACTCAAATCCTAAACCCTAAATCCTTGGGTAAACCCTAAATCTTTGGGTAAACCCCTAAACCCTTGGAAAAATACTAAACATGTTGTCAACAAAACACTAAACCCTAAACCCTTGGGAAAACCTTAAACCCTTGGGTAAACCCTAAACCCTTAGGTAAACCCTAAACCCTTGGAAAAACACTAAACATTTGGATAAATTCTAAATTATAAATCTTAAACACTAAACTCTAAATCTTAAAAATAAATATTTTTTTTTTAAATAATCTTTTTTAGAACTATTGTTATTTTTATTTATTTAATTTTTTATTTTTTATTTTAAAAGCATAATATAATTTGGCAAGTTATTTTGCTTCCTTAATTAAAAGATACTAGATCTAAAATGACAACTTTCTATTGGTTGGTGAACCTTTTCATGCCCCTAAGGTGAACCCAAGAAAAATTCTAAATCTTTTCAGAAAATATACTTTTATGCCGACATTGTTCAACGTGCTGAGATTGGGGAAATGGGAAAGACAGTTGGCATTGCAGAACAAGTTATACACACGATGCGTGGATATAAAGTACTGTACAAAATCTAAAAGTTTTATTTTGATACGATCAGTTATGCTGGCGGAAACAAAAGAACAAAATTTAGGTCCACCTGGTGAACTTTTAAATTTACCACTCTTTTTATTATCAATCAAAATGTTACATAAATTAATAATAAAATATATTATTTTTTTAAAAAAAAATCTAAAATAATTGAAACAAAATAATGACGTTTATTTTAATGACGTTAACACCATTAACTAAACCCTAAATCTTAAATTTTAAACCCTAAACCTTAAATCTAAACCCTAAATCCTAAATTCTAAACTCATATTCTAAACCCTAAACCCAAACCCTATATCTTAAACCCAAATCCTAAACCCAAACCATAAACTCTAAACCCAAACCCTAGACCTTAAACTCAAATCCTGGATCCTAAACTCAAACCTAGACTCTAAACCCAAATCTTAAACCCTAAAGAAACAACATCAACATTAACCCAAACCTTCGGGATATAGGATTTGGGTTCAGGATTTACGATTTGAGTTTAGGGTGTAGGATGTAGGGATTAGGTTTGGATATATGATTTGAGTTTATAGTATATGATTCGGGTTTAGGATATAGAATTTGGGTTTAGGGTTTAGGGTTTACGGTTTGGGTTTAGGGATTAAGATTTGAATTTAGGATATAGGGTTTGGATTTAGGGCTTACGGTTTGGGTTTAGGGTTTAAGATTTGGGTTTAGGGTTTAGAGTATAGATTTAAAGTTTAGGGTTTAGTTAGTGGTGTTAGCATCATTAAAATTAACGTTATTATTTTTTCTCCATTATTTCAGATTTTTTAAAATAAAATTAATCTATTTTATTATTAATCTAGGTGGCATTATAATTGGTAACTAGGATAAGACCTGCGTCTTGCGCATGGTGAGTTTATTGTATATATTTTCGATAGTTTTTTTTATATATTTGATCATTTTATTTGTATACATAAAATATTTTTTGTTATTATTATATAATTTCTTTCCGATGGATCGGATTAATTATTATTAAAAATAATTGAACAAAACTACAATTAATACATCATGGGTTGATCGGATTGGACATTAAACAAATTATGACATAAAAATTTTATTTTTTCCATCGACCACATTTTTGTAAAAAGTGAACAGTATTGTTTTCACAGTTGAATTATTTTGACTTTTATCTTCCATATGGTTTTGAAAGCTTTCAAATCAACCATCGAATTGATACATGTCATTTTAATGTTTTTAGTCGTACACTTAAAGAAAACTTACATTTTTGTAATTTAAAGTCGTTTTAAAAAATTCAAAATATAACATATAAGAAAAAATATAACATATAAGAAAAATATAACATATAAGGTGTCTTCATTTTTGTATTTTAAAGTCATTTTAAGAAAAAAATATAACATATAAGGTTTCCTCTTTTTTTTTTTTTGAACTTCATATAAGGTTTCCTCATTTTTGTAATTTAAAGTCATTTTAAAAAATTCAAAATATAACATATAAGAAAAAATCTAATTTTTTTATTATATGGTTAATGCGATTGTTTATTTTTTTTAATAATATAAAATTAAACAAAATGAAGAATGATACAAAAATTGTTATCAAATCTTTATTATTCATAATCATTAATTGCCAAATATATGTAAATCATATTAGGTAATTTCGTATCTTTTATTTAGGGAAAGAATACACACTTCTTATATTTTAGGCTAATATAATATTCTCTAATGGACATAAAACAAATGATGACATAAAAACCTTATTTTTTCCTTCGAACACATTTTTGAAAAATTGAACAGTATTGTTTTCACAATTGAATTATTTTGACTTTTATCTTACATATGGTTTTGAAAGCTTTCAAATCAACCATCGAACTGATACATGTCATTTTAATATTTTTAGTCGTATACTTAAGAAAAACTTACATTTTTGTAATTTAAATTTTTTTTGTAATTTAAAGTCATTTTAAAAAATTCAAGATATAACATATAAGAAAAAATCTAACATATAAGAAAAATATAACATATAAGGTGTCCTCATTTTTGTATTTTAAAGTCGTTTTTAAAAAAATATAACATATAAAGTTTCCTCATTTTTGTAATTTAAAGTCATTTTAAAAAATTCAAAATATAATATATAAGAAAAAATCTAATTTTTTTATTATATGGTTAATGTGATTGTTTATTTTTTTAATAATATAAAATTAAACAAAAATGAAGAAGAATGCAAAAATTGTTATCAAATCTTTATTATTCATAATCACTAATTGTCATATATATGAAAATCATATTAGGTAATTCTGTAGCTTTTATTTAAGGAAAAAATACACACTTCTTATATTTTTGGTTAATATAATGTTCTCTGGTGGACATTAAACAAATTATGACATAAAAACCTAATTTTTTTCATCGAACACATTTTTGAAAAAAATAAACAGTATTGTTTCTACAGTTAAATTATTTTGACTTTTATCTTCCATATGGTTTTGAAAGCTTTTAAATCAACCATCTAATTGATACATGTCATTTTAATGTTTTTAGTCGTATATTTAAGGAAAACTTACATTTTTGTAATTTAAAGTCGTTTTAAAAAAATTCAAAATATAATATATAAGAAAATTCTAACATATAAGAAAAATATAACATATAAGGTGTCCTCATTTTTGTATTTTAAAGTCGCTTTAAAAAATATATAACATATAAGGTTTCCTCATTTTTGTAATTTAAAGTCATTTTAAAAAATTCAAAATATAACATATAAGAAAAAATCTAATTTTTTTATTATATGGTTAATGTGATTGTTTAATTTTTTAATAATATAAATTTAAACAAAAATGATGAAAAATGCAAAAATTATTATCAAATCTTTATTATTCATAATCATTAATTGCCATATATATGTAACTCATATTTGGTAATTCCGTAGTTTTTATTTAAGGAAAGAATACACACTTCCTATATTTTAGGTTAATATAATGTTCTCTAGTGTTATATAATTATGAAATAACGTGACACCATTAGATAAAACTATACTTTATATTAGATGCTTTAGAAATCTTTGAAATAGAATTTATAAGGTATTTAGAGTGTCACCTAGGATTTGGGTTTTTTTTAATTAATACAAAATGAAGTTTCTAATTTTTCAAATGCTTCTCAATTAATATATATGGGATAAGGAGGATGACTGAATTTAAAAGTTCACACTAGGGGTGACCCTAAGTCTTGTTCGAAACAAAATAAACAAAATAATTGTATAATTGTTTTTAGATATAAATATATACACAAGATCCAGACGGAGAATTAATTTTGACGTTTACCTAAATTAAAAAGCTTTTATGATAGTTAACTCCTTTTGTTTTTTTGTGGTTTTGATTAACTTCTTTGCATTATATGTCAAAACCTACCAAACGGTGAGACTGCTAGGTAAAGTTGCGTTATAAAGATTGTGAACATGATCTAATCTTCAAAGACAAATTCAACCGGTCACCCCTAAAAACATGTATCATGAGATCACCTACCATTCCGAATCTTCTTGAGATATTTTGATTGTTTACACGATCATAATTACGTCCATAAATCTTGTGCCCAAACGAAAATACCCAAAAGTAAAGAAAATTTGAATATACTTTTTTGACTAAAAACCCAAATTAATCAATGGTTTTGCTACCCACTATCTCTCCCCTCTTTCATCCTCATTTCCCACTATATATACATATATGATCAGCATACATCCTCATTCACATACATAAGCCAATAATGGGTGTGTGGTGGATAGTGGTGGTGACTATCTTGGCTCACACGGCGTCTGCCGCCGTGAGAGAGTATCATTGGGAGGTTGAGTACAAGTTCGGATTTCCCGACTGCAAAGAAGGTATGGTCATGGCCGTCAACGGCCAGTTTCCCGGTCCCACCATACACGCCCTCGCTGGAGACACCATCGTCGTCCATCTCACCAACAAACTCGCCACCGAAGGCCTTGTCATTCATTGGCATGGAATTCGTCAGGTTCTCTACTTTATTTTTTTAAAATAATAACTAGGAGATCCGAAACCATATTGAACTCTGAGGTTTAAACGTTATTAACAAATATAATTTTAGTTGAAAAAAGAAGCGTCCCGAATGGTTTTCTATATTTCATTTTCGAAATTCTGAAAGAAACGTATATTAAACAGTATATGAATGGAGATGGCACTGAGTGACCATCAGTCACCATTTTAACTAGTTCTAATCTTAAATTCCTTCTGTTTTTTCATACTCTAAGCATCAAATAATTGTTTCCATTGGTTTGTCGTTAGATGAGTAAAGAATAAAGGAATAGGTAAAGTTGCCGAAATAATGGTTAAGAAGCACATGCCATGCATGACTCCGTCTCTTCTTTATAGTATCACTACTTTTACGACTCTTCCTTCGGATGTTGGTTTCTTCTTTGGACTCTATTTATTGCCTTAAAATTATCACAGCAGTTACTAATTAAGTTTTGTACATTTTCCTACGAGATTCGGTTTAAAATTATTTTTATTCTGGCTTTTATGACACTAGTCAATTTCTTGTGATCTTTTCCATGCAAAATATTAAATCCATATTAAAAAAAACTTGAACTAGACTAAGATAATACAGTATATGCTAAAAAGTTGAATAACTTTTTTTTTGTAAACAGTTGGGAAGTCCATGGGCAGATGGAGCAGCTGGAGTTACTCAGTGTGCGATTACCCCTGGCGAGACTTTCACCTACAAATTCACTGTTGATAAGGCAACTTTTTTAATTTCAATAAAATATAAATAAGAATAAAGAATGTAGATTTATTTTGGGTAAAATGGCATGGTGCAGCCGGGAACACATTTCTACCATGGGCACTACGGCATGCAGAGATCAGCTGGGCTATACGGATCATTGATTATAGACGCAGCGAAAGGGAAGAGAGAGCCACTGAGATATGACGGAGAGTTTAATCTCTTGCTAAGCGATTGGTGGCATGAGAGTGTTCTCTCCCAGGAACTCGGTCTTTCTGCCAAACCTATGCGCTGGATCGGTGAAGCTCAGGTTACTTTATTTCTTCACTACTACTAGTCTTGTTTTTCATTGACTAAAAACGTTTTTAACTTTTAATTTAATTTTCTGAACTAAAAGAAAAAGATAGGTCCATATTCTTTTTTTTTCTAACTGTTTCTTTTTAGTAGTGGAGATTTGATTCAGACTTATTAAACCAATAGGGGGCGAGCAATAATAATTGCTTTTCTTGATTTCATATTTTTTCCAAAGCGAATTTTAGCTACTTTTATAATATCACAATCATTTTACGTATATTGCATGTGGCCACTAAAAAAGAGAGAAGCAATTATATGTTTCGTAGTCAAAAGTGAAATTATACTTTTTATCGGTTCTTTTTCTTAATAGAACAATTTTTGTTTTCTTATTTTTTGGGAAAATTGAAGAGCATATTGATCAATGGGAGAGGACAATTTAATTGTTCATTGGCGGCGCAATTCAGCAACGCGACGGCACAGTTCAGCAATACGTCGTTACCTATGTGCAAGTTTAAAAAAGGAGATCAATGCGCACCACAGAGACTACACGTGGAGCCTAACAAGACTTACCGAATCAGACTCGCCAGCTCCACCGGTCTTGCCTCCCTCAACTTTGCTGTTCAGGTTTTGATTATTTTTTTCTGTTTTACATTGAAAAGTTCATTTAAAAACAACCAAACATACTACATATTTTAAAAAAAAAATATTTGACATAATATTAAAGTGAATGGTAGAACATCTTTAAATTCCTATGAAGTATCTGACTACTTTAAATTGAGATGGTATTTTTTTGGAGGCAAAGTGATAGTCTTTAAATTCATTCTTCGGTTTCCTGAGCCCCACGGTGGTGCATGCCTGTATGGTGTAACATTTTAGACCACAAATATAATATAGTAGTATAACGTAATTTACAATTATATTTAGTTGTGCCCGTGTTGATACTTGATAGTTCCGTAGAGCTAGAGATTCTTGGTAACAGTGGTCTCGTCAATCAATGAGTAGGTAGATTGATTGACTTTTAGATTCAGACCCAACTCGTGTTCCATTCAGCTTATGCTAAACTGACAAAAGCTGTCATTCTGCCTTTTCCGTATATAGACATTTTTTTTTCAAAGTTATTTTTAAATCTATTCTATTAAAACAATATAATTATAGTCTAACTATTTTAATACAATTATTAAAACTTTTTATTAAAAAATATTATAAAAAAAAACACAAATACAACTAAAAAAAATACAAATTTAAAAATTCAATTTAAAAAAAAATGTAAAACAAAAAATATATCCTCTTTTTATTTAAAGTCTGGTGTGAATGAATCTAGAGAAAAAGACAAAAATAGCACTAAATCAAGTTTTTGTTCCCAAACTAGTATTCAAGTTCAAAAGTCACAAAAATATCACTTAATGTTTTTATCAAAAGTCACAAACTTAGGGTTTAGAGTTAAAGGGTGAGGTTTAGGATTTAGGGTTTAGGGTTTAGAATTTAGGGTTTAGGGTTTAGAGTTTAGGGTTTAGGGTTTAGTGTTTAGGGTTTAGAGTTTAAGGTTTAGGGTTTAGAGTTTAGGGTTTAGGGTTTAGAGTTGAGAAATGAGGTTTTGGGGATAAGATTTCAAATTTTGAAAAATAAAAAAATTAAAATTTTCAAAGGATAAACTTAGAAAGGTGCTATTTTGGTCATTTTAGTTTTTGAGTGCTATTTTTGTGATATAAACTTAGAAAGATGCTATTTTGGAGATTTGCCCTTGAATCTAGTTATAATTAAGAGAAAAAGACAAAAATAGCACTAAATCAAGTTTATGTTCCCAAACTAGCACTCAATGTCAAAAGTCACAAAAATAGCACTTAATGTTTTATCAAAAGTCACAAACTTAGGGTTTAGAGTTAAAGGGTGGGGTTTAGGATTTAGGGTTTAGGGTTTAGGGTTTAGAGTTTAGGGTTTAGGGTTTAGATTTTAGGGTTTAGGGTTTAGGGTTTATGGTTTATGGTTTAGGGTTTAGGGTTTAGGGTTTAGAGTTTAGGGTTTAAGGTTTAGGGTTTAGAGTTTAGAGTTTAGAGTTTAGAGTTTAGAGTTTAGAGTTTAGGGTTTAGGGTTTAGGGTTTAGAGTTGAAAAATGAGGTTTTGAGGATAAGATATCAAATTTTGAAAAATAAAAAAATTAAAATTTTCAAAGAATAAATTTAGAAATGTGCTATTTTGTTCATTTTAGTTTTTGAGTGCTATTTCTGTGATATAAACTTAGAAATGTGCTATTTTGGTGATTTGCCCTATAATTAATCGTCTTAGGTTCCTTTCGGCTTTTAAAATTAAATAATTTTAAACAATGGGCCTAATTACAAGTATTTTTAAGGAATGGGCCTAAGTATGGCTTCAAGAGTTTACTGTATTTTTTAATTTAGATGAATACGTTTTCGATCACACGAGTGTTGATTCTTCACACGTGCAGGGACACAAGCTAGTGGTGGTGGAGGCCGACGGCAACTACATCACACCGTTCACCACCAGCGATGTCGATATATATTCCGGCGAGACCTACTCCGTCCTCCTCACCACCGATCAAGACCCTTCCCAAAACTACTGGATCTCCGTCGGCGTTCGCGGCCGGAAACCAAAGACACCTCCAGCACTCACTGTCTTACACTACGTAACCGCCCCTTCTTCCCAACCCCCTTCCTCTCCGCCGCCGGAGACTCCGAGATGGAACGATTTCGATCGGAGCAAGAACTTCTCGAAGAAGATCTTCTCCGCGATGGGATCGCCACCGCCGCCGAGGAAATTCAGAAAACGGCTGATCCTCCTCAACACTCAGAACTTGATCGAGGGTGAAACCAAATGGGCTCTCAACAACGTCTCTCTCGTGGTTCCGGCGACGCCGTATCTCGGATCCGTCAAGTACAAACTGAGACGCGGATTCGATCGTAAGCCGCCGCCGCCGAATTTCCCGATGGATTACGACATCATGAATCCGCCGCGAAACCGTAACACCACGAAGGGAAACGGGATCTACGTTTTTCCGTTTAACGTAACCGCCGACGTGATTCTCCAAAACGCTAACGGCTTAGACGCAAACGCGAGCGAGATCCATCCGTGGCATCTCCACGGGCACGATTTTTGGGTTTTGGGTTACGGCGAAGGGAAGTTCCGTCCAGGAATTGATGAGAAGACGTATAATTTGAAAAATCCGCCGTTACGGAACACGGTGCCGTTGTATCCGTATGGATGGACGGCGTTGAGATTTGTAACGGACAATCCTGGGGTTTGGTTTTTTCATTGTCACATTGAACCGCATTTGCATATGGGTATGGGTGTGGTTTTCGCTGAGGGATTAAACCGGATTGGTAAGGTACCTGATGAGGCGTTAGGTTGCGGTTTAACCAAGCAATTTCTGATGAACCGGAATAACCCTTAGTACATTGCAATCAGTGATTTGTATTGTGGCGGCATTTGAGTCTGTTTTTTATTTTGGTTTGTGTACCGTCAGGTAGTAGACCTACTATTGGTTCTTGTTATTGGTATAGGTGTTGTTGAGACTAAACCGGATTGATGAGGTGGTTGAACCAAACATTTTTTTATAAACCGGAACAGTCTACTTCTGAAGGTTGTAATCAATGTGTTGTGGTGGCATTTGAGCTGCTTTTGTTTTTGGTGTGTGTGCCGTGTTATAAACCGAAGATTTGTTCATGTTATTAACATTCTGAAACTTTCAGTTTGTAAGATGTAATTTGTTTCATTATTAAACTCCACGAATGTTGAAACTTTTCAAGTATATTGGGGTTAAGGAAACACTACTCCGCTTGGGCCCTCGGTATCATATCAGCCTTTTTACATAACAGACGTAAAGATTGTTCACTTCGGTTCGGGTTAATTTTTTTTTGTTGGTTCGGTTGGATACGTTGTTCGACCTTTCAATGATCCAATTACCCGGTCTGATTCGGTTCTTGAGGCTATGGTGGCGTACAGTTCACTGACTTGCTTCTAGTTTCTATACATTGACAACCGTCGGCTAGTCCTTTTAGAGTTTTTATTGTTTCCGATACGTGGACACAACAAACATGTACTTTTACAAAGGCAAAGTGTCGAGTACTGTACTGTACAGTAGAAAGCGACAGTAAGAAAATCTTTATATCATTTGGATAATTTTGGTGACCGTTTGAAACATTTTGCGTCGAGGCATATAAGGCCAAAGCAAGGAGGTTATAAAACAATTCTCGAGTGGTCGTTAAGGTGTACGACAGATAGTTGCAAAAGGCACATTACTCTATAATAAACTCTGCTTAGTTAATGTACATAATAATGTATCAGAAGAAGAAAACGACGACGAGGGTTCCAATAGTTGTGAGAGTAGCCGACAGGAAAATCCCGGGAAACACGTTTCAGACAGTTTATAGAATCACTGCTGGCGATGGAAACGTGCTTCCGTGGCACTGGTGTACTTACCTATTGGCTCTATACATTACACCTCTCCCATTTTCTCCAATAAAACATTATATTTGATCAAAAAAAAAACATTATATTATTATGTTACAAATAAAAAAAATTAATAACATCATACTGGTATTGTTTTCTTTGATTTGAAATAAGGTCGCACCGTAGTTTATTATTGTACCATATACAGTATTTCCTTTGAAATTAAATAAAATATCATATTTAGATATTTAGTTGACATCTCTAAAGGATAACCATAAAATAAATGAAATTGTTTCCTGTTTCATTACCGACTCTCTCTAATCTAGCACTTTGACTGTTATACAAACAGTAGTATGTGATATGTATATCATATATCATCAATAACAGAGGGTGGTCAACCTTTCATAATTTATTAACCACTTAATACATGCGCCTTGCGAACATTATATATATATAAATTATTTTATGCATTATATGTTTTTAAAATATTATAAAATAATAACTTTATATTGAATAATTAAAAAATCAGTGTATACAATTAAATTGGTACGAACATATAAATAAATTTTATTAATCCAAACAATATTTTTTTTCTATTTGATATGATATATGATTAAATATAAAAGATATTAACATATATATATATATATATAGTCTATTTTTATATCAATATCTATTAAATAATGCTTTATCCTCATATGTTTTTTTTATCATTTGTATCTTTTATAGCAACAACTTCAAATTATTGATAACAAAATTTTCATTGTGAGATTAATAATTTTAGTAATTTATGATTTTTTAAAAATTAAGCTATCAATATTTGTTCAAAGCTTTTATCAAAAATAAATTGTTCAAAGTAAATTTATAAATTAAAATATTTATGTATTTTTATAGGATATATAGTTTAATTTAATATTATATATATATATATATATTTATATTTATATCTTTTAATCTTAATACTTATTAAATGAGACTTTTACTTATATGATTTTGTAGTTATTTGTACATTGTCATAACAAAAAATTTAAACAATGGATTACAAAATTTGGATGTAAGAGTTATAACAGTTTTAGTATAACATATACACAAGAATCTAAATTTTTATTATATGGTTAATATGGTTGTTTAATTTATTTTAACATTTAAAAATTGAACAAATATGATTGAAGATACATTAATTTTTATCAAATCTTTATTATTAAAAATCATTAATTGTCATATATATATATATCTTAGTCACATTAGGAAATTCCGTAATTTTTATTAAGGAAATCATGAAGAACATAAATAATAAATTTATGGTTAGTTTAATTAAAAAAATATTATATATTTAGATGAACCAACATATTTCTCTAAGGATTCTAAGAATCATTATAGCGATGATACGTGGCTACCATAAAATGTTGTAATGCTTTTCAATTAATATATAAGGAATTATATTTTGCAATGAGAAACCGACACTTTATAGATATCATCACTTGCCATAAATTTTACAAGAAAATAGACAATTATTTTTTTCAAAAAATTAAACATAAAATAAAAGGATATAAATCTAATAGTTTATCTTTTACCTTTTTAGATTATATGCTTTTACATGTTTAGAAAGGAATCAAGCTGTCAATTTAGATTTTGTAATAGAACTGAAATCTGACCATAAACTTGGGTTCTTTTAAGGAATTCTCAAATATTAATAATGAGTATATAAATTTAGTCAATGCTGCCAAATTTTTTTTTCCCTTTTACTCTGCCAGCCTTTTCTGGTTTTTAATCTACCAACAAAATGAATAAAAATGTACTAAAAAAATTATCAGTATTATTATCAAAATTTTATGCTGTACATAAGAACTTTGTTAGTTATTATCCATGAAAAATGAGTAAATATTAGCGACTGATCGCAAGTCGCAGAAACATGCAAATGAATAGCGACATTTTACAAAAAATATCATTATTATTATCAAATTTTTATGTTGGACATAATTACGTATGTGCTTAAGCATATTAATTTACCAGAGAATAGAAGATAACATTGCGATAATTTTTGGAAATATAAATAATGATAAATCTTATAGTATATATTAACGAGTATTTGCAATACATAAAAACACGTATATATTAGCGATTGATCGCAAGCCGTAGCAACATGCAAACAAATAGCGACATTTCATAAAAATATATAATTATTATCATCAAAATTTATGCTGGACATAATTACGTATTTGGTTAAGCATATCAGGTTGCCAGAGAATAGAAGATAACATTGCAATAATGTTTGAAAACAAAAATAATAATAAATCTTATAGTATATATTAGTGACTTTTTAGTTATTATTTGCAAACCATGAAAATGAGTATATAATAATGACTGATCGTAAGCTGCGGCGACATGCAAACGAATATGGAATATTATGAATTATACAATAATATTCCATATTCGTTATTTGCTTAAGAAATGTTAATCTGAAAGACAAAAACCTTATAAACAAACTTTTGGACATAACAATAGATTAAATAATTGTGTTAGCTGCTATATTTATTTAGTCCAAAATTATTTTTACATATTATATAAAACTTATATTCTAAAAAAATATTGAAGACACTACAATTTTACAGTGATAATTGTTTTTAGTTTTTGCAGTTTTAAGACAATATCAACATTTAACACAAAAAATCTAAAATACATGTGCATATTTATAAAAATACCGTTTAAAATCTTTTCCCGCGTAAAATTGTTGCAATTTTATTTTCAAAAAACTGCTATATTTATTTTCATAAAGTGTCCGTTAAATATAGATAAATTAGTAATGAAAAACCGTCAGTTATTTTCGCTTTGAAAATGATATATATCTTTGATTAGCTAAATGATTTTCTTATAGTTGACATAAAATTATCTAAATTTTAGTACAATAAGTTCTGGTGAAATTATCATTTTATGGACTTGTTTTTTTTTTATTAAAAACAAATTAATTTTAGTTAAAAAAAAATCTAAATTATAAATGGAATGAAACTCAAAGAAGATATTGAAAACTTTATAAATATCCTTCACACAAGGTTTGTGCCTCTTAAACTCTTATCATGACTCTTAAGGTTCTATTAGTACCCATTCATAGTCTAAATTAATGCTCATTATTTATAGAGATACACATCTATATATATATATCTCTCGTCTGTTTCTCTCTCTCTCTCTCTCTCTCTCTCTTTCTCTCTGTCTCCTGGGTCAAGTGGCTTCTTTGTTTTGAATTAAGAGGCTGAAGCAACAACAACAACCAAAAGGTCTCAAGAGATTTCTAGGTAACTCATGTTCTTCCATTCAATTCTGTTTTTTCTTTTTTAATTTTCCTTGATGCCTTTAGTATAGTTTGTCTGCTTTTTATCAAAAAAAAAAAGAAGTTTGTCTGCCTCTTTTGTTCTAGCTTGCGTTACTCACTTTAAGAATCTATCCAAAAAAGGTTTTATATTGCTTCATAAATCCTAATAACTAATTGAAACTGATCCTTTGACCTTTGAATTCATATAAATCTTATTTCACATGATCGATATCTTCATATTTCAATGAGTTCGTATGGCGTTATTTGATGGATTATGTAATTTTTATTCTTGAAATGAAACAATGCTGACGTCATTTTGTTTTGTAGGGTGAGATCATCTTCTCTCCTCTGAAAAATGTATAACACCAATATAGGGATGTTCCCCACTTTAGTAACAAGCCCTGTGCCTCGTTTCCCCGAAGGAGAGACGTGTTTCGCATCGCTTAACACTACGTGCAACGACCCGACCGAAGAAGAAATGGAGATAGAGGAGCTTGAGAAGAAGATCTGGAAAGACAAGCAGCGTTTGAAGCAGCTCAAGGAGATGTCCAAGAACGGGCTAGGTAGAGCATCGTTGAAGCAGCCTCCTGACGATGAACATTCGAGAAAGAGAATGATGTACCAGGCACAGGATGGGATCTTAAAGTACATGTCCAAGACAATGGAGCGTTGCAAAGCTCAAGGCTTCGTGTACGGCGTCGTTTTCCAGAACGGGAAAACAGTAACGGGGTCTTCTGACAATCTCCGTGGATGGTGGAGAGACCAAGTGAGGTTTGATAGGAACGGACCAGCTGCTATACTGAAGCACCAGAGAGAGATCAATCTCTCCGCCACTGATGGAAATGAGTTAGGATACTCTGAGGATGGAGGAGAATGTACTGCACATAAGTTGCTTGAGCTGCAAGATACAACTCTAGGAGCTCTTTTATCTGCTCTGATGCCTAACTGCAAGCCTCCTCAGAGACGTTATCCCTTGGAGAAAGGCGTGCCGCCGCCTTGGTGGCCGACGGGGAAAGAAGACTGGTGGGGTGATCTGCCTTTACCCGATGGTTGTAGAGGACATCCTCCTGCTTACAGGAAGCCTCATGGCCTCAAGAAGATGTGGAAGGTTGGTATTTTGATTGGTGTGATCAGACATATGATGGCTTCAGACATTAACGACATAGCGAAGCTGGTGGGACGGTCTACGACTCTGCAGGAGAAGATGACTTCAAGAGAAGGCTCTTTATGGCTAGCTGCTTTGAACAGAGAGAAGGCTATTGCTAGTCAGAGTCAGGAGCAGCCTTTAACCTTCTCAGAAGAAGATGGAACTGGTGGCGAGACGGATACTCTATTCCCTGAACCAGCAGATTATGATGTTGAAGGAAGTGTTGGGCCTCGTCATCGTCTCAATCGGCAGTTTCATGGATTTGACAACAACAACTTCAATAGTGTTTATAACAACAAGAGGAGGTTTGAAGGAGAGTCACTTCATCCAGGAACGAACCTAACTTGTGAGAACAGTCCCTGTCCTTATAGCAGACCAGAGATGGGATTCAATGACAGGGTCTTAAGAGAGAATCACCAAATGACTTGTCCTTATAAACAACCCACTGAACCCTTTTACCAACCCGCTGAACCCTTTGGTATGCCTTATCCGGATTATAACCGGAGTTTTTATGGAAACAGACCGGAGAGCCAAGTGGGAATGCAGCAGCAGCAGCAGCAGCAGCAAGTTCAGAGCATTCCAGACAATTTTACTCAATCCAACAATCTCTACAGACCAAAAGCAGCAGAAAGAGGAGGTAATACTTCGGTGATGAATCATAATACCAACAATGGCTATGCGCAAACAGTAGGGATGGAGAACTATCATAAGAATACCAACAATGGCTATGCGCAAACAGTAGGGATGGAGAACTATCATAAGAATACCAACAATGGCTATGCGCAAACAGTTGGGATGGAGAACTATCATCAGAATACCAACAATGGCTATGCGCAAACAGTTGGGATGGAGAACTATCATCAGAATCAAGATCAAGACTTGTCCATGCCTTGGATTCAGTGAAGATAAAGCTTTAGTTTATCTTGCTTTCCTTTCTAGCTTTGTTTCTTGCTTCTTCTTTTTTTTTTTGTCATTGAACCTCATTTTGGATCTCTCTTCATTGAACCATAAATATATAAAACTAACCATATTAAACAAGATTTTTCATCTCTCAAGTGATGTTTGGACACAGAAACATGCATCAAAGTATACATTTTCTTTTCTAATTTAAGTGTGCAGCGCTACGAGTTACTCTTCTCCTAGTGGCAGCACCACTAGAGGCTAAAGAAGCCTGAGAAGAAAAGTTTTCAGCTGAGTCTCTTTGGCTCCTTTGTTTTCTTTTCTTGGACCTTAAAGCTGTTGTTGCTTGAGTCTCGTTTTCCTCCTCATCATCCACTGCTGCTTCAACAGCTTCTTCTTTTGTAACTTTACCCAAAGGCCATGGCTTCCCGCAGCCTGAGCAAACTTTATCATCCTGCAAATTTTATGTGATCAGAAAGTTAAATACTAATGATGTCAAACTCAAATGCGAGGAGTTTGGGTGAAAATGTAAAGAAGCTGTGTGTATACCCTTTGAGATAACAAGTTTTTGAGGCAGTACTTGTGTATCCGGACTGTACAACCTTCATTTGGACACAAATCCGCCTGAAAACAAAGAATCATGAGATCAGTAGCAAAAATGTCATATCACAATGTGAATCCTATAAATTTTCTTCAGAAGGCAGACCTTAACACCAGCTTCATTGCAAACCTCACAAGAGGGAACATCATTGTTCCTGAACCAACTGCGCAGGTCAAGAAGAGATCGTATACCAAGTCCGATGTTACCCTCACTTGTGCGGCACAGCCATTTGTCCCTTACAAGCTCATCGAGAGTTTTGTCCTTTTGCGACATTGAGAAGTTCTTGAATGCAGCTGGGGCTTGCTGCTGTTGACTGCTGCTGGCTTCACTTGGTAACTGAGATATCAACAACACAAGATCTGTCAACCGTGAAAAAGAGACTAAAACTATATAGCAAAGCCATACGAACAGCAGTAATAAAAATTTGATTGAGTGGTTCCTTTTGAGACGCGCAATTGCTTTCAAGTGACTCAGTAAGATAGTAGCAGTTTTAAAGTCACAATGATCAGTTGATTGAATGGTTCCTTTTGTCACTAGATGAAGGGATACAGAAGTCAGGGACTATGATGATTAACCTGATTCTCCAATCGGATATTGAGGGCATCAAAGCCAGATATGCAACCTTGAGCAGCTTCATCCTGTGCAATTGCTTTTATCTGCCACAAGTTAAAAAAATCATCAATTCCGTAGTACAACTATTTCACTCTACACACAACACATAATCACCACCTCACGGCAAATTTAGTAAGACAAGAGAATGACATAGGAGACTCGAATCTTTGTAATGAGATGAAGGCTAAATTCATTACAGTGATGACAAAGACATTTGTTGAACAAAAGACAAGCCAGACTTACAATGCCTTTAAAGAAGGCAATCTGCGGAACAGAATACTTAGTCCCGAGTTTGGACTGATCATCGGAGACAGTGTTAACAACTCCGTAACAAACTTGACCATCATACTGATCCCTACAAGCCCTCAGCTCAAAGTGAACATAAGAGAGCTCTTTGTTGATCTCAAGAAGGTACTTATCAAATATCTTCTTAGCAGCTCCTGCAACAACAACACAACAAAAGGAAGAAACTTTTTCATCAATTAAGAGAAAAAAAAAAACAGTTCCTTTTAACATTTAAACATTGCCGTAAATTACAGATTTTGATTCGACGAATATACATTCGGAGAAAAACCCAACGAAAGTCATAGCGGAGAGAGCCGACCTGGGTTTCTGCCGGTGACGGCGGTGAAGATGGATTGAAACTCTTTCTCCTTGAGAGGGCCTCGCGAAATCAAAGCTTGAATTAGCGTGTGGTGCTTCCAGCTTAGAGATACCATCTTCAATTGAAACTTGGCATAAAGTTTCTGGGTTTAGAATCGCGTGAACCCTAGGGTTTTTATTTGGGGGGAAAAAGAGACGACGGCGAATGGGAGAGAGATGGCGGGAAGGGGGAATCGGCAGAAAACTAAACATTCCGTGGAAAACATGATTTCTAAAAAAAATTAAAAATGAAAACCTTGTAGAAACATCTGTAATATTTACGTATATATGATTGATCAATGATCAATGTAAGCTTAATTTATTTTTCTTTGTTTAATTTATCTAACAGAGAAAACCAAATAATAGAAATGTTGTTGTTCTTTGTACGTTTCATAAAAAAAGTATCAAAATTTTAAAACTAAAACTTGTTATTATTAGATAAAACAACGGAGCCAATCTCATTTTGGATCAAATCATCATTATATAAAATGACAACAGATATCGAAAGATAATATACACAAATGAAACTAAACAAGAAATCATGAACATCAGATGACAAATAGTATTTTTTTTTTGTTGTTTCTAAATCGGAATCGCAAGTTCTAAAATGGAATTGCGAGTTTTTATTATGTTTCTAAAATGAAAAATTTATGGTATAACCATATTGAGAAAAAAATTAATAATATACACATTGCTTGGGAAATATATCTATTTATGTAATAAATAGACGTTAGAGTCCTCTGTAGTGCGTAAACGTTTATATGTCACATAACAATTAGATACTATTCTATTTACAATGTCAATATAGAATAGATCATTTGAAAGAAAAATATAACTATAGAAAAGAATTTAGTTTTCTGGGTATTATTTATTTATAATGTTCAGTGAAGTAAACATGATGCCTAATATAAAAAAACATAATTGTTGTAAAATAGATGCTTAAGTGTATGTTATAGCATATGAAAAACATATTTGATAGATATAATACAAACTAGTAAAATTTGTTATTCTATATTTGATGACCATATAGTATATAGTATGTGAAAATCTATACGAGAGAGAGAGCAAAAGGGAAGTAGGGAGGGAAGGAGACAAGGGAGAGAGAAACAGGTGGAGGGAGAGAGAGCAAAATAGAAAATATAATAATTATAATTCTATTCCATTTTTTGGAAATAGAATAGAATACAATAATATATTATTTGAAAATCTATATTATTAAAACAAAAGTACAAATATCTATATTATTAAAACATAAGTACAAATATAAATTTACCCTAAAACTTATAAATTATTTACATATCAGTGTCACTAAAGTAATAAATTCTCTAATTTAATGATTTCTATGTCTTTTCTTTTTATTATATCATTTCCTAAATTAGTTATAAATAATAAAGAATTTGGCAACAATAATTTCATGTAATACAGGAAACAAACATTATCACAAGCATGTGGAAAGCACCGATTAATAAATCCAATCCATACCAGATTATACTAAACCAAGATGCATCTTATGTGAAATTAATATATGGTTCTATGTATATAATTATAATATGTACGTACAACACAGTCCAAATTTTAATCAAATTTTAAGTTCCCGTTTGATTTTTCGGGTTCGTTTTTTGGTTCAGTTCCGGTTCAGTTTTCGGTTCTCGATTTTTATGTCCGTACCTACAATATACAATATCCAGTTATACATAACTTTTAAAATTAGTTTGTTATATAAACAAAATGAAAATTATATAAATGGAAAAATATATCCGCACGGGTGTGCGGATCAAGTTCTAGTTACCTGTTATAGAGAAAGAAAAAAAAGAGAAATATAGAGAGAGAGGAGGCAAGGGGAGAGGGAAGAACATAGGGAAGAAGATAGAAAAGAGAAAAATGGAGAAATGGAAGAAAATGAGATTGTATAATTATAAATCTATTCTACATTACAAAATAGAATAGAACATAACCTTAGTATAACTGTAAATATTCAATTTTATAAATATATGTTAGTTTTACAAAATTCAAAACATTTCATATACAAATTTTTTTAAATGTTTTTTATAGATATATAAAAAATCCGAATTAGTTATTCTTAAACTTATAAAATTACTTGAAAAAGAAAGGTGAAGGTGAAGAAGGACAAAATAGTATATATTGTATAAATATCATAGTCTCTTAGATGTTATGGTTACATACTTAATTTTGCGTTGTCTTATAGTTATGTCGCCAAATTTCTTTTTCTAAAATGAAAATTTTCAAAAATAACGTTTCCAATGCGTTCCCATAAATTTCCAAAAGATTTATATTCTGAAACGTTTCCGAAACGAGAAAAGGAGATTGAATTAAGTTTCCATGCAACCTACGTCAGAACTATTGGTAGTTTTAATTTCGGTCACTATTTAAGGGAAGCACACACATAAACAAACATACTATTAAAATTGCATAAATATATAACTTCATGGCACGGTTGCCCGAGAACGAGAACAAAGGAGTAAAAAGAATCTGCTTAAGATTCAATACTTTATATTTTAATCGAATAAAAAAAATTATTCAGATAAATAACTTTTATTGATTTGGTACGGTTTATATGAAAAAGGAAGTTTGGTTATACATTTTAAAACATGAAAAACAACATTATCCTTGGATTTTTCTCGGTGTTCCAATTCAGTCTGCTTTATCTTTGTTAATGTTTTGTTTATGTCTGTGTCCCTTATATAGATTTAGTTTCCAATAATTTCTTGTTTTAGTCACCGGAAATAGTATACTGTTCAACAGTTAAATATCTCATAATGTATCTTTTTTCATCTTATTAATAAAACCAGATTTACTGCAAACGGTAAGTTTTAAATTTATACAAGTTTCAAATTTGTAGTAATTTTAAAATACTAAAAATATAATTTAATACAAGCAATAAATTTTAAAGTAGCTTACTTATCTGAGCATTTAACATTACGTTGAAAAATTTTAATTGTACATTTTCAGAAAGTGATTTCGCATGAATATTATAAAAAAAGTAGAAGCTATAGATTTAGACTAATTAAAAAAATTTATGAAAAATTATCGTTACATGTTTTTAATAAATGAGTCTGTACAAACATTAAATATGGAAATTAAATGTAAACAACATATATACTTACATGAGATTTTAAGATTTATTGGAAAAGTTTAGATTATACATTTTTGGAAAGAGATTTCGTACGAATATTATAAAACAAAAATAAATTAAAATTAAAATTAAAATTTTATAATAGTTTTTTTGGAAATATTATCATTGCATGTTTCTAATAAAAGAGTCAGTACAAACAAAAACATACAAGTTGAAACTTTTAAAATTTACGTAACAAAAAATTTTCTGCATGTTTCTAATAAAAAGAGTCCATAAAACATCAAAATAGAAATTGAATGAAAACGACTTACTTACATGAGCTTTTAAACTTTACCGGGAAAAATATCATTTATGCATTTTTATGGAAATCAACTTCACATGAATATTACAAACAAAAATAGAATACAAATTACAAACTTCATATTAGTTTTAAATTTATGAAAAAAAATGTTGCAGGTTTCTAATAAAAGAGTCCGCAAAAACACTAAAGTTAGAAATTAAATGCACCGACATGTTCTAAAATTACTTACTTACCTAATCTTTTAAGACCTGCATAGAAAAATTCTCATTATACATTTTTGGAATGTGATACCGCACAAATATTATAAAACCAAATATAAATACAAGGTAGAAATTTTCTAATAGTTTTAAAATTTATGAAAAAAATCGTTGTTGCATGTTTCTAATAAAACTGTCTGTACAAACATTAAAGATAGAAAGTAAATTCAAACGACTTACTTACTGAGCTTTTAAGATTTACAAGAAAAATATCTCAGTATGAATTTTTTGAAAAGTAAATTTACATGACTATTATAAAACAAAAATAATAATTAAATCACAAGTTAGACATTTTTAATAGTTTGAAATTTATGGAAAATGTTATTTCTTGTGTCTATTTTAAAAAGTCTGTATAAACACCAAAGATAGAAATTAAATGCCCACGACATGTTTTAAATAGCTTAATTATATGGGTCTTTAAGATTTACATGAAAAAAATCATTATTGCATTTTTGGAATGCAATTTTGCAAAATTTTATCAAACAAAAATAAATACTCCCTCCGTTTCATATTGTAAGTAGTTTTAGGGAAATGTTTTTGTTTCAAAATATAAGTAGTTTTCGTATTTCTAGGTAACTTTTACATTTATTGAATACAATATGACCAATCAAATTAAATAAACTTATTTTTTATTGGTTAAATTATATTTAACCTATTTATTATAAAATATTTTTTAAAAATATAATAATTTTCTTAATCTTCGCGCGTTTAGCCAAAACTACTTATATTACGAAACGGAGGGAGTACATGTTTCAAATTTTATAATAGTTTTAAAATTTATGGAAGATTTTGTGTTGCATATCTATAATAATAGAGTCCGTACATTGAAGATAGAAACTAAATGCAAACGACTTACTTACCTGAGCTTATAAGATTTACATGGCTTAATTTTGTTTTACATTTTTGGAAAGTGACTTAGGAAAAATATTATATAACAAAAATAAATAAAATTTATGAATTTTATAGTAGCTTTAAAATTTATGGGAAAATTTTTTGTTGCATATGTCTAATAAAAGAGTCCGCATAAACGCTAAAGATAGAAATTAAATATAAACGACAAATTCGAAAATAACTTACTTACCTGGTCTTTAAGATTTACATGGAAAGTTTCATTATACATTTTTGGAAAGCGATTTTTCACAAATATTATTAAAAAAAAAAACTAAATACAAGTTATAAATTTTATAATAGTTAAAATTTATGGATTTTGGGGTTGCATTTTTCTAATAAAAGAGTGTGTACAAACACCATAAATTGAAACTAAATGCAAACTACAAGTTTTAAAATAACTTGCTAGATTTACATCGAAAAATAGCATTATGCATTTTTGGAACATGACTTTGCAGAAATATCATAAAAATAAATAAATAGAATTTGCATATTTATAATAATTTAAATATTTATGGATTTTTTTCTTTTTGCATTTACAAACTGTTTGGGTATAGTGGGTTTGAATAATAATAGTGATTGTCAGTTTTATATGTAAAAACAAACATTAAGAACAGAAGTTATACATGAAAATGATGGATTGCTGTTCATATAGAGAAGATCGTAGGAAAGGCAAACAATAATATGATGGCTTGTAAAAAAATTACTCTAAACTCTAAAGTTGTTATCCAATCACAATCATTATTTTGTTTTCTTTATATATATACAGATATGTCATTTGCAGCAGAATATAGAAATTACGGATTTGTGAACTTTTTTCAACGTTTTGATTTGACCATTTTCAAAATAAAGTAATAGTAATATATGTGGCACAAATAAAAAAGGAAATCCAAAGGAGGAAACACCTAATTTTTATTTTTTATTTTATTTTTTGATTAAGAACACATTATTTTCTTCTATTTGAATCTGCGTATATATAGGGTAGGGAGCGTGAGAGACTGCACCGCCCATAAATCTTTCGTCTCCTCAAACACCTCCCTCTCTATCCGTTGCTCTAGGGGTTTCTTCGTCGTCATTTCCTCTCTTAATCTCAGTGAAGCAGGTATACTTTTCTCCCTTTAAATCGTTCAACGCATGCCAACTATTTAGTATGATTCCATGCATAAATAAATTAATGTTGGCGTGTTTTTTTTTCAATTATAAAAAAATATTTAAATGATAACAAAAAAATATTTAAATTTTCCAAGAAAAAAGAGGTTTAGTTCTAGGAAAGTAAATTTGTCTGAACAAATTGTCTGGCTTATGGGAATGACATACTCCCTCCGTTAGGTTTTAGAAAAAAAAATTGTTTCACAAAGATAATTTTTTTTTGTATTTTCTATGAAAAATTGTGATATTTAAGAAAATTAATTGACTTTATTGAATTATTATTGATTAAAAATTATTAAAAATTAAAAATTAAAAAAACGATATATGTATTATAGTGATTTAATATATTTTTTTAATAGGTGTGAAATCACTAAAAAATCTATCTTTGTGAAACAGAGAAAGTATGTTATTAGAGTGGTAAAATATCTATATCTGAAGAATTTAACGGAATTCAATCTAAAAAATTTATAGCAAACCAAAATGGTATAATGTTCAGAATGAATCCAAAATTCTAATATCTAAAGAAACATAACAAAATCCGATCCGAACCAAAATATTTGACATCCAAAAATATACATGCTTAAATATATTAATTATTTTAAATCTAATATGCATAAATATTCAAAATATCTAAAATACTTGGAGTTATCCAACAAATCTGGAAAATATCCAAAATTATTCAAAATAGCAACAATAAATATTCAAAAATAAAAAAAAATACTTAAAACACTCTAAATACCTACCGGAGAGCTCTCCGGTGAAATATCCAAATCAAACCAATTTTCATGTCAATTTAGGTATTTAGTAATACATATACAAACTTACTTGTTGTATATTACTTTATTTTTGGATTTTAAAGATTCGACGTACATTTGATTTGTTTTTAGTTACATGATTTTAATGGATACCTGAACCTGAACCAAACACGCAAAAGTTAGAATGAATACAAACCGAACCCGAATTAACGTATAGTGAAAACTCTATAAATTAATAATGTTGGGACTATACCAAAACTATAATTTTTTTATTAATTTATAGAGATATTAATTTATTGATATACTAATTGAACCAAAAGTTCAATTTATAAAATTATATTATTTTATAGAGATTTTTAGTGTATATTAATTTATAGAGTATTAATTTAAAGAGGTTATACTGTAGATACCTAAAAAGGCTTAAATTTATAATCATTGAAAATCTAAAACATGAATATGAATATAAATCTGAACCGAACCTGAACAGCTGAGCTGATACCGAACTCCTAAAAGTACATGTTGTGTTCATGCTTTTACCATTACCATAAAAAATGTACTTTGATTCTGTCGTCATTTCTTCTGAACTTCTGATTGTCTTCCTGCAGATATGGATTCTCATGAAGCAAAACGGCTACCACCTCCCCCACCGGTAGTTCCACCAAACCTTGTGCCTGAACGAGAGCCTATCAAAAAGACCACCCTTCTTCCAATGGCTCGGCGTGGCATCGGGTCCGAAGGAGTGAGGACACCTCTTCTTACCAATCACTTCAGAGTCAACTTCAACAACGCAAATGGCCACTTCTATCGTTACAGTGTATGTGCACGTTTTCCTCTAGTATTCTATTGTATCACTGTTTTTTTCTGCTTATAAATGTTCATTGCTTTAAAGTACTTGCTTGGTATGATCCTTGGATACAGGTTACTATTACATATGAAGATGGGAGTCCAATGGAGGCTAAAGGTGTTTTTAGGAAGATTCTTGAAAAGGTTCAGGAAACGTATCGAACAGATTTAGGATCCAAATACTTTGCTTATGATGGCCAGAAGAATCTGTTCACCATTGGTGTTCTTCCTAGCAACAAAATGGATTTCTTAGTCGTTCTTGAAAACACACCTTCTAGCAGGTCCAGTTTGGTTTTAAAACATATTTACCATGTTGTTATCAAGTTTAAGATGAGTTGATAATATTCTCTTTATCTACAGAAACAACACTGGAAATGCTAGCCCAAATGAAACAAATGATGCGGACAGGAAAAGATCAAGGCTGCCACACCGATCCAAGAAGTTCATGGTTGAGATAAGCTATGCTGCAAGGATCCCCATGCAAGCTATTGCAAGCGCTATTCGAGGAAAGGAAACAGATAATCTTCAAGATGCTACAAGAGTGTTGGATGTCATTTTGCGTCAGAATGCAGCTAGGCAGTAAGCTGATTTGTGGAATGTCTTTCAGAAACATTCATTCTCTGTCTGGTCTTTTATACATGTTCTAACTTCTCTCTGCAGAGGTTGCCTACTTGTTCGCCAATCATTTTTTCATAACGATGCTCGGAACTATATAAACATTGGCGGAGGTGTATTTGGTGCTAGAGGGTTCCACACAAGCTTCAAAACTACTCAAAGAGGCTTATCCTTGAACATCGGTAATTCGTTTTTTAAACTTAATGTGTAATTAGACTCTTCTTTGTAACATTTTGGCTATTAATTAACACTTGTTTTTTTCGATTTTTCTTTTCTTTAGACACTTCAACTACAATGGTAGTACAACCAGGCCCTGTTATTGATTTTCTTCTTGCAAATCAGAATGTGAATGACCCAAAGTATCTTGACTGGAATAAGGTACACCATCTTATATGTGCTGCATAATATCACAGACGTTTTACTATCTTTGGGAAGTGTACTTAATTATCTGGTTTTATCTCATCAGGCTAGGCGTGCTCTCAAAAATCTTAGAGTTAAGGTTGTCCCCTCAAATAGAGAATGCAAGATAACTGGACTAAGTGAAGAACGCTGCAAAGATCAAATGTGTGTAGTTTACATGTTTACATCTCTTTGAGTTCTTTCCAACATATCTTTCTTTAATTGATATAGGTTTACTATGAATTCTAAAAAAGAGATGGGGGAAGTTCAGATTACCGTGTACAAGTACTTCACCGAGATTCGCGGTCTCAAACTGCGATATTCAGGTGACTTTCCTTGCATCAATGTTGGTAAGCCAAATCGCCCAAATTACATCCCCATTGAGGTAACTTTAGTGCATTGTTGTTTTCTTCTTTTTGTACTCATGAAATTTTCATGCACAGTCAGTCTTATGCTTTTTAAAAAAAAAAAATATTTTTAGCACTGTGAACTTGTGAGTCTACAGCGTTACACCAAATCGCTTAGTAGTTTTCAGAAGGCTTCTCTGGTAGAAAATTCTAGGCAGAGTCCACCTGACAGAATGGCTTCACTAACCAATGTAGGTCTTCTTTTTTTCCATTATCCATGAGACTTTGAATTTTTCTGTCTAATTTAATTTGGTTTTATGTTATTCATCTTGAAGAGTATGAAGAAGAGCAATTATAACGCTGACCTTGTGTTGCAAGAAAGTGGTGTCAGCATTGGCTCTAGCTTCATCCAAGTGGAGGGTCGCGTTTTACCAGCACCAAGGGTAGGGCTTACCTTGCTTCTCTTGCAAGTATCATTTCCTTTTTGAGTCTTGAAGGTTAAATGTTAATTATTTGTTCTTGTTTTCAAACAGCTGAGAATAGGCAATGGAGAGGAGTTTCAACCTCGCAATGGGCGTTGGAACTTCAATAAAAAGGTGCATAGATAATTCATATTTTCTAATTACTATTTCAAGCTATGATACTAATTGTATTTCTTTTTTCAGAAACTTGTTGAGCCAGTCACGGTTACTAGATGGGTTGTTGTGAACTTCTCTGCTGGATGTGATACAGATAGGCTAATTTCTGACTTGATTAGATGTGGAAAGATGAAAGGAATGGTAGGCTTTCTTTTGAATCATTACTTGACTATTCAGAAACTCAATCATATGCACTACTACTCTTTATCGTCCTTCCCTTATTATTTGTTTTTTTTCTTTCAGAATGTAGAACCTCCATACAAAGTCGTATTTCAAGAAAATCCTAACTATAGGGGTGCACCAGCCAATATCAGAGTAGAAAAGATGTTTGAGCAGATCCAATCTGAACTCAGAAAAGAAGGAAAGCCAAAATTCATTCTTTGCGTTCTCGCAGAAAAGAAAAACTCTCTTGTTTATGGTATAACTGTATTCTACTTACTATTCTTGAATATGGTCTCTCTCTTTTTTTTCTTTTTTTGTAAAAACTAATGAATGTAAATGTGAAACTTGTCTCTGAATGTTCCAGGGCCTTGGAAGAAGAAGAATCTTATTGAACATGGAATTGTTACTCAGTGTATTGCTCCTCCAAAAAACGTAAGAGATCAGTATATCACCAATGTTCTTCTCAAGATAAATGCCAAGGTAGTTTCTGAACATTGAAGTTTCAGTCATTTAAAATTTCAAGATTGGTTATAAAGACTTTACAAACTCTATTTCGTATATGCACAGCTTGGTGGACTGAACTCCCTGTTAGCTATGGAACGCTCACGAGCAATGATGCCTTTAGTAACGCAAGTTCCTACTTTCATTGTTGGGATAGATGTATCCCATGGTTCCCCTAACCAGTCTGACATACCATCAATTGCTGCGGTAACATTGTTTCTCGTTTCTTATGATGTCAACCATATATAGAGAGTTTAAGTCTAAAGTCTTGTATATGTTTGTGTGTTTTGAAACCATAGGTTGTGGGCTCCAGAGAATGGCCACTCATCTCGAAATATAGGGCATGTGTGCGCACACAATCTCGGAAAACGGAAATGATTGATAATCTCTTCAAACTTGTCCCCAACGAAAAGGGAAAACTAGTAGATGAAGGAATTTTCTGGTTTGACTTCTTGGACTACTCTTTGTGCTGTGTTCATATGTGGCAGAGGCTTTTGTCATATTAATGGGAAACTTTATGCACTTTTCAGGGAGCTCTTGTTCGACTTTTACATAAGCTCGGGGAAGAGGAGACCTGAACACATTATCATTTTCAGGTATATACTTATTAAGGTGATTTTTTGAAAGTAGTATATATAATACATTTTGGTTAACTTTTGGTTATTAATGTTACATGTAGGGATGGTGTAAGTGATTCACAGTTCAATCAAGTTCTCAACATTGAATTGGATCAAATGATGCAGGTATGGTTATTATGGTTTGTTTATTTAGTGTATGATCGACATTTATGGACTTGATTTATTTTCTTGGGTTACATTATTAGGCATGCAAGTTTGTTGAAGAAAATTGGGAACCAAAGTTCACAGTGATCATTGCCCAGAAGAACCATCACACCAAGTTCTTCCAGGATAGAGGCACTGAAAATGTTCTTCCAGGTAAGAATACATTTGACCTGAGCATGATTTTCTTTTGGCCATTGTGGTTTAAAATGAGTTGAAACATGTTGCAGGAACAATAGTTGACAGCAGGATCTGTCACCCACACAACAATGACTTCTATCTCTGTGCCCATGCTGGATTGATCGTAAGTAAATAGTTCCTTCTAGTGGAAGTCGTCTGCTCAAATCCATTATGAATGGAATGAAAAAAATTCTATTGATTTTGATGTTTTAGGGAACTACCAGGCCAACGCATTACCATGTGCTTTATGATGAGATTAGATTTTCGACAGATGACCTCCAAGAACTTGTGCATTCTCTATCATATGTGTAAGGATTACATCACTTTTTGTGTTCTTTATGTGAAACATTTGTTTATGTAATGTCTACTAAACTTGTCTGCTTTGGTAATTGTAGCTACCAGAGGAGCACCACTGCCATCTCTGTCGGTAAATTCTCACATCTTTTTAACGTTACTTGTTGTTTTGACTAATATTGTTTTCTTCTTAACATATGGTGGATTACTACTGACTTCGCTGCTTCCACTATGTGCAATAATCTTAATGCATGATGGTTGCAATATGTGCAAATATCTCAAGTTTCGTTAATGTTTTTTTGTTGTTGTTGCAGTTGCACCTATTTGTTATGCTCATTTGGCGGCTGCACAGATGGGAACTGTGATGAAATTTGAGGATATGTCTCTGTCTGAGAGATCATCGATCCATGATGGGATCACGAGATCTGGAGAAGCCCCTGTGCCACCCATGCCAATGTTGAACTCGTATGTTGCAAGCTCCATGTTCTTCTGCTAAAGGAAACATGCAGCCCACCGCTTTTAAATTTTCTTTGCTTATGAACAACAAAACTTTAAATTCCCCTTAGACTCTTCTTTTATTATATGATACTCTTGACGCTTCTTTGAGAGTTTTGCTGGGCTTTGTTGGAGTGAATGCTTTGATCAAAGCGGTATTTTGAGACATTATTAGTGTTGTTTCATCTATTCTACTATTTAACTTTGTTTTTGGTACTATCCCCTCAGCGATAGAAATTATTCTGGACTAACAATTAATTTAAAATAATTAAACAAATAAGTTGCAGCTATGGTGAAATTGGTAGACACACTACTCTTAGGAAGCAGTGCTAGAGCATTTTCACATTATGCTTAAGTTTCCGAGAGCCTTGTAGTGCAGTTCTTTACATACCACGCCTCCTGGCATATGGGGCTCGATCCCCACCCTCCTTCAATGAGACTAGTGGGCCAACTAGGCTGGTCCGTTGTGACCCAGTAAATCAATAAAAATTGCTTTACTGTTTTTCTGTGCAGAGCTTAAAATATTTTATTCACAAACAAAATATGAGTTGTCATCAAAATTTCACTACTTTCAATATTTGTTTTCGTTGATAAAAGAATTTCTACCATACCAATCTAGTCAAATTACAAACGTAAAATCAGTTTTGGTATGGTGGGGTTTTGAATAATAAGGCCAGTGTAAATTTTAAATTAAAAACGAACATTTAGAGCAGAAGACGTTATGCATGAAAATGATGGCTTCACTTTTCATCAAAAAAGCAGAGATAATGATAGTGATTGATTCGGATGTACGAAATGTCTTAAAATTATTTTCTATCTACGGCTATAAACTTAGAGACAATTAGCTAAATATATCCAAGATGAACCTATATTTACTAATTACATACTGATTGATGTTAATGGTCTGGTATATAACATTTAAGCTATGAGTAGACGATTTTGGCTTCTGTAACGATGAAAGCTTTGGCTGCCAATTCTGACTCTGCAGAAAGCAAAAATGTGACAGCTGAATAATGTGGTGTTTGAAGCCATAAATTTACAACTGGAGCATTTCTAACCACGTGATTTCTATCCATATTTACAGGTATATTATTTAGATAAATGTAATATACGAAGAAAAACTAATGGAGGAAACTAATTAACAATATGGTTATAACAATATAAAAAAGATAAGACAAACTATCTCTCTACACAACAACCAAACAAACTATCTCTTTACCACGATACAAAAATATGGGTAACTCATTTTTATATGATATTTATAGTTTCGCTAAAAAGATATATGTCCTGCAAATTGCTCTTCATTAGTCTCAATTTAGAAAAACTACAAGCATATGAAAAGGAATATATTTGGAGATTTTCCAATCCGTCTAACAACAATGACAACACGTAAAAGTTTCAGCTTATGTAATTTGTAACCGCTAGGACATAGTGTTATATATGATCTAACATAACATGTACCAGATAATAAATTATATATTAGCAAACATAACATGTACTAGGTAACAAAATCATCTATCAATTTTTTATATCAAATTATATATTAGGTAACAGAACATGTACCATGTAACAAATATTTTATCAGATAACAAGTCTATGTAGCATACCAACCATTTATTAATAATTTGATATCAACTATGTATAAGTTAAAATAACATGTACAATGTAACAAACTAATTTATCATACAATGTAACAAACTAATTTATCAGATAACAACCAATTTATCAAAAAATGTATCAACTCGCAAACCATATATCTACCAATTTATTAAATAAGAAACCATGTTTGAAACAATGTATAAGTCGACAAACTATTTACCAAAACATTTACCAATTAATTAAATACCTATGATCTTCCCAAAAGTTAATTAAATTCATACACTACAAAAAAGGGGAACATTGTGACTAAATTTTATGACAAAAAGTTTTGTCACAATATTGTGACTATTTACTTACTAGATAGTGACTAAATTTTTTTGTCGCAAAATCGTAAATATTTTGTCACAATATTGCGATGAATGTATAAGTAACAAAAAAACGTTACAAAAAGTTACAAATATGTGACGAAGTGGTTAGTCACAGATGATGTTACGGAATCGAGACTAAAACTCGTCCCTACTAGATACAATTTCGCGACTTCCATTATGTCACCCACTATGACTGAAGTTTGTAATCATATATCATCTCAATTCACTCAAAATTTAATCTTATTCAAACATTAATCTTAAATCTATAATCAAAACTCCAAACACCATACCGTAAACTCCTAACTTTAAGTTATAAAGATTAAACCTTACACATAAAGTAATAAATTATAATTACTATAAACTTAACTAATATTTTACACTCATACAACTTTTTTAATTTTCAATTCTAATTTAAAAACCTTAACCTCGTACTTCTTTTTTTTTTTGAAAAAAGACATAACCTCGTACTTTAAAGCTAAACCTCAAATTGTAATCCCCAAACTCCAAACCCTAAATAATAAAAGATAACCTTCGACACTTTAAATCATTGTAGTTAAAATCATAAATAATAAACAAAACGTAATCACTAATTTTTAACAAAAAATATAATCACTAATTATATACAAATACTTTAAACATTTACATATAAAACTTAATAAATTTTATTTTTTAAAATAAATTAAATTTACATACACTTTTTAAAAACCAGCATGTTAATCTTTTATAAATCTTGACACCAAACCCTAAAAACAAACTTCAAATCATATACCCTAGATAACTCTACTCTTGAACTTAGACTTTTAGTCATAGAAATTAAATCACGAACTCTAATAACAAACCTTCAACTTTAAACAAATTCATGCAACCATATACCCTAAACTCTAAATTATGTCTTAATTTTTTTTTAAATTATCATAAAATTTAATTCGTAAACCATTACACCAACATATAACCATTAAATATACTTAAACAAAATTAATCTAGTTTTAACAAAAAAAAAACAATTTTAGTTTTCCCACGTTTTGAGAATATACAACTCGTTCTGGCTTCATTTTTTTTAGGCATTAATCTAGTTATCCCACGTTTTGAGAATATACCTTTTTTTTTGTAACTGCGTTTTGAGAATATACTTCTATCTCATAACCCTACTTTACTCTTCTGTCTCTTTCTTTTTAATTTCGTGTAGCCTCCACCTACACTTTTCTCTCTTTCTCCAAACAAATCAACAATCCTCTTGATTCTTTTTTTTTTGTTTCAGTTATCCATTTGATTCTATCTCTCTCATTTTCTTATCCCTTAGAACATCTCTTTCTTTCCCCTTATCTCTCTGTGATTTTAATTTATAATGTTTCAGATTCAGTGTCATGCTCTTCTCCCTCATTAAAGGTAGAAACTCACGACCCTACTGCCTCTCGACGACTATACTGATCCGTACGTAATGCAAATGTTATTAACAAGTTCATGTATGTCTCTCTCTCAGTTTCATTTCTTTTCTATTTTGATTTGTTATTTTTTCAGATTCCAGATTGGTTGATTTGATTTTATTTGGTGTTAGATTTCGGATACAGATCGATGTAGCTAGATAGAGCCAATACATCGTCGTAGATTTGGCGACTACCCTGTTCGAGGCTTTCATCAGGAAAATATGAAAAGCCAGGAGAATACAAGGACAGCGGGGGTGTGGACAAGGGCAGAAGAAGAATCTACAAATGCCGATTGTTTGCTGTAGTTTGATAGAGACAAAGGAGACCAGTGTTACCCTAATTTTCTTTGCTTTGGTTTGTATTATAATTGGTTATCTAGTACCAACTTAATTTTTTGTAACCAGTTAACCAATATGTGGTTCAGATAATCAATAAAATATATTTTAGTTACAATTTTCTTTTTCTTATAAATTTAATATTTATAAAAAGAATCATGTTTATTTAATATTAAATTAAATTAATTTTTCTAATTGATTTTTAATATAAAATTCTTTAAAAAAATACAAAGCCACGCAATAACCAAATTATTTGGTGAGTATTTGATAATTACCACGAATATTTAAGTGACTATTTAGTTATAAATTGCAACGGATGTGTGACAAGAATGATGTTACAAATTGTGACGTATTTACTAACGTAATTTTGTGTAACTCTTTGTGTCGTTTTGTGACTACGTTTATCGCGTAACAATTTGTGACAAAACTAACACTATTGCAATCGTCTCTATACTTGTGACAATTTTGTGACTCAATTAAATTTGTGACGACTTTATTGTGACCGTTAAGAAATAGTCACATCTTCGTCACAATAGAGAATTTGTGACAAAATATTTGTATATTGTGACTAAAAATATTGTCACAATATCTACTTTTTCTTGTAGTGATAATTTGAAAATTATTAATCAAATTTGAAAATATTCATAATCTTCCCAAAAGTTAATTAAACTTAGGGAACATAAACTAAGAACAATATAGATTATATGATTACGTCTTGCCGAACGGACACCATCAATGCAGAAAACTCGTTTCTATTCGAGTTAATAACCGTTCCACGTCCACGAGTCTGACAACGCTTTTAGCTACGCAGAGCAGAGTCTAGAAGTATTATAGTCTTGAAATTATTAATCAGAAAATATGAGTACTTTGCCAATATAAGTCTCTGATATGGCTATAGACACCATTTAATTCTAAAACATATCAATCATATTTTATTTTAAAGATAAAGTAAAAATATTAAAAATCATTGCAAGAGCTTTGTTTTCTAAAAGAAAAAAATATTGATATTGAAATTGTTATCTTTTTTTCATTTAACTTTTATAACTACATTAAATACAATTAAATGAAAAAGATTACAAACTAAATTTTATAGTAAAATGTTTTTATCTACCGTCAACCTTTTTTTTGAGCAACATCTACCGTCAACCAATCACAAACAACAAGACAACAAAACCACCACTGCACATCACGCCCTCTCCTTTATCCTGCTGCACCCGCCTACGTAAGCATTTATATTTTAGCTTTGACCGAATAGTATTGTCAGCGCAATTTGGTGTGGTGGAAAATTTATTACTCTTAGTTACTTTAAAATTTTGCCAATCAAGTGATATAACATTTTCTCCTGATTACTCTGCTCGCTGTTTAAATAGAGTAAAACACACTATTTATTACTCTAGTTTTAACGAGAGTGCCGCCATTTATTACTTTTTGTTATAAATCATAAGATAGATGTCCATAACCGGTCTAATATTAAGAGAGATAGACGACCCAACCCTATAGAGACGGCCGCATGAAGAGGAGAGAGATGCGGCTTAGGATTTAGAGAAAAAGAAATCCTATTTTATTTTCCTTGTAGTTGTACACTTTCTATATTTATGTCTTTCCTTTTATCTCTTTGTAACTCTCATATATAAGGGCACCTTATGATTGAGTAATAATACACACAACTTACAGATTCTTAAACCTTAAGTTTATAACACGTTATCAACACGATAGCCTCTAACACCCTGAGCCTAAAACCAAATCAACAAAACCCTAAAACCCTAAAACGAAAAGGAATCTGCCTCGGAACTTCAAAGAGGTCGTTCTCCCAAACCGTGAGGACCCAGAAAACGATCAAGATATCAAATCAAAGCCCTTGCCGACACGAATCAGTCAGTGCAAACCTCTTGTCGATCTGACCACCGACGCGCCCTCACGCACAGATACAGTGCACGCCGATTTGCTTTAAAACCCTAATCCGAATCCGACGATACCGACGAACCCTAATCCGTTCGCGACTCCATTCCAGCTCGTGTCCACCTGATCAGCTCCAGGCCCAAGGCGTTCCTGATCCTAGACAAACTCAGCTCCATCATGCATCAAGGACAGCTCGCGTTCCAGACTGCAAGCGCCCCGTTCGCATCAGAGCCGCTCGCGATCCCGACTGCAACAGCTCCCGTTCGACGATCAGCTGCTCGTGTCTCCAACCTCAATCCGTTCGTGTCCAGGCCAGCTCGTGTTCAGCTCACGTCCAGCTCGCGTTCCTGTCCAGCTCCAGGTTCATTCTCTTGGTGGTCCGGTTTCAACAATCTACTAAAACTAAAGGTAAATTTAAATTCTAAGAACATGAAAATCGAATTTGGATTGCTTGTAAATAATGAAACCATAAAACATAATCTCTAAAGATAAAAGCCATAGGATAATAGATCAATCCCTAATGAGTAAATCGAAGCTCTATAAGTTCGATCCCAAACCCTAATATTGAGATTGATCCATTAATCAATTAAAATCAAAGCCTTAAAGGTTTTGAATCTCAAATCAAATCTCTTTGATCTAAAATCAAATTTTCAAAAATACCTAAACCCTAATTCGAAAAACTAATTAATTAAAATTGATTGAATGTTGATTGAGATTGAATTGATCATCCTGAAATTGTGATTGCTTGTTAATCAAATCGAAACCCTAAAATCCTAATTTTGAAAATCGATTTTGATTGTTTGAATTGAATATTATTTGATTGATTTGATCACCTAGAACTATTGCTAAGATTGTTTAAATTTGAATCTGAATGAATTAAGATTGTTTAGATTGTTTACACTGCAACCCTAATAACCTAGTCTAGATTATTTTGAAATCGAATCTGAATTGTGGCCGTGTGGCCTTGTTGCATTCTAGGTTAATAGTTCTTGATCATACCTTGTGGCTGTGTTGCCTTGTTGCATTCATACCCTAATTTGATCACAATTGATTGATTGCAAATTGCACTTAGAACTTTTCTAGGAATGGTATTGAATCAAATCAAGTAGCAGTGTGGCTTGTTCCTTTGTTTGGCCGAGAGGTTTGTTTGTATTGATTGCATCATATAGAAACAATGTATATTAGGATTGCAATTACGTGACAAACTAAATGCATAAGATTGAACCGATTGCATTCATGGCCGTGCGGCATGCTTATTGGCCGAGAGGCATAGATCTTGGCCGTGAGGCATTGATTGATTGTTTAAACCTAAAACCCTATTCGTTTAAACCCTATTCCTAAAGACCTAAAGATATTAATCTATGATTTCAGATGTCGAAAATCAACAACCTGGATTTCGCTTCCCTAAATCTCTCTGGAGATAATTACCTTCAATGGGCGCTCGATGCTAAGATCATCCTGAAATCCAAGGGTCTCAGTGAATGTATCACCGAGAACAATAATGATAATGAGAAAGATCGTTACATAGCCATCTTGATCATTCGTCATCATCTAGCTGAGAGTCTCAAGGATCAGTATCTAACCATTGAGAATCCACTAGATCTTTGGAACGAATTGAAATCGAGATATGATCACCAGAGAATGGTGATCTTACCAAAAGCTCGGTTTGATTGGACGAATCTCAGAATCCAAGACTATAAGTCTGTGGACGAGTATAACTCTGCACTGTTTAATATTGTTTCTAAAATGAAACTATGTGGTGAAAGTATTACGGAACATAATATGCTTGAGAAAATCTTTTCCACTTTCCATGCAAGTAATGTGCTGTTACAACAACAGTACAGTGAGAAAGGTTTTAAGACCTATGATAATCTTATTTCTTGTCTCTTGCTCGCTGAGCAGAACAATGAATTATTGATGAGAAACAGTCAGATGAGACCTCTTGGATCAGCTCCACTACCTGAAGCACACAAGACAGAGGAAAATAAAGAGTTCAACCACGTCCAAGGAAACGGCCAGTATGGCCGTAGTCGAGACAAGTCGAACGGACATGGACGCGGTCGAAGATCTTTTGGCCGCGGGCGAGGAAATGGTCGAGACCATGGCTCATTTGGACGAGGTCATGGTCGCGGCCATGGATCTTCATTTAAACCCCAACACTCGACCAAACCAGACGAATCCGTGTGCCATAGGTGTGGTATGAGCAATCATTGGGCTAAGACTTGTAGGACTCCCAAGCATCTTGTTGACCTCTATCAAGAGAGTCTGAAAGGGAAGAATTCTGAAGCCCATATAACTTACCAAGATGATGAAAATGACTTCAATCATGAGAAGGACGATCTTATGGATTATGAAACTTCAGATTGTCTAAAAGACTGAAGATTGATTTCGACATTTGTAATCTAAATTTCTGTGTTCTTTGTTTTGGTGTTTTTCATTTCTATGTTTTCATTTTTTCGAACTTGTTTTATCAAAACTTAATAAAAGGAATGAATGATTTTATTAAAAAACGCCAATATGAGTTTATAAATTGCGGGTATGGTATACATTAAGGTCTATGGCCAGATATGTATAAGGGCAAGCATTTAGATGCTTTATATTCACCCAGAGAAACCCATTGAGATTATAAAATATAGAGATATAAGAATGGTTTCCATAATGATACAATAGGCAAAAGGAAACAACAGTTCCTTCAGAGTTATGAAAACCGCCCAAGACCATATTAAGTCCTAAAGACTATACATGCATTCCCTATTGATCTAGACTATGCCAAGATCAGTATGATAGAAGCAAAAGTCATGGTAACCAGAATGGTTTACCCACAAAATTATACACTTTATGGCATGACCGGATTGGCCATCCTGGTCCAAAACGTGATGCGAAATTGATATTGGAAAAGGCACAAAGAGTTATCCCATAGAATCTCACGTGTGTAGCATGAACACAAGGGAAACTCATTAGGCCATGATGTCCCAAAGCACTTAAAGATTATAGTATGTCCATAAGGGGGCAATGAGGATAAATCCGCACATGTCCATACTATATATAGCTTGGCTGAATCCTTTTATAAATCTGTATTGGCCATTACCCATAGGTCCAAACTCTCAGTCCAAGGCTTGGGGACACACGAATTTACATGCACCTTAACTAATAAGCATCAGACCATTTAAGTGAGCATAGGTATTCCCATCTCAAATTTATCACGGGTCATGAGTCAGACATATACCATCTTGAGATATTTGGATAAGCCACCACAAATATATGTGTTGTCTAAGATGGATCCTTAGAAAAGGATGAGGATGGGGATATATGTTGGATATGAATCTCCCACAAATAATGAAGTACCTTGAGCCAAATATGGGTGATCTATTCAGTGGCCAAGAACACGGATTGCAAGTTTAAAGAATCCGACTATCCAACATTAGGGGGAGAAAATAATAAGCTGGTAAGAGAAACAGAATGGCATCGACCATCATTGTCTTGGCAAGATCCTCGGACTAAAGAATGTGAAATAGACGTCCAAAGATTATACATTTACAAAGCTAGCTAATCAAATGACAGACACATTTGCTGACCCGAAAAATGACTAAGTCATATATAAACCATCATGTAAAGCACCAACGAGATTTATGTCCAAGAGAGACACAGTCAAGTTGCTACAGAGTCTATACAAGATAGGCCAATAGGTTCCAAAAGATAAGAATCCTCAGAAACAAAAGAAAGGTGCAAAAGAATGATAATCAAAATCCAAATCTGAGGTTACTAAGGAAATCATCCCATACATGGAGATAAGGCCGGCCGGCTCTAAGGTACAGGTACCAAACAATGTAGCTTGAGACGCCAAGCTGCAAAGTATTAAATATCCTGATAATAATGAATCTCAATCGATTATATCATGTCTGGAACATAATGGAACCAATAAAGAATGTCGACATAAGATGATTTATTTGCATACAAGATAACACTTGAATTTATGAATATAAGCGAGGTTCATGAACCCACGTTAGTATAAGAGTGCGCACTCGTAGAACAAATTGGATTGAATGGAAACGTGGGGTTAAATAGTTTAAAGAAGAAAGGCGTATTTGGCCATATGATTAAAACGCCATATGATGTTAAAACCATTGGATATAAATGGGTCTTGTGAGGAATAGAAATCGTGAGATATAAAGCTGGTGTTGCACAAGGATTCTAACAAAGACCAGTAATAGATTATGAGGAGACATACTCCCATGTGGTGGATGCAACTACTTTTAGATTTCTCATAAGTCTGGCTATATAAGAGAGAAAAAGTAGACTTGCAGCAAATTGATGTAATGGATGCATATTTATATGATCCACTGGATAATGAAAGTACTAGAGGGTATTGAGCTGAAAGTACAGCAAGTTCTCGAGAACAATATTGATAATCATCAAAGTATATGATCTGAATATCCTAGGAAACTCTGGGTACAATTTCTCAAACAATTGAATATCCCAAGAAAGAGTTTGAGATGAAAGATCATGGAAAACAAAGTTTTGTTTGGGACTACAGCTTGAGTACATTAACAATGAAATCCTGGTGCATCAAATAGTATATACAGAAAAGGGTACTCAAGGGATTTAATGTGGATCAGTCTCACACATTATCTAGTACATGAGCATGAGATCACTTGTTTTAGACACTGGTCTGTTTGGTCCACAAGAAGGACATGGTCGTGAATATCCCTGACTTGGACACGGATCCTTTGGTCCCAAGAAGGACAAGAAATATGTCTTTGGTCCGGTAAAGTCCATTACCCAAGTACCATTGGCGCCTTGATGTAATAGACAAGCCATACTAGGCCGGACATGTGTTCTTGCCGAGAATATCCTATATGTTTAGCTCATGTTCGACCATAAGGCACTAAAGACATACACGTCCCTAACCTTAAATACTATTGGCGCCTTGCCTTGATATTGAGACCATTAGTCATTGGTATCCATGAAGCTCAACCATCAGGTTGGGATGCGCCAACTTGAAGGACATATACAGAGATTGGGATACGTAGACTGAAAGATTTTCAGTGATGTTCAGAACAGGGTGAGTAATGCGTGTTGTACTCTTTTTCGTTAACCATGGTTTTGTCCCACTGGGTTTTCCTGGTAAGGTTTTAATGAGGCAACATCCAAAGCGTATTACGAACTCTGTATGCTTATGACATCCAAGGAGAAGTGTTATAAACCATATGATGGATGTCCATAACCGGCCCGGTCTATAACCGGCCCAATACCAAGAGAGAGAGAGACGGCCCAACCCTAGAGAGAGAGAGAGGTGGCCGCATGAAGAGAAAAGAGAGGCGGCTAAGGCTTTAGAGAAAAGGAAACCCTATTTCTTGTACACTTTCAATATTTATGTCTTTCCTCTTATCTTTTTGTAACTCACATATATAAGGGCACCTTATGATTGAATAATAATACACACAACTTACAGATTCCTAGACTTTATTTTCTCTTTCTTTTCCACTTATTTGTTTTGTTCTGATTTCTATTTTGTTACTTTATCATATTTTCTCTCATTTATTTTATTTTATTTACTTTTAATTATTCTACTGCTTACCAATCACATTTGTAGTTGGATTGGTTATTTTGTTTCAGTACTTCAGTGTTTGATTTGATTAATTTCAAATTTTAAAATAAAATGGTAATATAATCTATGTAATTAATCAGTACCCGATATGATGATATAGTGCCATTGGTTTTCTTGTAACTTAACATTGTGGGTGATTGGTTTTATTCTAGGAAGTGAGTTTAATTTCAATTTCTATTTACAACCATAAAAAATACCAAACATGTTTTATCTAGTTTTAAAAGCTAAAGTCAGAAAAAATATGACTGTAACAATTTTTGGGATGATTAGTTGAATTTTATCTCCTTTTTTAGTTTTAAATCACCAAACTTCACTAATCATGATGTAGCTATATTTTTAAAAGTTAAATTCCACATCAAATTTTTATTAATTTTTACCAATCATGCTTTAACTTTATCTTTAAAGCTACAACATGAAAAATAAAATAAACTTTTTTCTTATGGATTTTAGGCAAAAAACCTACATCTTTATATAGGATGTAGAATCTGTAAAATAAAAATACTATCTATAATAACAAATAAATTAGATAATCATAATAAGAACATCTATGAATATTTTAATTAATTTTGAGTGTTTTTAATTATTGAAATATATTAAATAACATAAATATTGAAATATATTAAATAATATAAATATTATTTACATATCACATTTTAAATAAAAATTAACTTTGATAATTTATAAAAATATTATTATAAATTATTTTAATTGATCTAAAATAATTATTATATGTATATGTCATATATTTTATTTTAAAATATCTACCGCCTATAACTTATATTTATAACAAATTTAATTACAACAAAAGTCTCTGCAAAAAAATTTACAGAAGGAACTTTACATCTACAACCGACTTACCGACAATTAAATTTTTACAGTTACAGTCAAACCTTCAAAAATCTAATTTGTAAGCTATATGAGAAAAAATATTGATCTAGGAATATCTTTCTATTTTATAAATTTTTCTCATTTAATTCTTAAAGCTATATTATCTACGCTACATAAAAAAAATATTCAAACAAAATTCTACATTAAAAATTTAAAGCTACACCCCATCCAAGATTACTCCCTATTATCTAAGTATCTTCAATAATGATACTAATGAAAGGTTTATTAATAAAGTATAAATATTTTTAATTTAAATTTGTTATGTATTTAAAATTTCAAAAAAAAAGAACAATTGACCAATAACTTATAAACAAGTGGAGTGTACTTGTTCTCATTCGGTCACTGCAGATGTGTGTTTTGGAATTTTTTCAATTTTTCTTTCCTATTTTTTTTTTTTTTTTTTTTTTGTGTCAGAGAACTTTAGCTAAAAACCTCGGTTGAAAGTACTCTTAGAGCAACCCCATTGCTAGTCTTTATTATGAAGTCCTAAGGCTTTTTTATTAATATTGTTCCCTTAAGATACAAAGGCAAGAAACATAGGTAAAAGAGGAGTTTATTGGTACTTGGTAGGACTTAAAGTTGTTTCTTAGTAATATTTTTATTTAATAATTAATTAGTTTTAAATAAATATTAAACAGTATATTGAATTATAAAAACCTTAAACAGTACAAACTTGCAAAACAAAAAAAATATTACAAAATCCGAAAAAAAACATACATTTTATTGAATTTTTAAAAACTTAATTTTGAAAATGTCCAAATTTTTCTCATATATGTTCAACCAAATCTTCTTTTAATTGGTGATGGATTTGTGGATTGCAAACTTCTTTGCGACGACCGATTATATTGCCGTGTTTTGTAGACTTTTAGACGGTTGCCCTAAGATCATCGTCTCGAAATTCCTCAACCGTGTCTGCATCTCGTTCATCCTCAACAATCATATTATGAAGTATGAGACATGCTTTCATAATATTTGATATTTTGGAGTTAAGCGAAGAGGAAAGGAAGAAGACGATGGGATTTTATGGTTGAAACGGTAACAAGTAATAAGTGAGAATCACCTAACAATTATCTACCAAAGTCTAATCATGAGTTATTACCCATCTAACACCCACAAAGCTAAAACAATCGGTTACATTTTCATTTAATTAAAAGTTTCCTTTGGTTATACTTTCAGACATCACAATGCATCACGCAAATCAGAACAGCCATTCTCGTCATCGTTGTAAACAAAAACAGTATCTGGTTGCATTCTAGTTTTAATTTAGCATTAACAACTACACTGACATGAAACGACAACTAACCACAACCTACAATCGTCATAAAACATTAACATTTACATTTAACCACTACTTTAATCTGGAAAAGAAGCTAGAGAGGTTCATCGGCCATAAAACATTAACATTTAACAACAAATGATACAATCGGCAAATGAAACAATCCGCAAATGAAACAAGCATCGCATCTGTAAACCGTAAACATTTCATCACAACAAACACAAAAAGTGGGATAACACATCAAAGATAACAAGTTTAATAGTACTACTACATCACACCAATTCAACGAAACATCAACAAGAATCACATGCGGAGGAGATCCCAATTTTTATAATCTACTGTAATTAATGAAAACTACAAGTTCCCAATTTTTATAATCTACACACGGAATCAAGCAATCACAAGAAACATCAACAAGAATCACATGCGGAGGAGATAAATCGACATACCTTTTTGATTGAGATCGGCGGAGAAGTTTGGGTCGGAGAATAGATCGGTCCGAAAGAGTGGTGAGACGAGAGCGACGAAAGAGTGGTGAGACGAGCGCGACGAGAGAGTGGTGAGACGAGCGCGACGAGAGATCGGAGAGTAACGATCGCCTTTGGTATCACCATTCAGATAGACATGCCGGAGAGAGGAGAGAGTTGTGAGATGAATGGGTTCAGTTGATGCCCTGATTTCTTCACTCCAATCAAACGCTGCCACCTGTGCCCAAGGACCAGCCCACAAAATCTCTTAACAAAGGACTTTCGATCCATATATCTTAGCTATTTCATCATTTTTCATTTTCTTTTAAGCCCAAATAGATGTAGGACTTGTTTTCAGGACCCCAATAAGGATGCCCTTAGAGCATGATTAACCCGAAGTTCTTAGGATGGAGTTCTTAGCGAAAGTTAAGAAATTGTTTCTTAACTTTTAACTAAAAAAACTAAGAACTGGTTCTTAAATAAAGAATTTAAGAACATGTTCTTAGCTTTTTTAGTTAAAAGTTAAGAAACAATTTCTTAACTTACGCTAAGAACTCCACTCTAAGAACTCCGGGTTAATCATGGTCTTAGAGCACGATTATCACATCGGTTTCTTAAAAAAGTTTTTCTGTTTATTTGTTTTTTTTTTTGGTCTGAAAAAAGAAAGAAAAAATTTAAAAGCGAACCAATTGTGAGCCGCCACGTGTCGGTGGAATCCGCGAACAGTGCAAAAACTCCTCCTAAGTTTGATCTTTATTTCGTAGTTTTGGAAACCGAATTTTAACTTTTTTGCGGGATCCACACCTAAAAAACTCCCTAAGGACCCCGCGTTGACGATGGTCTTAGAGCATAATTATCGGGACATCTTAGCAAAAGTCCCCAACCAATATAAGCCAAAAAGAAAATGAAAAATACCAAAAAATAGCGGAAACGTTTTCAGAATTAGAAGTTTTTAACGAAGTCCTTGGGCTACGTGGCAGCAAGGGAGAGGCAAACCGAAGGGGAGAGAGAGAGTCGAGTTTTGTCTGAATTCATTTCACTTCGTCTCCTTCTTCTCTCTCTCTCCATAGGCGATATCGGTGGCGAAATAGATCGTCGCAATCCACACCGTTTTCTCGTATAATCGAGTACGAAATCCGTCGAATCGAACACCCAGAAGGTTCATGTTCCTTCCCGTACCTTAATTTCGTGATTTTCGAGTTTAATATACGATATAATTGATATGGGTTTGTGTTCATATTATCGGAAATTCATCTGAGTATTTGTGTTTGATTCGTTTCTGCATGTTTGTTTATAGGGGAAACAAGAGTTCCGGCACCATTTCTCATCTTCACCGATCACTCCACACCGATCTCTCCACACCGATCTCTCCTCAATCACTCCACACCGATTTCTCCCGATCACTCCACACCGATCTCTCCTCGATCACTCCACACCGATTTCTCCCGATCACTCCACACCGATCTCTCCTCGAAACGAATCCAGGTTTGTCCAAATCTCTTGATTAGGGTTATTGTTTTTGGTTAGGGAATTAAGAACAGAACCAATGGGTTACGAACTGAATTTTGATTACTAGTTCTCATTGAATTGACTACTTGATAATCACTTGATATGGGTTTCGTATAGTTGATTAGTAGTAAGAAAGACTTGATATGTTGTTATAATTACTTGTATATTTCTGACGTAAGAAGGTGATAGAGTGGTAGTTTACATAGAGAGAATTACTACTGTCTTCTTTGTGACTTGAAGTAGTTTGTGACATTTAAGATAGCGTATTGCCTTCTTGTTGACATTGATTGCTACTGTCTCTGTTGACATTGAAGTAGTTTACATAGACTTGAAGTAGTTTACAATTGCCCCTGTTGACATTGAAGTAGTTTACATAGACTTGATTACGATTGTCTTCTTTATTGTTTAGGTAAGTAGCTTTTAAGTTTAAGTTTTCATAGTTGCGTACTGTCTGTGTGGACATTTAAGTTTGGTTCAACTATAATAAGCTCGTTTGCGTGAAGAGATGTTATTAGTTTGGTCACATAAACCTTTGTTGTTGTTTGATGAGTTAATGGGAACGAGTTAGGAATCACTTCTTTATAGTTTCGTTGTTTCTGCTTTGTTCTCTTTTGTTGTTGTGACTGTAATAAGTTTGATTAGACCCCGGTAGTTTATGGTTAGGACATTAAGAAGGTAACTTATTATTCCAAACTTCTCACAACTCTTTCTCACCTATTTCAACACACAACTTCTCACCTTTGTTTTACACACATCTCTTTCTCTCATCCTCTCTTCCTCTCTTCTATCTGTTCTAATCGTAATGGATTCAAGGGATCCATTGAATCCTTATAGTCAGTCTCCTTGTTCTAGTTTCGTCGGCTTTCTTAACAGCCAGACCTTTCCTTATAAAAGTTATGGTTCTCCTCATCACTTTGGAGCATCAGACATCCCTGCTTCTAGTGAACAGCCACCAAATCCTCCAGTTGCACCCGAAAACCCACCTGTTGCCTCTAGGGAGCGAAGGAGCTGGACTCCAGCCGATGACGAGATGTTAATAAGTGGATGGCTAAACACATCTAATGATGCTGTTGTTGGCGTTGATCAAAATAAGGGGACATTCTGGAAACGAGTTGGTGAGTTCTATGCGTCAAGTCCTCATGCTAAAGCTAGTGGTGATAATCGTGAGCATCTCAACTGTAAGCAGAGGTGGCACAAGATCAATGACTACACGAACAAATTCTGTGCTGCATACGCTGCAGCTGAGAGACAGAAGAGTTCTGGTCAGAATGACAATGATCTGCTCAAGCTGTCCAAAGACATCTACTTTGCGGATCACGGGAAAAAATTCACTCTTGACCATGCTTGGTGTGTGTTGAGTTATGAGCAGAAATGGCTCAGCCTTAACACTCCTAAGCCTGCTGGGAATTCAAAGCGAAAAGAGACATGTTCTCAAGCTTCAAGCAGCTCCGTTGGTGATCCTGAGGTCCGTCCTGAAGGAATCAAGGCGGCGAAGGCTAAAAAGAAGAATTCCGCACCATTGAGGTCTCTGTCGGAGTGTCAGACCGTTTGGGAGATGAAGAAGGAGGATCTCTTGATGAGGAAGGAGGATCTCTTGATCAAGGAGAGACTAACAAAGCTTGCGATTCTTGACACACTTCTAGCCAAGAAAGATCCTCTTACTGAGCCTGAAGAAGCAACTAAGAATAAGCTGCTGGCTTTGATCTAAGTCTCCATGTTTCTTTGTTTCAACCTTTTCCATGTTTCTCTGTTAGAAATAAGTTTAAATGTTTATGTAAGCTCTATGTGTGTACGTTGTATGCTGTTAACTATGAATGAAAGTTGTTTGCTGTTTTAAGTTATGCATTGTTTTTAGTTATTGTACGCTGTTAACATTTAATTTTTCTTCTCTTTGTTCGCTGTTAACATTTTTATTTTCTTGTGTCTATTTCAGGAAACTTTATAATGGGACGCTATAGTTACACCCAGCCATCTATGTCAGAGGATTATTATGAGGATTCTTCAGAGTGTGGCTACAGCTCTACAGAAGAGCTCATCCGTCAGGACCAAGAAGAGCTCAGCCGTCGGGAGCAAGAAGAACTCAACCGTAGGGAACAAGAAGAGCTCAACCGTAGTGAGCCGCCTCAATACCCACCTCAACCAGAAGTTGAGTTCAGCTTCCCGCAGATATGCTACTGTGGTGGCGTACCAAAACTAGCAATGGCGAAGACTCTTAACAATGGGGGAAGACTTTACTACACTTGTGACCAAGCTGACGATGGAGAATGCCATGTATGGAAGTGGTGGGACGTCGCCGTGATGGAGGAGATGAGGGCAAGGGATAGACACGTTCTTCAACTCAGTGAAAAGGTAGACAATCTAACCTTGTTTAGTGACTTTGAGACTGAGCAGAAATTGGTTAGGCTTGAGAACCTTGTCTGTGAGTTAGGAAATAAGAGATCAAGTTACTTCAATGGTTTTGAACTGCTTGTTGGGCTACTGATCATTGTATTAGTTTTCTTAGGTGTGGTAATCTGCTTTAAGTGATTCGAGAGCTTTGTAATAGCTTCACTCTTCGGATGTAATGACTTTTGTAATAACTCCTACATAAGATGCTACTACTCACGACAGCCTTTAGTCACAAGAGGCTAGTATCACGAGATGCTACTAGTCACGACAGCCTTTAGTCACAAGAGGCTACCATTAGTTTTTGGAAACAACAGTCTAGAATCACAAGATACACTTCTCGTGACTAATAAATCCTAAAAACATTCATTCACTTTGACATTATCACACGAGAGTTTGAATCACGTCTGCTCCTCTATAAATATAAGCCATAATGCATCAAATTTTTTATACCACAATTTCCTATTCATTCACTTCTCCTCTCGTTGTATCACAAATTCTTCTTATTTTTCTTTAAAATTCTAATGGCATCATCTTCACATTATCATTATCAATACAACAATGATAGTGGTGATGATGAATTTGCGTCGATAAGTGATGAGTTTTTAGGATTTAATGATCCTATTCCAGAACCAAAAGAGAGAAAAAAAAGAATTTTTATAGAGAGAGATCGGGAAGAAGGGCACAGAAGGCTCTGGAATGATTATTTTAGCGAGACTCCGACCTACTCTACCCGTTTATTCCGGCGCCGGTTTCGAATGAACAAATCTTTGTTCGTTCGTATTGTGCATCGTCTCTCCACAGAAATACCGTATTTTCAACAATCAGAAGATGCAACCGGACGGGACAGTCTTTCTCCCCTGCAAAAATGTACTGCAGCTATTCGCCTATTGGCATACGGTGGTGCGGCCGATGCCCAAGACGAATATATCCGTCTTGCTGAAACAACGGCCCGAGCTAGTTTGCACAATTTTACCGCCGGTATTATCACCTTGTTTGGCGATGAATACCTACGACATCCCACACCGGAGGATCTGCAAAGACAACTATATATCAACGAAGAACGTGGATTCCCGGGGATGATTGGAAGCATCGACTGTATGCATTGGGAGTGGAAGAATTGTCCCACCGCTTGGAAAGGAATGTATTCACGGGGAACGGGAAAACCAACGATTGTGTTGGAGGCAGTTGCTTCAAAAGACCTCTGGATTTGGCACGCTTTTTTTGGAGCTCCAGGTACTATGAACGATCTTAATATTCTTGATCGTTCTCCTGTTTTTGATGACATTATTAACGGGATCACCCCAGCAGTAAACTATTATGTCAACCAAACGGAGTACCATCTGGCATATTACCTAACAGATGGTATATATCCGAAATGGGCGACTTTTATTCAGTCTATAAAACTACAACAAACCGAAAAACAGTCATTGTTTGCTAATACCCAAGAAAGAGTTCGAAAAGATGTTGAACGTGCCTTTGGAGTCCTCCAAGGAAGATTTGCCGTTGTCAAAAATCCATCAAAAATATGGGATAAAGCAAAAATGGGAAATATTATGAAGGCATGTATCATCCTCCATAATATGATAGTCGAAGATGAACGCGATGCAAACACCATTGAGGAATTTCAAGATGAAGAGTTTTCATTCACCGTAAGAAGGCCTAAAAAGGCCTGAAATGTACTTGACCGTCGGAAAGAAGTTCGAGATTCACATACCCATCAACAATTAAAAAGGGATTTGGTTGAACATATATGAGATAAGTTTGGACATCTCCGAAATAATAATATGTAATATTTTAATTTCTTTAAAATGAATAAAATTTGTGTTTGTTTTTATTTAAGTCTGTATTTTTTGTCTGAAATAATAATATGTTTTTCTTATAAATGAATAATTTTATGGGTAATTTACAAAATACCCTATTTAGGATTTGAAATTTGATAATTGCATTTTCTATTTTAACTTGTGAAAAATACACTTCCTTAATTATGAATTGACCTTTTTACCCAAGATATAATTCGAAATTAGTATATAAATTCGAAATTAATAAAATAATATCATTAAAATTAGATAAATATGTGTGTTGAGATAAATATGTTATTTTACCATTTAAATTTTATAATAACAAAGATAAACATGTGAATTATGACTTTTTTTGACTTTATCATGATGTTTATACAGATTTTCCTTTATTTTATTTTCTTCAACTTACATAAACAAGTTACGTTGTTAAAAAAGAAAAGCAAGTCACGTTTGTCTCTACAAAATTTTCATCTTCTCCACGGGAGCCAAGTAAGTTCTAGCTAATATGATGTATTCGGATATGTGTTTTTTTTTTTTTTGAATATGAAAAAGAATTGCACTGATTATTATTCATCGGTTTGTTCTTCTTTTTTCACGTGTCATGAAAATCCAATAAATCTGTTTGAGCCAATGATTTGATTCGTGTATCTTACAAATTTTTTAATTTAGGTTGTTTATATAGAGATGGAGTACAAGATTCAAAAAAGAAGTAATGGAAAAAGAAAGGCAGAGGAAGAACAAACACATACCAACAGTTTAAAGTCACAGAAAACATATGGTGTTGCTTGCATTGAAGTCTTATCGAAAGATTACTTTCATGTGTATATGAAAGAGTTGGAAGAAATTCTGAACAGTGGATTCACATATAATTCCCTATCTCTAACGATTTTCTTTTAAAATAATTTTTTTTAAAATTGTTTAATAGGAATTGATGATAACTATTAAGATTGGGTAATTTGGTAAATTTATATATAGATAAGTGTATTTTTCAAAAAGCTTAAACAAAGGTGTATTTTTCAAATTATATTCTTATTGAAGTGCATTTATCCAAATTTTCCCTAATTTTATCCTATTTAAACAAGTTAATATGTTTTATCTTATATTTTATAATTTTATTTATTTATATTAAAAAATTAACTTAAGAACCAACTTAAAGTCCTATCAATAATGAGAAATCGGCCAAAAAAACACTGAACTTTGCGGGAATTGCCAAAAGAAACCTGTACTCGAACCTGACCAATAAAACCCCGATTTTTTGTTGACGTTTTTAGTTAATTCACAAACTTACGGTTGACTAACCAAATTAACACACCGTTAACCGACAGTTAAGACAGTGTTAACTCACCGTTAATTATTGCCGTTTAGTGAAACTACGTCGTTTCATTCAGTTGTTTTGTTAAACACAAAATCTCAAGACGACGTCGTTTTGCTTAATTAAAATTGTTGTTGCTGCCTGGACTCGAACCCGTGCACTCGTGGTCGTAAGGGGGTATTGCCACTGAGCTAGTGGACTTTTCGGAAGGTTATCACACATGTTTATTTTTATTGATCAAAAGATGTGTTTGATTGCAATCAAACAAAATGAAACCCGTGTTTGAACGTAACCCTAATTTCTCAAATCGATTTGGGGATTTCTCTTGTAGAGATGGTAAAGACGAAGTTCACAAGGAATGGAAAGGAGGTAATGATTTTCGGAGCGATGAGGAATTTCGATTACGGGAGTGACGAAGCGGTTCAAGAGTCGAAGAAGGGTGGAGAACGCGATGCTTCTGTGAGTTTGCCATCGCTGGAGAGATCGAGGATTCGTAAAAGCGTTGAAGGGATATCGATGTTGGCATCTACAGAGGTGTCGAAGGCGTCGAAGACTAGGCGGGGAACTTCATATGGGTCGCCTGCGTCATCTCCGGAGAAGACCACGAGGAGGGGAACTTCATATGGGTCGCCTGCGTCATCTCCGGTGAAGGCCACGAGGCGTGGTTCAACTCTGTCTCCTAGAGTTTCGAAGAAGCAGAAGGTAAATGTGGCTCCTTCTGGTGATGACAGAGAAGAATGGCCAGAGACTGAGATGTTGGCATCAACAGTTGCGAAGAAGACAAGGCGGGGAACTTCATCTGGCGGGTCGCCTGTGTCTCCTAGACAATCGAAGAAGCAGAAGGTAAACTCGGAGAGGAGTCTAGGTGATGATGGTGATGACAGAGAAGAATTTCTCCAGATTGAGGAATTTGGGGATATAGGTGATGATGGTAGGGAAGATGAGAACGGTATTGCTGGCATTGAGGAAGTTGGTTGTACAGATTTGAGTCTTTATTTTGGTGATAAAGCAAAAAATGATGACTGTGAGGTTGATGAAGACGAAGGCGATGATGATGCATGGGATGATGATAAAATCCCTGATCCTCTGTCATCAGATGATGAGAATGAAGAGGAGATGAGACCTGCGCAAGCTTACAGAGAAGACACTGATCCAGAGGAGCTCCTTCAGCTAGGCAAGAGGAGATGAGACTTGGTCTAGAGCTTTCTTCAAGATAGGCTCCTACTGCAATGATAATCTGAACAACTTGTGTGAGTCCTTCAACAAGACCATCAGGGAGCCTAGGAAGAAACCTCTGCTAGACATGTTAGAGGAGATAAGGCGTCAATGTATGACTAGGAACTACAATAGGTCTAAGATGGCTAAGGACAGGAAGACTAGGTTCACCCCGAAGACACATAAAGAGTTAGACAGGGTTGAGAAGAAGTCAAAAGAATGTAGTCTGCGTTGGGCAATTGGGCCAGAGACTGAAGTGGAAGATAGAGACCAGTCATATGTGGTGAATTTGGAGAATGAGACTTGTGCATGTCGAAGCTGGCAAATGAATGGTATTCCATGCATCCATGCTGCTAAGGTCATCCTTGGCGTGGGAAGAAAACTCTCTGAATTTGTTGCTCCTTTCTACACAACCTCTAAGTGGCGTGAAACCTACAGTTTTGGGATCAGACCTGTAAATGGGATGATAGAGTGGCCTCGGACCAATAGATTAGGTGTGATTCCACCACCTAATCGAAATGGCAAGCCTGGTAGGCCTAAAAACCATGATCGAAAGAAGGGAACCAATGAGACAGTGTCTACTACCAAGCTGAGTCGTGCGAACAGGGTAATGACATGCTCTAATTGCAAAGAAGAAGGGCACTACAAGAATACATGTCGGAAGGCTTTTGTTGAGAGCCCACCTAAGAAACCAAGAGGCAGACCAAGGAAATATCAGGTTAGGGTCTTAGTTTCTATCTCATTGTTTTTTAGCTCTCGGTAATGTGTCTAACAATTCATTTATATGTTGCAGGGACTACACTTTGGCGAGTCACAAGCTCAATCCTCAGAAGCTCAAACCTCACAAAATCAATCCTCACAAGCTCAAGCATCACCATGGGAAGTTCCTCAATCTTCAGAAGGTCAATCCTCACAAGCTGAAGCATCACAGACAGCATCGTGGGGAAGATGGTTGTTTTAGATGCTTGTGTGTTGTTTATGATGGTCTCTGTCTGAATGCTTTCGTTGTCTGTTGTTTATGATGGTGTCTCTGTCTGAATGCTTTTGGAACAAGAACTACCTTTTTCTTTCTTCTTTTCCTGCTGTTTTAATTTGAAACTCTCAATGAAGATAGTCTTGGTTATTATCTTTGTGTTTTCATCATGTTGTTTATCTTGATGGTCTGTTCAATGGTGCATTTGTCCTTCTATAAACAATCAAGAAGTAAAACATAAACATTACTGAAACATTGTCTTAAAACATAGCCTTACATGAACCATGATTCTTACATAAACATAGCCTTACATAAACAGTCTCTTAGTAGCTATTCATAGACAACCCATCTGCTTTGTCAAACATGATCAACACAAGACATATCACAACGCCTAAACAAACCACCGAAAAACCCACTTTCATGATCACATTCAGCTTCTTAAGTTCATTGCTCGCCTTCCTGACATCTTCTTTCAAGTCTTCCTCCACGGTTTTCATGCTTTCGATCTCCATTTTAATTTTCATAAAATCTGATGCAAAGCATTCAACTTTTGGCAATGCATCTTGAACCTCTTCGTAGACAGCTTCATCTACCCATTTATACAAGTGATCCTAGACACAAATCATGAACACAATCTTTATATTCAAACAATTTCTCACTTACTACCTAGCCATTGAATCTTATGTTCTTATCTTAAACACAATCAAATTAAACACTTACATTTTGAAACGTTGGGCATCTAAAGAAAGTTCTTCCTGGATTGACCTTCGTTTTTGATGTGTATATCCCAGTTCTTCGACCACAACCGCATTGCTCCGGGATACCACGAATTCCCATCGTATTCACAGACGAATCCTCACAACCCGAACTCATCATGCGATACTCGAAGAAGGAGAGATGAGAATCGAGATTCTTAAGGACGAGATCGAAGAGAATCGCGAACTGGATTCATGATTTCGCCCATTTAGGGTTTATACCAATCGGAGGAGAAAACCGTCGTCTCTTTTTGATTCATTTAACTCGGATTCAAAGAGAATAAAAGAAACTGTGTTCGTATATCCATTGCAAAGTCCACTAGCTCAGTGGCAAAAACCCCTACCATTATACCCGAGTGCACGAGTTCGAGTCGATGGAACCCCATCTTTTTAATAAAAATGTTAATGTAAAACACCTCGTTTCATTAATTTGTCTTTAACTCGGATTCGAAGAATAAAAGATATTGTGTTCGTATAGCCATTGCAAAGTCCACTAGCTCAGTGGCAAAAACCCCTACCATTAAACCCGAGTACACGAGTTCGAGCCGTAGGAAACACATATTTTTAATAACACAGCTATATAAACGACGTCGTTTGTCTTTAATCAGACAAAGTGATGAAACGACGTCGTATACTTTAACACCCAAAATTAACGTCCGCTTAATTATCAGTTAACTCGGTTAACGGTGTGTTTATCTGGTCAGTCAATCGTAAGTTTCTTAATAAACCCGAAAAGTCAACAAAAGTTCAGGATTTTATTGGCTAGCCCATATGTCCAGGTTTCTTTTGGCAATTCCCGCAAAGTTCAGTGTTTTTTTGGCCGATTTCCCTATCAATAATCCAACAATTTACCAAAGTCCCACAGATAAGTCTCCATTCACAAATATTAATAAAAAAACTTGGGGACATGAGAAAAAGTCTCAGGGATAATTATGCTTTTATAGACTTTGTCATTATTAAATGCATCATGGCTTAAATTGTAGTTTCATAAATGAGAGCAATGAAGACTCTCAACAGATGCATTGTGGAAGATGAGAAGAATATTCATACCACCTCTTCAAAAAGGATCATTCATACCGTCACTAAATACCAGTCATTTAATACCATATTCATGCTTTGCAATTGAACCAAGGTCATAGATTTCATATCCAATAACTGGAGCTAAACCAATTCGTCACACAGAGAGAAAATAACTATAAGGGTGGTAGGTGTAACGTTGCAAATGTGCAATATTTGATCGTTATTATATACATTAATACATCTATTACATTAACCGAGCTGTCCTTTAACAATATAATTAAATATAGGCCAAAAATATGTAACGAATAATGATAGGACACTGAAACGAAAAGAACGATAATAATGTATATAGGAGCAATAAAAAAAAGGGAGTGCTTAGTTTGCGTCTGCGTCAGTATTTAGAGTAGGAAGCTGGAAGCGCAAGGTTTTAGTGAACCACCAACCCCTTCTCTTCTTCCTTAAACACCTCTCCTCTCTAGCTCTCTCTGCGTTGCTCTACGGCTTCGCCGTGCTCTCGATTTACTCTTTCCATCTCTGTGAAGAAGCAGGTTCTTCCTCAAAATCGCTCAATGTATGATCGTATTATCTTTCTGCCATGCATATTAACTGTTGAATCCTTCGATTTATTTGCTTTCAACTATATTGCTTTGTCTATCGTCTTTGTTCTTCGTTTATTTCTGGGAACTAGTGATTTTCTGTTATATCTCAACGTTTTTAGCAGATTCCATCATCGTCTTTCTCTTAGCAGCTCTGGTTTGTTTCTACCACTATTTGATCTATCTGTTAAATAAATGAAAAGTAAACGTTGTCATGTGCTCTTGTTCTATGAAAAATTTGATTTGTATTTTCCGAGAAAAACTTTCTGTTTTTTTTTTTTGTTCCTTGGCTGCTCTGTGATTTTTGTCTTTTTGGTTTCAAGAGGTCTCTCTCTTTCGCTTCACGCGCACTCGCTTTTTACTAGTGGCCTTTCTTATGTCATAGATCTTCATGTGCACGTAGTTCTCTTCATTATTCTCCATCTTTTGATGTTTTATGTCTTGATTCTGCCTGTATGAGGTGTTTTGATACATTCTGATGGTTTATATCATTATTCTCCAATCTTTTAACGCTAATGGGTTTTACTTTCTAATGAACTGATCTGAACAAAATGTTTTTGCCTTGAGCATTCTTGCGTTCATTCTTTTATCATGGCCATAAACAATTGTACATTAGGTGCTGTCTTTTTCTGATCTTTCTGAGTTTTTTCTTCCCTGCAGATTATGGGTTTTGATAAAGGAAAAGGGCTACCACTTCCTCCACCTGTCGTTCCATCGAACCTTGTACCTGAACTGGAGCCTATCAAAAAGAACACTCTTCTTCCAATGGCCCGGAGAGGCAGCGGGACCAAAGGAGTAAAGACACATCTTCTTACCAATCACTTCAGAGTCAATTTCAACAACTCAAACGGCCATTTCTTTCATTGCAGCGTATGTACTTTGTTTCCTCAGCTTGTGTCCTATTTGTATCCTGCTTATCCTTTAGCATAAATTTCTTTAAATACTTGTTTAGTGTGAATGTTTTTTTTGTTTCGGATGCAGGTTGCGATTACATATGAAGATGGTCGTCCAGTGGAGGCCAAAGGAATTGGCAGGAAGATTCTCGAAAAGGTCCAGGAGACGTATCGAACCGATCTGGGATCCAAATACTTTGCCTATGATGGCGAGAAGACTCTGTTCACCGTTGGTGCTCTTCCCAGCAACAAAATGGATTTCTCTGTCGTTCTTGAAGACACACCTTCTAGCAGGTAGGTGCCACATTTCAGTTTTTCGACTTGTTTTTTAAAATATCTTTACCTTGTTTGTTCAAAAATTTATTATGAAATTGATACTCTTTATTTACAGAAATAACACTGGAAATGCTAGCCCGAATGAATCAAATGACGCGGACAGGAAAAGATCGAGGCGACCAAATCGATCCAAGAAGTTCATGGTTGAGATAAGCTATGCTGCAAGGATCCCCATGCAAGCTATTGCAAGCGCTCTTCAAGGAAAGGAAACAGATTATCTTCAAGATGCTATAAGAGTGCTCGATGTTATCCTGCGCCAGAGTGCAGCTAGGCAGGGATGCCTACTTGTTCGCCAGTCATTTTTTCACAATGACGTCCAGAACTTTGTACACATCGGTGGAGGCGTCACTGGTGTCAGAAACTTCCACTCAAGCTTCAGAACTACTCAGGGAGGCTTGTCCTTGAATATCGGTAATTTCTCTTTTTCTGTTACTAATGTGTATTATTAGACTCTTCTTTGTAACATTTTGGCTATGATTTTTTATTCGGTTTCGATTTTCTTTTAGACACTTCAACTACGATGGTAGTTCAACCAGGCCCTGTTATTGATTTCCTTCTTGCAAATCAGAATGTGAAAGACCCAAAGTATCTTGACTGGAATAAGGTACATCATGATCATCTTATTTTGTACTGATGTGTATGCATTTTTGAGAAGTACTAATCTGATTTTTGTCTCACATCAGGCTAGACGTGCTCTCAAGAATCTTAGAGTACAGGTTGCCCCTCAATAGAGAATACAAGATAACTGGACTAAGTGAGGAGCGCTGCAAAGATCAAATGTATGTAATGATTTGATGTTTTTTTTTAATTACATGTTTACATCTCTTTGAGTTTTTTCAAACGTATCTTTCTTTGATTGATATAGGTTTACTCGGAATTCTAAAAACGAGAAGGGGGAAGTTGAGGAAATTCAGACTACGGTGTACAAGTACTTCACTGAATTTCGCGGTATCCCACTGCGATATTCAGGGAACTTTCCTTGCATCAATGTTGGTAAGCCAAAACGCCCAACTTACATCCCCATTGAGGTAACTTTAGTGCATTGTAGTTGTCTTCTTTTTTGTATTTCGGAGATTTTCATTTATGCTAATACTAGTTAGTTTTTTTTTATATCTTCAGCACTGTGAACTTGTGAGTCTACAGCGTTACACAAAATCGCTTAGTAGTCTTCAGAGGGCTTCCCTGGTAGAAAAGTCTAGGCAGAGGCCTCCAGAAAGAATGGCTTCACTAACCAATGTAGGTTTTCTTTCTATTATCCTTGAGACTTTAAATATTTTATGTCTAATTTTGGTTTTATGTTATTCATCTTGAAGGGTCTGAAGAAGAGCAACTATAATGCTGACCTGGTGTTGCAAGACTGTGGTGTCAGCATTGGCTCAAACTTCACTCAGGTGGAAGGCCGCGTCTTACCAACACCAAGGGTATGGCTTACCTTGCTTCTCTTGCAAGTAAACATTGATCGAGTAACTCCTTTTGAATCTTGAAGGTTAAACGTTAATTATCTGTCCTTGTCTCTAAACAGCTGAAAGTAGGCAATGGAGAGGAGTTTCAACCTCGCGATGGGCGTTGGAACTTCAATTATAAGGTACATAGGTTGATTATCTTTTCCTCAGTTGATGGATATTTTAACCTTTGATACTAGTTGAATCTTTCTTTTTGCAGAAACTTGTTGAGCCAGCTACTGTTACTAGATAGGTTCTTGTGAACTTCTCTGCTCGGTGTGATACAAAAAGGCTTATTTCTGACTTGATTGGATGTGGAAGGATGAAAGGAATCGTAAGCTCTCTAATGGATCATTGCTAGCCTATATAAACTTAATATCTTTTTAATTCTTACCTTGTTTTTGTTTTTCTTTCAGAACGTAGAACCTCCATACAAAGTCGTATTTCAAGAAGATCCTGATTTTAGGGGTGCACCAGCCAACATCAGAGTACAAAAGATGTTCGAGCAGATGCAATCTGAACTCAGAAAAGAAGGAAAGCCAAAATTCATTCTTTGCATTCTTGCCGAAAAGAAAAACTCTCTTGTTTATGGTAAACTGTATTCTACTATTCTTGAATATGGTCTCTCTCTCTTTTTTTTTTAATAAACTAATGAATGTAAATGTGAAATTTTTTTCTCGGAATTTTCCAGGGCCTTGGAAGAGGAGAAATCTTGTTGAAGAAGGAATTGTGACGCAGTGTATATTGCTCCTACCCCCAAAATAAATGATCAGTATCTCACAAATGTTCTCCTCAAGATAAATGCCAAGGTGATCTCCGAAGATTGACATTTTAGTCACTTAAGAATTTCAAGATTGATTATAAAAGGACCTTACAAGAACTCATGATTTCTTTGTGTTTTTATACGCAGCTTGGTGGACTGAACTCCCTGTTAGCTATGGAGCGCTCACCACGAGCAATGATGCCTTTAGTAACGCAAGTTTATACCTTCATTGTTGGGATGGATGTATCCCATGGTTCCCCTGGACAGTCTGACATACCATCAGTTGCTGCTGTAATATTGATTCTCTTTTCTTATGATGTCATCCATATATGGAGAGGTCAAGTCTAACTCTTATCTATTTCTGGTAACTTGATGTTTTTTTTTTAAACCATAGGTTGTGGGATCCAGAGAATGGCCACTCATCTCAAAATATAGGGCATGTGTACGCACACAATCTCGGAAAGTGGAAATGATTGATAATCTCTTCAAACCTGTCACAGACGAGAATGGAAAACCCGTTGATGAAGGAATTTTCTGGTTTGAATATTCTTGTGTTGTGTTCATAGCTTGTGGCAGAGGCTTTTGGTCATATTAATGAGAAACTTCATGCGCTTTTCAGGGAGCTCTTGTTCGACTTTTACACAAGCTCGGGGAATAGGAGACCTGAACACAATATCATTTTCAGGTATATTTACATTTATTAAGGTATCATGTGAAAGTAATAATATAATACATTTTTGTTAACTCTTGGTTTATAAATGTTTGCATGTAGGGATGGTGTGAGTGAGTCTAAGTTCAATCAAGTTCTTAACATTGAATTGGATCAGATGATGCAGGTATGGATTCTTAGGATAAAATTTATTTAGTGTATGTTGGACATTTATGGACTTGGTTTATTTTCTTGGGGTTAGGCATGCAAGTTTGTTGAAGAAAATTGGGAACCCAAGTTCACAGTGATCATTGCCCAGAAGAACCACCACACCAAGTTCTTCCAGGCTGGAGGCCCTGGCAATGTTCCTCCAGCGCTACACTCCAGCACTTTGTTCATTCCTTTTTAGAAAATTTTATTATAAGAGGAGAGACTAGTAAAGTGAACGTTTAAGTTATAATATAATCACCAACTGGAAAATGAAAATTAAGATTTTGTAATCTGAAAACAGTTGAGATTTGTTTTTCAAATAAAAACATATTTGGTTTTACCATAGACAAAACACCTAAACTTAAGAATTAAGAGCCGAAGACAGTTGAGGCTAGTTACTTGATAGTGATGTAGCGGTTGGTGCCGTGCCTAGCCCAATAGTCTTTTAGGTCAACATGAGACGAGAGATCACATCCTTCTGCTGCTAAATGGCTTAGTAATCTGGAGAAAACGTTTCCGCTCATTTTCCTACCGCCCACCCGAGAATGCCTCTTGTTTGGCTGGAATCCATTATGAATCTTGTTTATGTATGGAATGAATTTTTTTTATTGATGTTGATGTTTTAGGGAACTACAAGGCCAACACATTACCATGTGCTCTACGATGAGATTGGATTTTCCACAGATGACCTCCAAGAACTTGTTCATTCTCTATCCTATGTGTAAGCATTATATGGTGCTAGTAATGTCTACTAAACTTGTCTGATTTGATAACTGTACGTAGCTACCAGAGGAGCACCACTGCCATCTCAGTCGGTAAAATTCTCATATCTTTTCAACATTGCTACTGCTGTTAGTTCAGATGCATCGCTATACTTGTTTGCTGTGACTATCATTATTTTATTTTTTTCTGAAAATATGTTTGACTACTACTGAGTTTGCTGCTTTTCAGTATGTGCAATAATCTCAATGCATGGTGGTGGTTGCATTATCTCAAATACCGTTTTGTTTCTCGCAGTTGCACCTGTTTGTTATGCTCATTTGGCCGCTGCACAGATGGGAACCGTGATGAAGTTTGAGGACATGTCTTTGTCTGAGACATCATCGACCCATGGCGGGATCACAACACCTGGAGCAGTCCCTGTGCCACCAATGCCAAAGTTGAACGTGAATGTTGCAAGCTCCATGTTCTTCTGCTAAAGGAAACGTCAAGCCCACGGCATTTTAGTTTATTTTGGTTGACTGATAAAACGTTTAAATGCCCTTAAGAGTCATACTCTCGGTCGATACCTCATCTGTGTTTTTTTTTTTGCATAGACCCTTTTATCTCTGATACTCTTGGCGTTGTTGGTGTATATATTTTATCTATGTTCTAATCAAATCGGTATTTTCTGGACTAACTCAATTATATACAAGAAAGATGTTTGGGAACGTCTAAAACTAGTACTACTAATGTTTCAGTGAATTAAAACCATCAACAGAAAGTATTAAAGTGTTCATTGTCAAACGTTAAAAATCTACAAATTTCATACTAAAGTGTTCACGGAAAAAAAAAATACTTTAGGTTTGAGCTATTTTCACGATGCATTGGACTTTACTCAAACGTATCGCTCTAAAACCAATAAAATTAGTTAAGCACTTATTTGGATTCATTTTGAGATGTAGTCAACAGATGAGATAATGCAGGAGTAATATATGCAACAATAATAAGCTACAAGAAAACAAAATTTACAAAAACAAAAAAAAATGTACCATAATCTCAAGTAAAACAAACATCTCTTATTGTTTCTACAGAGACTACAACCACCTCTCTTTTTTCTTGTTCTTTTTTTTTTTCAAAATTGAGCAATTAGAAAATGAAATCCCTATATGTACAAAAAAGAGATTACACCAACAAGGACAAATTTCCTTGAAAACTCAAGAGTTTATGGCTTCACTTGGTTGGTCTCTTCCCCAAGAAGAAGAGATGCACAAAAATTGTAGGTCAAGGTTTAAGGATCATTTGCTTAGTGATAAGCAGTAGCCTATGATATGTCTCTGCTTTTCCGTCTCTTTCAAGTCATCAGTGAGACTTGTTTTCTTTTTGGCTGGTCACTGAATCCTTGGCTCGGAAATCATCTAAGCTGCGGTATTCTTCCTTCAGTAGCTTCTCTAGCTCAGGGTGCTTCTTTATCGGTTCTTTTTGGCCTCGGTAATGGTGGAATGCCCTGCACAAGAGAGTACTTTCATCTTTAGAGACATCACCAATAATCGACCAAACGTTTTCTATAAACTAAAACGAGTAAATAATCGCTAGAAACGTCACCAAGAATCATATTATATTTTTTTATCTCAGAGAAGGGAAGAGAGCGCTTACCAATATTTCTCCAAGCCATATAGGTTTCCCTTGTGGTAGAAGTCAAGTGTTAGCTGCTCAAAGTCCTTGTAAAGGTCTTCATTGAATTGCTTCTCCAGGCCATAGCTGTAGACATTGGGCAGAACAATATTGGTGAGACTTGAGTTTAAACTAGAGAGCTTATCCGCTTTGAAATAGACAGAAAACGGATTCAATTCAAAGATGCAAGTATTACCTATAGAACCTAAAGAGACACTCCAACCCATAGTTGTAACTGCCAGCTGCATCCTCAGTAGCAAACTTCTGGAAATCTTCGTACATAGACGGAACAAAAGTTTCTCTGAGGAAGTATGACCAGAATCGGTACAAATGATTCATTTCCTGAAGACAGAACATCCAGGATTCAGACGCATTTCCAGCAGGCTTAGGATATCTAATCGATACAGAGTCAAAGATCATCGAAAGGAGGTTGACATAGAATTTACCTCACTGCATCCGCTGCCCAGCTTCTTTCTTTCGTTTAAGCACCGCTTGCGATACTTCAAGTACCTATGGGTAAGAATTAAAAATGGTGAGATTAGAAGAACTCAAGCTACAAACTTATCCTCCCAAAAGTAATGCTCCATACAATAAATTCAGGTTGTATAACCAAATAAATATACTCACTTTTCTTGCTTAAACCCATTCTCTTCAAGCAGTTGGTGGCTCGGATGTTGAAAATGTGGAAATGATTTTGGTAAAGACCCCACAGGTGGACTGCTGCCAGAAAGAGGGTACTGTGGTGATGAACTCAATTTTGAAAGCCTGTGTCTGTGAAACGTCGGACAAACACAATTATTAAGAACATGAAAAGACAACAAAATAAGAATAAGTTGGGAATGTCATGGACTTGCTAGGATACTGACCCATGACTGTCTGGTGGTGTAGAACCAAAGAAAAATCCAATGGAGCTACTAGGTGGACTTTCAGAAACAGCCCCATGGTTCCTTGTGTTGCCGGAAAAGAACCTCCGTACATGGGCCATTTGATTTTTGTGGGTTCCCTTATTTTGCTTCCTCCTAATACTATGCTCTTCACCTCCATTCGCTGCGGAATTTTCACCTAGTTTAATGTTCAGTCCTCCGCCTTTCACTTTTCCATCTCTGCTATCTAAATGGGAATTGTTCTTCTTACGACCAGGTCGATTATTTTTCAGCTCCTGTTTCACCACGTTGGTGTATAGATATCAGACTCCATAAAGGGTAGAAACATATGATTCTGTCGGAAAAAAAAAAACCTAACCTGCTCAAAGTAATAAAGACCGTCGTTTATAGTGGAGGCAAGCTCCTTAGGAATGTTTTTTGCTTTTGTCCCACTGATTCCAGTTCCATCACTTCTCCCACTATTCTGTCCAGCATACAACGTAATATGAATACTTAACTCCACCAAGAAAGAGTTTTAGTAAATACATAACAAGTTCCATGTAATACCTGGGTGACAATTACAAGTTTCTGTATATCATGATCATGATCATCAACAGCAATATCATCGTCTTCATCCTCAATTCTACAGAATTTCAAATTAACAAGGCGTTAACTCCAATCTGTGTTTTAATTAGCACAAGACCTCATAAGCGAAGAAAGGTCAGTTTATGTATATTTAAAAAGAGTCAGTTTTGGAGTTTCTCGGAAAATATTCTCAAAGGAGATGTCAATGAGTGGAATGAAATACTATGTATATGCAGGCGAAGATAGGTCAGTTTATGTATATGTAAAAAAGAATGTACTTATGGTCTTGGAATAATCTCAGTAATCGAGGCCCTAAGTGGGAACTTCGAAGATAGAATTAGATTAGCTGTTTCATGATTCTAAGTTAGTTTTTATAAGTTATACTAGAAAAGTTTCGAAGAGATTGTTAGGGTTTCGAAGAGTTGATCAAAGTCTCAATAAAAAGGAAACAACCCTCGCCATATGGTCTAAAGGGCTGTTTGGATTGCACAACACCTTAGAGACTAAGGCGTTCTAGGCAGCGCATCATTGCGCCACAAGGCGCTTAAAGAGAGCGCTATTTAAAACACATACTCCAATACTTTATATGCAGTTTAAGGTTCATATCCAAAAAGGGAATAATGAAAAAGAGGGATGAAACCAATATCAAGAGTAATCAACTCATGCACTACCTTTTGCACACGGAAAGTCCACTCCTTCTAGGGCTTTTATGCTCCAGATCTATTTCCTCATCAAGCAAGAAAGTATTTGAAAAATCACTTGACAAGTCATCCATATTTCTTTGTTCGCTTGATGATGATTTCAGGATATAACTTCCATTAGCATTGGTTCTTGATGGCTGAGCTCCCTGCACCTTAGCACAAAAAAAGGCTATGAACTGGAACAAAATTTGGCAGTTTTACAGAATCTCTCTACTCAAAAGGAAAGAAGCCTCTACCTCTGAAGAGCACGCAGTAGGCTTTGAAGTATCCTTTGACTGTTTTTCAGAGTTATCTCTGCTTGTTGTACTCTCTGGGGAATCTCCGTCATTGTCTCCAACTTTTTCCTCAGAGTCTGACCTTTTAGATGCAGGAACCCACTTAGCCCACTCGTCTCGCCTGCGTATCTTCTCACCCTATAAAAGTACCAGAACTTCATGTTATGATCAAACAGATATGTCAGATTAAAGAAACAAGGTGGCTATGGTAGTCTTACCTGCACTTCAACAGAACTAGAATATCCCAACGCATAGACTATAAACTCTAAATCCATCGTCATCATCTTAACCTGTAGTTCAAGAGTAACAACAAATAAATTAAAAGTAGCACATTAGGGTAAAACGCAGATAAAAAAAACAGACCAATGCAAAAGAAAGCAAGTCAAGCTCATGTTACGAGTTTACCCTTTTGAAGTCAGCTATAATTTTTATGGGAACCCATCCTTCTTGTTTATCCATCAAGGAAATGAGGTACTTATCATTCTGAAGGTTTTCATCACTGAAAAAAAGGAAGAAATACACATATGGTGAGCATAGCAAGATGAGGTGCCACCCTATTAACTAGCAAAGATGGACTCAACGCATAGAAATATTCCAAGAAATTCCCAGAGGAGTCAGCTGAACATAAAAGCACAAAACATATAGATGACTTGATGTAGAAGCGAAACTTGCCTGAAATAGTATTCAATTTGTTTTATGACTCTATCCTTCAAGTCGAGTTTTTCTGGAGACAGTGCTGGAGGACCCTGGTTAACAGGGTATGGAGCAAAACGTAGAGGATAACCTCTTATAGCTCCAGGGGGTGGAACCGGCAAATAGTATACAGGCCCTGTGTCAGAACAAGGAACAAAAAAACAGCAATCATGTTAAATCAAGAATAAGAAAATTGAATTCTATCAGCCAACACTTTCCAAAACACTTTGACAAAGAATCAACATCTTACCGGGAAATCCTGGTGGACCTGGACCAACCATGAACCCAGGAGCTTGTCCCATATACGGAGGTCTCACGAAATTCCTCGGTCCAGCAGCGCCATGTGGCATGTTCCTGGGGCCAAACCCCCTCTGATCCTGCCAAGGCTGGTCTCCTTGAGGAGCTGGCAAAACAGGTGGAAGAGGGGAAGCCTGAACTTTCTTCTCATTGCCAGACTCTGCAACAGGAGCTCCAGGAACCGGGTAAGGAGGATAAGCAGCATATGGAAAATCTGGACCAGTAGCATGCGGCGGAGGCACCATAGGCGGAAAAGGAGAGGGATGATAAGGTACACCGTGCATCATGTAAGGAGGAGGAGGACCACTTTGGTTGCTCTTCGGGCCTGACTTTGAATGACGGCCAGATGGATTCTTGTGCGCAGGGTTGCCCTTTCCACCACCCTTAGACTTCCCTTGACCAGCGAAACCCTAAACAACAAACATAGAAACACCTCAGTGGCAAATTCTATGCTACAAATCTAATTCCAAAGAGAAATCACATAAACAGCTACATGTCATAACCATCATCAATCAAATTCGATAAAACCTAATTCGATCAAGAATCAAAGCTAATCTCCAACTAGACAATTCATGAAACCTACCAATTCAACGCACCACTAACACCCAGCAAACACAATCTAATGACATTAGCAGTAATAGGTTATTGACTAACCTGAGCAGGAGCTGGGATTGAGGCCGGAATGGCTTTACACGGCGGAGCCGCCGTCGGAAGATTCTTAGGACGCGGTTGCTGCGCGTCGGCGAGAGCAGGCCACGAGTGAGCACCCATTACCGGAGCGTCGACGGTTTCCACAGGAGAAGCCGTTGTTTTCCATGGAGACTTAGTCTCGAAACCGCCGATCACTTCTCGATCATCGGCGAATGATCCCTCAGTCTCCGCCATAATCGATAAGGAAACCTGAATTGACTGGGATCAGAAGCAGAGAAGAGATTGCAGGGATCAGGAGGAGAAGACGCAATGCGATTGAAAGTAAGGAAGAGCAAGGAGAAGGAAGTGTATGTGCGTGTGTGTGTGTTTTGGTGGCGGTTTTTAAGTGCAAGCGATGAACACTTAACAAAAACCCTAGTTTACCTTCTTCTTTTTTTTAATTAATATTTATTTTTCCTTTTTTTCGGAGACATACAATTTAATTGCTCCTTTTATGAGAAGGAGACAAATTTAATTGTGTATTTAAAATCGGAAATTTTGTATATCTAGAACTTAATTTTTTGTTGGACATGGAAATTTATGGGTGATTATCTCAAAATTTCCTAAAATAATTTTTTTAAAACCAAAATAGTTTACAAGGGGAAAAATGACCAAAACATGTTTAATTAAGAGAAAAAAATCATTACTCTTACTTTATAAATATTTTTAAATACACATAGTTATTTAAATAAATAATTAAAAAATTCTAATTTTGAATTTCATTTTTGTATTTAAAAGTTTTTATTTTTTCAATTTTTTCTTTAGTTTTATTCAATTTTTTTATTTTGAACTCCAAAAATTCTTTTTGAAACTATTTTAAAAAATTTTATTTAAAACTTTTGGTATTTTTTAAATTTTTAAGAAAAATCAAAAACCTCTCTCCAAAATACACTCTCAAATCTAAATCACAAGGGGGAGAGTTAGTGGGAGTTGAATTTTTATAGAGTTGGTTGATTCTAAAAGTCAAGAGATTTGTTAAATTTGTAAAGAGCTATGTGAGGTTTGGTCAAAATCCATCAGACATGTTCAATGTTAGGCCGACTTGCACAAGTTACGCGCAGACAACATATGGGCCTAATCGTTGAAGTCCATTAGATCAAGTGCTGATACAAAGAAGGAAAGATCACGACATGAATCTCAAAGCTCAAGCTGAGCCTCTAGGAGACGGGAGCTTCCATGGCGTCTCTTGGAGATATAGAGTAAGCTAGTGATAATTATGTAATCCTAGGCTTATCTCTTAGCCATGTACTTCTCTTGTATTCTCTTTATACTCTCTAGGGTTTGTATACCCAGGACAGAGAGAGTAATGATCTTGTAAACCACATCGGAGGTGTTTTCCGATACTTCATAGTGGATGTTTTGGATCCTGGATCCACCCCAGATGTAGCGCGCTGCGGCCGTGAACTGGGTGAACAATTCTGGAGTCATTAACAAGGATGAATCGAATGTGTAGTGAAAGGGACAGGGGTATTATGAGCTTGTATTTCGTAACAAGTGGGTATCATAACCCCCACAAGTGGTATCAGAGCGTATGAATACCCCACAAGTGGTATCAGAGCATAGGCTCATTGATTCATGGAGTCCATGTCTCGAGGAGGAGAGACATATGAAGAAGCTTCCAAGCGAGACAGAGAAACTCGCAAGGTTTAATGAAAGCTGGTGGTCACGTGGTTCTACACACGTGGAATTCTGATTATGTTAAAAAACAGAGGATAAACCGAGTTACAAGATCAGGTTAAAGAGATTTTCGGTTTACAAGAGAAGAAGAAAAACTGTTGGACGTTCTTTGCTGCAGTTGCACAAGTTTATGGAGGAAGGATTCACGAGTCAGTTGAATCGGTTGAGATGATTTCTAGTTACGAAATCAGGGTTTCTCTAGAGTTCTCCAGGGTGCAAAAATTTGCTACTGTGTGAGAAGGACTTCAGGTTACTCACAAGATAAGATGGTGGCAGACTGCTAGCATAAGAAAGAAAGGTTTCGGAGCTGTCCTCGATCTGCAGTCATAAGGCGTGTGTGACTATATGCATTGGAGTCTTGGGTTTCTTCATGTTCTGCAAGTTATTGGAACTGAAAGCATAGTGGAGCACAAGGGGTTTTCGCATTGGTTTTCCTATGGGATTGTCTGAAGATTCAGTGAGGGTTTTCACGGTGTTCTTGGATTGAATCTACATGGTATATCAGTCGCAGGTGGTGTTCTAATCTATGTGGGTATTTCAGCTCGGTATCTCATGGAATTCTTGGAACTAGGGGACACCTTAGAACCTTGAATGAAATGAGTGTTTCATGGCTGTTTCAGATGGTATTCTTTAGTCAGCGTGAAGGGTGTTGCAGAAGGGTTGAAGGAGATCGACTCATGCAGATTTGTCTATGTGTGATTATGAGAGTCTACAATTGGGTAGATGTTCAGAGAACAAGATACTACAAGGCTGCTATTTTCAGAGGGAATGCAGTGTGGTTTTTCCAAGCAGATATGTGTTTGGCGTAACACATAGTTTTCTGCTGGAATGGATCTACGAGAACGAGGAGTTACTTGTTCAAGGCAGAGTTCGGCTGAACAGGTAACGGTGTCAAATCGAGATTTATTTAGGATGAAAACATGTATGTTTCGGATTTTTTGCATGGGATTCAGTAGTAGTTTGTTTTGGCTTCTCAGGGCATATGAGGGGGAAACAAATGTGTCTACAGGGTATCACAGTTGCAGAGGTAATGATTTGTTTGAGCAGAAGTTGAGCAGAGATTCTTTGCGTCGAAAGTCTTCTTAGCAAATTGTGTCAAGTGGCGGGATCTGTTGGCAACAACAGCGGTTCAGGGTGAAGTTCAAGTCAAGGTGTTCATTCAGATTATTACAAAGGAAATTCTCAGGATGATGAGTTTGGTGTCTACAGGCTATTGAGATTGGATAAGGATTGAGTCAAAGGACTTCTGGTTTCAGACAGTGGTGATTCAGGTTCTGCAGGAGCTTCAAGTTAGCATCGACATCAGCTGGAAATTATGGATAAGAAGAATCAGTAGATTTGTAGTCACAATCGCATTAAGTGTGACAAACCAAAGATGACGTTGAACAGGTAGCGTCAGAGAAAGCAGATGGCGTTCGGTTGTGGTAGACAACAACGGCGTCAGAGATAGAGGAAGAAACGTTCACAGAGGATGATCTCAAAGCACGTGGTGGTTTCAGGTTGGTGAAATCATGATGAGAGACTTGCAAGGGATGCAGCGATATTTACAAGAAAGGGAAGACTCGCGTAAGCTGCAGCAAGAAGGCTGCACAGGTGGGCGTGTTTGTGATCAGCAGTGTTGGAGATTGATTTGAGTCGTTTGGGATGGAAGATATCTCAAGGGAAGCCAGACTCACATTAAGTCAAAGCTAGACTTAGGAAGATGGAATCAAAGGTCATTAATCTCACAAGAACTAAAGGTTTTTTTTAGAGATCACAAGGAATGCAGGTTAACTTAGCGAAAGATGACCAACAGATCTTGCAGCTGCACAGCCTGGTTGTCGTGTGACAACAATATGACGATACAAAGATGATCTGTTTTGGGTCAGTTTAAGTCAGGCTCGTGGGTGCATGAGAGGAATGGTTTCTGACTGGTAGAAGAAAGTCAGAGGAGTCACCAAGTTAGTGTGACTGAAACATGGTGTACCTCCACGAAGAGGAAACTAGAGCAATGGAAAAATGTGTAAAAGCCTACACAAGTATATGCTGGAGCAAATGACTATTTGTGGTAACAGCATGTAGCAGCTTTAGTGAGGTCGTGAGAGTGACATGGAAAGTTTCTGGCTGTAAAAAGAAAGCCAGAATAGTCACCAAGTCAGTGTGGCAGGAATAGGTTGTACCTCCACGAAAAAGCAACTAGAGCAAGGACAAAGTGTGTAAAAGCCTACACAAGGGTATGTTGGAGCAAATGGCTATTTGTGGTAACAACATGTAGTAGCTTTAGTGAGGTCGTGTGAGTGACATGAAGAACCTAAAGGGAAAAGGCGATTCAAGGTTAGACTTAGCTTGAAGATTCTGGTCAAAGGCAGAGAAAAAATACGCAGGCGGAATCGGGTTGAACATGTTGTTACGACTGGTTGTAATCCTGAGGATAAAGGGTATGAGACAACAGTCATCAACACTTGTTCAAGAAGCATAAAGTCGCTACCACAGCTAGTAGAAGCGTGTGTGAGTTATACCTTAGAGGAATCATCGTGGATGCCTGAGTCGGAAATTCAAGATGAATAGACTCAGAAGTGGAGTAAGGGACACCAGTCTGGTGTCACGATCATAAGTGTCAAGGTGGAGCTCTCGGACAATAATCGAACCTCATAAGCAAAAAGAGAAATTTTCAGACTTGACTGGGTCGGAACTTCATGCTTGAACAAGTCAGGGTTCATGTATGATTACAGCTTGAGAAACTCGTCATGGGTTCGAGTTTTGACACGAGAGAAGCTGTAAGGGAGTATCTTAGGAGCATCACAGGGTTGGATGATGAGAGATACAGTGAAAGGCCGACATGAACAATGAACAGTTGCAGAAACTTAGTTACAGAGACATTGTACTTCTAAAGGATTATTTGATTTAGGTGGAGCCAATGAGATTATATAAGGATTGATGCATCAGGGATATGTATAATCTGATTCCTGGTGGAGTGAGTCACTGGTTAGAAGATGTCTTGATTGGTTCAGCTAAAGGGTAAAAGTTTCAGTTAGCAACATGGTCAGCTCAAGGGAGAAAGAGCTGAAAGGAAAGGTTATTCCATGACAAGAGCGTCGTGGATATGTTGAGAGTGTCAAGGCTAGGAGTGTCAAGATCAGTTAACAAGTACAAGGCGCATCATTAGGAGATTTGTAAGAGGAGTCTTACATAAGGAAACTTGTCGGCGAGACAAGTAAATCGGCATATATATCATGAGTACACTGCAGTGAGGTTGATACAGAGGACCACGAAATCAGAGCCGAGTATGATGCAAGATAACACGTGGTGAGGTACTTGGTTAAATTGAAGGGAAGTAAGTATCAAGAGATACTGGAATACTGAGCAGTGAAGATGAAGAATGGTGAGGTGAAGCAAAGTAAGAAATTGTTAGAAGACATTGCAGGGATTGCAGGGAATTGTCTTACAGTTTGTCCATCTCAGGAAGGGTAAGACTTGTTCTCCACAAGCAGGCTCATCTTAAACTCAGGTCATGGAACTGAAAGAAGTTTCATGAAGGTATAAGTGCAGGAAAATCCGATTGCATTTATGGATCAGAACATGTGGAGTTTTGGATATATGGTCGCATCACAGGGGAATGTTGAGGCAGTGTCCTCAGGACAGTCCATTAGCTAATGGCCAGATACTCATCGATGGCCAGGTACTCATCAGGCTAATGGCAAGTTCAACAAGTAACATGTGTGTTCAAGTCGTTGACGGTGATGCACATGTTTCGGTGTTTGGAGACATCTTAATACAAGAAGGGTATTGAGATAATGATTTCAAAGCTGAGTAAAGGAGGAATATCTGGAATTCTAGATAAGATATCACAGGCAGCTCGTGCCAAGGCGTATCATTGATTCGATGGTATGAGTCTCAGTTCATTCAACTAGCAGTGGGGTCTATATCTGTTAGTGGAGGTTCTGTTATTGCAGAACAGCTTGATCAGATGGTGGAGCAAAGATATTTGTGTCGATAGTCTTCTTAATCATGTGGTTTTAGGCGGCGTGTCCTGCTTAAGTGTGCAGCGGCACAAAGTGATGCTCAAGTGTAATTTTTTCAAGAACATCAAGGGTAAGTCAAAAACTGTTTCAGAGATATGGAGCATGAGTTCAAGGGTTTGCAGTTGATTCAAGGAGAATTATGTGGTAGCAATTTCTGTTAACAACATGAAGGGTGAACCAAGGTTGTGTCGAAAGTCTGTCCAGTAGTGCTGATGGGATGGCATGTCCTGTTCAGAGTAGCAGCGGTACAAAACGTGTTCAAGGCTGGAGTGTTTTAAACAAGTAGAGAATCAGAGGTTGTTTCAGGTCTGAAGCATATGTGGTTCGAAGGTTGTTGCACAGTATTCAAGGAATTTGATTCAAGGCTCAGTGCACATGGGTGGAATCGAAAGGCCAAAGAGGAAATCAACTTGCAGGAGGATGTTCAGGTCTCTGTTTAAGCACTTGAACAGGTTCGTGATTTTGACAGCAAAGTTGTGTTGTTGATAAGTTCACGAGGAGTAACAAGATATGAAGTAACACGACGTCAATGAGGAGTTGAGCTTGACACTTGGAGTGTAGCAGCTAGGTTTGCAACTCAAGACAATAGATGAAGGTGATGGATATTCAGAATGGCAATGGGATTGTCACATACCTTTCATCATGCGTGATGTCTATGTTCATTGATGGGGCTAAGTGGATTTAAGTGTTTTAATCTACTTGAGCGGTTGTGGTGTATAAGTTGAAGCTTATGCAGGTTTATAGGAGATCATGAAGGAACTTCAAGCTTGGCTCAAGGTGGAGCTGAGAGAAGTGAGAAAAGATAAGAGAGGACTAGTATATGCAGAAGATGAGCAGGCTTGCTCAAGCATCAAGAGGTGTCGGCACAAAGTAAAGGTTATGGACTTGGACCAAACAGGTGGAGTTTTGTGAGGTTTGGTTAAAGTCCATCAGACATGTTCAATGTTAGGCCGACTTGCACAAGTTACGGCGCAGACAGCATATGGGCCTAATCGTTGAAGCCCATTAGGTCAAGTGCTGATACAAAGAAGGAAAGATCACGACATGGATCTCAAAGCTCAAGTTGAGCCTCTAGGAGGCAGGAGCTTTCATGGCTTCTCTTGGAGAGATAGAGTAAGCTAGTGATAATTATGTAATCCTAGGCTTAGCTCTTAGCCATGTACTTCTCTTGTATTCTCTTTATACTCTCTAGGGTTTGTATACCCAGGACAGAGAGAGTAATGATCTTGTAAACCACATCGGAGGTGTTTTCCGATACTTCATAGTGGATGTTGTGGATCCTGGATCCACCCCAGATGTAGCGCGCTGCGGCCGTGAACTGGGTGAACAATTCTGGAGTCATGAACAAGGATGAATCGAATGTGTAGTGAAAGGGACAGGGGTATTATGAGCTTGTATTCCGTAACAAGTGGGTATCATAACCCCCACAAGTGGTATCAGAGCGTATGAATACCCCACAAGTTATAAAGAGTATTTCATATTTTAAGAGTTTATGAAAATGTTCTAATTCAAAGATTTTAAGAATCTAGAGAAAATATGCAAGATTTTTGAAGTTTTGTCTTATGAGTAAAATTATCTAGAATTCAATTCCCAATAACTCTAGATTTGATGGAAACTTAGAATCATTAAAAACCAAACTTTTTGAATAACAAGAGATTTTGTAAGTCATTAAACAATCATCAAACCAATAATACTAGATTTTATTAAGAATCTTAGAATTCACCAACCAATAACAATAGAATTTGATAATTTCAACAATCACTACAAATCCATATCCCACTAACACCCCCATGTATAAATGCATATTTATCTTTTAAATGAAATATTTTAGGCATTTTGATTTTTGAAGGATTATATTTGTGATAAAACTTTTTAAGATCATTCTAAAAATTTTCTCAAAATTTGTTGCGTTGTAAAACAAATTGCTTATTTTATGGCAATAAATTTTATTTATATTTAAAAGTTAGTTGTTTATTGGAAAATTTTATCAAAAACACTTCAAATCCCAACGCTTTAGTTGCACAATCTCACATCTAATGATTTTGATGGTTGAACTATAGATCCCATCCTTTAAAAGGAAAAAAGAAGGTGATCAGTGCCTATGTACAGAGACTATAGATAATGGAAACAACATTCTTCTAAGTTATTTTTTCCTTAATACATCTCTTTATTAAAATAGATATATTGAAATCTAAAAAAGTATGTTACTTTTGCACTATATATACAAAAGATTAAACATAAACTCTGTCCTTTGCTATTAAAAAAACTCGGCTGTTTAAAGTCGAAAATTAAAAATTATAAACCAAATTTTGAGAGGAATAATTAAAAGATCTTTAACATCGAGATGACCCTGGAATTCTCCTTTGCCTGCCCCCACCCACCCCAAACCCCCAAAATCCCGACATGCTAAATACATACTTCTTGAATTGATATGAGTAAGAAGCTTAAGATGGTGACTGAATTATATGAACAGCATGTAACAAGACATCATCGGATTGTAAAGATGTTGTAGAAGTCTTTCCGCACTACAAATAAAGCTGAGCATGATTTAATGAACAAGGCCATGTTTAGGAGATTGTCAATTAGATTCCAAAATATGCTTTATAGTTCATTAAAAATGATTTAAAATTCAGCAAATTGGCCATTTAATTTAGAAGTAGACTATTTTGCTAGTTAGCAGACGTTTTGAGGTCCTTATCTTGGTTTTAGTTTCACGTAGTTCTATAAGTGTGTAACGACTTTCTGCCACAAAAAATGATATGCGAGCATGAGACTATTTATTTTCTCGTGTAATGTAAGTCATATTTATTCGGGGTAAGATTTGTCTTCAAATATGCAGGAACGCACGCCTGCATAGTTATAAGTAAAGAGTATATAAACTAGTAAATGCTGCAAATTAGAAAGAAAAAGCACGTGATAGAAGGAAAGAGTTGAGCTAAACAGAAATGATCGAGAAATTCAAAATGTGGGAGAAATCGAATGCAATTCATTTGGTTTTGAATTTGCGGAAATCAGAATGAACTAGTTGGCAGAAATATTAAGGAAATTGATGAAATATTTAGATAACAGACAATTCTTTCAAATAGTTTTTTTTTAAGTTTTCGTCACAAAATAATTCTAAAAAATGACTAAAATAGTCTTTTTTTTTATTTTGAAAATTTTAATATTCATTTTTATTTTTTAAAATTTGAAACTCTATCTCCAAAACTCCACTCCTTAACTCTAAACCCTAAGTGTAGATTAGTTAACTCTAGAGTAAAAATGTATTTTTACTCATTGATGGTTATTTCTGTGACAAAAACTTTAAAAAGATGAATTTTCCTAACGAAGCCGGCGATGAATAACATAATGCTATTGAATAAGATTATAAATAAATGGGAATTTGGAAGAGTTGTTTGGAATCGTTGCAAATGATATGGGTTGAAGAAAAAAAAAACTAATATCTTAATTCTCTCGTATAAAATAGAATCGATACTTTCTTCTCTGAAAATGACACTTCACACTGCGTCAAAAGCCAAAGTCTATGAAGTATTCATTGTTCACTTGATGAAGCAAATGAAGAAGTCTTACAACTTGAAAGTGGCTGAAAAGCAAATCGAGAAGGCAAAATGAAGTGTTTAAAAAATAGAAGAAAAGAGACCAATCATCCATTGTAAAAGAGAAAGACTTACAAAATTGTGCGAGGCTAAACATTTGCGGCCATTGTAGGCTTTTAAAAATGCTAGTGTGTTCATAGTTATTTCCCCTGAACTGAAAATAATCATGTCACAGAGATTAGTCATCTTTGGGAGTTGGGACTTATAATGAGCAAGAAATCCTTGGAAATATCGTTTGCCTTTTCACGTTCGAAAACGGTCTAGCGTTCTTATTTGGGTTTTCAAGTTAAAACAATGTTTTGTTCAAGCTCAAGCTTCCCTTTGAGTCAGTATCCTGCTTGAATTTGGAATTTATACCGTGATACCACCAAAGTAACTATAGCAAATAACCGAAAACAAAAGATTCTAAATAGTGTTAAGGCAGATCAATAAAGTGTGGTGACATGGTGTATATGTTTAACTCACATAAAACTCAGTAGTATATATATGTTTAATACTCACTCTTTTTCATATTAAGTGTCGTTGTAAAAAAAAAATTCGTTACAAAATAAATGTTGTTTTCAACTTTCAATACAAAATTTATTAATTTTATTCAACAATTTATTTTTCTATTGGTTGAATTGTGGTTAAGTTTGTTTTTATATATGAAACTAGATGTTTTGTCCGCACATGCGGGCTTAATCGTTTTACAAATATATATTAGTTTATATTTTATTAATTCAAAAATATTATTTATGCTTTCAAAAAAATTAAATCACACATCAAATTATATATATATATATGACATAAATTTAATTAAAATATATATGTTTATTATTATGCTGAAATTTAAAAGAAAACATTCACATATTAAAATTATTTTAGTAAATATATTTATACAAATTTAGTTGATTAATATTTAATTATAAATTTTTTATTTGTTATTTTATAAATTTCACAATTGAAAAATAAATTTTAAGATAACAACACAATATATAAGAATTATCTTATTTAAGAAAATTAATATTATTAATAAAAATTTGTTTTTAGTTATATAATTAATTATATATAAAACTCATTAAAGGTAACAATGACTTTAACCGCTTAATTATTATAAATAGTTTTATATCTTATTTTAAATTTAATAACTGGAAAATATGTTTTAAGATAACAACACAATGTAAAAATTATCTTACAACACAATATCTAAGAATTATCCTATTTAAGAAAATTAATATTATTAATAAAAATTCATTTTTAGTTATATAATTAATTATATATAAAATCCATTAAGGGTAACAATGACTTTAACCGCTTAATTATTATAAATAGTTTTATATCTTATTTTAAATTTTATAACTGAACATATGTTTTAAGATAACAACACAATGTAAAAATTATCTTAAAAAAAAACAATTAATATTATAAATAAAAATTCGTTTTTGATTATATAGTTAATTATATATAAATTCATTATGGGTAGTATAGATATTAACCGCTTTAACTTTTAACGTGAGAGCTCCTTTGCTAAAATTTACTTCGCAAATAATAGTATAAATATACAAATTTTTTTCTTTTTAAAATTATTTGCCTTTGAATAACAGTGAATTTGATTTAGTTTTAATAAACTGTTAATTGAATAACAATGAATTGTAAGTGATTTGTGGAGATTTTAGATAAATGTCATATTCAATAACATAAAAAAAATTTTAAAAAATTAGAAATTCTTAATTGAATAACATAAAATTTTAAAACAAAACCAAAACACTTTAAACTCCACAATTCAATACACCATCCTATTAGTTTAGGCCTAACTACGTTGATTGCAATTTGCAAATATGATATGAGAATTTGTTTTTAGAAAGAAGAAAATAAAAATAAATGGATCATTCATTATCTACTTTTGGGACGCCACGTCACACGTTTATCCATCCATATGGTACGGATTTTAATGATATCTCTCAGAAGAGCCCTTAAAATGGCATTCCTCGTAATTAAACCCTAACTCCAGGGCTAATAAACTTCTCCTCTTCCTCCTCCCTCCATTTTTCTTCACGTCTGCTTCTCTCTCTCTCTCTCTCTCTCTCTCGCTTTCAGATGGGAAATGCGAACGGCAAAGAAGACGACGCCGTCTCTGGCGTCGATGGAGATGCCACATCATCGTCGGCGAGATCTAACGGCGGCGATCCTTCAGTCCATAGTCGTCAACGTCGTCCTCCTTCCACAGACTCTATGAGCAGTTCTCCTCCCGGAAGCCCCGCTCGATCTCCTTCTCCTTTCCTATTCGCTCCTCAGGTTTACGTTCCCTCTCTCTATATATAGTCTGTGTTGATCGTTGAATTTGATGCTTGGTTTGGGATGATCCGCTCGAAACATTGTTGAACTATCGTTGAAGGTGAAATAGAGTTTTCTCGTAGAATAAGAGAAAGCTGACTTGACTTTTTCTTGTGTTTCACTCACTGAGAGGTTTATCTTCATTAGATTTGCCTAAGGATCCAAACAAGTAATTTTCCAGATATTTATGAGTGAACTCACTCATTTCGTATAACGGAATTGCACTTGATTTGTTTTTGTATGCTGGTTCTTTAGAAAATTTTATATAACCTTGCTTTTTTAAGGCTTGGCGTGTAAAGAGTTAGAGATTCTGTGCTAGATAATCTTCTTTGCTATCATTGTGAAGAGGGCAAGCATGAGATACTTCATACTTGGCATTTGTTTGAGTGATAAAAAGGAACTGGACTTTTTACTCTTCTTAATCTTTTGGTTCTCCACAAGTCAAAAACTCTGGTTGGTAGATGAGAATTTAGGAAGTTATTCTTCCTTCGTTTTAGCATAGGGAGATGATTAGTCTACCTTGTTGCTTTGCCTTTTCTTTTCTTGGGTTTACAACCTAGTGAATCATGCTAGAGAATCTGCTTTACAGAAGCTCTTATTTGGTGTTTTGTTGATGCCATGCCTAGCGTGGAACAAGTTTATACTAGTCAAATAGTATGTTAGTTCCTGTTGCTCTAGGTTTCAATGCTTGATTCTTTATTTTCTTGCTGCTTTATGCTCATTACTAGTTGCTGATGCCCTTGTGTTGATTTGTAACTGTGAACTGTGAAATGTGATGTCCCATCTTGAGTCTTTTGTGTAGTGTTTCTTTGATTTCATTTTGATTGGGTAGACAAGCTGTTCATTTCTGAGCCTTTGAACTGAAAACACACAGAGCTTTAATTAACCTGAGAGAATTGATTGGCTTATCATGGTTTGGTAGGAACAGTAAGATAACTTTTGCTAGTAAAGGTTTGTCTATATTATAGTAATTTTCCCATTCTATTGTTTGCTACGTTCATTATTTCCGCTCCTTTTCTTTTCAGCTCTCATTGTTATGTCACCTTACATCTAACGCCATTGGCTCAACTATGCGTCACTTCTTCCATTGTTTAGGCTTAACATGTGTACATAATGACTGCATTTCGTGTCAGATGGTACTACATTCGCAAATTCTTCTCGCACTTGGTTTCAAAAATCTCACGTCTCAGTTTTTTTTTGTGTGTGCATGTATCAGGTTCCAGTGGCTCCGTTGCAGAGGGCAAACGCCCCTCCTTCGCCTAACAAGATCCATTGGAACCAATCTCAAAGAGTTTTTGATCATCTCGAAGAGCCAGGAATCCCTATTATCATTACATGGAACCAGGGAGGTAATGATGTGGCAGTGGAAGGATCATGGGACAGTTGGAGATCAAGGTAGAAATTGATTTGTTTCTCAGGAACTTGCTCTCGAGCATTCCATAAAATAGGTATGTATACATACTAAACATATAGATATTTTTGAAATTCCACAGGAAGAAGCTGCAGAAATCTGGAAAAGACCACTCAATTCTCTTGGTCCTTCCATCTGGAATATACCACTACAAGGTGATCGTCGATGGTGAATGCAAACACATCCCAGATTTGCCCTTTGTATCAGACGAAATGGGGAATGTCTGTAACATTATCGATGTTCATGTAAGTAATTTTCCAATACCCTCTTGTTCATGGTAAAACTATTAGTCCTTCTGCTCTGTGTGTGATCTCCTCAAATCATTACGCAGAACTTTGTGCCGGAAAACCCAGAAAGCATAGTGGAGTTTGAGGCGCCACCGTCACCTGATCATAGCTACGGCCAAGCCCTCCCAACCGCAGAAGATTACACAAAAGATCCACTCGCGGTGCCACCTCAGCTGCATCTAACACTTCTTGGCAAAAGTGAAGAAACAGCCGTGGCCAAAAAGCCACAGCATGTGGTGCTAAACCATGTGTTCATAGAGCAAGGATGGACTCCTCAATCCATTGTAGCTTTGGGTTTAACACACAGGTTCGAGTCTAAGTACATAACTGTTGTCCTCTACAAACCCCTCACACGGTAAACTGAAATGACGAAATCAAATGCCACGTTGTCTTCTTCTTGTTCTTCTCTCTTCATCTCTCAAAAATTGTGTGAGAACTTTGTTCATAGCGAGTGAGTGCCCAACAGTTCCCGAGTTTATTAAACTTCTTCTTGCCTTGTTTGCTGGCTTTATGTACAAAGCTTCTCGGTTCTCATTGTAACAAAGAAGAAAATACTGAAATGCATTCCCCAATAAGACGTTATTATAAGCTTATCGTCTAGTAACCAGACACGCATATAGTTTTGTTTCCTTTAAGAATTAGAGACCGAGTCAGGTTACGAAAAATAGTTTTTTTTTAATCAGTAAAATAGAAAATCATTTTCTGTGACAAGAAAAATAACTAACCAATCAGCAAAGAGAGTGTTACTATTATAGTCGTTCACCATTAATCCACGTCATCGCATTTTGGTTTGTATCTATTGGATAAGAGAAAGATAAAAGAAAAAGAAAAAAGAGAGAGCGTGTGATAAAGTGAGCCACACGATGGAGTATGGAGGAAGAAGAAGGCATTGGCCGAGTAATTGAGACCGATCAATCAAGTTGCAGAAGCGATGAGAGTCTGTTCTCCACGCGACTCTCGAGCTTCTTTGTTCTGCATTGGCCCACACACACCATCTCTCTTTCACACAAACACAACCGAACTCTGCGCCATTGATTTTTGAATCCTCCTGCAAAGCTTTGAGTTCTAGAAAGGCTGCATGCGATTTCAACTCTGGTTGCTTCCTTTTTTTTTCTCGAGACACTCCAGCCAATTCGCAGGTGTGTTTCCATGTTCTGAAATGATTCGGTAAAGCTGGAGGGTTTGATCACCTGTTCACGCGTTTACCATTTGTATAAAGTGTAGACAATCTAATATTTATGATGAATTAACTCTAGAATCTCACTTTTAGTTGTATACACATATGCTTACGAGTATTGGTTAGTGTAGAATTTGGATGTCCTATAGTTGCATTTAATTTTTGTGAACTGAGAAAAGATACACTCCGAGACTGTTATGTTGGATTCTATAGAGATAACCAGATACATTATCCTGTAACAGCTTGTGAAGATCATTGAACTCTTGAGTGATGAGTGATCAAAAAATCAAGCGTTGGGTTGGTAAATATGAGGTTGGCAAAACGATTGTACAAGGCACTTTTGCTAAAGTTAGGTATGCTAAGGATATTGAGACAGGAGAGTCCGTGGCCCTCAAAATCCTTGATAAAGACAAGCTTCTCAAAACTAAGATGTCTGAACAGGTAAAATTCACTTTCCTAATTAGCATCCGATTTTTTTCATGCCTCCTCTCTTGTACGTTACTTGGAAGTAAAACAAGTGAGATTCACAGAGAGATCTGTCTTAATTCCGGAAATGTGATGTGTGTACTTTTGCGTTTGCTTTTGCAGATAAAGATAGAAATTTGTACAATGATGCTGATAAATCATCCGAATGTAGTGCAGCTGTATGAGGTCCATCTCCACGCCCCAACTTTTCTCTACCTGTCTCTGTTTTTTTTGGTCCAGCCAGGAATTGAGATCTCTTTGGAGTCAAAGCAAATCTGTTAAAAAGTTTGATATCATTCTAGGTTCTGGCGAGCAAGGCGAAGATATATTTTGTCCTAGAGTTCATCAGTGGCGGAAGGCTTTTTGACAAAATTGTGAGTTTTCCCTCTCCCTCCAAAGATCTCCCTTTGGTGTTTGAATTATGCATCAAATGCCTCATCAGATGAAGATATATTAATTTTTGGTTTTAAAGCAATGCATTAAATTTAAACTTGTGAAGAAAAATGATGGACGCATGGAAGAAGAGGAAGCACGTAGATATTTCCAGCAGCTTATCAATGCAGTTCATTACTGCCATTGCAGGGGACTGTACCACAGAGACTTAAAAGTACAGTAATGTTTTAGTACCTCTTAGGACCAAGTTCGTAGTGTGAGTTTCTTTTAAGTGCAGCTAATTGATATGCCTAAGTTTTTTTGTTTCTCTCAATGCAGCCTGAAAACTTGCTTCTTGATGCTCATGGAAATCTGAAAGTCTCTGGTTTTGGATTCAGTGCCTTGTCCCAACAACTCATGGTAGGTAACTACTAAATTTGATTCTATTACCATCATTTTATTTGCGTGAGTTCCTACTGAGTTGTTCTTGTCTGATTCTAATGGATGTGTCCAAAGTTCAGTAATGATGTTATTAACAAATATCTGATAAGATCCATGACACTGATCTTTCTAATTACTTGGTTTCGGCAGGGAGATGGTCTTCTTCACACTGCATGTGGAACTCCAAACTATGCTGCTCCTGAGGTATATATGCTTAGTCATGCAGCTTGCTATGCTGTTTTTGCACCATGTTTTTAATAGCTTGCTTGTTGCTCTTGTCCCAAGGTTCTTAATGATCAAGGCTATGATGGGCCAACTGCAGACTTATGGTCCTGTGGAGTGATACTCTTTGTACTACTTGCTGGATACTTGCCGTTCGAGGATTCTGATCTCACGACTCTAAACAAAATGGTAAGAAATTTTGTAACATATATCCAGGATTCACCATTATCTGTGATTCTTGTTTCTATGTTGCACTTTTGTCATTTTTCAGATCTCATCTGCTGAATTTAGTTGTCCCCCCTGGCTGTCTTCTGGTGCTAAGAACTTTATAGTCCGAATCTTCGATCCAAACCCTATGACTGTAAGATGATCTACCTGAAATGATCTCATCTGCTGAATTTAGTTGTTTCCATTCTTGCTGATTCTACCTGAAATGATCTCTACTCTCTAGTAATTTTATCATTTGTCTAAAATGTTCAAAAGTGTATGGTCCTCCTGCAATTGTTAGTCCCATGAATACCCACTTGCATCTTATAGTAATGTTCAAAAGTGTCTAAAATGATCTACTGTCTAGTAGTTTTATCATTTATAGTCATACTAAGTGGTGGAACTAATTGACTGTGTTATCATGCCAGCGTATCACAGTTCCAGAGATTTTGGACGATGCCTGGTTCAAGAAAGATTACAAGCCAGCCGTGTTTGAAGAGAAGAAAGAAGCAAATTTGGCTGATGTGGAAGCTGTTTTCAAAGATCCCGAAGTGAGTCAAATCATCTATCCAATTATATGTAGAATGATTTGAGTTGAAGGGTTTAATCATCTGAATATATGTAGAATGATTTTGAGTCTAGATTCTAGACTTGTTTATGTTTAGAGTGCTCTTTCACTTGCAGAGTGGTCCTGTTGGATTGTAGAGAATCAGATTCAAATACTTAATTAACGTCTTTGATCGTATCCCTTTAATGAAGAGAGGTTTGAGATAACTTATCCTTTTCCTTCACAGGCTGTGACAGTGCAATTGAGGTCATATCCTTGTGTGATATGTTCAGGCGGTACGACTTGCGGCGACGTTCGTTCAAGGACCAAGCTGATGAACGGCTTGATAGAACGAGGAAGACCACAAGAAGCTCATTCCATTTTCAACACACTTATCGAAGAAGGCCACAAGCCAAGCATCATCACATACACCACTCTCGTAACCGCCTTGACCCGCCAAAAGCATTTCCATTCCCTCCTCTCCCTCATCTCCAAAGTCGAGAAGAACGGCCTCAAACCGGACACCATCCTCTTCAACGCCATCATCAACGCCTCTTCCGAGTCCGGAAACCTCGACCAAGCGATGAAAATCTTCGAAAAAATGAAGGAGAGTGGATGCAAACCCACAGCGAGCACGTTCAACACTCTCATCAAAGGATACGGCAAAATCGGTAAGCTGGAGGAATCGTCAAGACTCCTGGAGATGATGTTAAAGGACGAGATGCTCCAACCGAACGACAGAACATGTAACATACTCGTTCAGGCTTGGTGTAACCAGAGGAGGATCGAAGAAGCATGGAGCATTGTGTACAAAATGCAATCTTATGGGGTGAAACCGGATGTTGTCACGTTTAACACATTGGCAAGAGCCTATGCGAGGATTGGTTCAACATGCACAGCTGAGGATATGATCATACCGAGGATGTTACACAGCAAAGTCAAACCGAATGTGCGTACCTGCGGCACCATTATGAACGGCTACTGCGAAGAAGGCAAGATGGAGGAAGCGTTGAGGTTTTTTTATAGAATGAAAGAACTTGGAGTTCATCCGAATCTCTTTGTTTTTAACTCTCTAGTCAAAGGCTTCCTCGCCAGCAACGACATGGATGGAGTTGGGGAGGTAGTAAACCTGATGGAAGAGTTCGGAGTGAGACCTGACGTGGTTACATTCAGCACGCTAATGAACGCGTGGAGCTCTGTAGGGGATATGAAAAGATGCGAGGAGATATACGGTGATATGTTGGAAGGAGGAATAGATCCTGACATACACGCGTTTAGCATCCTCGCCAAAGGGTACACTCGAGCTAGAGAGCCGGAGAAGGCTGAGCAAGTCTTGAATCAGATGAAGAAGTTCGGTGTTAGGCCTAACGTTGTGATCTACACGACGATCATAAGCGGTTGGTGCAGCGCGGGTGAGATGAAGAAGGCGATGCAGGTGTATAACAAAATGTGTGGAACGGTTGGTTTGTCTCCTAACTTGACTACTTACGAGACTCTCATGTGGGGGTTTGGGGAAGCGAAGCAGCCGTGGAAGGCGGAAGAGCTTCTGAAGGATATGGAGAAGAAGAATGTTGTTCCCACGAGGAAAACTATGCAACTCATAGCTGATGGATGGAAAGCTATTGGTGTTTCTAACAGCAGTGATGGTGCCAATACGTTAGGCTCTTCTTTCTCAGCCTCCTCCAAACTCAGTATCCCTAATCATATCGTTCCGACGAGAAGTCCTGTGTTCTTGAAAGGAGTGCCTGAGAAACCTAAGCTGTGCATGAAGTCCCAGTTTGGTTTGAGGCGGAATGTTTTGGTTGTGCTGTGCAGAGACCATATAAGGGAAGCTGGGAGGTTTGCAAATCCATGTAGAGTTGTTTGGCTATAGAGGTGAAGCCATGAAAAGCTAACCAAGGGTTGAAGAAGCAAACAATGCATTTTTCTGTACAAAAAAACATTTTTGTACATCTTTGTTATATTTTTTACTCCCTACAGATCAAATCCACCGATAACTTTCCTCAACCAACATTTCACCGGTAAAGAGAAGAGCCTTCTGGTTGTTTCAATAGGCATGTAGCCAATCTCGGATTCAATTTGTTCAATTACAAATGCTGAGGCCTATATTCAACCACACACGTCTCTGGCAGCAATTTTTGTAGAACATTCATTGCAGGGAAACAACAGAGATTAAAACAAATAAGAAGAGAGAATATCAATTGTCAAAGGATAAGCAAAACACGAAGTTCATACTTGACATAACACTAAAGAGATAGCTTAGCCGAAGCAGACAAATAAAACAGAAAAGAAGCAAAAACATGTCCTAAAGAACACAACCATAATCAAAGCCAATGTATCATTCTTTTTAGGTTAAGGCTTTTTTTAAACAAGGGATAGTAAGACTCTCTCTCACACACTCACTCACTTACTTAGCCATCATGACTTTAACGAACTCATCATAGTTGATCTGACCATCACCATCAACATCAGCTTCACGGATCATCTCATCAACTTCCTCATCGGTTAGCTTCTCCCCGAGGTTAGTCATCACATGACGAAGCTCAGCTGCAGAGATGAAACCGTTCTGGTCTTTGTCGAAAACCCTGAAGGCTTCCTTGAGCTCTTCCTCTGAGTCAGTGTCCTTCATTTTCCTCGCCATCAGGTTCAGGAACTCGGGGAAATCGATGGTACCGTTGCCGTCTGCATCGACCTCGTTGATCATGTCTTGCAGCTCAGCTTCGGTTGGGTTTTGCCCTAGAGACCTCATCACGGTTCCGAGCTCCTTGGTGGTGATGCAACCTGAAACCACACCAAGCTACAAACTTTAGATACAAAACTTATATGTTTACAAATACCCAACAAAGAGAGAGACTTTAACAAAGAAACTTCATTTATGAACACCAGAAAAAAAAAAAAAATCTTGTCAAATTGTTAAAGGAAAATGGAATATTCTGTTTTTATTCCATGTTTCCTTATGTACCAATCAATCAACAATTGAATCTAAACATATGAATACAACATATGAATAATTTCATCGCTGCACATTCGTCCCATGAAAAAAAGTGTAGAATGAGATCTCGATCATTCAATCTAACGAGATCCAGCGAGAAAGCAAACAAAAAAACACAAGCCATGGATCGTTTACAGGACAAAAAAGCTAGATCGTTAACGAACTCTAAGTGAAACAAACACGAATTGTATCAGACAAATACAGATCAAGAACCATCAAAAAAAAAAAAAAAAAAAAAACTAAGATCGACGAGTACACGAACAATAAAAGGCACGAAGATCTGTGGAGATAACATACCGTCACCATCCTTGTCGAAGAGGCTAAAGGCTTCCTTGAACTCTGAGATCTGGTCATCGGTGAGCTGATCCGCCATTTTTTCTTTCTTCTTAGCTTTTTTTTTTTCCTTTTTGGGGGAAATCCGACAAAAGTTACGAGACTGATTCTTTTCTTTCGGTCTTCCCCTATATGCAAGAGCTTATAAAGAGAGCACAATGTTTATTGTATTGGGCCTAATGGGCCTTTCAAATTAAATTGTGGGCTAGCCTTAGCCCTTATGATTTTTGTCTTTCAGCTTTTTCTCTACTAATAAATACTAATAGAACAAACATATTTAGTACAAGGTTTTTTGCAATATATTAATTTAAAATTGACATTTATTAATTTAGTAGTATATTTATAAAATTTTAAAATTTAAACTAGGCATAGATTAAGGGGCTGTATTCAATTGAGAGTTTTAGGTGATTTGTGTCAAAATGACAATTCCACTGTTATTGAAACATGAATTTTAAAAATTCATTTAAAATCCAGTGTTATTGAACTTGACATTTTATAAAGTACTATGAAATCTACTGTTATTGAAAATATTTTAAGTTGTGGAGTTTTAAAATTTTCAAGTGATTTTAGAGTGTTTGGATGGAGTTTGTTAGTTAAAAAAAATAAAACTCAAATCTCATGGTTTAGGTGATATTCTAGAGTGGTTTAACAAAAATCATTTTATTCTCTGCAATTCTTTAAAATCATCTAAAACCTCGTTAAAAGTTAAATCACTTCAAATTTTAGATTGAATACACCCCTCTAAAAGATATGAGCATAAAATTTGTCATGATCTCCTTTAAAAAGATAAGAAAATCAAATCAAATCATTTAGATTAATTTACTATCTTAACTAAAATTTCATATTTTATGCACATATATATAGAGTAAGAATTAGGAAGAAAAAGATTGTGCACATCTAGTCAAATCTATATAAAAAAAACACTGAATCTTTTGGCATTGCTTTAATTAACTGAAGATAATTGGACCAAAAAGAAGGGTATTCTTTAGAGAAAAAAGGTAGGAAAAAAAAAGAAAGAAATTAGAATTTCTTAGAAATGAGAGATGTAAAGGCTGTGTCCCATACGAAAATGAAAAAAAAAGAAGAGAAGTGTGATATTGTAAAAGTCCCCCACCACGAAATGAATTAGTTTTTGTCTGTTAGCTTCAAAACTACTAAAATCATCGTATCTCTCGTCCATCCCCTCCCATCTTTCACCCTCCGCCATATATTATTTTCTCCTTCTTCTTCTTCTGAGAATCAGCCTACCAACTTCTGAGCTCCGGCAAGTCCTTTCTTCACCTCCACTTGCTCTCTCTCTCTCTCTCCGGCCAAATATTTGCAGGTTTGTTGCGATGCGATCTTCCATCTTCAGCTTTTGAATAGTTGTGATTTAAGTATAGTTTGATCACTTTGTTTAGGCTTTTTAGTTTGTGTTTGAAGTGTGCATAGTCGCTGATGCTGATGCTGGATTCCTGAGCTAGCTCGAGAATCTTACTTCAATTATATATACACATATGCATATATTATTCTAGGCGATCTCGTAAACACCGAGATCTACTAACAGTTTCATATGTCTGTGTGCTCTAACAATATGATGCTTCTGGGGGGTTTGGACTGTTATTAGGACTTCTATTCTGTTGGGATCTTTTTTATGGAATATTTCTGTTATGGAGTTTTAACATTTTCCTGGAAACAATGAAGTTGAACTCTGGGAGCGATGAATCGGCCCAAGGTACAGCGTCGTGTTGGTAAATATGAGGTTGGCAAAACCATTGGACAAGGCTCTTTTGCTAAAGTCAGGTATGCTAAGAACACCGAGACTGGAGAATCCGTGGCTCTCAAGATCCTTGATAAAGAGAAGGTTCTCAAAAACAAGATGTCTGAGCAGGTGTAATACCCACTTCATTGCCCTAAAGTGAATCTTGCTTTCTAAAACATCATTTTATAATATAGATCCGTCTTTAATGTTGCTGTTGTTGTTCTCTGTTTGGTTTTTATACAGATAAGGAGAGAAATCTCTACTATGAAGCTGATAAACCATCCTAATGTAGTGCGCCTCTACGAGGTCTCTCTCCTCGCCTCCCAACTTTTAATCTTTGAGTGGAAAGCTAACTTTTAAGGAAATAACTGAAACTGTTCCAGGTTTTGGCGAGCAAGACAAAGATATATATTGTCCTAGAATTCGGCGTTGGTGGAGAGCTTTTTGACAAAATTGTGAGATTCCCTTATCCCTATAACTTGTATCTTATCTATCTTTTGGTGTTTGAATCATGTAACAAATGTCTTGATAAATGTTCACAATTCTTACCACTGGAATCTTTTTTTATATCTATGATGTTTAACATTTGCGTTACGTCTAAACTGCTGCAGGTGCATGATGGGCGCTTGCAAGAAGATGCAGCACGTAAATATTTTCAGCAGCTTATCAATGCAGTTGATTACTGCCACAGCAGGGGAGTTTACCACCGAGACTTAAAGGTACCCCACACATCCTTTTTTGGTAAATTTTGGGTCCAAGTTTTTGAAAGTGCAAGCTAATTTGTCTTATTTGCTTCTCTTACTGCAGCCGGAAAACTTGCTTCTAGATGCTCAAGGAAATCTCAAAGTCTCTGATTTTGGATTGAGTGCCTTGTCCAGACAAGTCAGGGTTAATTATTTCTTCTTCTTATAAGCATCCTTTAATTTGTCTGAATTCCTACTGATTTGTCATCGTCCTATTCAAATGCATATGCATGATGTTTAGTAATTATGTATTTGAATGGTTCTTCTTACAATAAGATTTGGGATAAAAAAATACATGGGCACTTTTTCTTTTTCTAGATTCTTGTCAAAAGTAGTAGAAACTATAGCCGAAAACATCTTTTTCATCCTGAATCTTTGCATGTTCTTATGTGTATACAATATATTCTGATCCTTGGATTTTATTTGGATTCGGCAGGGCGATGGTCTTCTTCACACTGCATGTGGAACTCCAAACTATGCTGCTCCTGAGGTATATATGCTTAGTCATGCAGCTTCTCATGCGGTTTTTGCACCATGTTTCTAATAGCTTTGCTTGTTGGTCCTGTGGCAAGGTTCTTAATGATCAAGGCTATGATGGGGCAACCGCAGACTTATGGTCCTGTGGAGTGATACTCTTTGTACTACTTGCTGGTTATCTGCCTTTCGATGAGTCTAATCTCATGACGCTGTATAAAAAGGTAAAGGACTTTTTGTACATTAATATTTCAGAAATTACATCCGTTAGCCATTATCTGTGATTCTTCTTTTCCATTCATTTTTTTCCAGATAACAGCTGCCGAATATACTTGTCCTCCTTGGCTATCTCCTGGTGCCAAGAAATTGATCGTCCGAATCTTGGATCCAAACCCGGTTACTGTAAGATACATTATACAAATGCTTTCAAGATTCAAACCTATCCTTCATTTGTTTTCTTCTGTTAAAAACCACAAAAATCTCTTTTATAATCAATCTACTTCTTGTCCATCAAAGTATTTATATATTTCCTTTTTGACTCTTTAATACTTTAGCTGTATCTTTTGCATGTATTAAAACATATGAGGATTATTTCTCGTCCTTGATTTCAACGGTGGTACTAATTGACAGCGTATCTCAATTCAAGAGATTCTGGAAGATGCGTGGTTCAAGAAAAATTACAAGCGACCCGTTTTCGAGGAGAAAGAAGAAGCAAACTTGGATGATGTAGAAGCTGTTTTCAAAGATTCAGAAGTGAGTCATATTTATGGGTGAGCTGTTTTCTGTTTCGTTACTTTGAATAAATGGCTCTGTGATCTATGAACAGGAGCATCATGTCACAGAAAAGAAAGAGGAGCAGCCAACATCTATGAATGCCTTTGAGTTGATATCAATGTCGAGAGCTTTGGATCTCGGGAACTTGTTTGAAGAAGAAGAGGTGTGTCTCTTCTCTTAGACTAATAGCGCTTACTCTCCTGCGAAAACTCCTACTTGTGTGCCACAAAAACAGAGCAGACATTCTTGGCAGTTTCAGGTTTTAGTCTATTTTTATTGCTCAAAACTTACAGGGATACAAGCGAGAAACAAGATTCGCAGCTACAGGCGCTGCTAACGAGTTAGTCCAGAAGATTGAAGAAGCTTCTAAGCCTCTTGGTTTCGATATTCAAAAGAAAAACTATAAGGTAAACCATCGTGTGAAAATCCTATCAGCTATTATCTCTTTTGTTCTAAAAACAGCTTCATGTTAGAGTTAAGAATCACAAACACCAAGTGGATCCATCGAAAAATAAAATCTTTAACTAGAACACTAAGAAAATGAGTTCTCTTCCTCGGGGTATAAACTGATAAACCCTAACCCCAAAAAGAAAATTAAAGACCTAGTTAGCGTAATTACTAATTATCATCATCAGTGTTGGTCACTTCCTCACTGAACCACTACTTTGTTTGGGTGCACAGATGAGACTTGAAAACGTGAATGCGGGAAGGAAGGGAAACCTAAAAGTGGCGACTGAGGTACATTATGGAATCATTACTCATTTTGACTCTACTAAATCAGTATCTGAATCTGAATCTGACCTTGGATTTAAAGAAGTTACCTTAATCTAGTATATAATGTTTTTTTTCCTGTAGATATTTCAAGTATCACCGTCTCTTCATATGGTAGAAGTTCGGAAAACAAAAGGAGATACATTAGAGTTCCATAA